>NC_136913.1:91042355-91775784 GCF_949752795.1 Hyperoodon ampullatus | reverse complement strand
ATCCCAGTTACTACTGTTGATGGGCATAGAAGCAAGACTGGGTGTCAGCTGTAACTTCACGTTCAGGAGAACATAAGCTATGTCCCTTACTTCCAGTAAGCACACTGCCTTGGGATCCAGGACATCGAATTTGACACATCCTAACGTTTCACAGATGGGAAGCACACATTCTGCAGTGCGCTCCTGGGAAGGCTCAGGAGAAGAGCTGTTGTTGCCACCCTGAGTCACTATGGACTCCTCCTATCCCAAGTTGGGTTCAACGGTCAATCAAGACTGGTGACACCACACACACACACACACACACACACACACACTACCGAGACGCGATGCAAAGTGTATTCCTTACGTGAGGAGGCTTCTGGGGGGAGAGCAGGGCAGCCTTCTCAAGCTGCTCCAAAATAGACTTCAGAGAGTCAGGAATGGAAGAAATTGCTTTGGGAGTTCTACTGTGATTAGTGGATGGGGCCAGCATGACAGTTCCCTTGTGCTGGCAGTAGCTAGTGTCGTTTGATGCCCACTCCTCCTGCCCTCCACCCTACAACCGTGCCAAAGGAGAGAGTGGAGTGTGGGGCATTGGGGAAGAGGGAGGGTTGACGTTTAAAAGCCCTCAGCAGTCAAACATCAAAGGATGCAGTCAGACCCTATACTATAATTCACCTCTGGCGTGTTGCAAGCGACAGAAACGTGCCATTTTCGTGTAATGGAATCTGAACTTGTGGAAGTAAGCCACTCTGGAACTCTGAGTCCTGCAGCCTAAGGCCGGGTAGGGAGGCAAAAGGTCCACTGAAGGCTGTTCAAGAGCCCAGCGTGGTGTATCCTGAGAAGTAAAATGCATGCCTCGGTCACCATCAATAAGGCCCGGAACTCCAAAGCCCATCAGGAGGGTCTTGGCGAAGCCCTGCGTAGTGGTTTTAGTATATGTAGAGACACGTGTGACCTGGATTTATAATTTGGGAGTCTGTGGGCCAAGAGATTCCCACGGCTCTTTACCCCAAAGGGGACAGTTTTACACAAGGAAACGTCGCTGCCGCCATGGGCCGGACCAGACAGCCAGACCGATGACAACGGCCTGATTGTCCATGAAAATGTGAAGATGGTGCTAACTGTTGGCCAGAGCATCCAGCGCTAAGGTGACTGCCTGAAGTTCACTCACTGGTGCTGTCTTTTCGTTGAACAGTTTTATCTATGGTTATTGTATTGATTACTGACAAGGAAAGAGTTTTCCTGACATTTTCCTATTTATTTTCCACATGTCAGTCTTTTTTGTTCCTTCACTCCTCAATTACTCTGCTTTCTGTTATTAATTACTTTTTATAGTGTACAAAGTGATCCTTTATCACTCCTTTTGCTGTACTTTTTTAGTTTTTTTTTAGTGCTGGAGCTTTTTGTGGGGGCAGTGTCGGTGGTTACACTGGGAGTTACAATTAGTATCTTAGCTTTATAATAATCAAGTTTGTATTAACACGGAGATAGTTGCCATAGTATTCAAAAACTCTGCTTTTCCCTAGCTCTGCCACATTTCTTTATTTAATTATGGTGACACATGGCATGTCTGTATATTTGGTGCCCATTAACAGAGATTTATAGTTAATGCTTTATACATTTGTATTTTAAATCATATATGAGAACAAAAAGAGGAGATATAAACCAAAAGTGCAGCAGTACTGGCTTCTGCGTTTACCTGTGTAGTTACCTTGGCCTTTGTGGTTTATTTCTTCATATTGCTTCAAATATGTGCCCAGCATTGTTTCAATTCAGCCTGAAGGACTCCTTTCAGTACTTTCTATAGGGCAAGCTTACTAGCTATGTACTCTCTCAGTTATTGTTTGTCTTGGAATGTCTTTAACTCCCCTTCATTTCCCCCACATATAGAATTCTTGGTTGAAAGGGTATTTTTGTTCATTTGTTCTACGCTTTTAATATGCCATTCCAATGCCACCTGTCCTGTGTGGTTTCTGTAGAGGAATGCGCACAAATCTTACTGACGATTACTTGTATATGAGGAGTTGTTTCTATTGCTGTTTTCAAGGTTCACTCTTTGTCTTTGACTTTTGATAATTTGATCATGATGTGCCTAGGTGGGGATCTCTGATTCTATCCTGCTTGGAGTTTGTAGAACTTACTGGGTGTGTAGATTCATGTCTTTCCTCCGAGTTTGGAGGTTTTCAGGCATCATTTCTTCAAAGATTTCCTGCCCCTTTCTCTCTCTCCTCTGCCTCTGCAACTGTCATTATGTGTACATTGATAAGCTTGCTGATGCATATAAGTCTCATAGGATTTGCTCATTATTCTTCATTCTTTGCTTTTTCTGCTCCTCTTTTCCTTTCCAGAGACTGGATATCTCAACTAACCTTTTAAACTTTGCTGGTTCTTTTTCTCCTGTTCAAATTTGCTGTTGGACATCTTTTATTAAATTTTCATTTCACTTACGGTGCTTTTCAGCTGAAGAACTTTTATTTTGTCCCTATTCATAATTTCTATCTCTTTGGGATACATCTTTCTCATTGTTTCCTAGTTCTTTGATCACTGTTTCCTTTCGGTCATTGAGTTTATTGAAGACAGCTGACTAAAAGTGTATTTTTCTAGTAACCCAAATACTGGGCTTCACCTCTGACAGTTTATAGTAATTAATTTTTTCCATGTGAACAGGACACACATTCCTCCCATCCCCTCCAACTTTATGGAAGTACAATTTACAAATAAAATTTGTATATTCAAGGGGAACAATATGATGCTTGATGTATGTACACATTGTTAAATGATTACCACAGTCAAACTAATTTATGCATCTATAACCTCACATAGCTAAAGGTTTTTTGGGGTGGTGCGTGGGATAAAACTAAGGTCTACTCTCTCAGCAAGTCTCCAGCATACCATACAACATCTTAAATTAAATCTGCATGCTGTGCATTAGATCCCTAGAATGTATTCATCTTATAACTGATCATTTGTACCCTTTGATGAACCACCCCACAAATAACAAACCTGGAGGCATCATGGTTCCTGATTTCATTATTTGACAAAGGTATAGTAATGAAAACAGTATGGTAGTGGCATAAGAACAGATATATATATAGACCAATGGATCAAAATATAGAGCCCAGAAATAAACCCACACATATATGTTCAACTATTTGACAAGAACTCCAAGAACACACAATGAGGACAGGATAGTCTCTTCAATAAATGCTGCTGGGAACACTGCATATCCACGTGCAATGATACTATACTGGAGCCTTATCTTACACCATATCCCAAAATGAACTCAAAATGGATCAAAGACTTAAACGTAAGGCCTGAATCTGTGAAACTCCTAGAGGAAGAAACAGGGGTAAGCTCCTTGACATAGGTTATGGCAATGATATTTTTTTGAAATGACACCAAAACAAAGGCAACAAAATCAAAAATAAACAAGTGGACGACATCAAACTCAAAAGCTTCTGCACAGCAAAGGAAACAATCAACAAAATGAAAAGGCAACTGACCTATGAAGCAGAAGAAAATATTTGCAAATCATGTTATCTGTTGAGGGGATAATATGCAAAATATAAAAGGAATTCAATCAACTCAACAGCAAAAAACAAACCAAAAAAACATCAACCAATAATTCATAAAAGGGCACACGGTCCGAATAAACATTTTCCCAAAGAAGACATACAACTGGCAAATAGGTATATGAAGAGGTGTTCAACATCACTAACCATCAGGGAAATGCAAATCAAAGCTGCAATTAAGACATCACACCGGGAGGCTGGCTCCGGGCTGGAGGACCAGGACTGAGGCAAGACGCGGTCTGCTGCTCGAATGGATTATGCCCGCATCTGCCCATGGAAGGAACTGGCTGATGAAGACATTGGTGTAGTTGGCGAGGACAGGAGCTGGAGGAAAACGTTGCTGGAGAAAACAGTCTTCCCCATAGGACTGGAGACACTACTTGGAAAGCGCTTATTAGTGCCGGGCCTGCCCACAGCAAGTGCCTAGTAAGTAAGTGCTTGGCTGCTAGAATGTGGTTGCTGTGCTTATGAGCGATCAGTCAGTCAATCAACAATATGAAAGCCAGACTGTTCCTTAGTGAGTAGCCAGTGCATAGGGAAAGGGGAGAAAAGCATTCGGGATTTTCTTTCAAGACTCTCTGTCCTGAGCCGGAGGAAGATGGCGGAAGAGTAAGACGCGGAGATCACCTTCCTCCCCACAGATACATCAGAAATTCATCTACACGTGGAACAACTCCAACAGAACACCTACTGAACGCTGACAGAAGACCTCAGACCCCCCAAAAGGCAAGAAACTCCCCACATACCTGGGTAGGTCAAAAGAAAAAAAGAATAAACAGAGACAATAGGATATGGACGGGACCTGCACCAGTGGGAGGGAGCCGTGAAGGAGGGAAGGTTTCTACACACTACAAGCCCCTTCGAGGGCGGAGACTGCAGGGGGCAGAGGGGGAAAGCTTTGGAGTAGCGGAGGAGAGCACAGCAACAGGGGTGTGGAGGGCAAAGCAGAGAGATTTTGGCACAGAGGATCGGTGCCCTCAGGCACACACCAGCCCGAGAGACTTGTCTGCTCGGCCGCCAGAGAGGGCGGGGCTGGGAGCTGAGGCTCGGGTATCGGCTTTCAGTCGGAGCGCAGGGAGAGGTCTGGGGCTGGCGGCAGGAAGAGACCCTGAAGGGGTTAGTGCTAGCCCGGAGGGAGTCCGGGGAAAGGGTCTGGAGCTACCGGAGAGGCAAGAGACTTTTTTCCCTTTTGTTGCCTGGTGCGCGAGGAGAGGGCATTCCCCTCCCTCCCCTCTGCCTGAGTGAGCCAGAGTCCCCGAATCAGCGGCTCCTTTAAACCCGTCCTGTCTGAGCGAAGAACGGACGCCCTCCGGCGACCTACGCGCAGAGGCGGGGCCAGGTCCAAGGCTGAGACCCGGGAGCTGTGAGAGCAGAGACAGGGAAATCTCTCTGTGCAGCCTCCGAGGCAGCGGATTAAAGCTCCACAGTCCATTTGATGTGCCCTGCGTCTGTGGAGTGCATGAATGGACAGCGAATCATCCCAAATTGAGGAAGTGGACCTTGAGGACAAGATTTAAGACTTTCCCCCCTTTTTTTTCCCTCTTTTTACAACGAATTATCTCAAATTAAGGAGGTGGACTTAGCAAGATTTCAGACTTTTCGCCCTTTTCCTCTTTTTACAACGAATTATCCCAAATCGAGGAGGTGGACTTGGAGAGCAAGATTTTTGATTTTTCCCCCTGCTCTCTTTTTGTGAATGTGTATGTGTAATCTTCTGTGTAAGATTCTCTCTGTATAGCTTTGCTTCCACCATATGTCCCAGGGTTCTTTCGGTCCGTGTTTTTTTTCAATAATTACTTTTTAATTTTAATAACGCTACTATATTTCATACTTTATTCTATTTTACTTTACCTGCTCTTTCTTTTTTTCCTCCCTTTCCTTCCTCCCTCCCTCCCTCCGCTCCTCCTTTCCTTCTTTCTTTTTCTTTCCTCCATCCCTCCCTCCCTCCCACCCTTCTTCTTTCCACTTTCTTTTTCTTTCCTTCCTCCCTCCCTCCCTCCCTCCTGTCTTTCTTTCTTTCTTTCCTTCCTCCCTCCCTCCCTCTCTTCTTCCATTCACTCTTCCTTTTGCTTTCATTCCTCCCTCCCTCCCTCCTTTCTTTCCTTTCTTTCCATCCTTCCTCCCTCCCTCCTTTCTTTCTTTCTTCCTTCCTTCCTTCCTTACTTCCCTTCTTCCTTTCTTTCAATCTCTCTTTCTTTCTTCTACTAATTATTTCTTTCTACTTTTTCTCACTGTTATTCTGAGCCGGGTGGATGAAAGGCTCTTGGTGCTGTAGCCAGGAGTTAGTGCTGTGCCTCTGAAGTGGGAGAGCCAACTTCAGGACACGGGTCCACAAGAGACCTCCCAGCTCCACATAATATCAAGCAGCGAAAATCTCCCAGGGATCTCCATCTCAACACCAGCACCCAGCTTCAGTCAACGACCAGCAAGCTACAGTGCTGGTCACCCTATGCCAAGCAACTAGCAAGGCAGGAACACAACCCCACCCATTAGCAGAGAGGATACCTAAAAACATAATAAGGCCACAGGCACCCCAAAACACACCACCAGACGTGGACCTGTCCACCAGAAAGACAAGATCGAGCTTCAACCACCAGAACACAGGCATTAGTCCCCCCCACCAGGAAGCCTACACAACCTACTGAAACAACCTTAGCCACGGGGGACAGACACCAAAAACAACAGGAACTACGAATCTGCAGCCTGCAAAAAGGAGACCCCAAACACAGTAACATAAGCAAAATGAGAAAGCAGAAAAACACACAGCAGGTGAAGGAGCAAGATAAAAACCTACCAGACCTAACAAATGAAGAGGTAATAGGCAGTCTACCTGAAAAAGAATTCAGAATAATGATAGTAAAGCTGATCCAAGATTCTATTTCCCAGATCCAAAATCTTGGAAATAGAATAGACAATATGCAAGAAACAGTTAACAAGGACCTAGAAGAACTAAAGATGAATCAAGCATCGATTAAAAACACAATAAATGAAATGAAAAATACTCTAGATGGGATCAATAGCAGAATAACTGAGGCAGAAGAACGGATAAGTGAGGTGGAAGATAAAATAGTGGAAATAACTGATGCAGAGAAAAATAAAGAAAAAAGAATGAAAAGAACAGAGGACAGTCTCAGAGACCTCTGGGACAACATTAAACGCACCAACATTCGAATTATAGGGGTTCCAGAAGAAGAAGAGAAAAAGAAAGGGACTGAGAAAATATTTGAAGAGATTATAGTTGAAAACTTCCCTAATATGGGAAAGGAAATAGTTCATCAAGTCCAGGAGGCACAGAGAGTCCCATACAGAATAAATCCAAGAAGAAATACGCCAAGACACATATTAATCAAACTGTCAAAAATTAAACACAAAGAAATCATATTAAAAGCAGCAAGGGAAAAACAACAAATAACACACAAGGGAATCCCCATCAGGTTAACAGCTGATCTCTCAGCAGAAACTCTACAAGCCAGAAGGGAGTGGCAGGACATAATTAAAGTGATGAAGGAGAGAAACCTGCAACCAAGATTACTCTACCCAGCAAGGATCTCATTCAGATTTGATGGAGAAATTAAAACCTTTACAGACAAGCAAAAGCTGAGAGAGTTCAGCACCACCAAACCAGCTTTACAACAAATGCTAAAGGAACTTCTCTAGGCAAGAAACACAACAGAAGGACTATACCTACAATAACGAACCCAAAGCCATTAAGGAAATGGGAATAGGAACATACATATCAATAATTACCTTAAATGTAAATGGACTAAATGCTCCCACCAAAAGACACAGAGTGGCTGAATGGATACAAAAACAAGACCCATATATATGCTGTCTACAAGAGACCCACTTCAGACCTAGAGACACATACAGATTGAAAGTAAGGGGATGGAAAAAGATATTCCATGCAAATGGAAATCAAAAGAAAGCTGGAGTAGCAATTCTTATATCAGACAAAATAGACTTTAAAATAAAGACTATTAGAAGAGACAAAGAAGGACACTACATAACGATAAAGGGATCGATCCAAGAAGAAGATATAACAATTGTAAATATTTATGCACCCAACATAGGAGCACCTCAATACATAAGGCAAATACTAACAGCCATAAAAGGGGAAATCGACAGTAACACAATCATAGTAGGGGACTTTAACACCCCACTTTCACCAATGGAAAGATCATCCAAAATGAAAATAAATAAGGAAACACAAGCTTTAAATGATACATTAAACAAGATGGACTTAATTGATATTTATAGGACATTCCACCCAAAAACAACAGAATACACATTTTTCTCAAGTGCTCATGGAACATTCTCCAGGATAGATCATATCTTGGGTCACAAATCAAGCCTTGGTAAATTTAAGAAAATTGAAATTGTATCAAGTATCTTTTCCGACCACAATGCTATGAGACTAGACATCAATTACAGGAAAAGATCTGTAAAAAATACAAACACATGGAGGCTAAACAATACACTACTCAATAATGAAGTGATCACTGAAGAAATCAAAGAGGAAATTAAGAAATACTTAGAAACAAATGACAATGGAGACACGACGACCCAAAACCTATGGGACGCAGCAAAAGCAGTTCTAAGGGGGAAGTTTATAGCAATACAATCCCACCTTAAGAAACAGGAAACATTTCGAGTAAACAACCTGACCCTGCACCTAAAGCAATTAGAGAAAGAAGAACAAAAAACCCCCAAAGTTAGCAGAAGGAAAGAAATCATAAAGATCAGATCAGAAATAAATGAAAAAGAAATGAAGGAAACGATAGCAAAGATCAACCAAACTAAAAGCTGGTTCTTTGAGAAGATAAACAAAATTGACAAACCATTAGCCAGACTCATCAAGAAAAGAAGGGAGAAGACTCAAATCAGTAGAATTAGAAATGAAAAAGGAGAAGTAACAACTGACACTGCAGAAATACAAAAGATCATGAGAGATTACTATAAGCAACTCTATGCCAATAAAATGGACAACCTGGAAGAAATGGACAAATTCTTAGAAATGCACAACCTACCAAGACTGACTCAGGAAGAAATAGAAAATATGAATAGACCAATCACAAGCACTGAAATTGAAACTGTGATTAAAAATCTTCCATCAAACAAAAGCCCAGGACCAGATGGCTTCACAGGCGAATTCTATCAAACATTTAGAGAAGAGCTAACACCCATCCTTCTCAAACTCTTCCAAACAATATCAGAGGAAGGAACACTCCCAAACTCATTCTACGAGGCCACCATCACCTTGATACCAAAACCAGGCAAGGATGTCACAAAGAAAGAAAACTACAGGCCAATATCACTGATGAACATAGATGCAAAAATCCTCAACAAAATACTAGCAAACAGAATCCAACAGCACATTAAAAGGATCATACACCATGATCAAGTGGGGTTTATTCCAGGAATGCAAGGATTCTTCAATATACGCAAATCAATCAATGTGATACACCATATTAACAAGTTGAAGGAGAAAAACCATATGATCATCTCAATAGATGCAGAGAAAGCTTTCGACAAAATTCAACACCCATTTATGATAAAAACCCTGCAGAAAGTAGGCATAGAGGGAACTTTCCTCAATATAATAAAGGCCATATATGACAAACCCACAGCCAACATTGTCCTCAATGGTGAAAAACTGAAACCATTTCCACTAAGATCAGGAACAAGACAAGGCTGCCCACTCTCACCACTCTTATTCAACATAGTTTTGGAAGTTTTAGCCACAGCAATCAGAGAAGAAAAGGAAATAAAAGGATTCCAAATTGGAAAAGAAGAAGTAAAGCTGTCACTGTTTGCAGATGACAAGATACTATACATAGAGAATCCTAAAGATGCTACCGAAAAACTACTAGAGCTAATCAATGAATTTGGTAAAGTAGCAGGATACAAAATTAATGCACAGAAATCTCTGGCATTCCTGTACACTAATGATGAAAAATCTGAAAATGAAATCAAGAAAACACTCCCATTTACCATTGCAACAAAAAGAATAAAATATCTAGGAATAAACCTACCTAAGGAGACAAAAGACCTGTATGCAGAAAATTATAAGACACTGATGAAAGAAATTAAAGATGATATAAATAGATGGAGAGATATACCATGCTCCTGGATTGGAAGAATCAATATTGTGAAAATGACTCTACTACCCAAAGCAATCTACAGATTCAATGCAATCCCTATCAAACTACCACTGGCATTTTTCACAGAAGTAGAACAAAAAATTTCAAAATTTGTTTGGAAAAACAAAAGACCCCGAATAGCCAAAGCAATCTTGAGAACGAAAAACGGAGCTGGAGGAATCAGGCTGCCTGACTTCAGACTATACTACAAAGCTACAGTAATTAAGACAGTGTGGTACTGGCATAAAAACAGAAAGATAGATCAGTGGATCAGGATAGAAAGCCCAGAGATAAACCCACGCACATATGGCCAACTTATCTTTGATAAAGGAGGCAGGAATGTACAGTGGAGAAAGGACAGCCTCTTCAATAAGTGGTGCTGGGAAAACTGGACAGGGACATGTAAAAGTATGAGATTAGATCATTCCCTAACACCATACACAAAAATAAGCTCAAAATGGATTAAAGACCTAAATGTAAGGCCAGAAACTATCAAACTCCTAGAGGAAAACATAGGTAGAACACTCTATGACATAAATCACAGCAAGATCCTTTTGGACCCACCTCCTAGAGAAATGGAAATAAAAACAAAGATAAACAAATGGGACCTAATGAAACTTCAAAGCTTTTGCACAGCAAAGGAAACCATAAACAAGACCAAAAGACAACCCTCAGAATGGGAGAAAATATTTGCAAATGAAGCAACTGACAAAGGATTAATCTCCAAAATTTATAAACAGCTCATGCAGCTCAATAGCAAAAAAACAAACAACCCAATCCAAAAATGGGCAGAAGACTTAAATAGGCATTTCTCCAAAGAAGATATACAGACTGCCAACAAACACATGAAAGAATGCTCAACATCATTAATCATTAGAGAAATGCAAATCAAAACTACAATGAGATATCATCTCACACCAGTCAGAATGGCCATCATCAAGAAATCTAGAAACAATAAATGCTGGAGAGGGTGTGGAGAAAAGGGAACACTCTTGCACTGCTGGTGGGAATGTGAATTGGTACAGCCACTATGGAGAACAGTATGGAGGTTCCTTAAAAAACTAAAAATAGAACTACCATATGACCCAGCAATCCCACTACTAGGCATATACCCTGAGAAAACCATAATTCAAAAAGAGACATGTACCAAAATGTTCATTGCAGCTCTATTCACAATAGCCCGGAGCTGGAAACAACCTAAGTGTCCATCATCGGATGAATGGATAAAGAAGATGTGGCACATATATACAATGGAATATTACTCAGCCATAAAAAGAAACGAAACTGAGCTATTTGTAATGAGGTGGATAGACCTAGAGTCTGTCATACAGAGTGAAGTAAGTCAGAAAGAGAAAGACAAATACCGTATGCTAACACATATATATGGAATTTAAAAAAAAAAATGTCATGAAGAACCTAGGGGTAAAACGGGAATAAAGACACAGACCTACTTGAGAATGGACTTGAGGATATGGGGAAGGGGAAGGGTAAGCTGTGACAAAGGGAAAGAGAGGCATGGACATATATACACTACCACACGTAAGGTAGATAGATAGTGGGAAGCAGCCGCAGAGCACAGGGAGATCAGCTTGGTGCTTTGTGACCGCCTGGAGGGGTGGGATGGGGAGGGTGGGAGGGAGGGAGATGCATGAGGGAGGGGATGTGGGAACAGATGTATATGTATGACTGATTCACTTTGTTATAAAGCAGAAACTAATAAAAAAAAAAAAAAGACATCACACCTATTAGGATGGCTATTATCAAAAGGACAAGAGACAGCATGTGTTGGCAAGAGTGTGGTAAAAAGGGAACCCTCGTGCCCTGTTGGTGGGAAAGTAAAATGGTGCAGCCACTGTGGACAACTGCATGGAGGTTCCTCAAAAGACTGAAAGTAGAACTATCAGATCAGCCAGCAATCCCACTCCTGAAAACAGATCCAAAGGAGGTGATTTCTGCTCTGCTCCCTTATGCTCATTGCAGCATTATTCACAATAGCCAAGGAATGGAGACAAGCTAAGTGTTCTGGGCAGATGAAAGGATAAAGAACATATCACAATTATATAAAAGACATATAAAAGAATTCTTCTTAAAAATTCATCAGAGGGCTTCCCTGTGGCACAGTGATTAAGAATCCACCTGCCAACGCAGTGAACATGGGTTCAAGGCCTGGTCCGCGAAGATCCCACACGCTGCGGAGCAACTTAGCCTGTGAGCCACAACTACTGAGCCTGTGCTCTAGAGCCTGTGAGCTGCAACTTCTGAGCCCGCTTGCTACAACTACTGAAGCCCGCAAGTCTAGAGGCCGTGCTGCACAAGAGAAGCCACCGTAATGAGAAGCCCGCGCACCACAACGAAGAGTAGTCCCCGCTCGCCGCACCTAGAGAAAGCCCATGCGCAGCAACGAAGACCTGACACAGCCAAAAATAATAAATCAATAAAAACAAAATAAATAAAGTAATAAAAGTTCATTTGCAAGACTATTCTTACCTTTAGGGGGTGACACAGAGAGGAACAGGAACAGAGACAAGACATGGTAGATTCTCCTTCCTTCAGACGTCTTGTCTCTCTCAGGAAATCTCTACAGGCACAGCTTAATAGTGAGCCAGCTGCAAAGGCAAAATAGGGTTGACAGAGACCCAGAAACTTAGAAAAGGTTACAGAATTTTCAGCCCAGATATTAAACAAATTTTACTTACCTCGCATCTACTTCCTCTTATATATCCTGACAAAGAATGCAAACAGTGTGCCTTGTGACACAAAATAAACACAGAAGTGACTATAACATCAGTAACACCCACTTCCAAAAACACAAGAACAAAACTTAAGACCTTTGTTAGGAAGTGTACTCATGTTTAGATAGTAAATAGGGAACCACTGACAGATTTTAATGAAATTTACATATATCATTAATTTTGATGTAGAAAATTTCATGTACATAATGACTTCTCTTCTTTCTCCCATGGCCACCTAGGAAACTCAGAGATTAGGAAAAAAGCTTCCTTCCCCATATGTTGGTTTAATATCCTAGCCTCAGATATACTCAACACCTCTGCCTGCGCCCCTGATGGAACACCACTCTCAGGTGAGGCAGTTTTTCTACCTGAAGGATTTCAAAATACCCTTAAGATTTGGGAAGAATTGGGAGGTCTAAAGGTAAAATCTGTGCAAACACTATGTAGAAGCAAAAACCTTGTATGACTCAGAAACGTATCTGGAGGGTTGAGTGGGTGTGTGTGAGTGTATGGGTAAAGATTGTTTCGGTTGAACTTTAGGCAAACTGTAAACATAAACTCTACACAGAAACACTTGCCAATCCCGTGTCTTTAAACTCATGAGATGAGCTGCCCTGCAGAGGCAGGACCTGGTGTCTTCGGGCAGCTGTGGCAGTTAAAGGGTGTGAGCTCTCAAACCAGACTGCCTGGATAAAAGTTCCAGTTCACTCACAGGCTGTGAGATCTTGGGCTCAGGATTTAATATCTCAAATCCTGTCTTATATAATAATTCTCAATTTCTCCATCAGTAAATGAGGTGAAAAATAGTCCCAACCTCATCGGATTGCTGTACAGATTTAATGAGCTAATACTTTACAAGGGCCTACTTGATGTAGAGCTTGGCACAGAGTAAGTGCAAATTAATGTCTGGATACATCACAAAATGAACACATTCCATGCTCACTGCTGTAGCTGCACAGATCATCTTTTACTCCTTCAAATATGCTATGTTCTCTTTCTTCTAATGGATCTTTGCCCATCTTCATTCCTCTAACTAGACCTTATGCATAGCTTTGGCCAAAACTGACTTTCTAAGCCCTAATCATCCTTAACGTCCCAAATCAGGCTTTTTTTTTTTTTTTTACAAGAAGCCTCTTCTCTGTTAAGACGGGGTTGCACATTTCTTCCTTTGTTATTTTTAAACTAAAGTGAAAATAAAATAACAGAAAATTAATGATTTTAGTCACTTTAAAATGGACAAATCAAATAAAAAGTTTTAAAAATAAAATGTACAAATCAGTTCTTTTAGTACATTCACGATGCTGTGCAGTCATCACCCCTATCTAGTTTCAGAGCATCTTCATCAACTCAAAAAGAAACCCTATACCCAGGAAGCGGTCATACCCCATTCCCTCCTATCCTCAAACACTGGCAACCACTAATCTCCTTTCTGCCACTATGGATTTGCCTAATCTGGACATTTCATAGAAATGGAATCATGCCATATGTGGCATTGTGTGTTTGTGTGTGTGTGTGTGTGTGTGTGTGTGATATTTTGTAATTTTTGTTCATGGTAGTTGTTATCTTTTTTCATTATGAACTTTTTCTCATTCTAAAAAAAGATTCACTTCATGCATGATTGTGTATAACGATAGAAGAGAATCTTCCATATTGTATGAGTTTCTTGCCTGACTGAACCCGTTTTGGACTCTCCCTGAAAACGACCTAGACTCCTTGGGTATAATGCCTGTAGCAGTCCAAGAACATACACAAAGATTGTATGCCCTGACCAAAGGATTTTTATCCCAGGAATATAATGTTGATTTGGATTTGTATCCCAGGAATATAATGTTGATTTAACATTAAGAAATCACAGTGTAGGGACTTCCCTGGTGGAGCAGTGGTTAAGAATCCACCCGAAAATGCAGGGGACACAGGTTCGAGCCCTGGTCTGGGAAGATCCCACATGCCACGGAGCAACTAAGCCCGTGCACCACAAATACTGAGCCTGCGCTCTAGAGCCCATGTGCCACAACTACTGAAGACTGCGCGCCTAGAGCCCATGCTTCGCAACAAGAGAGGCCACCGCAATGAGAAGACCGCACACCGCAACGAAGAGTAGCCTGCAGTCACTGCAACTAGAGAAAGCCCGCATGCAGCAACGAAGATCCAAGAGCAGCCAAAAAGAAAGAAAGAAAGAAAATAAATCACAGTGTAGGGACTTCCCTGCTGGAGAAGTGGTTAACAATCCACCCACCAATGCAGGGTACACGGGTCCGAGCCCTGGTCCGGGAAGATCCCACATGCCGCGGAGCAACTAAGCCCATGTGTCACAACTACTGAGCCAGCGCTCTAGAGTCCTTGAGCCACAAATACTGAGCCAACGTGCCACAACTACTGAAGCCGGCACGCCTAGAGCCTGTGCTCCACAACAAGAGAAGCCACTGCAAGGAGAAGCCCGCGTACCGCAAAGAAGAATAGCCCCCGCTCAGTGCAACTAGAGAAAGCCCACACGCAGCAACGAAGACCCAACGCAGAGAAAAATTAAAATAAATAAATTTATATAAAACAAGAAATCACAGTGTAATACCTCTAACAGAATACCAGACAAATCCTCATGATCATCTTAAGAGACATTTATAAAGCCTTTAGCATAATTCAAGAAACTTCCATGATAAGAACTCTCAAAAAACTAGGATTAGAAGGTATCTTCTTCAATGCTCAACATCACTAATTATTATAGAAATGCAAATCAAAACTATAATGAGGTATCACCTCACACCGGTCAGAATGGCCATCATCAAAAAGTTTACAAACAGGGACTTCCCTTGGTGGTCCAATGGTTTAGACTCCACACTCCCAATGCAGGGAGCCCAGGTTCAAACCCTCATCGAGGAACTAGATCCCGCATGCCGCAAGTAAGAGCCCACATGCCACAACTAAAGGACCCCGCATGCCGCAAGTAAGAGCCCACATGCCACAACTAAACGATCCTGCACGCCACATCTAAAAGATCCCACATGTCACAACCAAAGATCCCACATGCCACGACTAAAGATCCTGCGTGCAACAACTAAAAGATCCCACGTGCAATGAAGATCCTGCACGGGGCAACAAAGATCCCACGTGCCCCAACTAAGAACCAGCACAGCCAAATAAATAAAGAAAATAAAATAAAATTTAAGAAAACGTTTACAAACACTAAATGCTGGAGAAAGTGTGGAGCAAAAGGAACCCTTCTACACTGTTGGTGGGAAATTAAATTGGTGCAGCCACTATGGAAAACAGTGTGGAGGTTCCTTCAAAACCTAAAACTGGAGTTGCCATATGATCCAGCAATTCCACTCCTGGGCATATATCCAGAGAAAACTCTAATTCAAAAAGATAAATGCACTGCAATATTCACAGCAGCACTATTTACGACAGCCAAGACACGGAAGAAACCTAAATGTCTATCGACAGATGAATGGATAAAGAAAACGTGGTACATATATACAATGGAATACCACTCAGCCATAAAGAATAATGAAATAATGCCATTTGCAGCAACATCGATGGACCTCGAGATTATTATACTAAGTGAAGTATGTCAGACAGAGAAAGACAAGTATCATATGATATCACTTACATGTGGAATCTAATACAAAACGATACAAATGAACTTATTGATATTTACAAAACAGAAACAGACTCACAGACATAGAAAACAAACTTATGGTTACCAAAGGGGAAAGGGGGTGGGGAAGGGATAAATTAGGAGTTTGGGATTTGCAGATATAAACTACTATACATAAAATATGTAAACAACAAGGTCCTGCTGCATAGCACAGGAAGCTATATTCAATATCCTGTTGTTAACCATAATGGAAAAGAATATGCAAAAGAATGTGTGTGTTTGTGTATATATATATATATGTATATATGAATATATATATATTTATATATATGACTGAATCCCTTTGCTGTACACCAGAAACTAACATAACATTGTAAATCAACTGCACTTCAATAAAAATATATTAAAAAATGAAACGCAGCTATGAAGCCATAAAAAAGGTACAAACTCTTAGTTATAAAATAAATGTCATGGGGATGTAATGTACAGCGTGATGACTACAGTTAATAATACTATATTGTATATTTGAAAGTTGCTAAGACAAAACCCTCTTCGGTTTGCTCTTAATAAGAGTTTATAATAGGTTTTTCCTTACCTTCTAAGTAATCTCCGTAGAAAGCAGAGATTCTGTGTCTTAGCAGAATAAATTCCTGTGCTTCTTGTTGATTTATCATGTCCTTTATTTGTAAGATAAATGAGTCTTCTTACTTCTAAAAGAGAGAAGGCTGTTTTTAATCACATTACTTCCAATATTTACTTTTGAAATCTTATATTAGTACTCTGGTTAAATAGGTGGCCAAATAGTTTCTTAGTGACCCATGATTCTATTTAGCCAAGTGTACAAATCTTTTGCCATTTCTAACAACTTGTGATATTGGGTCTTTCCAAATTCAAATCCTAAATGAAATATTCTTGACCTCATACGGACACTGATATTTCCAAGAGAGCCTGCGGAAAATCCAGAGTTTGTTCTTTCACCTTGTAAATGAGAGATGTTACAATAAGTAGCTTTATTTGATAAGTTGAGTTGCACAGGAAGCACTGCCAAATATAAAGAGATGCTTAACCTTCTCTAGTTTATATTTCTATGGGTAAAATGTTATTAATACAAATACTTCAGAAATTGTATTGATTCCTATAAATGTCAGTGCCCTTGCTGTCCATGACGTATCTTGGTGCTGCTTTGCCTTAGAATTAGACAACATCAGCATAATGTTATCAGCTGTCATGCCAGTTAGTGTCTTAAAATGTTGTATGCCACAGAAACAACCAACTGTCCTTGGCAATTGCATCATTTTTGTGATGAACTTTCATCACGTCTTTTACTATGGCCATTTTCACTCTTTTGTCATCCACACTTGTTTTACTTTGATGCCTCCCTGAAAGCTCTTGCAATCAGCTACAGGCCAGAGTAATTATCTTCAACAAAATGGGACTATCTTGGAGTCCCACAGAAAGGACTATGCCAGGTACTCTTGAGGCACACAACTCCTAATGGCATTGCTTAAATAACTTTGAGACCGTACCACCGGCCTGAGTCAGGATTTCCAGAATTCTCCTGGAGAAGCTGATAAGTTCATGAGATGGCTAACCCAAGATCAAGCAGAACAAGAATTACATAGGGCTGAATGAATTCGTCAAGGACGATTATGGCTTTTGCTTGGACTACTGCTGATGCTTTAATGTTCCGTTTTCTGCATATAAAGAACTGCCTACTTTTCTAACTTCAGCTATCTACAATTCATAACAGTTTAGTAGATCATACTTCTGTAAGCAGAAATGAAGCATTTATCTTTTTTTGCCTGACTGATCACTCTAGAATTTGAATATTCTTACTAAGTATTCTTATTTTCACAGTAATACAATGAACTGCTTAGGTTCAATAAGAATCCTTCCTCCTGGGAACAGAACATAATTGATTTGACTATATGACCAAAGCTCTGAGCGGACTATCATGTTTTGAAAGAATACAGTGTTTTTAAAAACAGTGATGGATTGATTGACTTGGCTGCACCAGGTCTTAGTTGCGGCACGAGGGATCTTCGTTGCGGCATGCGGGAACTTCAGCTGTGGCATGTGGGGTCTTTTAGTCACGGCATGTGGGATCCTTAGTTGTGGCATGCAAACTCGTAGTTGTGGCATGTGGGATCTAGTTCCCTGACCAGGGATCAAACCCGGGCCCCCTGCATTCAGAGCACAGAGTCTTAGCCACTGGACCACCAGGGAAGTCCCAGACTATCATAGTTGAGAACAATATATATAATCAGATATGACCAGATAGTTTTAAGGAACTAAAGGTGACTTTATGGAGCCAATGCTTACGAAGTCTTCTTGGGAAAATGGGCCTGGCACCTGGTTTACAGCTTTCTCAGCCTTACAGGTGAGCGGGAGAGGTCACCTCATGGCAGGCCTAGGAAACTTAGGATATTTTGGGGGCCTTCAAGAAGAGATTAATTTACCCAGATCTATAGGTACTGCAGGGGAATTGTGGTGGTGAGATTTTGGCTTGGATTCCTAGCTTTGCGAGGCTTTTAAAACTCCAATCGAAGTGAGACTCCTTATGAAAAGTTCCAGCAGAGTAAACTAAAAATGGCCTATGTGGTAAATTATCATTCTTGCTGCAATCGTGCAAATAAGCAAGCCAAATCTAATAAGGCCAGACACTCTATAAGCAAGAATAATCTTACTTTGATTATCTTTGATCAAAAGGGAGGTGACGGGGCTTCCCTGGTGGTGCAGTGATTGAGAGTCTGCCTGCCGATGCAGGGGACATGGGTTCGTGCCCTGGTCCGGGAGGAACCCACATGCCGCGGAGCGGCCCGGAGCGTGTGCTCCGCAACGGCAGAGGCCACAACAGTGAGAGGCCCGTGTACCGCAAAAAAAAAAAAAAAAAAAAAAAAAAAAAGGAAGTGACGGTTGAGTGAAATTTTATATTTCAATAGAAAATGCACCCTTGTGAGGGGTGAGATTCTGGTCCTGTTCATTACCTTTCAGCTAGTTTGCACTTCTTCGTAAACTACATGGTTGTGTTACCTACATGTAACTTGGACTAGCTCCTGCTATCTCACACATTTTGTCAGTCCTTACCAAATTCTCAATTCTTCCAATTTCCTTCAACATCTGGCTGCAACTCTTCAAACTAATGTTTCCAATTTTTCTCCAACCCTCCTGATTTGACATCGCTGAGAACTCAAAGCTGACCACCCAGATTCTTACTGGATCCTTAGGTTTTCTTCTAACTGGCTTTGTTTCACAGGATCTAAAGAAGCCCCGTGAGCTGAAGTTGGACAACTTGATGTAAACTTCAAAGGACTCTTCCCTGCAGCAGATCATGTATGATCCTCATGCCTGGAACTGCTGCCGTGTGGGCCACTCGGGAAATTCACTTTATCTTCCATGCTCTGCTCCACGAAATAATCATGACTGTGGATGATCTTACCAAAACCTAGCTGATGTCTATGCCATCAGAAAACATCCACTGTAAACTAGGAAATCCATCAGATTGCCACTGCCATCCTCACTCCACCATCTAAACATGCTTCAAGCCCAGCATCTTCAATGGGCTGTCCTTCTGGACTCAGAAACTGGCTTCAGATAGTCCACTACAAACATTAATCTTTCTTTTCCTTTTCTTAGAAACCCTCCTCATTAAATGCCTCATGCCTTGCATGATCCAGCAAATATCCTCTACTACCAAGCATCAGCAGATGGCTCAGTTGTTCCTTAATGAACAAAAGGTGACTGAATGAGAAATGGACTTATATCGTTCACAGGAAAAAAGAATGCCTCTTCTTGACTTGCACAAGAAGGGGAACTCAAAGTAACTCCCTTCTTAACCAAACTTGAGGCCATTCTGAGTCCTCTCCTTCACTAGGCCTCAAGCTTGATCCTATCTTTGGCCTGCCAAGCCCAGTTTGAGCAAAAATCCTCCTAGGCCAGTTTAGCAAGAATCCCCCCCTCCTTCGTATCTAAGTTCTTCATCCCTCCTCTTGAGGTCTAATCAAGTTCCACCCCCCAGCCTCCCTTCATCCTTGTGTTAGTCAGGGTTCTCCACAGAAACAGGACCAGTAAGAAACGGACAGGCATATAGATAGCTTATCTATCTATATCTACAGATCAATATCAATGGTAGGTATATATATATCTAGATATCTATGTCAGATATCTAATATCTATATATTTATAGATATATCTTTACATTAATGCTATTTCTCTGTTATATAGAGATATAGATGTTGATATAGATATAGATATAGATGAGGAGATTTATTATAGTAATTGGCTCATGAGATTATGGAGGCTGAGAAGTCCTACAATCTGCTGTCTGTAAGCCGGAAAACCTAGAAAGCCAGTGGTAAAAACCACTCTAAGTCTGAAGGCCTGACAAACAGGAAAGTCCCAGATCAAGATTGAAGGCCCAAGAATCAGGGGGCTGATGCTGCAAATCCTGGTCCAAGTCCAAAGGTCCAAGACTAGGAGTAGTGATGTCTAAGAGCAGAATAATATGGATGTCCCAGCTCAAGCAAAGAGAAAACTCATCCTTCCACTGCCTTTTTGTTCTATTCAGGCCCTCAAGAGATTGTGATAATGCCCACTTGCACTGATGAAGGCAATTTTCTTTACTAAGTCTGCCAATTCACATGCTAATCTCTTCCGGAATCCTGCTCACAGACACACCAAGAAATGTTTTACCAACAATCTGGGCATCTTTTACTCAAACCAAATAGACACCTAAAATTAACCAACACAATACCTAAGTTCCTCTCAGTAATCTGCCATTCACTAACTCCCTCACCCTCCCTGTTGGCCATAAGTTGTCATCTGTCTCTATTGTATGTGGAGTTGAGTTTATTTTCCCTATTGCAATAGTCCCTAGCCCCTATCACAATGGTCCTGAAAAAAAGCCTTCCTTGCCTTAAACTCCATATGGCATACTTTTTTATTGACAATATTGATGTTACTATGTTCCTCTGAGTGAGAGAATGTGTATCAGGATCATTGCTGTGAGCTAGGTAATGTGTCTGCATATTCACGTGAGATACTGTGAGAATGTGAGTCCATATGAGCGAATTTCTTCTGTGAGCTTATGTTGGAGCTATACGGTGGATGTGAGCATATCTGTGTGTGCATCTATACGTAAGCATGTTCCTGATTTCAAGAATGTGCATGTGCAAGTGAAAGTGTGAGTGACAGCATCGGGAAGCATCTGAGTGTTTATATTTGGGTCCCCATGTGAGTAAACTTATGAGTATGGTCATGAAATTAACTGAATATATCAGCATGTTTGTGTGAAGCTGTGAATGTGTAAGTGGATGCATGTGAACGTATGTTTTTTAATTTCAATTTGTAGGCAAATCTGAGCCTGTTCAGGGAGTATGCAAACATGTGACTGTGTTTAAGCATATCTCTGTGTGACATTATAAGTGTGAACATGTTCATGGGTGAGAGTGTTTTCTTAGGTGCAAATTTGTGTTTAAAATTAATATTTAAGTGTGTTCACTTGTATGAATGAATTTTTAAGCACGTGAAGGCAAGTTAGCATAATTCTGAGTCATTGGGGGTAAATGTGTTTTTTGTGTGTTCTTGTTTATGTGTGAATATATTTGAATAAGGGAGCATGTATAAGGGAATGCATGTAATGGTTTTTTAAGCGAACGAATGAAATCGTGAGCTTCTTGCTGAGTGTGAGCATGTTCCTGTGCAATTCAATATGTAAGCATGTTACTGTTTGTGACAAGGATATTTTATATGGGTAAGGGAATGGGTGTGTGCATGTGTAAATGAAATGAGTGTACCTGGAGTGTGAGTGAACTTGTAACCATGTTTATGTTTTAAGTGCATGATTGATGATGATAATCTGAATGAGGTGGGGCTACTGTGTGTGTGTGAACTGTGAGCCACCAAGTGTGAATGTATGTTAGTATGTGTGAGTACATTTGCCAGTATATGTGTTTGAGTGAGTTATCTGTAAGCATGATAATGTGAGTGAACAAATGAGCATGTACGTGAGCTTGTGCATTTGTGAGAGTAAATATGCGGCCCTGTAATCTCAAACTGTGCTAGTATCTCAGTCTCTGAGGACTGCTTTAAATGTATGTTCAAGCGTACCCTTGAAATTGCAGCCATATGCATGGGGGTTAGCATGTTTGTATGAGTAAGTGAACGTGTATCAGGTTCACTGTGGTGAGCTAGTTCACAGGTGAGTATATTTGTGTAAGTGAAACCTGAATAAACATGAGTGGAAGTGCATGTGAGTGTATTTGCTTCTTTGAGTAGATATTCTGAGCTTCATGGAGGATGTGAGCGTGTTTGTATGTGAATACCTATGTGAACATGTTCCTGATTTTAAGAGTGAAAATGTGCATGTGTAAGTGAATGTGTGAGTGGGAACTCCTGAATGTATGCATTTGTGTCCCTGTGTGAATGAATCTCTTGGCATGGTCATGTGATTGAGTGTTTGAGCACGTTCGTGTGAAGGAGTGAATGTCAGTATGTATGTGTGAATGTATGTGTGTCTGTGAGTGGGAGTGAATTGGTGGGCAAGTTTGAGAATGCCTCAGTGTTTAAGTGTTTTGTGAGTGAGTGAATGTGTGAGTGTATGTATGTGAGCACATCTGTCTGTGACAGTGTGTAGGTGAGCCTGTTTGTGGGTGAGAGTGGTCTCTTGGATCTACATTGGCACGCTTAAAGTGAACACTTTTGTATGCTCACCTGTATAAATGAACTTGTAAGCCTGCGAATCATGTTACCATATTCATGTATAGTGGATGACCAAGTATGTTTTCTTGTGACCTTGTTAATATGTGACTACAGTAGATGCAGACTATTCATGGGGGACTGATTCCAGCAGCCACCAAGGATACCAAAATCTGAGAGTGTCCAAGTCCCATAGTCAGCCCTCTCTATCCCTGTAGTCTGCATTCGCGGACTCAACCGACTGTGGATCATAAACATAGCACGTGATATGCAGCTGGTTAAATCTGTGAAAGCAAAACCCATTGATACAGAGGGCTAGCCATAAATTTATTGAAAAAAATCTGCATATAAGTGGACCCACACAGGTGACACTCTTGTTGTTCAAGGGTCAGCTGTATATTCGAATGAGGTCATTCATGCCCATATGTGTGAGTCAATGTAAGGGTTTTTATATAAATGAGTGAATTTGTGAGCTTCTAAGTCAGTGTGAGCATGTTTGTGTGCAATTGTATTTGTGACTATGTTAATGTTTATGACCAAAAATGTGCATGAGTAAATGAATGTGTAGGTTTGTGCATACACACACAATGAGCATGTCTGGAATGTGAGCGAATTTGTAATCACTCTTGTGTGTATAAGTGAATGTGTGCATTTGCTCACAAGTGTGACGTGGGAAATTTTGGGTAGGTATATGAATGCCTGAGTGTCTGAAGGGGAATATATGTGCATATGTGTATATGTGTACGTAAATGTGTCACTACACGTGTTTGAGTAGTGAAATTTGAGCATGTTAATATTAGTGAATTAATGTTTGAAAGTATGCATATATCTGAGTTCGTCCACTCACAACACTGAATATATGAACATGTAGATCTGAGACAATATTTGTGTTGATGTACATGTTCGTGCGTGTTCAAGTGCATTTTTTTTTCTTTTGCGGTACGTGGGCCTCTCACTCTTGTGGCCTCTCCTGCTGCGTAGCACAGGCTCTGGACACGCAGGCTCAGCGGCCATGGCTCAGGGGCCCAGCCACTCCGCACCATGTGGGATCTTCCCGGACCGGGACACGAACCCGTGTAATTGAGTGAATTTGTGAGCTTGGTGTGACCATATTTGTGTGCAAGTGAATATATGAGCTTGTTACTCTTAGTGACAATAATAATGTGCATGCGTGAATGGGTGTTTATAACTGCAATGAGCATATCTGCAAGTGAGTTAATTTGTACTCACTTTCGTGAGTGAATGAATACGTAATTCAGCTCATGAGAGTGAGTGAGGTGTGGGAAACTTTTTGTGAGTGTGTGAAAGTATGAACATTTGGGTGTGAATGTACGTTAGTTACCATGTGTATGGATGAGGGTAAGTTGTCACTATATGCTTTTGCATAGTGAATGCAAGTGGTAATGTGAGTGAATGTGTAACCACGTGCTTCTATGTGAGCATCTATCTTCTTTAGAGTGAATATGGAACCTGTACATCTGTGTATGCTGACATGTTTGTGTGTTCAACTGTATGTTTAAATTTGTGACCATGTGTACAGCTGTTATCATGTTTCTCTGAGTTAGTGAATATGTATAGTTTATTACTGTGAGTTGAATCGTTCAGTGTATTTCTGCGAGTGAAATACGAACATGAGTGTAAGTGCATGTGAGTGTATATTCTTC
The DNA here is from genome assembly GCF_949752795.1 of Hyperoodon ampullatus. Lineage (NCBI taxonomy): Eukaryota > Metazoa > Chordata > Mammalia > Artiodactyla > Ziphiidae > Hyperoodon > Hyperoodon ampullatus. Next base: position 91,751,403 of record NC_136913.1, on the reverse strand, counting down.
TGTGAGTGACTACTGGACCTTCACCTAGAAGTGAGCACACTTATGTGTAAGTGTCCATGGGAGCACGTTCCTGATTTTCACAATATTAATGTGCATGTATAAGTGAATGTGTTCGTGGGAGCATCTTAGTATATATGTTTGAGTCCCCGTGTGAATGAATTTGTGGGTACGCTCATGTGATTGAGTGGCCGTTTGAGTAGGTTTGTGCAAAGGAGTGAATGTGTCGGTATGCATGAATGTTTCTATGTCTTTGAATGTGAGCAACTTTGTGGGCATATTTGAATGAGTATTTGAGTATGTTTTGTGAGTGACTGTGTGAGCATGTTTATGTACGCAAGCATGTCTTCTATGACGGTTTAAGTGTGAGCCGGCTCATGGGTGATTGTGTTCTTAAGTTTAAATTTGTGTTTACAAAGTGAATATTTGTGTTCCCATCTCTACGCGTCCATTTGTTAGCATGTGCAATCCTATTAGCATATTAGTGGGTATGAGCAGGTGGTTTTCATGTGATCTTGATAACGTACAACTATATTTGAATAACCTACTCTGAGAGCATGTGTGAGTGAATGGGATTTTATGTAACTGAGCGAATGGGTGAGATTCTTAGTGTACGTTCTTGAGCAAGTGAGTCTGTAAGCATGCTGTGTTTGTGACAATGATAATTTGCATGGAAAAGTGAATGTGTGAGTGTGTGCAGATACATGCAATGAATGTGTCTAGAATGTGAGGGAATTTGTAATCACTTTCGTGTGTATAAGTGAGTATGTGATTATGCTTATGCGAGTGTGGTACGAGCTACTTTGTGGGAATGTTTGAGGATCTGAGTGTGCATATGTTAGTATGGGTATGTGTGTGAGCCAGTTTGTATGTGCATTTGAGTGAGTGAACTATAAGCATGTAAACAGGACGAGGGAATGTTTGAGCGTGTGAACATATGTAAGCATGTACACTCGTGAGAATGAATGTGTAAACTTATACATGTGACAGTGTGTTAGGATGGCATTTGAAAGTTGACATATGTGTGTTTTAAAGTGTATGTTTCATAGTGGATGTGAGCATGTTTTTGTGTGAGGGTTCTTACAAGCATGATCCTGATCTTCTCAATGTTAATCTGCATGTGTAAGTGAATGTCTCAGTGGGAGCCTCTGTGTGAATGAATGTGGGCATGGTCATGTGGCTGAGTGAATGTCACCATGTTGTGTGACTGAATGTGTCAGTCTGTGTGTGTGAATGCATGTCTTTGAATATGAGTGACTTTGTGGGCATATTTCAATGCGTGAATGCTTAAACTTTTTGCTGAGTGATGAATGTGTGAGTGTGTGTATATACGTATGTCTCTGTGTAAGTGTATGTGTGAGCCGGCTCATGCTCCTTCATTGTGAGCAAGCATTTTTCAAGTGATGTTTCGTTGCACTCATTGTATGTCTGGATGGTGAGCATGTCCAGACACGTTAGCATGTTTCTGTGTAGTGACTATATGGTGGGTTTCTTTTTTATCTTGTTTATGTGGGAGTACATCTGAGTCAGGTCATGTGTGAAAGTGTGTTGTAAGGGAAAGTGTTTTACGTGTTGTAAGATTTTGTGAGATTCTTGGTGACTGTAAGAAGATTTCTGTGCAAGTGAATGTATAAGCATGTTTCCGTTTGAGACAATGAGAATTTGCATAAAATTGAAAGTGAATGTGTGATTGTGGAACTCTAAACCTAATATGTATGGCGTATGAATGAATTTTTTATCATATTCATCTGTGTGAATGTGTGGTAATACTTCTGTGACTCACTGAGTTGTCGGCATGATTGTGTGAGTGAAGGGAAGTGTGTGTGTGAGTGCGAATGTATGCATGTTTACGTATGTGAGGAACTCGTCAGGATGTTCACTGCAAGAAGTGAACTATACTCATCTTAATGTTGGTCAGCCAGTGTGTGATCCTGTGCGTATATGTGAGGATGCACATTTTTGAAAGTGATTATGTGAATGTGTACGTGTCTTGGAGTATGATCACGGAAGAATATTTGAGTGGTCAAGTAAATGTTTGTTGGTGTTCATGTGTATGCATTACCTTGTGACCATATGCTTGGATGAAAGCATGTTCACGGGCGTGTATGAATGTATTTTATGCTCATATTCATGCATGTATACTGTGTGGGTGAAATGTGAGCGCATGACTTGAGTTCATGTGAGCGTATGGATTAATGAATGCGTGAGCTTTGTGGTGAGCACGAGCATATTTGTGTGCAAGGGCGTACGTGAGCATGTTCCTGATGGTGAGCATGTTAATGTGGGTAGCTAAATGGGAGCACTGGAGAGTATATTTTTGGGTATCCCTGTGAGAGAAACGGTAATCATGGTATGCGACTGAGTGAAGGTGTCAGCTCATTTTTATGGAGTGAATATATCAGTGTGTTTGTATGAGCAGCTCTGAGTATGTACATCAGTGAAATTGTGAGCATGTTCAAGTGAGGGAGTCAATGTCTGACCACGCTCATGGAAATGACTGAAGTTGTGAGCATACCTGAGTAAACGTGCGAGCATATGGTGCGAATGTGAATGAGTAGTATTGAGTTTTTAGTCAGTATGTTCATTTGGATGAGTCAACACTACGTGTGTTAATGCAATTGTGTGTCTATAGGTGACGATGCACACTGTGAGCATGAATACATGAACTTTTACACGTCTTCAAGTGTGATTATATTTGAAATGTTTGAATTTATTGAAAAAGCATTTGTGTGTGCATGTGAATGTGCGAGCATGTTCATGAATGATAGCATATTCATGTAGGTGTGACGGCTTATTGTGTTTATTTATGTGAGCTTGTTAAAGTGTGAGTACACTGTATGAGTGGAATGTGAGCATGGGAGTATGTTTATGAGTTTATGTGAGTGAATGCTGGGGCTTCGTGACGAGTGTGACCATGTTTACGTGCAAGTGTATATGTAGGTTCCTGATTGTGAGCATGTTCAGGTGCATGAAAAGTGAATGGGTGTGTTGGGAAATGAATATAGGTCTCTATGTGCATGAAACGGTCAGCATGCTCATGTGGTTGAATGACTGCTTGAGTAGGTTTATGTGCAGTGAATGTGTCAGTGTGTGTATGTGTGCATCTGAGAGTGTTTATGTATGAGGGAATTCATCAGCATGTTCTTAGGAGTTCATGTGTGAAAGCGTCTTGTTACTAGGTGAGTGTACGTTACTGGGTATATGCAAGCCTTTCCACGGCTGAGAGTGCCTTATTGTGAAGGAGTCTGTATATTTAAGTGAATATTTTGTGTGTACTCATCTGTATGAGTGAATTGGTGAGCATCTGAGTGCATGTCAGCATATTCTTATGTGATGATTGTGTATGTGTGTTTTTGTGTGATATGTGAATGTAAGTATACTTGTATAAGGGAATGTATGGAAGTATGTGTGTGAGTGTACTTTTTTCTGAGTTTGAGATAACTTGTGAGCTTCTTGGGAGGTGTGAGCATGTTTGTTTTGACGTGCCTACGTGAGTTAATTCCTGTTTGTGACAATATGGGTAAGTGAATGTGTGATTGTTTGCACATAAATGTAATGAGTATGTTGTGACAGCACTGTGGCAATGGCGACCTACAAGAATGTCCTGGGCTTCCCTGGTGGCACAGTGGTTGAGCGTCTGCCTGCCGATGCAGGGGACACGGGTTCGTGCCACAGTCCGGAGAGATCCCACATGCCGCGGAGCGGCTGGGCCCGTGAGCCATGGCCGCTGAGCCTGCACGTCCGGAGCCTGTGCTCCGCAACGGGAGAGGCCACAACAGTGAGAGGCCCGCGAACCGAAAAAAAAAAAAAAGAATCCACCTGCCAATGGAGGGGACACGGGTTTGAACCCTGGTCCGGGAAGATCCCGCATGCCACGGAGCAACTAAGCCGTGCGCCACAACTACTGAGCCTGAGCTCGAGAGCCCGCGAACCACAACTACTGAGCCCACATGCGGCAACTACTGAAGCCCGGGCACCTAGAGCCCGTGCCCCACAACAAGAGAAGCCACCGCAGTGAGAAGCCCGTGTACCTCAACGAAGAGAAGCCCCCACTCGCGGGAACTAGAGAAAACCCGCGCGCAGCAACGAACACACAACACAGACAAAAGTAAAAAAAAAAAAAACAAAAAAAACATGTAATGGACTGAATTCTGTTCCCCCCAAATTCGTATGTTGAAGCCCTAACCCCACTGTGACTATATTTGGAGATATGGCCTTAAGGTTAAACGAGGTCATAAGCTTGGAGGTCTAATCCAATAGGGGGGTATCCCTATAAAAAGAGGAACAGACGCCACAGAGCTCTCTCTCTCCCCACACTGAACAAAGTAAAGGCCATGTGAGGACACAGTGAGAAGCCAGCTGTCTGCCAAGGACAAAGGTCTCACCAGGGTATAAATTCTTTTAGCAAATTCTAGACTTCCAACTGGATTGAATTGTGGACCTTTGTATCAATTTAAATTGTTTCCTCCCTCTGCATTCAAGTTTTCTGATTTCTTTCTCTCTGATTCTTTTTGCTTGTTTGTTTGTCACTGGATGTACTTTGTGTGTGTGGGTGAGGGTGTGTCCTCTCTAATCTGCTCATATTTATAGATTTCTTCCTTCAGAGAGCATCAAACCAGTTGCATTAGGGATAGAAGCCACCCCTATGGCAATGGTTGCTTAATAAGTCTTAAGGACTCTGGCTTAAGTTGGGGTTAATTTCATCACTGTGTCACAAAAGTGCCACGGTTGCTTTTCCCTATCATTAGGATGATCAGGATTTTTACTGCAACAGAGGCATACGCAAAGGAGTGGCACAGCAGAAGATTGCTGGGCCCCCAAGCCAGAGGTGGGTGGACTGAAACCATCTTCTCCTATGGTGCTGCCACTTGCGCTGCATGGAATTATTATTATTATTATTTTGTCTTTTCTCTCTATACAAATTCCCTCAGAATATTTTAGATTTCTAGCAGGGCAAATTTACAGCTGTGGGTTTTATCTCCATTTAATCATGAGTGGTCCAGACCTTTTCGGTGCTTATGGGGACAGGTTCGGAGGCACACTGACCCACCTCTTGGGCAGCCCAGGAGAGGAGGACATCGCAGGCCATGCAGGACACGTGGGGGTTGCATTCTGGAACAGCGTGAACCAGAAGGCTCTGTGGGAGGCGGGCTTTGCAGTACTAAGAGGGTGAGGTACGCCCTGGTGCCTAAGCAAGGATGTGATTGGCTTGTTTGAATCGTTCTGCTGGCTGACAAGGAAACACTATTCAGGGGTAAGAAGCAGGAATGCATCCGGTGCATTTAATAAGAAGGGTTGTTGCTAGAGGACCCTATCTGGCGGAGCAGAGTGGGGAGCGGAATCTGGGATTAGGCCGTTCGAGGCCCTCCCAGTTTTACCAGCCGTCAACTCAGCACGGAATACTAACTTTAGCCCTCACCGCACCATCACCCCCTCCCCCCGCGCACTCACACACAGGGGCCAGTATACCTGGCTGAGGAGAACTCAGGCCCTGGAGACGGAGGGGTGGACCCTGGGGCGGTAGATCCCCGACCCCCGCCATTTCAGCGCTATTAGGTACCACAGCAACACAGGGGCTGAAACAAGGGGGCTCCATCGCAGCTGCACGTGCCCAGCCCCACCACCAACTCCTCTACGGACTGGCCAGCAGGCAGCGCGCGTGGGCAGCGGTTCAGAAGCCCAGGCCCACGTCTGCTCCAGCCGCCTCCTTCTAAGAGGTCGCCCACTCACCCTCTGCCCGCCCAGCTCACGGCAGCCTGGCGACCCCGCTCACCAATCAAAGAAGTCCAGAACGACGTCAGGAACATCAGGCGAGGAGAGGTCAGAAGCCAAAGTGGAATTTCCAGCTGGGATTGGGGTCGTCGCCCGCCAAGGGCCGGGTCCTGATGAGGAGTTAGGCGCACAGCGGCCCGCCGCATGTCGGGACGCCATAGCTCCGACCGTCCGAGGACGCTCGAGAACGCTGCGGAGCGGGAGGCCGACAGACGACGGGGGGCGCGGGATAACCAAGAGGAGCGGGGCGAGGAGGTCGTGCTTCTGCAAAGAGCCGCCTGTAAGGTGCGAACATCGAGGCCAAGGGGAACGCGGAGGGTGCGGGTCGACCAGCGGCCCTGAGCCAGGGAGCGGCAAGAAGAGCAGCAGCCCAGCAACTTCACTCCACGCAGCACCCCGACCACAAACCCAGCCGCTGCAGACAGCTCGGGGTCGGACGCACTGCTGGCGGCCGCTGGGCGGGCCTGAGGCCCGGCGCACAACTGGCTCCGCCCACCCCATGGCAAGCGAGCTTCGCCAATCAGGCAGGCGCCGGGAGACTTTCAACGAGCTGCACGGTCCCGCCTCCTACCACAGCCTGTGTGCCTGCCGCCCAGCCCTCTGCTCCTTCTGGCGTCTGCAGTCATTCCCGGGTCAGCCGCAGTTCCAGCTCCCTGGCAGCTGGAGAGCTGGGCTGGGGGTCGGCGGCGTGGGGCACCCCGCCCTGCACCTCCCCTCTGCAAAAACGCAAAATGTGCTTTTCACTTGGAACAGCGTATCCCCAAGAGTTTGCTTTTTGTGGTGAAAGTAGTAATTTGACCACCCGGGCTCAATCTGCGTTTTGAAAATACTGGACACCTTTGAGGAATCAGGACCTAGTTGACTGGTGGTCATTCCCTGACCCTCGGGCCTCCAGTGAACCAGACTGCCTGTCCTCTGGAAGGCATAGAGGAGGTTCAACCAGTGCGTCTTGTGACACGGTTCTGGCCCATCATCAGGACCGAAATTGGGCTCCAGGAGCCCCCCCTCCCATAGCTAAGGGATGCACAGTTGAAGTGAGGGTTCTTGGCTGACAGCATTGAAGGGGAAAAGAAGGCAACGGTCAGTGTATGGGATCTTCAAGGCAGTGAGCCCCCGGAGAGCAGGCCACTCTAATGCTCCAGCATTCTGGCCCCGCATGTGGGGGAAAAAAGCCTTACATTTTTGCTAGAGGGCTTCTCTTCTTTCCGCTACCCTGAACATTGCCACATAGAGTAGAAATATCTCAGAGAAAGAGGAAATGCTTCCACTCATTCACTACCCTTCATCCTTCCCATCTCAGGTACCTTGATGAAGCAAGGTCAGAAAGAGGCTTCTTCAGAGCACATAAGCCACATGGGCAATGAACAGATAGACCTCAGTCATATTCACCAGCGCTGGACCTCGTGAGGCATGCCATGTAAAAGTGTTGAAATCAAAATGGATTTCAGGTTCACTCTTGGTCAACTAGAATATTCAAACAAACATTCCCCCCCTTCCCCTTTCCTTCAGTATTTGGTGAAAAGAGCTGGGACCGCTTGTGTCCAGCATATTGCACAGCTTTACTTGCATGGAACTCTCTGGGGTGGCTGAGTGTTTTGTACAGCTAAAAAATTAACTCTTTACCCCACCTCGACCTCTTCTCAAGCACCCTCTTTCTTCTTCTGTCTTTTTTCTAAACGATTTTAGAATCACACGTGTTTAAAATGTGTCTCTTAATTTCCTTCCTTCTCTTCACCAGCAGAGAATCTTCACACATTCGATTTCCCTCTCCTTTCCCCCTCTTTTTCCTTCTATTGCAGTTAGTGCTCTCTTCTCACTTACGGGGCAGATCCGCATAGAACTAACCCACTTACTTACGTGGGGGATCCCTCTATAACGAACCATCACAACAGCAGTGGGTCAGTTGAGCCCAGCCCTACTGCTCTTAATCCTGCACCCCTTGTCTCTGGTCACCCAGGCATCCTCGTCCAGCCAATGCTTGCTGGTTAAAAATGAAAAGGCCATTTCAGTTCAGTTTGTCTGAGCATCTGAATTGTATATGGGCGAGGAGGTGTGGGGACTGCCTAGAGAAGGAGGGTCGATGGGCCCAAGGTTACACAGTGGCAAAGAGCGAAACTAGAACCCTATTTCCAGGTTGGCCTACTTCTAGAAAAGTGTGTTTTTCCAGAGAAACTCAGCTTTGACTGCTATTTCAGGCAGCCACAGGCATGTGGGAATTGTTTTGTTTCAAAGCAGGTTATTCCTATTCCTGGAATCAAATTCTTCAATCAGTGTCTCAACTGACAGGAAAAGTAAGCCTCAAGTTTTTCTCCTAGGCGTCCTTGTGACTATGGATATGGCCAAAAACTTGATGGCAAGAATGAATTTATTTCCAGAGCTTACGTCCCCCACTCACATGACAAAGAGCCGAGAAGGCAGCAAGGAATATGAAAAAGCCAGGATAATTTATACTTGTTGAGTTTTTGTCTAGTTTATTTATTAGAATGTACATCAATATCCAGATTGAATGCACTTAAACCTGAATATGGGATCATGGTGTAGAGGACATAGCACTGACCTAGGAGTTAGTCCATCTGTGTTCTGACCCAGCTCTGACCCATGACTGCGAGTATTCCAGTTTGTCTAGAGTATGAGTATGAGGTGGATTGGGAGGTAAGGCAAGAGGTAAAACACGTAAGAAGAAAAAGAATAGGTAGTACCTGGCCTAGTGAGGGCCGCACATTCAGTGCACAGAAAATAACTACTCAGTGAATATGTGAAGCTAAGAAAGAGAATTTTATTTTATTTTATTTTTTTACTTATAAACAGCTAACAGTTATTTTTCACAGTCCTAGAAGCTGGTTAGTCCAAGATCAAGGTACCAGCAGCTTCGGTGTCTGGTGAAGGCCACTTCCTGGATCATAGGTGGCAACTTTTCACTATGTACTCACTGGTGGAAGGGTCAAAGTATCTCTCAGGACCCCCTTAAATAAGGCCCTAATCTCATTCATGAGGGCTCCACCCTTATGACCTAGCCACCTCCCAGAGACACCACCTTCTAATACCGTTATTTTGGGGTTTAGGATTTCAACACATAGATTTGGGGGAAATGCAAGCATTCTATTTAGGATACCTACCCAATTTCCACACTGCCCACAAAGTGCCATGTCTAAACCCAAATAAAATCACATCATTTTCTTACTTTAAAAAGTCCAAAGTCTTCTGATTGACTGGCAGAGAACTTTTCTTCTTCAACCTTTCTCTCCATAACCTATTCCACATACTCCATTTCTCATCTGCATCTCTTCTATTTTTCTTTTTTGTTTGCTTTCTTTCTTTCTTTTTTTTTTTTTTTTTTTTTTGCGGTACGCAGGGCTCTCACTGTTGTGGCCTCTCCCACTGCGGAGCACAGGCTCCGGATGCGCAGGCTCAGCGGCCATGGCTAAGGGGCATAGCTGCTCCACGGCATGTGGGATCTTCCTGGACCGGGACACGAACCCGAGTCCCCTGCATCGGCAGGCGGACTCTCAACCACTGCGCCACCAGGGAAGCCCTCTACTTTTTTTTTAAGTTAATTTTTATTGAAGTATAGTTGCTTTACAATGTTGTTTTAGTTTCTGCTTTAGAGGAAAGTGAATCAGTTTTATGTATATGTATATCCCCTCTTTTTCAGATTTCCTTCGCATTTAGGTCACCACAGAGTATTGAGTAGAGTTCCCTGTGCTATATATTAGTTTCTCAGAAAGAGAGTTTTAGATCTGATCGTCCAAACAAAGGAATTTGAATTTCATCTTACATTCAACAGTAAGCTTTTGGAGGATTTGTGCAGGAAAATGACACCATCAGGAAGAAACTTTCAGTTACTTTCTGGAGGAAGAACAAGAAGAAAGAGAGACTGGGGACAAGGAGAGAAGTTAGGAGGGTGGTGCACACCTCTGCTTCCAGTCATGGCAGGCTAAGTCATTTGCACTCACCATCCCAATGAGGACAACTAAAAAATACTGGGTGAAATGTGAAAAAGAAATTATCTTCATTAAGCGCTAAGAAACTCTGAGGCTAAAATCTAGAAGAAAGCAAAAACCCAAATAGGAAAGCCCAGCACTCAAAGCCACTTTTGCCTGAGGGCATTAGCAAATCCAGAAGAAAGAATTGTGACACTGAGCTGTGGTTTTGGTGGCCTCATGGAAAAGAGATGAAAAGTTCAAGTTCTCATCCCCAGTGAGTAGATCTGATAAGCCCTCCAGCCACTCTAAAATAAGTGGCTACCCCTTTGGGATAATGGTGAACCAGAAGCAACAAGCCCTGGCATGGAATTGCAGTCTAGATATCCATCACCAGAGTGATCCAAGGAACTTCAAGCCCTGAACTTGGATTAAAGTGATCTTGGACAGGTAGTGACCCCAGGCATTTCGCAGCAGCAAGTAAAAATGCTCTCTGCAGGAAGGTTCTGTCTTCCTATGCCTGAAATCAGTCTGATAAATAATTTTTCAATAGTATATTGGCACAAAGTCAAAGATAAGTGGACACATAAGCAACAAAATACATTGTAAGTGACAGCTGAAAGAAAAACTAGGCAATGAAAACAAATTCACAAATATTTCAGATATCCGAATTATGAGACACAGACTATAGTCACTATGGCCTACTATAGTTCAAAAAATTTTTAAAAAGCTTTAAAATATTTTCAGGGAACAGAAAATCCTAAAAAGTGGCATAGCCAATTTGAAAAAGAATCAAACAGGACATCTAGGACTAAACAATATAACGATTGAGGGTTCAAAGTATGCGTTTAACAGAAGGCTAAACATAATCATTAGATGATGATAAATGCGATGAAGAGAAATAAACCTAAGAGAGAATTACGGAATTCGAAGATAGACCAAAGAAATCATCCAGAATTTTTCCTGGAGAAATGAATTATATGAAGAAAAATGTAGGATAAGAGACACAATGAATAGAGTGAAGAAGTCTAATATACATTTAATTTAAATCCTGGAAGGACACAACTGAGTAATGGGAAAGAAGATGATGGCCAGAAATTTTCCAGAGCAGATGAAATGCACCAATCCACAGATTCTAGAAGCCCAGTGAATTCTCAGCAGGATAAAAAACAGATATTCACTCCTAGACACATCATAATGAAAGTGCAGGAAATCAGAAAGAATGAAGGCTATGTTAATGATCCAAGTTAGAGATAATGAATCTTGACCTTGGGCAGGAGCAGAAGAAATAAAGACAAGGGGATGGGCCTCTACACGCTTGCCTTAAGAATACCTTTTGCTCAGACTTACCATGAACGACTATTTTATAAACATTCTCCATTTCATTCTTCATTAATAAAATACATTTGCTAACAAATCTATTTGTTAGAGCAACCTGACACCTAGGAGCTGTTCAAATTTTCTTAGTTATACATGAAAGGTCGTCATCTTATAAGTATGTCGTCTCATGGGCTATGAAAGGGGTGAGTATTCTCCATAGGAATTATGACGGTTAATTTTATGTGTCACCTTGATTGGGCTAAGGAAGAATTTCAAGTGCATAAACCTATTCCAGGAGCTATTAGGTCTGGAAAAGCTTCTGTTTGGATCTGCAGATCCTATTTAGGAGTGAGCTATGGAAATGAAGTCAGAGTGACCTTTCTTGTGTTCCATTTAATGCAAACATATTAAGAGAGCATCTTTACACTGAAATGCATTATTATGGCAACTTGCTTATACAGAACTTCACTTTGAATTTATTAAAAATAAATGGAAACGCTTATTTCACCTTGAGGATTATGTGTGGACCTTAACTGACAAAATGTACTCTCTACCCCATCCCACTGATCAGAAAATGGCCACCCTCCTCCAGAGGACGAATAATAATCATTTAATCCTCACTTCAGCTCTGTAAGGTAGGTATTATTCTTCCCATTTTCCAGCCGGGAGGGGAGATGATATAGTAGATGTCACAGGTTAGACTCTGAAGCCAGACTGCCTGGGTTGGAATTTCACCTGTGCTACCCACTAGACGTGGAATCTTAAGCAAGTTACATAGCTTCTCTGTGCCTCAGTTTCCTCATCTCTAGAGTAAGATAATATTAGGACTTCTTTAGAGGCTGCAATGAGTTAATTCATGGAAGGCACCTAAATTATTATGGCCAATCATACAATCAGTGCTCAAAATATGGAAAATCTACTTGTTCTAGAGTTACGAGGCCATTTTTTTGTGGCCACTTAATAGCACGAATGAGAAGGAAAAATATGCATCCCTGAAGCCGACTAGAAGAAGAAACATGGGTCATGGGAGCAGCCTGGCCTTATTATCCATAGTTCCTGAAATGAGCTGTGTGACCCTGACTGGGGGCAGGGGGAGGTGTCTACAAGGGTTGGAGAATGCACTCCAGGGGGAGCCAGTGCCTAAGATATGTCCCAAATGTGTCTGCCCAGCCAGAAGCTCCTGGAATCCCGCAGATGAGAGAAGGCCCTTTCCCACACAGGCTCCAGGAAGTGTTTAGAACCCCAAGGAATATACAAATTACTAAGCTCAATGAATCACAATAAATTCACTTTAAAAGTACTAGTTTACCCTCTTAATTTACAAGTGGCAATGTATGAAGCAACTGATTGTTCATCATAGTTTTTCTTTGGGAGACCTGAAGCAGTTTCTGGCTTACCCAGTAGGGATGTCAAACCCCTGAGTGACGCGCAACCACCTTATCACCTTACCTTATAATTTCTAATGGCTGGACTTCGTGTTCCGTTGTCATCACAGAATGTAAATGGTTTCAACTATTACTTTGTTCAAAGCCCTTAGTCCATATCAAACTACCTTCCCCTTTAATTTTCAGTTAAGACTCTCAAGTAGTTCCTAGAGCAGCTTCAGCATTTATACCTTTCTGTCAGCAGCTTTGTCTCAGATATTCATGTGGATACAGCCTTGTTCACAATGGAGCCCAGGGCAAAATGCAGAATGTTTTTGTGTTTCTGATTTACTATAATGAGGGATAAGTGTGCTTAGGGCAATCACTCCCATGGAGAGCAAAGGGGAAATTTAGTGGAACATAATGTGTGTTGACTTGAGTAAGCCTCAGTCCCGTGCCCCTCCCTTGGGGTTGGATTCCAGTTTCTGACTACCCAAATGTGTTCACAATGCACACTGGAAGATGTAGCCCCATCTGGCAACACTGGAAATAAGCAAGGAGTCATAGGGCCCCTTAATACAGAGGAATTCCCCAGGTCACTGAGTTGGTGAACTCAAGGTGATCCGGTATTCCTCCATTCCTCATGATAGCACTATTTATTGAGAGAGAACCATATGCCAGGTCTTGTGCCATGTACAGCCACACACACGGTCTGCCCACCGGGAAACGACTCCTTAGTTGAAATATAGATGATGAGCCAAGGAATTTCAAAACACATGGTGCAGTGATGTACATAAGAGGGGCTCCTGAACCAGGCTTGAGGGTTTGCAGAGAAAACTGGATGTCTGGGGCAGGAGTGAAAGGAAGTATTAATCTTCACACTTTTATGTCTTTCCCTCAACCCTGCCATAATTTATAGACAAGTCCTATTTTCTGAGTAAAATATAAATCCAACCACTTTCTAACACCTTGCTTTTGTCACTCTGGTCCAAGCTCCCATCGTCTCTCAGGTGGACTACTCCAATAGCCTCCTAATTGGCTTCCCCACTTCCAGTTTTATATCCTGTGGCAAATATCGTAGGTTAGCTCACTTGACTCCATTACAATCCCAATCACAGCAGGTAAGGCTTGATCGAGGTTGCAGACCAAGTCTACATTTCCTGAACTCCCGCCCTTATGGCCTGGATTCCACACATAGCTTAGCCTCTGCCAAGCAGATAATAAACCCCCATGAGATTTGGTGGGAGCAGGAACGTGGAGTCTATGCTGCTTCTTCTGTGGTTTCTGATTTCTCTTAGTGAGCATGGGCTCAGAAACTGTTGCTTCTCCTGCAGCAGTTATAATAGAGGTCCCAGGGTACAGTTCCTAGTTTTGTGGGTATCAAAAGGCAAGGCATGGGACATCAACTTTGTATAGATGGAGAAGGAGGCAATGTGGTCTCAAAGCCAAAATTTGTGATGCTCTCAGCAGAAACAGAGTGGTCCAATGTCTTCTTCACTTTCCACCCTCCTGATTGTACCAGTTCTGGGGTATTATTCAAGAAAACAATTCTGGAAATTATAACTACTACTTGAGTTAAAACAAACGTGACCACCACCACCCCCGTGCAAAAGTCTCTTGTGCTTTTCCCTCATACACCCAGGTATTTTGTAGGCTCTTGTGATTTATCTATGCATGCCTGTTTTTGTACTTTGTAAAAATGGCCTCCTATAGAATGTTTTCTTGTGTGTGTCTGTTCTGTTTTCTTTTTCTGGCTTGATATCTTGATTCATAAGATTCATCTAACTTGTATGTAGCCAAGATTGTTCATTTTCTTTGCTGTATGACATTCCACTGATGCATATATCACTTCATATAACTACCAACTAGTTTTTGAATTTGGGTTGTGTCCAGTTCTGGACAATTACAAACAATGCAGCTCTGTGCATCCTTGGCCTTGTCATCTGCTTTGCATGGGCATGGGGTTCTCTAGGCGAAGCGCCTAGTGGTAGTATTAGTGGGTCCAGGGTAAATATATCTTAAACTTTGAGGGATACTGAATATTCCCGTTATTCAGTTCTAAATATTTCTTGATTTCCTCCAATCCAAGGATTAGTTAGTAGTATGCTATTTTGTTTCCAAACATTTGGGTGTTTTAAAGCTATCTCTGTGTTATTACCCGCTGCGTTAAGCATTATCTTCAGAGAGTCTAGATTTCATGCCAGGGATCCTTTGCAGTTTATTGAGGCTTCCTTTTTCTTAGTAAGGTCTATTTCTGTAAACGGTCAATATGCTCAACAGAATTTATGTTCTCTGCTTGTTGGGTATAAAGTTTTATAGTATCTAATAGCTCAAATGTATTATTGCTTAGGCCTTTGATATCACTGCTTATTTCTGTTTGCTTGGACGTTCATGTTCTGACAGTGGTGGGTTAAAATCTCCAGCTCTCATTGTTAACGTATCTATCAGTCCCTACAGTCATAAAATTTATCATTGAGGTTTAAGCTATCCTGCTATGCCACCTTCTATAACTCCCTCACGCTATCATCCACTGACCCTAGCCATCCACTGCTCTCTGCCCCATCCTACCACCTTCTACATGACTCCAACTTCCACACCAATCACTCAACAATTTGACGCTCTCATTTCCAATGAACATCTTTACAACATACTAGCCAACCCCTCTCACAGACACACTCTGTTTATTCTTCAACCTAAACTTCTCTACCTCTCACATCTAAAATGAAAATATCCCAGTGTTGGACCGCAAGCCCCTGGCCATGCTGCTCTCTCATTCTTCCACTCTCTCTACATGTGTTCTTTTATCTCACTGAGCCCTCCTATTCCTTGGCCTCTCTATTTTCTGCCCATCTGCACTCTCCCTCTTCTGTCTCTCCCTCCTGTCACTATTGATTTGGTTTGGGGTTCTATTTTTTTTTTTCTGGCCGTGCCGCGCAGCTTGCTGGGATCTTAGTTCCCCGACCCAGGATCGAACCCTGGTCCCCAGCCACTGCCGAGTCCGAACCACTGGACCGCCAGGGAATTCCCTGGGGTTTCTCCTCTTTTCCTTCTTTTCCTGCTCCCACTCAGGCATACTAAGTTCTCAATACATCTACCACCACTTATTCTTCTACACTCATAACACCTTCTGTATCTCCACATCCAGTTATCACCCACAGCCAATCAACTGTTGATTTTCAGTTCTATACACTTCTTCATGTGCTTTCAATACCCCTACCTTAGTCTAGGACTTCAGCATCTCTCACATAAATCACTGCTACAATGAGCACTCCATTCTTGCTCCTCTCTGATCCTTTCTTCACATTGCTTTCAGAGTGACATTTCTAAAACACAAATTATTTCCCAAAGTAGAGCCCCTTGATGGCTTCTTGTAGCCTTAAGAATGAAGTCTCCACTGCTGTCTCTGGGGAAATGCAGATGGCCAACAGGCACATGCATACATGTTCAACATCACTAATCATCAGGGAAATGCAAACCAAAACCACAATGAGACATCACCTCACAAAAGGACACACATAACAAATTTTGGCGAGGATGTGGAGAAAAGGGAACCATCCTACACAGTTTCGCGGGAGTGTAAACTGTTGCAGCCACTGTGGAAAACAGTATGGATATTTCTCAGAAAACTAAAAGTAGAACTACCGTACGACCCAACAATTCCACTGCTGGGCATCCATCTGTAAAACACAAAAACATGAATTCAAAAAGATGCATGCATCCCAATGTTCATAGCAGTGTCATTTACAATTGCCAGTGTATGGAAGCACTCTGTGTCTTTCAACAGATGAATGGACAAAGAAGATGTCAGGTATATATACAAAGAAATACTAATCAGCCATAAAAAAAGAATTTTGCCATTGGCAGCAACATGGATGGACTTGGAGGGTATTATGTTAAGAGAAATGAGTGAGACAGAGAAAGACAAATACTCAGTAAATTAAAAAGAATTAATAACTGGCTGAATTAACGGACATAGAAATGAATGTAGAACAGACTTAAGAAAGGGTAAGTCTTCAACAACACACATGCTGCACAGAGCAGAGAAAGGGCAGGGCTTATTTGAAAACCACCTAATAAGTTGGTATTACTAGCACTACAGAGCTAGTGGGCCCTTTTGTGTGCGTCTTAAATGCCAAGTTTATTGTGTATGCAGTAGAGTCATCAAATTTTTCTTACAGGAATTTGGCATGGCCAGAGTTGGGTTTTAGGAAGGTTAACTTAGCAAGTATATGAAGCATGTATCTGTGGGGAAAGACAGGGAGGTAGGAGAAGGTTAGGAGTCTAGGGCAAAGTTCAGGCAAGAAGTAATGAAGGTAATGATACTAAGAGTTGGCAAGAATGTGGAGCAAATAGAAATCTCATCCTCTGCTCTTGGGAATATGAACTAGTACAACCGTTTTGAAAGATAATTGGTGTTACCTAGTAAAGTGAACTTGGACAGAACCTAAGACCCAGAAATTTCATGTCTAGGCCTATATTGTAGATCAGGGTTTCTCAACTGCTGACATGTTGGAAAGATAATTCTGGGTTGTAGAGGACTGTCCTGTGCATTGTAGGATGTTTAGCAGTATCCTTGGCCTCCACCCACTAGATGCCAGTAGCACACCCTCAATTATGTCACCCAAAATGCTTCCAGACGTTATCAAATATCACCCTGGCTGGGGCGGATGGGGAAGTGCAGAGAATTGCTCTCAACTGAGAAACTAAAGAAGCTGTTGTATAAGGGCATAGTGGGATATGAATGAGAAAGTTCATCGCAAAATGATTTGCAAAAGCATAAAGCTGGAAACAAGCCACATGTCCATCAACAGGAAATAGACATATTGTGGAATTTTCATATGATGGATAACTATAGAGCAATGAATAATGATGACAACAGTTGCACACATCAGCATGGATAAATACCACAAACACAAAATTGCGGGGGTAGAGAAAGAGCAAGACAAGTAATACATCCAGTATAATTAGATCTACATGAAGTCCAAAATGGAGAAGAAATATCATTATTTACAGGAACATTCCTCTACAGTAAATGTATAAAAAAGTGAATTATTAACAAGTTCAGGATCGTGGTAACCTCTGGGAAGGAATGAGGGGATGAACCTGGAAGGGCACAGGGGGGCCTCCAAGGCATTAGCCGTGTTCTAGTTCTCAAGCTTGGTGGTGAGTACACAGGTTTACATATTATTAAGATATACCTTACATATATGCTGTATTATCTTCTGTATACATGAAACAGTTCATAAAATTTGTCAGGAAGTGATGCGGTCTAAAATAATGCAGGAAAACGGAGAGAAAGGCAACAGAGTAAATAACTAATTGGATGAGAGACAGAGACAGAGAGAGAGAGAGAAGAGCCAACCTTTAGGTGCCTCTTTGAATCATTTTAAATTCATTTTCTTCACAGAATTGGGGATGAAATCAATTCCTTATCTATAAACACACATAATTCATTGCTCAGACTTCTACGAAATGTACACTTTATGCCTCAACACGGATCCTACTATATGACGTGATTCACAGGACTGGATAATACTACATTTCACAAAACACCATTGTCTGAGAATCCTGCCCTGTTAGACTTGTACACCTGTACTCATTTGTATTCCTTGGAGTTATAAGCATCTGAAAATAGGTGGCTTAGAGTAAAAGTGATTCTTCATCACTAACTCTAGTGTCATTAGCATACACCTAACTGGTACAGAAAACTGTTTCCAACTTCGGCACCCACCCTACCCCTCTGCTTTTCTCCCAATGGTCACCTCTCAGGTAGTGGAATAAAAGGAGAACTTTTGGATCAACTCCTTTCAGAAGATGGAGCCATAACCAAGGAAAATATCAGAACATCCTAACCTTTCCTGGACCAGGCAGAGAGGGACAAGACAGGTCTCTTCCTAGAAAAAGCACAGAGTTTTCAAGGCTGAAGGACTCATTGAAAACATATATTATACATGTGGATACAGAAAAACCCACAAACACCCAGAGAAATAGGAAACACAGGATTTGTCCCTGACCTGATTTAGGGACTGTCTCTCAGAGACTCAGAGAAGCCTGATATGTTAGAGCTACAGCAAACCCTCAGAGCAGCAAGCCTGAGCTTCCTCCCTCAACATGAGAGGCTTCAGGTGCATACATGTGGATAACGTAGCCCACTTGTCCTGTTACCTGTATACACGGCCATCACCTCGTAGATACCTCTCAGTCCTGAGAGTATAACACTGACAGTGCAACTCACCCCTCAGAAGCACAGACTCAGTGAAGAGGAACACACATGCCTCTTGGGGCTTGGGACATGGGGCCACCTGGAGAGTAAATACAGGGCCCTAGGTAACTGGAGCTCGGTAAGGGGCAGGGATAAGGACTCCAAGCATGCACCAAAAAAGGCTTATCTCAAAAAGAGGTATGCATGCGTTTGTTTAAACTGAAACTCCGGCGACATCCCTGGCAGTCCAGTGGTTGAGACTCTGTGCTCCCAATGCAGGGGGCACGTGTTCGAACCCTGGTCGGGGATCTGATATCCTGCATGCCACATGACATGGCCAAAAATATAAATAAATATATATATAAATATATAAATAAATAAGTGAACCTCCGTAAATTCTTAAGCCCAGGTAAAGGCCTTTAATATTAACTATTAACTATAGTTAATACGCTAACTATATTAACACAGAAATACACACACACACACCCTGCTGGCATGGCATGAACCATACGGAACCAAACCAATTTGAGGTCTTTCGAGGGACCCTACATGGATAAATTTCTACTTGGACTGTTCTTTCATTAAACAATGGTGACAAAAGGCCTCGTGCCTTTTGTTGTTGTTGTTCTAAGCATGAGGAATACTGTGTTACTACATGACAATGCATTTTTAAATGTCAACCCCACTGACAGGGGAAAGGGTTGTGGATACCTTACACTCACATCACTTTAACAGACCTTTATCAAGCATCTACAAAGAAGAAAACCCAGCGATTTAGAAGAGAGAAATCAATAAAAGCCTTTACGTCCTGCACAAGTCAGAAGCTCCCATTTTAGGGAGCTGGGGCGATACACACATAAATAAATAATGTTAATCTACTCTAGGATACGAGAGGAACTAGCATGGAAAACAGAAAATGTATTGATGCTAACCAGGAAGCTCTCAAGCAGCGTTAACTAAATATAGAAATAAGGCTTTGTACCCTCAAACCCCTGGTCCTTCCCTTCTCTGATCGTCTGCTCTGCTCAAGTACCACTTCACTCTTTTCCCTTAAAGAAGTTCCAGATACTAGGCCCATTTCCTCTTTTAATTTTCTTTAAATTAGGACATATTTCAGACCTCGACAAAGGTACAGAGAATGCTACACCCATGCAACCATCAGCCGTCTTAAGAAACGTTAGCTTACAAATAAAATTGAAACCAAATGTACCCCTCCCCAACTGAATTCTCCCTCTTTTTCCATGGATTTAACCACTGTCTTAAATAGGTTTATTGTTCTCATACACACCTTTCTGCATACTACATATGCATGCATTACTCCTATGTATGCCTTTTACTACAAATAGATGTATGTATAATCAATCTAATAATTTTGAATGCCTTTAAACTTCATATGTGCATGGTATCATAATGCTTTTATCGTGTTGGAACTAGGTTCTTCCTTTATCTATTTGTCCCTTCCACTACTGAATCTTTGCCCCTTGTTATAAGCTGAATTGTGTCCCCTCAAAAGATATGTTGAAGTCTTGACCCCCGGAACCTGTAAATGTGACCTTATTTGGAAATAGGGTATTTGCAGGTGTAATAAAGATCAGGTGAGGTCATACTGGATTAGGGTGGGCCCTTCATCCAATATGACTGGTGTCCTTATAAGAAGAGAAAGAACACAGAAACAGAGACAGGGGAAAACACTATGTAAAGATGAAGAAAGAGACTGGAAATCTGCATGTACAAGCCGAGTGATGCCAAGGATTGACAGCAACCACCAGAAACTAGGAGAGAGGCATGGAACAGATGCTTCCTCTAAGCCTCCAGAAGGAACCAACCCTGCCGACACTTTAACCTCGGACTTCTGGTCTCCAGAACTGTGAGAGAATAAATTTCGGTTGTTTTAAGCCACCTGCTTTGTGGTAATTTGTTACGGTAAACCTAGGAAACTAACACATCCCTCCGGGAGGTCTTTGTGTCTCAGGCCCCTGAGAATTCTAGTACCTTCCTCAGTCCAGATCTTACCATCCTGTTCAGTTTACCTGCAATAGTACCAAGTCAGTGAATTAAGGCTGGTTCTACTGTAGGTGTAGTTAAATGTTTCCCCCATTGCTCTAAAGCAGTGGTTCTCAAACTTTAGTGTGCTTCAGTAGCACTTGGAGGACCTGTAAAACCCTGATGGCTAGCAGCCTACCTTCAGAATATCCAATCCAGTAGGTCTGGGGCAGGGTCTGAGAATTTGCATTTCAAACAAGTTCCCAGCTGATGCTGATGCTGATGATGATGCTGCTGCTCCATGGCAGGCCAGTAGCACCATCTGGTCCCCAGGCAAGCTAGGTCATCCATCAGTTTCTTTCAATAACATATACTAGAGGCTGGGCCACCATCTCTATCGTCACACAAGTTGTTTATAATCTAATGTTTTAATTTATTTGAGGCTGCTATAAAAGGATGTCAAACAGGCTTACCAAATACTTGAAAGGAATCCCTTTCAATGACACTAAGGTGGGCCGAAATAAATAGAACAAAGATACATTGGAGTCAGTGTTATTTATGTTAAAAAAATCTGCAGCTTATTCGTGTCAAACAAGCTTTTATTTTCAATGTGAACAATACTGTCAAATTTATATCTAAAAGGTAAGAATAAAGTCAGATAGCAGTTAATATCATTTTGGCATGATGAACTTTGAAACAAAATCTCTGTTGTGGGCTAATGAAAACTAGAATGTTCATGAAGAACAAATTCTTCTCTTCTTTCGCTGTCCACTTCTTTTAATGTCTTCCAACTGTAGGATGGGATAAGAGTCAATTAACAATTGTACACCAACAACATGCACCAGGGACCTTCTAAATATGAGTCAATACTATGTACATCTCTTGGCTCTCCAAGGAGAAAACAAAATGTTTTCTTCTTGTAACCCAGACCCTTGGTTGTCAGGGTGCACATCATTTCATCACACCAACCTCATTTCTCTCTTGCCAACCACTATATATGTTAGTTTTTTTTCTTGAAAGGCCACTCTGTGATTTAAATGTCTTTCCACCTTAAGAGCCTATGCTCCTTACCAAATCATAAATCCCTTATAATCCCAGACCTTCAGTTTCCGTATCTGTATAATGAGAATGAGGCTGTTATCAAACATCCACAGGTGTCAAAATTAAGAAAGGGAGAAAGAAAGAGTGTGATACTGAGAGAGAGAGAGAGAGAGATGAGAGAGAGAAAGGAAAAGATGAATGGGTAGCGGAAAGAGAAATTAGGATTGAATTACCAACTCAGTGATAGCCAATAATAATACTATGGCTCATTTTCTTTCCTTTTGAATAAAACATCTAAATTGAACTAATATTTGTGAATTACTCATGAAATGCAGTCTTATTTGAAATCCTTAACTTTTTACTACTTTGTAAGGAGTCACCTTCTCAAAGGCATTGTTATTCCAAGAGACTTCATTTCTGTGGCCAGGTGATGAAGGTACAGCTAGTGCACAGCTTAGTCACTTTAGCTGCTTCTCCTGGTGACCAGTCTCTAAAAGTATAGGTCTCTATATTTTAGACCGCTAAAAAAATATAGGTCTCTATTTCCAGGTCTGATAAATTTCCCATCTGCAGTAGACTTAAAGCTACAGGACAAAGGACTTGTGGCTGTAAATGAAATACATTTCAGAACACACTTCCTTCTATACCATCTAGAATACAAGTACATTATTAACATTAAACTGTTTTTCCAAAACTAAATTTCAACAATTTTTTCTTATTATTTTACAAAAACAATTAAAAACATGATAGATGGCTAGAGGGAAGCAGCTGCATAGCACAGGGAGATCAGCTCGGAGCTCTGTGACCACCTAGACGGGTGGGATAGGGAGGGTGGGAGGGAGACGCAAGTGGGAAGAGAAATGGGGATATAGGTATACTATAGGTGATTCACTTTGGTATAAAGCAGAAACTAACACACCACTGTAAAGCAATTATACGCCAATAAAGATGTTAAAAAGATAAACAAAAAATACATTAAGGATGTAAACAAAACAAAACATAAAGCTGTCAGTAACAGGTATATGTCAGGACCGGTTGCACTATACAATAATACCTTGTCTTCTCCAGAACTGCCCTCTGCTGAGTCCATATCCAGCTTCAGTCCTTCTTCTGCTTTTTCATCTCCATCCTCTTTCTCTTCCTCAGCATTTTCATAATGATATTCACTCTCTTCTTTAGTGTCGAATGATACGGACTTTGGCATCACAAGGTGGTGGGAAACATTTCCCGATTTGAAATCAGCAGCAGAATCTAGTTCTCTGCTCTCAGGAGGATCTGGAGAAGAGAAATATGTCCGAAAATAAATAAATAAATAAGGAGAATAGCTGGTCATGTTCCTACTGGTTGATACAGCACTTCCTTGGCCCTCACACTTCTGCTGCTTGACAGTTTTCACAACATTATCCCCCTGTTTCCAGTAGATCTCACACACTGTGCTGCTGATTTTTTCTGGCCCTTTGGAGAAGGGATGGAAATCATTTGATCCTGAGAGCAATTTTGTATGTTTCTGCCAGAACGTCACTGGAAAATGTTCACCCCATTTCAAGACAAATTCTACCGCGAACCTCATTGATTCCTCAGCCACTGAAAAGTGCCCCTGTGCCATTTCATCATTTTCTCAGGTCATCGTACTGAGAATCTTTACATTTTTAGAAGCCCGTCAGCCAAAAGTGAGGTATGCCATTTGTTTGCCCCTAGGTTGGTAGAAGGCAGCATACTTTTTCTCAAGATCCTAAAGGTCTTTAGAGAATTGGGCTTCTACTTGTGCATATCGTGGCTGAAGGTTTTTGAGAGCTTTGACCCGCTGCTTAACCGCCAGAGGCCAGCGCTGAGTGCACCCTGCCTTTGAGGCCGATGCCGCAGCAGGGGCTGCAAGGGACAGGGGACTGGGCCTCCCCTAGCCAGCCTCGGCCCCTTCGACGGGTCCACAAGTCCCAGCCACCCAGGACTCGGAGGCATCAGCCAGGACCTCGCCCGCCCAGAACTCAGCCTCCCCTGCCCCCGCCACCGGTTCCTCTGCCTTCTGGGATGCCACCCCCTCCGCAGGCTCCCGCGGCTCCCAGGGCGGGGGGCCCTCTGCCTGGCACTCGCCCCACCAGACCTCACCTGCCTCTCCCAGGTCTTCCTGCCCATGAGGAAGCGCGGCAGCCTCTGCAGGGTCTGAGGGCCGTCGGGAGCGGCGCCTGACCATCACGCGGCCGGCGTGGGGCCCGGCCAGGACACGGTCGTTGTAGTGGCTGTGGTGCAGAAGACAATGGCCCACATCCCGGAGCAGGGAATGAAACTGCACCGCGGGCGCCCCGCGGCCTGCGACCACTCCCGCGCCTCCCTGCCCATGCTCGTCTTCCTCTTCTGTCTCTTCCTCCTCCTCGACCTCTTCCTCAGTTTCCTCCCCCTCTTCTGACTGGTACTCAGCCTCCTCCCGGTCCTCGATGTCTAATTCAAACTCTTCCTCCTCCTCGACCTCTTCCTCAGTTTCCTCCCCCTCTTCTGACTGGTACTCAGCCTCCTCCCGGTCCTCGATGTCTAATTCAAACTCTTCCTCCTCCTCCTCCACCATCTCTGCATCCCAGTCTTCTGCCACTGTGGCCTGGGCGGCCTCCTGCCCACCATCCTCCCCGTGAAGGGCTCTGGAGAGCCTCAGGGAGGCCAGAAGTGCTGTGACCCCCTCGACTCCATCCATCCCTCCAGAAGGGGAGGCACGGACCCCGAGGGGACTGGGGTCGCCACCCCCCCTGCCACCAGCTCCGTCCTGGCCACCTGGGATCGGCCCACGCTCCTCTGTGGCAGACATGGCAGGAGGGACACGCCAGACACGGATCGGGCTGCAGTGACGACCGTGGGGAAGATGGCGGCCGCTGCACTGAGTGTCGCTGAGGGAGCGGACGCTGTTGGCAGCTGGGCCACCGGGACGGGGTGGGGGCTGCAGAGAAGCCAGCTGCCCAGGGGACCAGAGTCGGAGAAAATGCCTCTGCGAGCCCCGCTACGGGAAGTGCAGACGGCCTGCCCGCGGAGCGCCCCGGCGAGACAGGGTCGCGGCCGCTGCGCACAGGGCGGGAAAGAGCTTGATTGGCTGCTGACGGGAGGCGGACCTTACAAGGGTCAACGAAGGGCCACTTCCTCCAGCGCCGACTCTAAGCTCATTTGCCAGCAGCCAAGGATTGACAGCACCACCGTCCAATGAGTGATCAAGTTCTTCACTTTCCCTGGAGGCCTTAAAGGGCCAGCTCACCCTCAGCCTCTGTGATCACACAGGAATCCCTTCTTTTCATTCCACCACTGCAAGAGCAAAACTACAATGCCCCTAAAGGCGGCGCCCTGGGGTATGGGAACCTGCATGTGTTCCCCAGTTGCCACCCTGGGGCAGCTCACGCTGATACAGACACACGTAGTTCAAAACTGAGAGAGAGAGAGAAGGTGTATAGATCAAATCTCAGCAACGCTTAAAACCTCCCACAAGAGACAGCAAGCGAATTTGGAGGTTTTAATGCTGTTAAGGCTCCTTAGAAAAGGACATACAGAGTCGATATGGATGCAGTGAGAATGGAGAGTGGAAGAAGCAGTAAAGACAGGAGCTGGAGAGTGTTTCATCAGGGCTCCCCAATTCAGTTGCAGCCTCCAAGAAATGAAGACAGACAGAGAGAGGGAAGAGAGACAGAGACAGAGACAGAGAGAGAGATTTCTTTTAAAGTCTGGGCTGAGCACCTGCTCTGCACTGGATTGTGCACACCCCTTGCCTCCCAAATTCATACGAGAAGCCCGTCCCCAGCCCCACCCCACCCCCAGGAGATGGTATTTGGAGACTGGGTCTTCAGTAGGTCATTCAGTTTTGGTAAGGTCAGGAGGCTGGGGTCCACACATTGGGATTATTGCCCTTACAGGAAGAGACCATAGATGGTACTCTCCTCCCACCATCCCAACGTGAAGCCACAGGAAGAAGGTGGCTATCTTCAAGCCAAAACGAGGGCCCTCACCAAGAACTCCACCCTCCTGGCACCCTGACTTTGGGCTTCCTAGCCTCCAGAACTGTAGGAAATAAATAACTGTCTTGTTTAAGCCGCCCAGCCCATGGCATTTTATTAGGGCAGCCTGAGCAGACTAATACAGCATGGCAGACGTTAACAGCACAGGCTTCCTAGAATCATTTCTCGGTCAACAGTCCGAGACTTTTTGTTGTACTCAGCCCCACTTAGCCGAGTGGTCAAGGGTAACGAATGCTGAAAACGAGGAAGAAATCAACAACTATTTTATGCTAATCCCAGTTACTACTGTTGATGGGCATAGAAGCAAGACTGGGTGTCAGCTGTAACTTCACGTTCAGGAGAACATAAGCTATGTCCCTTACTTCCAGTAAGCACACTGCCTTGGGATCCAGGACATCGAATTTGACACATCCTAACGTTTCACAGATGGGAAGCACACATTCTGCAGTGCGCTCCTGGGAAGGCTCAGGAGAAGAGCTGTTGTTGCCACCCTGAGTCACTATGGACTCCTCCTATCCCAAGTTGGGTTCAACGGTCAATCAAGACTGGTGACACCACACACACACACACACACACACGCACACACACACACACACACACACACACACTACCGAGACGCGATGCAAAGTGTATTCCTTACGTGAGGAGGCTTCTGGGGGGAGAGCAGGGCAGCCTTCTCAAGCTGCTCCAAAATAGACTTCAGAGAGTCAGGAATGGAAGAAATTGCTTTGGGAGTTCTACTGTGATTAGTGGATGGGGCCAGCATGACAGTTCCCTTGTGCTGGCAGTAGCTAGTGTCGTTTGATGCCCACTCCTCCTGCCCTCCACCCTACAACCGTGCCAAAGGAGAGAGTGGAGTGTGGGGCATTGGGGAAGAGGGAGGGTTGACGTTTAAAAGCCCTCAGCAGTCAAACATCAAAGGATGCAGTCAGACCCTATACTATAATTCACCTCTGGCGTGTTGCAAGCGACAGAAACGTGCCATTTTCGTGTAATGGAATCTGAACTTGTGGAAGTAAGCCACTCTGGAACTCTGAGTCCTGCAGCCTAAGGCCGGGTAGGGAGGCAAAAGGTCCACTGAAGGCTGTTCAAGAGCCCAGCGTGGTGTATCCTGAGAAGTAAAATGCATGCCTCGGTCACCATCAATAAGGCCCGGAACTCCAAACCCCATCAGGAGGGTCTTGGCGAAGCCCTGCGTAGTGGTTTTAGTATATGTAGAGACACGTGTGACCTGGATTTATAATTTGGGAGTCTGTGGGCCAAGAGATTCCCACGGCTCTTTACCCCAAAGGGGACAGTTTTACACAAGGAAACGTCGCTGCCGCCATGGGCCGGACCAGACAGCCAGACCGATGACAACGGCCTGATTGTCCATGAAAATGTGAAGATGGTGCTAACTGTTGGCCAGAGCATCCAGCGCTAAGGTGACTGCCTGAAGTTCACTCACTGGTGCTGTCTTTTCGTTGAACAGTTTTATCTATGGTTATTGTATTGATTACTGACAAGGAAAGAGTTTTCCTGACATTTTCCTATTTATTTTCCACATGTCAGTCTTTTTTGTTCCTTCACTCCTCAATTACTCTGCTTTCTGTTATTAATTACTTTTTATAGTGTACAAAGTGATCCTTTATCTCTCCTTTTGCTGTACTTTTTTAGTTTTTTTTTAGTGCTGGAGCTTTTTGTGGGGGCAGTGTCGGTGGTTACACTGGGAGTTACAATTAGTATCTTAGCTTTATAATAATCAAGTTTGTATTAACACGGAGATAGTTGCCATAGTATTCAAAAACTCTGCTTTTCCCTAGCTCTGCCACATTTCTTTATTTAATTATGGTGACACATGGCATGTCTGTATATTTGGTGCCCATTAACAGAGATTTATAGTTAATGCTTTATACATTTGTATTTTAAATCATATATGAGAACAAAAAGAGGAGATATAAACCAAAAGTGCAGCAGTACTGGCTTCTGCGTTTACCTGTGTAGTTACCTTGGCCTTTGTGGTTTATTTCTTCATATTGCTTCAAATATGTGCCCAGCATTGTTTCAATTCAGCCTGAAGGACTCCTTTCAGTACTTTCTATAGGGCAAGCTTACTAGCTATGTACTCTCTCAGTTATTGTTTGTCTTGGAATGTCTTTAACTCCCCTTCATTTCCCCCACATATAGAATTCTTGGTTGAAAGGGTATTTTTGTTCATTTGTTCTACGCTTTTAATATGCCATTCCAATGCCACCTGTCCTGTGTGGTTTCTGTAGAGGAATGCGCACAAATCTTACTGACGATTACTTGTATATGAGGAGTTGTTTCTATTGCTGTTTTCAAGGTTCACTCTTTGTCTTTGACTTTTGATGATTTGATCATGATGTGCCTAGGTGGGGATCTCTGATTCTATCCTGCTTGGAGTTTGTAGAACTTACTGGGTGTGTAGATTCATGTCTTTCCTCCGAGTTTGGAGGTTTTCAGGCATCATTTCTTCAAAGATTTCCTGCCCCTTTCTCTCTCTCCTCTGCCTCTGCAACTGTCATTATGTGTACATTGATAAGCTTGCTGATGCATATAAGTCTCATAGGATTTGCTCATTATTCTTCATTCTTTGCTTTTTCTGCTCCTCTTTTCCTTTCCAGAGACTGGATATCTCAACTAACCTTTTAAACTTTGCTGATTCTTTTTCTCCTGTTCAAATTTGCTGTTGGACATCTTTTATTAAATTTTCATTTCACTTACGGTGCTTTTCAGCTGAAGAACTTTTATTTTGTCCCTATTCATAATTTCTATCTCTTTGGGATACATCTTTCTCATTGTTTCCTAGTTCTTTGATCACTGTTTCCTTTCGGTCATTGAGTTTATTGAAGACAGCTGACTAAAAGTGTATTTTTCTAGTAACCCAAATACTGGGCTTCACCTCTGACAGTTTATAGTAATTAATTTTTTCCATGTGAACAGGACACACATTCCTCCCATCCCCTCCAACTTTATGGAAGTACAATTTACAAATAAAATTTGTATATTCAAGGGGAACAATATGATGCTTGATGTATGTACACATTGTTAAATGATTACCACAGTCAAACTAATTTATGCATCTATAACCTCACATAGCTAAAGGTTTTTTGGGGTGGTGCGTGGGATAAAACTAAGATCTACTCTCTCAGCAAGTCTCCAGCATACCATACAACATCTTAAATTAAATCTGCATGCTGTGCATTAGATCCCTAGAATGTATTCATCTTATAACTGATCATTTGTACCCTTTGATGAACCACCCCACAAATAACAAACCTGGAGGCATCATGGTTCCTGATTTCATTATTTGACAAAGGTATAGTAATGAAAACAGTATGGTAGTGGCATAAGAACAGATATATATATAGACCAATGGATCAAAATATGGAGCCCAGAAATAAACCCACACATATATGTTCAACTATTTGACAAGAACTCCAAGAACACACAATGAGGACAGGATAGTCTCTTCAATAAATGCTGCTGGGAACACTGCATATCCACGTGCAATGATACTATACTGGAGCCTTATCTTACACCATATCCCAAAATGAACTCAAAATGGATCAAAGACTTAAACGTAAGGCCTGAATCTGTGAAACTCCTAGAGGAAGAAACAGGGGTAAGCTCCTTGACATAGGTTATGGCAATGATATTTTTTTGAAATGACACCAAAACAAAGGCAACAAAATCAAAAATAAACAAGTGGACGACATCAAACTCAAAAGCTTCTGCACAGCAAAGGAAACAATCAACAAAATGAAAAGGCAACTGACCTATGAAGCAGAAGAAAATATTTGCAAATCATGTTATCTGTTGAGGGGATAATATGCAAAATATAAAAGGAATTCAATCAACTCAACAGCAAAAAACAAACCAAAAAAACATCAACCAATAATTCATAAAAGGGCACACGGTCCGAATAAACATTTTCCCAAAGAAGACATACAACTGGCAAATAGGTATATGAAGAGGTGTTCAACATCACTAACCATCAGGGAAATGCAAATCAAAGCTGCAATTAAGACATCACACCTATTAGGATGGCTATTATCAAAAGGACAAGAGACAGCATGTGTTGGCAAGAGTGTGGTAAAAAGGGAACCCTCGTGCCCTGTTGGTGGGAAAGTAAAATGGTGCAGCCACTGTGGACAACTGCATGGAGGTTCCTCAAAAGACTGAAAGTAGAACTATCAGATCAGCCAGCAATCCCACTCCTGAAAACAGATCCAAAGGAGGTGATTTCTGCTCTGCTCCCTTATGCTCATTGCAGCATTATTCACAATAGCCAAGGAATGGAGACAAGCTAAGTGTTCTGGGCAGATGAAAGGATAAAGAACATATCACAATTATATAAAAGACATATAAAAGAATTCTTCTTAAAAATTCATCAGAGGGCTTCCCTGTGGCACAGTGATTAAGAATCCACCTGCCAACGCAGTGAACATGGGTTCAAGGCCTGGTCCGCGAAGATCCCACACGCTGCGGAGCAACTTAGCCTGTGAGCCACAACTACTGAGCCTGTGCTCTAGAGCCTGTGAGCTGCAACTTCTGAGCCCGCTTGCTACAACTACTGAAGCCCGCAAGTCTAGAGGCCGTGCTGCACAAGAGAAGCCACCGTAATGAGAAGCCCGCGCACCACAACGAAGAGTAGTCCCCGCTCGCCGCACCTAGAGAAAGCCCATGCGCAGCAACGAAGACCTGACACAGCCAAAAATAATAAATCAATAAAAACAAAATAAATAAAGTAATAAAAGTTCATTTGCAAGACTATTCTTACCTTTAGGGGGTGACACAGAGAGGAACAGGAACAGAGACAAGACATGGTAGATTCTCCTTCCTTCAGACGTCTTGTCTCTCTCAGGAAATCTCTACAGGCACAGCTTAATAGTGAGCCAGCTGCAAAGGCAAAATAGGGTTGACAGAGACCCAGAAACTTAGAAAAGGTTACAGAATTTTCAGCCCAGATATTAAACAAATTTTACTTACCTCGCATCTACTTCCTCTTATATATCCTGACAAAGAATGCAAACAGTGTGCCTTGTGACACAAAATAAACACAGAAGTGACTATAACATCAGTAACACCCACTTCCAAAAACACAAGAACAAAACTTAAGACCTTTGTTAGGAAGTGTACTCATGTTTAGATAGTAAATAGGGAACCACTGACAGATTTTAATGAAATTTACATATATCATTAATTTTGATGTAGAAAATTTCATGTACATAATGACTTCTCTTCTTTCTCCCATGGCCACCTAGGAAACTCAGAGATTAGGAAAAAAGCTTCCTTCCCCATATGTTGGTTTAATATCCTAGCCTCAGATATACTCAACACCTCTGCCTGCGCCCCTGATGGAACACCACTCTCAGGTGAGGCAGTTTTTCTACCTGAAGGATTTCAAAATACCCTTAAGATTTGGGAAGAATTGGGAGGTCTAAAGGTAAAATCTGTGCAAACACTATGTAGAAGCAAAAACCTTGTATGACTCAGAAACGTATCTGGAGGGTTGAGTGGGTGTGTGTGAGTGTATGGGTAAAGATTGTTTCGGTTGAACTTTAGGCAAACTGTAAACATAAACTCTACACAGAAACACTTGCCAATCCCCTGTGTCTTTAAACTCATGAGATGAGCTGCCCTGCAGAGGCAGGACCTGGTGTCTTCGGGCAGCTGTGGCAGTTAAAGGGTGTGAGCTCTCAAACCAGACTGCCTGGATAAAAGTTCCAGTTCACTCACAGGCTGTGAGATCTTGGGCTCAGGATTTAATATCTCAAATCCTGTCTTATATAATAATTCTCAATTTCTCCATCAGTAAATGAGGTGAAAAATAGTCCCAACCTCATCGGATTGCTGTACAGATTTAATGAGCTAATACTTTACAAGGGCCTACTTGATGTAGAGCTTGGCACAGAGTAAGTGCAAATTAATGTCTGGATACATCACAAAATGAACACATTCCATGCTCACTGCTGTAGCTGCACAGATCATCTTTTACTCCTTCAAATATGCTATGTTCTCTTTCTTCTAATGGATCTTTGCCCATCTTCATTCCTCTAACTAGACCTTATGCATAGCTTTGGCCAAAACTGACTTTCTAAGCCCTAATCATCCTTAACGTCCCAAATCAGGCTTTTTTTTTTTTTTTTACAAGAAGCCTCTTCTCTGTTAAGACGGGGTTGCACATTTCTTCCTTTGTTATTTTTAAACTAAAGTGAAAATAAAATAACAGAAAATTAATGATTTTAGTCACTTTAAAATGGACAAATCAAATAAAAAGTTTTAAAAATAAAATGTACAAATCAGTTCTTTTAGTACATTCACGATGCTGTGCAGTCATCACCCCTATCTAGTTTCAGAGCATCTTCATCAACTCAAAAAGAAACCCTATACCCAGGAAGCGGTCATACCCCATTCCCTCCTATCCTCAAACACTGGCAACCACTAATCTCCTTTCTGCCACTATGGATTTGCCTAATCTGGACATTTCATAGAAATGGAATCATGCCATATGTGGCATTGTGTGTTTGTGTGTGTGTGTGTGTGTGTGTGTGTGTGTGTGTGATATTTTGTAATTTTTGTTCATGGTAGTTGTTATCTTTTTTCATTATGAACTTTTTCTCATTCTAAAAAAAGATTCACTTCATGCATGATTGTGTATAACGATAGAAGAGAATCTTCCATATTGTATGAGTTTCTTGCCTGACTGAACCCGTTTTGGACTCTCCCTGAAAATGACCTAGACTCCTTGGGTATAATGCCTGTAGCAGTCCAAGAACATACACAAAGATTGTATGCCCTGACCAAAGGATTTTTATCCCAGGAATATAATGTTGATTTGGATTTGTATCCCAGGAATATAATGTTGATTTAACATTAAGAAATCACAGTGTAGGGACTTCCCTGGTGGAGCAGTGGTTAAGAATCCACCCGAAAATGCAGGGGACACAGGTTCGAGCCCTGGTCTGGGAAGATCCCACATGCCACGGAGCAACTAAGCCCGTGCACCACAAATACTGAGCCTGCGCTCTAGAGCCCATGTGCCACAACTACTGAAGACTGCGCGCCTAGAGCCCATGCTTCGCAACAAGAGAGGCCACCGCAATGAGAAGACCGCACACCGCAACGAAGAGTAGCCTGCAGTCACTGCAACTAGAGAAAGCCCGCATGCAGCAACGAAGATCCAAGAGCAGCCAAAAAGAAAGAAAGAAAGAAAGAAAGAAAGAAAATAAATCACAGTGTAGGGACTTCCCTGCTGGAGAAGTGGTTAACAATCCACCCACCAATGCAGGGTACACGGGTCCGAGCCCTGGTCCGGGAAGATCCCACATGCCGCGGAGCAACTAAGCCCGTGTGTCACAACTACTGAGCCAGCGCTCTAGAGTCCTTGAGCCACAAATACTGAGCCAACGTGCCACAACTACTGAAGCCGGCACGCCTAGAGCCTGTGCTCCACAACAAGAGAAGCCACTGCAAGGAGAAGCCCGCATACCGCAAAGAAGAATAGCCCCCGCTCAGTGCAACTAGAGAAAGCCCACACGCAGCAACGAAGACCCAACGCAGAGAAAAATAAAAATAAATAAATTTATATAAAACAAGAAATCACAGTGTAATACCTCTAACAGAATACCAGACAAATCCTCATGATCATCTTAAGAGACATTTATAAAGCCTTTAGCATAATTCAAGAAACTTCCATGATAAGAACTCTCAAAAAACTAGGATTAGAAGGTATCTTCTTCAATGCTCAACATCACTAATTATTATAGAAATGCAAATCAAAACTATAATGAGGTATCACCTCACACCGGTCAGAATGGCCATCATCAAAAAGTTTACAAACAGGGACTTCCCTTGGTGGTCCAATGGTTTAGACTCCACACTCCCAATGCAGGGAGCCCAGGTTCAAACCCTCATCGAGGAACTAGATCCCGCATGCCGCAAGTAAGAGCCCACATGCCACAACTAAAGGACCCCGCATGCCGCAAGTAAGAGCCCACATGCCACAACTAAACGATCCTGCACGCCACATCTAAAAGATCCCACATGTCACAACCAAAGATCCCACATGCCACGACTAAAGATCCTGCGTGCAACAACTAAAAGATCCCACGTGCAATGAAGATCCTGCACGGGGCAACAAAGATCCCATGTGCCCCAACTAAGAACCAGCACAGCCAAATAAATAAAGAAAATAAAATAAAATTTAAGAAAACGTTTACAAACACTAAATGCTGGAGAAAGTGTGGAGCAAAAGGAACCCTTCTACACTGTTGGTGGGAAATTAAATTGGTGCAGCCACTATGGAAAACAGTGTGGAGGTTCCTTCAAAACCTAAAACTGGAGTTGCCATATGATCCAGCAATTCCACTCCTGGGCATATATCCAGAGAAAACTCTAATTCAAAAAGATAAATGCACTGCAATATTCACAGCAGCACTATTTATGACAGCCAAGACATGGAAGAAACCTAAATGTCTATCGACAGATGAATGGATAAAGAAAACGTGGTACATATATACAATGGAATACCACTCAGCCATAAAGAATAATGAAATAATGCCATTTGCAGCAACATCGGTGGACCTCGAGATTATTATACTAAGTGAAGTATGTCAGACAGAGAAAGACAAGTATCATATGATATCACTTACATGTGGAATCTAATACAAAACGATACAAATGAACTTATTGATATTTACAAAACAGAAACAGACTCACAGACATAGAAAACAAACTTATGGTTACCAAAGGGGAAAGGGGGTGGGGAAGGGATAAATTAGGAGTTTGGGATTTGCAGATATAAACTACTATACATAAAATATGTAAACAACAAGGTCCTGCTGCATAGCACAGGAAGCTATATTCAATATCCTGTTGTTAACCATAATGGAAAAGAATATGCAAAAGAATGTGTGTGTTTGTGTATATATATATATGTATATATGAATATATATATATTTATATATATGACTGAATCCCTTTGCTGTACACCAGAAACTAACATAACATTGTAAATCAACTGCACTTCAATAAAAATATATTAAAAAATGAAACGCAGCTATGAAGCCATAAAAAAGGTACAAACTCTTAGTTATAAAATAAATGTCATGGGGATGTAATGTACAGCGTGATGACTACAGTTAATAATACTATATTGTATATTTGAAAGTTGCTAAGACAAAACCCTCTTCGGTTTGCTCTTAATAAGAGTTTATAATAGGTTTTTCCTTACCTTCTAAGTAATCTCCGTAGAAAGCAGAGATTCTGTGTCTTAGCAGAATAAATTCCTGTGCTTCTTGTTGATTTATCATGTCCTTTATTTGTAAGATAAATGAGTCTTCTTACTTCTAAAAGAGAGAAGGCTGTTTTTAATCACATTACTTCCAATATTTACTTTTGAAATCTTATATTAGTACTCTGGTTAAATAGGTGGCCAAATAGTTTCTTAGTGACCCATGATTCTATTTAGCCAAGTGTACAAATCTTTTGCCATTTCTAACAACTTGTGATATTGGGTCTTTCCAAATTCAAATCCTAAATGAAATCTTCTTGACCTCATACGGACACTGATATTTCCAAGAGAGCCTGCGGAAAATCCAGAGTTTGTTCTTTCACCTTGTAAATGAGAGATGTTACAATAAGTAGCTTTATTTGATAAGTTGAGTTGCACAGGAAGCACTGCCAAATATAAAGAGATGCTTAACCTTCTCTAGTTTATATTTCTATGGGTAAAATGTTATTAATACAAATACTTCAGAAATTGTATTGATTCCTATAAATGTCAGTGCCCTTGCTGTCCATGACGTATCTTGGTGCTGCTTTGCCTTAGAATTAGACAACATCAGCATAATGTTATCAGCTGTCATGCCAGTTAGTGTCTTAAAATGTTGTATGCCACAGAAACAACCAACTGTCCTTGGCAATTGCATCATTTTTGTGATGAACTTTCATCACGTCTTTTACTATGGCCATTTTCACTCTTTTGTCATCCACACTTGTTTTAGTTTGATGCCTCCCTGAAAGCTCTTGCAATCAGCTACAGGCCAGAGTAATTATCTTCAACAAAATGGGACTATCTTGGAGTCCCACAGAAAGGACTATGCCAGGTACTCTTGAGGCACACAACTCCTAATGGCATTGCTTAAATAACTTTGAGACCGTACCACCGGCCTGAGTCAGGATTTCCAGAATTCTCCTGGAGAAGCTGATAAGTTCATGAGATGGCTAACCCAAGATCAAGCAGAACAAGAATTACATAGGGCTGAATGAATTCGTCAAGGACGATTATGGCTTTTGCTTGGACTACTGCTGATGCTTTAATGTTCCGTTTTCTGCATATAAAGAACTGCCTACTTTTCTAACTTCAGCTATCTACAATTCATAACAGTTTAGTAGATCATACTTCTGTAAGCAGAAATGAAGCATTTATCTTTTTTTGCCTGCCTGATCACTCTAGAATTTGAATATTCTTACTAAGTATTCTTATTTTCACAGTAATACAATGAACTGCTTAGGTTCAATAAGAATCCTTCCTCCTGGGAACAGAACATAATTGATTTGACTATATGACCAAAGCTCTGAGCGGACTATCATGTTTTGAAAGAATACAGTGTTTTTAAAAACAGTGATGGATTGATTGACTTGGCTGCACCAGGTCTTAGTTGCGGCACGAGGGATCTTCGTTGCGGCATGCGGGAACTTCAGCTGTGGCATGTGGGGTCTTTTAGTCACGGCATGTGGGATCCTTAGTTGTGGCATGCAAACTCGTAGTTGTGGCATGTGGGATCTAGTTCCCTGACCAGGGATCAAACCCGGGCCCCCTGCATTCAGAGCACAGAGTCTTAGCCACTGGACCACCAGGGAAGTCCCAGACTATCATAGTTGAGAACAATATATATAATCAGATATGACCAGATAGTTTTAAGGAACTAAAGGTGACTTTATGGAGCCAATGCTTACGAAGTCTTCTTGGGAAAATGGGCCTGGCACCTGGTTTACAGCTTTCTCAGCCTTACAGGTGAGCGGGAGAGGTCACCTCATGGCAGGCCTAGGAAACTTAGGATATTTTGGGGGCCTTCAAGAAGAGATTAATTTACCCAGATCTATAGGTACTGCAGGGGAATTGTGGTGGTGAGATTTTGGCTTGGATTCCTAGCTTTGCGAGGCTTTTAAAACTCCAATCGAAGTGAGACTCCTTATGAAAAGTTCCAGCAGAGTAAACTAAAAATGGCCTATGTGGTCAATTATCATTCTTGCTGCAATCGTGCAAATAAGCAAGCCAAATCTAATAAGACCAGACACTCTATAAGCAAGAATAATCTTACTTTGATTATCTTTGATCAAAAGGGAGGTGACGGGGCTTCCCTGGTGGTGCAGTGATTGAGAGTCTGCCTGCCGATGCAGGGGACATGGGTTCGTGCCCTGGTCCGGGAGGAACCCACATGCCGCGGAGCGGCCCGGAGCGTGTGCTCCGCAACGGCAGAGGCCACAACAGTGAGAGGCCCGTGTACCGCAAAAAAAAAAAAAAAAAAAAAAAAAAAAGGAAGTGACGGTTGAGTGAAATTTTATATTTCAATAGAAAATGCACCCTTGTGAGGGGTGAGATTCTGGTCCTGTTCATTACCTTTCAGCTAGTTTGCACTTCTTCGTAAACTACATGGTTGTGTTACCTACATGTAACTTGGACTAGCTCCTGCTATCTCACACATTTTGTCAGTCCTTACCAAATTCTCAATTCTTCCAATTTCCTTCAACATCTGGCTG
The DNA here is from genome assembly GCF_949752795.1 of Hyperoodon ampullatus. NCBI lineage: Eukaryota > Metazoa > Chordata > Mammalia > Artiodactyla > Ziphiidae > Hyperoodon > Hyperoodon ampullatus. Next base: position 91,714,052 of record NC_136913.1, on the reverse strand, counting down.
CAACTCTTCAAACTAATGTTTCCAATTTTTCTCCAACCCTCCTGATTTGACATCGCTGAGAACTCAAAGCTGACCACCCAGATTCTTACTGGATCCTTAGGTTTTCTTCTAACTGGCTTTGTTTCACAGGATCTAAAGAAGCCCCGTGAGCTGAAGTTGGACAACTTGATGTAAACTTCAAAGGACTCTTCCCTGCAGCAGATCATGTATGATCCTCATGCCTGGAACTGCTGCCGTGTGGGCCACTCGGGAAATTCACTTTATCTTCCATGCTCTGCTCCACGAAATAATCATGACTGTGGATGATCTTACCAAAACCTAGCTGATGTCTATGCCATCAGAAAACATCCACTGTAAACTAGGAAATCCATCAGATTGCCACTGCCATCCTCACTCCACCATCTAAACATGCTTCAAGCCCAGCATCTTCAATGGGCTGTCCTTCTGGACTCAGAAACTGGCTTCAGATAGTCCACTACAAACATTAATCTTTCTTTTCCTTTTCTTAGAAACCCTCCTCATTAAATGCCTCATGCCTTGCATGATCCAGCAAATATCCTCTACTACCAAGCATCAGCAGATGGCTCAGTTGTTCCTTAATGAACAAAAGGTGACTGAATGAGAAATGGACTTATATCGTTCACAGGAAAAAAGAATGCCTCTTCTTGACTTGCACAAGAAGGGGAACTCAAAGTAACTCCCTTCTTAACCAAACTTGAGGCCATTCTGAGTCCTCTCCTTCACTAGGCCTCAAGCTTGATCCTATCTTTGGCCTGCCAAGCCCAGTTTGAGCAAAAATCCTCCTAGGCCAGTTTAGCAAGAATCCCCCCCTCCTTCGTATCTAAGTTCTTCATCCCTCCTCTTGAGGTCTAATCAAGTTCCACCCCCCAGCCTCCCTTCATCCTTGTGTTAGTCAGGGTTCTCCACAGAAACAGGACCAGTAAGAAACGGACAGGCATATAGATAGCTTATCTATCTATATCTACAGATCAATATCAATGGTAGGTATATATATCTAGATATCTATGTCAGATATCTAATATCTATATATTTATAGATATATCTTTACATTAATGCTATTTCTCTGTTATATAGAGATATAGATGTTGATATAGATATAGATATAGATGAGGAGATTTATTATAGTAATTGGCTCATGAGATTATGGAGGCTGAGAAGTCCTACAATCTGCTGTCTGTAAGCTGGAAAACCTAGAAAGCCAGTGGTAAAAACCACTCTAAGTCTGAAGGCCTGACAAACAGGAAAGTCCCAGATCAAGATTGAAGGCCCAAGAATCAGGGGGCTGATGCTGCAAATCCTGGTCCAAGTCCAAAGGTCCAAGACTAGGAGTAGTGATGTCTAAGAGCAGAATAATATGGATGTCCCAGCTCAAGCAAAGAGAAAACTCATCCTTCCACTGCCTTTTTGTTCTATTCAGGCCCTCAAGAGATTGTGATAATGCCCACTTGCACTGATGAAGGCAATTTTCTTTACTAAGTCTGCCAATTCACATGCTAATCTCTTCCGGAATCCTGCTCACAGACACACCAAGAAATGTTTTACCAACAATCTGGGCATCTTTTACTCAAACCAAATAGACACCTAAAATTAACCAACACAATACCTAAGTTCCTCTCAGTAATCTGCCATTCACTAACTCCCTCACCCTCCCTGTTGGCCATAAGTTGTCATCTGTCTCTATTGTATGTGGAGTTGAGTTTATTTTCCCTATTGCAATAGTCCCTAGCCCCTATCACAATGGTCCTGAAAAAAGCCTTCCTTGCCTTAAACTCCATATGGCATACTTTTTTATTGACAATATTGATGTTACTATGTTCCTCTGAGTGAGAGAATGTGTATCAGGATCATTGCTGTGAGCTAGGTAATGTGTCTGCATATTCACGTGAGATACTGTGAGAATGTGAGTCCATATGAGCGAATTTCTTCTGTGAGCTTATGTTGGAGCTATACGGTGGATGTGAGCATATCTGTGTGTGCATCTATACGTAAGCATGTTCCTGATTTCAAGAATGTGCATGTGCAAGTGAAAGTGTGAGTGACAGCATCGGGAAGCATCTGAGTGTTTATATTTGGGTCCCCATGTGAGTAAACTTATGAGTATGGTCATGAAATTAACTGAATATATCAGCATGTTTGTGTGAAGCTGTGAATGTGTAAGTGGATGCATGTGAACGTATGTTTTTTAATTTCAATTTGTAGGCAAATCTGAGCCTGTTTAGGGAGTATGCAAACATGTGACTCTGTTTAAGCATATCTCTGTGTGACATTATAAGTGTGAACATGTTCATGGGTGAGAGTGTTTTCTTAGGTGCAAATTTGTGTTTAAAATTAATATTTAAGTGTGTTCACTTGTATGAATGAATTTTTAAGCACGTGAAGGCAAGTTAGCATAATTCTGAGTCGTTGGGGGTAAATGTGTTTTTTGTGTGTTCTTGTTTATGTGTGAATATATTTGAATAAGGGAGCATGTATAAGGAAATGCATGTAATGGTTTTTTAAGCGAACGAATGAAATCGTGAGCTTCTTGCTGAGTGTGAGCATGTTCCTGTGCAATTCAATATGTAAGCATGTTACTGTTTGTGACAAGGATATTTTATATGGGTAAGGGAATGGGTATGTGCATGTGTAAATGAAATGAGTGTACCTGGAGTGTGAGTGAACTTGTAACCATGTTTATGTTTTAAGTGCATGATTGATGATGATAATCTGAATGAGGTGGGGCTACTGTGTGTGTGTGAACTGTGAGCCACCAAGTGTGAATGTATGTTAGTATGTGTGAGTACATTTGCCAGTATATGTGTTTGAGTGAGTTATCTGTAAGCATGATAATGTGAGTGAACAAATGAGCATGTACGTGAGCTTGTGCATTTGTGAGAGTAAATATGCGGCCCTGTAATCTCAAACTGTGCTAGTATCTCAGTCTCTGAGGACTGCTTTAAATGTATGTTCAAGCGTACCCTTGAAATTGCAGCCATATGCATGGGGGTTAGCATGTTTGTATGAGTAAGTGAACGTGTATCAGGTTCACTGTGGTGAGCTAGTTCACAGGTGAGTATATTTGTGTAAGTGAAACCTGAATAAACATGAGTGGAAGTGCATGTGAGTGTATTTGCTTCTTTGAGTAGATATTCTGAGCTTCATGGAGGATGTGAGCGTGTTTGTATGTGAATACCTATGTGAACATGTTCCTGATTTTAAGAGTGAAAATGTGCATGTGTAAGTGAATGTGTGAGTGGGAACTCCTGAATGTATGCATTTGTGTCCCTGTGTGAATGAATCTCTTGGCATGGTCATGTGATTGAGTGTTTGAGCACGTTCGTGTGAAGGAGTGAATGTCAGTATGTATGTGTGAATGTATGTGTGTCTGTGAGTGGGAGTGAATTGGTGGGCAAGTTTGAGAATGCCTCAGTGTTTAAGTGTTTTGTGAGTGAGTGAATGTGTGAATGTATGTGTGTCTGTGAGTGGGAGTGAATTGGTGGGCAAGTTTGAGAATGCCTCAGTGTTTAAGTGTTTTGTGAGTGAGCGAATGTGTGAGTGTATGTATGTGAGCACATCTGTCTGTGACAGTGTGTAGGTGAGCCTGTTTGTGGGTGAGAGTGGTCTCTTGGATCTACATTGGCACGCTTAAAGTGAACACTTTTGTATGCTCACCTGTATAAATGAACTTGTAAGCCTGCGAATCATGTTACCATATTCATGTATAGTGGATGAGCAAGTATGTTTTCTTGTGACCTTGTTAATATGTGACTACAGTAGTTGCAGACTATTCATGGGGGACTGATTCCAGCAGCCACCAAGGATACCAAAATCTGAGAGTGTCCAAGTCCCATAGTCAGCCCTCTCTATCCCTGTAGTCTGCATTCGCGGACTCAACCGACTGTGGATCATAAACATAGCACGTGATATGCAGCTGGTTAAATCTGTGAAAGCAAAACCCATTGATACAGAGGGCTAGCCATAAATTTATTGAAAAAAATCTGCATATAAGTGGACCCACACAGGTGACACTCTTGTTGTTCAAGGGTCAGCTGTATATTCGAATGAGGTCATTCATGCCCATATGTGTGAGTCAATGTAAGGGTTTTTATATAAATGAGTGAATTTGTGAGCTTCTAAGTCAGTGTGAGCATGTTTGTGTGCAATTGTATTTGTGACTATGTTAATGTTTATGACCAAAAATGTGCATGAGTAAATGAATGTGTAGGTTTGTGCATACACACACAATGAGCATGTCTGGAATGTGAGCGAATTTGTAATCACTCTTGTGTGTATAAGTGAATGTGTGCATTTGCTCACAAGTGTGACGTGGGAAATTTTGGGTAGGTATATGAATGCCTGAGTGTCTGAAGGGGAATATATGTGCATATGTGTATATGTGTACGTAAATGTGTCACTACACGTGTTTGAGTAGTGAAATTTGAGCATGTTAATATTAGTGAATTAATGTTTGAAAGTATGCATATATCTGAGTTCGTCCACTCACAACACTGAATATATGAACATGTAGATCTGAGACAATATTTGTGTTGATGTACATGTTCGTGCGTGTTCAAGTGCATTTTTTTTTCTTTTGCGGTACGTGGGCCTCTCACTCTTGTGGCCTCTCCTGCTGCGTAGCACAGGCTCTGGACACGCAGGCTCAGCGGCCATGGCTCAGGGGCCCAGCCACTCCGCGCCATGTGGGATCTTCCCGGACCGGGACACGAACCCGTGTAATTGAGTGAATTTGTGAGCTTGGTGTGACCATATTTGTGTGCAAGTGAATATATGAGCTTGTTACTCTTAGTGACAATAATAATGTGCATGCGTGAATGGGTGTTTATAACTGCAATGAGCATATCTGCAAGTGAGTTAATTTGTACTCACTTTCGTGAGTGAATGAATACGTAATTCAGCTCATGAGAGTGAGTGAGGTGTGGGATACTTTTTGTGAGTGTGTGAAAGTATGAACATTTGGGTGTGAATGTACGTTCGTTACCATGTGTATGGATGAGGGTAAGTTGTCACTATATGCTTTTGCATAGTGAATGCAAGTGGTAATGTGAGTGAATGTGTAACCACGTGCTTCTATGTGAGCATCTATCTTCTTTAGAGTGAATATGGAACCTGTACATCTGTGTATGCTGACATGTTTGTGTGTTCAACTGTATGTTTAAATTTGTGACCATGTGTACAGCTGTTATCATGTTTCTCTGAGTTAGTGAATATGTATAGTTTATTACTGTGAGTTGAATCGTTCAGTGTATTTCTGCGAGTGAAATACGAACATGAGTGTAAGTGCATGTGAGTGTATATTCTTCTGTGAGTGACTACTGGACCTTCACCTAGAAGTGAGCACACTTATGTGTAAGTGTCCATGGGAGCACGTTCCTGATTTTCACAATATTAATGTGCATGTATAAGTGAATGTGTTCGTGGGAGCATCTTAGTATATATGTTTGAGTCCCCGTGTGAATGAATTTGTGGGTACGCTCATGTGATTGAGTGGCCGTTTGAGTAGGTTTGTGCAAAGGAGTGAATGTGTCGGTATGCATGAATGTTTCTATGTCTTTGAATGTGAGCAACTTTGTGGGCATATTTGAATGAGTATTTGAGTATGTTTTGTGAGTGACTGTGTGAGCATGTTTATGTACGCAAGCATGTCTTCTATGACGGTTTAAGTGTGAGCCGGCTCATGGGTGATTGTGTTCTTAAGTGTAAATTTGTGTTTACAAAGTGAATATTTGTGTTCCCATCTCTACGCGTCCATTTGTTAGCATGTGCAATCCTATTAGCATATTAGTGGGTATGAGCAGGTGGTTTTCATGTGATCTTGATAACGTACAACTATATTTGAATAACCTACTCTGAGAGCATGTGTGAGTGAATGGGATTTTATGTAACTGAGCGAATGGGTGAGATTCTTAGTGTACGTTCTTGAGCAAGTGAGTCTGTAAGCATGCTGTGTTTGTGACAATGATAATTTGCATGGAAAAGTGAATGTGTGAGTGTGTGCAGATACATGCAATGAATGTGTCTAGAATGTGAGGGAATTTGTAATCACTTTCGTGTGTATAAGTGAGTATGTGATTATGCTTATGCGAGTGTGGTACGAGCTACTTTGTGGGAATGTTTGAGGATCTGAGTGTGCATATGTTAGTATGGGTATGTGTGTGAGCCAGTTTGTATGTGCATTTGAGTGAGTGAACTATAAGCATGTAAACAGGACGAGGGAATGTTTGAGCGTGTGAACATATGTAAGCATGTACACTCGTGAGAATGAATGTGTAAACTTATACATGTGACAGTGTGTTAGGATGGCATTTGAAAGTTGACATATGTGTGTTTTAAAGTGTATGTTTCATAGTGGATGTGAGCATGTTTTTGTGTGAGGGTTCTTACAAGCATGATCCTGATCTTCTCAATGTTAATCTGCATGTGTAAGTGAATGTCTCAGTGGGAGCCTCTGTGTGAATGAATGTGGGCATGGTCATGTGGCTGAGTGAATGTCACCATGTTGTGTGACTGAATGTGTCAGTCTGTGTGTGTGAATGCATGTCTTTGAATATGAGTGACTTTGTGGGCATATTTCAATGCGTGAATGCTTAAACTTTTTGCTGAGTGATGAATGTGTGAGTGTGTGTATATACGTATGTCTCTGTGTAAGTGTATGTGTGAGCCTGCTCATGCTCCTTCATTGTGAGCAAGCATTTTTCAAGTGATGTTTCGTTGCACTCATTGTATGTATGGATGGTGAGCATGTCCAGACACGTTAGCATGTTTCTGTGTAGTGACTATATGGTGGGTTTCTTTTTTATCTTGTTTATGTGGGAGTACATCTGAGTCAGGTCATGTGTGAAAGTGTGTTGTAAGGGAAAGTGTTTTACGTGTTGTAAGATTTTGTGAGATTCTTGGTGACTGTAAGAAGATTTCTGTGCAAGTGAATGTATAAGCATGTTTCCGTTTGAGACAATGAGAATTTGCATAAAATTGAAAGTGAATGTGTGATTGTGGAACTCTAAACCTAATATGTATGGCGTATGAATGAATTTTTTATCATATTCATCTGTGTGAATGTGTGGTAATACTTCTGTGACTCACTGAGTTGTCGGCATGATTGTGTGAGTGAAGGGAAGTGTGTGTGTGAGTGCGAATGTATGCATGTTTACGTATGTGAGGAACTCGTCAGGATGTTCACTGCAAGAAGTGAACTATACTCATCTTAATGTTGGTCAGCCAGTGTGTGATCCTGTGCGTATATGTGAGGATGCACATTTTTGAAAGTGATTATGTGAATGTGTACGTGTCTTGGAGTATGATCACGGAAGAATATTTGAGTGGTCAAGTAAATGTTTGTTGGTGTTCATGTGTATGCATTACCTTGTGACCATATGCTTGGATGAAAGCATGTTCACGGGCGTGTATGAATGTATTTTATGCTCATATTCATGCATGTATACTGTGTGGGTGAAATGTGAGCGCATGACTTGAGTTCATGTGAGCGTATGGATTAATGAATGCGTGAGCTTTGTGGTGAGCACGAGCATATTTGTGTGCAAGGGCGTACGTGAGCATGTTCCTGATGGTGAGCATGTTAATGTGGGTAGCTAAATGGGAGCACTGGAGAGTATATTTTTGGGTATCCCTGTGAGAGAAACGGTAATCATGGTATGCGACTGAGTGAAGGTGTCAGCTCATTTTTATGGAGTGAATGTATCAGTGTGTTTGTATGAGCAGCTCTGAGTATGTACATCAGTGAAATTGTGAGCATGTTCAAGTGAGGGAGTCAATGTCTGACCACGCTCATGGAAATGACTGAAGTTGTGAGCATACCTGAGTAAACGTGCGAGCATATGGTGCGAATGTGAATGAGTAGTATTGAGTTTTTAGTCAGTATGTTCATTTGGATGAGTCAACACTACGTGTGTTAATGCAATTGTGTGTCTATAGGTGACGATGCACACTGTGAGCATGAATACATGAACTTTTACACGTCTTCAAGTGTGATTATATTTGAAATGTTTGAATTTATTGAAAAAGCATTTGTGTGTGCATGTGAATGTGCGAGCATGTTCATGAATGATAGCATATTCATGTAGGTGTGACGGCTTATTGTGTTTATTTATGTGAGCTTGTTAAAGTGTGAGTACACTGTATGAGTGGAATGTGAGCATGGGAGTATGTTTATGAGTTTATGTGAGTGAATGCTGGGGCTTCGTGACGAGTGTGACCATGTTTACGTGCAAGTGTATATGTAGGTTCCTGATTGTGAGCATGTTCAGGTGCATGAAAAGTGAATGGGTGTGTTGGGAAATGAATATAGGTCTCTATGTGCATGAAACGGTCAGCATGCTCATGTGGTTGAATGACTGCTTGAGTAGGTTTATGTGCAGTGAATGTGTCAGTGTGTGTATGTGTGCATCTGAGAGTGTTTATGTATGAGGGAATTCATCAGCATGTTCTTAGGAGTTCATGTGTGAAAGCGTCTTGTTACTAGGTGAGTGTACGTTACTGGGTATATGCAAGCCTTTCCACGGCTGAGAGTGCCTTATTGTGAAGGAGTCTGTATATTTAAGTGAATATTTTGTGTGTACTCATCTGTATGAGTGAATTGGTGAGCATCTGAGTGCATGTCAGCATATTCTTATGTGATGATTGTGTATGTGTGTTTTTGTGTGATATGTGAATGTAAGTATACTTGTATAAGGGAATGTATGGAAGTATGTGTGTGAGTGTACTTTTTTCTGAGTTTGAGATAACTTGTGAGCTTCTTGGGAGGTGTGAGCATGTTTGTTTTGACGTGCCTACGTGAGTTAATTCCTGTTTGTGACAATATGGGTAAGTGAATGTGTGATTGTTTGCACATAAATGTAATGAGTATGTTGTGACAGCACTGTGGCAATGGCGACCTACAAGAATGTCCTGGGCTTCCCTGGTGGCACAGTGGTTGAGCGTCTGCCTGCCGATGCAGGGGACACGGGTTCGTGCCCCAGTCCGGAGAGATCCCACATGCCGCGGAGCGGCTGGGCCCGTGAGCCATGGCCGCTGAGCCTGCACGTCCGGAGCCTGTGCTCCGCAACGGGAGAGGCCACAACAGTGAGAGGCCCGCGAACCGAAAAAAAAAAAAAAAGAATCCGCCTGCCAATGGAGGGGACACGGGTTTGAACCCTGGTCCGGGAAGATCCCGCATGCCACGGAGCAACTAAGCCGTGCGCCACAACTACTGAGCCTGAGCTCGAGAGCCCGCGAACCACAACTACTGAGCCCACATGCGGCAACTACTGAAGCCCGGGCACCTAGAGCCCGTGCCCCACAACAAGAGAAGCCACCGCAGTGAGAAGCCCGTGTACCTCAACGAAGAGAAGCCCCCACTCGCGGGAACTAGAGAAAACCCGCACGCAGCAACGAACACACAACACAGACAAAAGTAAAAAAAAAAAAAAAAAAAAAAACATGTAATGGACTGAATTCTGTTCCCCCCAAATTCGTATGTTGAAGCCCTAACCCCACTGTGACTATATTTGGAGATATGGCCTTAAGGTTAAACGAGGTCATAAGCTTGGAGGTCTAATCCAATAGGGGGGTATCCCTATAAAAAGAGGAACAGACGCCACAGAGCTCTCTCTCTCCCCACACTGAACAAAGTAAAGGCCATGTGAGGACACAGTGAGAAGCCAGCTGTCTGCCAAGGACAAAGGTCTCACCAGGGTATAAATTCTTTTAGCAAATTCTAGACTTCCAACTGGATTGAATTGTGGACCTTTGTATCAATTTAAATTGTTTCCTCCCTCTGCATTCAAGTTTTCTGATTTCTTTCTCTCTGATTCTTTTTGCTTGTTTGTTTGTCACTGGATGTACTTTGTGTGTGTGGGTGAGGGTGTGTCCTCTCTAATCTGCTCATATTTATAGATTTCTTCCTTCAGAGAGCATCAAACCAGTTTCATTAGGGATAGAAGCCACCCCTATGGCAATGGTTGCTTAATAAGTCTTAAGGACTCTGGCTTAAGTTGGGGTTAATTTCATCACTGTGTCACAAAAGTGCCATGGTTGCTTTTCCCTATCATTAGGATGATCAGGATTTTTACTGCAACAGAGGCATACGCAAAGGAGTGGCACAGCAGAAGATTGCTGGGCCCCCAAGCCAGAGGTGGGTGGACTGAAACCATCTTCTCCTATGGTGCTGCCACTTGCGCTGCATGGAATTATTATTATTATTATTTTGTCTTTTCTCTCTATACAAATTCCCTCAGAATATTTTAGATTTCTAGCAGGGCAAATTTACAGCTGTGGGTTTTATCTCCATTTAATCATGAGTGGTCCAGACCTTTTCGGTGCTTATGGGGACAGGTTCGGAGGCACACTGACCCACCTCTTGGGCAGCCCAGGAGAGGAGGACATCGCAGGCCATGCAGGACACGTGGGGGTTGCATTCTGGAACAGCGTGAACCAGAAGGCTCTGTGGGAGGTGGGCTTTGCAGTACTAAGAGGGTGAGGTACGCCCTGGTGCCTAAGCAAGGATGTGATTGGCTTGTTTGAATCGTTCTGCTGGCTGACAAGGAAACACTATTCAGGGGTAAGAAGCAGGAATGCATCCGGTGCATTTAATAAGAAGGGTTGTTGCTAGAGGACCCTATCTGGCGGAGCAGAGTGGGGAGCGGAATCTGGGATTAGGCCGTTCGAGGCCCTCCCAGTTTTACCAGCCGTCAACTCAGCACGGAATACTAACTTTAGCCCTCACCGCACCATCACCCCCTCCCCCCGCGCACTCACACACAGGGGCCAGTATACCTGGCTGAGGAGAACTCAGGCCCTGGAGACGGAGGGGTGGACCCTGGGGCGGTAGATCCCCGACCCCCGCCATTTCAGCGCTATTAGGTACCACAGCAACACAGGGGCTGAAACAAGGGGGCTCCATCGCAGCTGCACGTGCCCAGCCCCACCACCAACTCCTCTACGGACTGGCCAGCAGGCAGCGCGCGTGGGCAGCGGTTCAGAAGCCCAGGCCCACGTCTGCTCCAGCCGCCTCCTTCTAAGAGGTCGCCCACTCACCCTCTGCCCGCCCAGCTCACGGCAGCCTGGCGACCCCGCTCACCAATCAAAGAAGTCCAGAACGACGTCAGGAACATCAGGCGAGGAGAGGTCAGAAGCCAAAGTGGAATTTCCAGCTGGGATTGGGGTCGTCGCCCGCCAAGGGCCGGGTCCTGATGAGGAGTTAGGCGCACAGCGGCCCGCCGCATGTCGGGACGCCATAGCTCCGACCGTCCGAGGAAGCTCGAGAACGCTGCGGAGCGGGAGGCCGACAGACGACGGGGGGCGAGGGATAACCAAGAGGAGCGGGGCGAGGAGGTCGTGCTTCTGCAAAGAGCCGCCTGTAAGGTGCGAACATCGAGGCCAAGGGGAACGCGGAGGGTGCGGGTCGACCAGCGGCCCTGAGCCAGGGAGCGGCAAGAAGAGCAGCAGCCCAGCAACTTCACTCCACGCAGCACCCCGACCACAAACCCAGCCGCTGCAGACAGCTCGGGGTCGGACGCACTGCTGGCGGCCGCTGGGCGGGCCTGAGGCCCGGCGCACAACTGGCTCCGCCCACCCCATGGCAAGCGAGCTTCGCCAATCAGGCAGGCGCCGGGAGACTTTCAACGAGCTGCACGGTCCCGCCTCCTACCACAGCCTGTGTGCCTGCCGCCCAGCCCTCTGCTCCTTCTGGCGTCTGCAGTCATTCCCGGGTCAGCCGCAGTTCCAGCTCCCTGGCAGCTGGAGAGCTGGGCCGGGGGTCGGCGGCGTGGGGCACCCCGCCCTGCACCTCCCCTCTGCAAAAACGCAAAATGTGCTTTTCACTTGGAACAGCGTATCCCCAAGAGTTTGCTTTTTGTGGTGAAAGTAGTAATTTGACCACCCGGGCTCAATCTGCGTTTTGAAAATACTGGACACCTTTGAGGAATCAGGACCTAGTTGACTGGTGGTCATTCCCTGACCCTCGGGCCTCCAGTGAACCAGACTGCCTGTCCTCTGGAAGGCATAGAGGAGGTTCAACCAGTGCGTCTTGTGACACGGTTCTGGCCCATCATCAGGACCGAAATTGGGCTCCAGGAGCCCCCCCTCCCATAGCTAAGGGATGCACAGTTGAAGTGAGGGTTCTTGGCTGACAGCATTGAAGGGGAAAAGAAGGCAACGGTCAGTGTATGGGATCTTCAAGGCAGTGAGCCCCCGGAGAGCAGGCCACTCTAATGCTCCAGCATTCTGGCCCCGCATGTGGGGGAAAAAAGCCTTACATTTTTGCTAGAGGGCTTCTCTTCTTTCCGCTACCCTGAACATTGCCACATAGAGTAGAAATATCTCAGAGAAAGAGGAAATGCTTCCACTCATTCACTACCCTTCATCCTTCCCATCTCAGGTACCTTGATGAAGCAAGGTCAGAAAGAGGCTTCTTCAGAGCACATAAGCCACATGGGCAATGAACAGATAGACCTCAGTCATATTCACCAGCGCTGGACCTCGTGAGGCATGCCATGTAAAAGTGTTGAAATCAAAATGGATTTCAGGTTCACTCTTGGTCAACTAGAATATTCAAACAAACATTCCCCCCCTTCCCCTTTCCTTCAGTATTTGGTGAAAAGAGCTGGGACCGCTTGTGTCCAGCATATTGCACAGCTTTACTTGCATGGAACTCTCTGGGGTGGCTGAGTGTTTTGTACAGCTAAAAAATTAACTCTTTACCCCACCTCGACCTCTTCTCAAGCACCCTCTTTCTTCTTCTGTCTTTTTTCTAAACGATTTTAGAATCACACGTGTTTAAAATGTGTCTCTTAATTTCCTTCCTTCTCTTCACCAGCAGAGAATCTTCACACATTCGATTTCCCTCTCCTTTCCCCCTCTTTTTCCTTCTATTGCAGTTAGTGCTCTCTTCTCACTTACGGGGCAGATCCGCATAGAACTAACCCACTTACTTACGTGGGGGATCCCTCTATAACGAACCATCACAACAGCAGTGGGTCAGTTGAGCCCAGCCCTACTGCTCTTAATCCTGCACCCCTTGTCTCTGGTCACCCAGGCATCCTCGTCCAGCCAATGCTTGCTGGTTAAAAATGAAAAGGCCATTTCAGTTCAGTTTGTCTGAGCATCTGAATTGTATATGGGCGAGGAGGTGTGGGGACTGCCTAGAGAAGGAGGGTCGATGGGCCCAAGGTTACACAGTGGCAAAGAGCGAAACTAGAACCCTATTTCCAGGTTGGCCTACTTCTAGAAAAGTGTGTTTTTCCAGAGAAACTCAGCTTTGACTGCTATTTCAGGCAGCCACAGGCATGTGGGAATTGTTTTGTTTCAAAGCAGGTTATTCCTATTCCTGGAATCAAATTCTTCAATCAGTGTCTCAACTGACAGGAAAAGTAAGCCTCAAGTTTTTCTCCTAGGCGTCCTTGTGACTATGGATATGGCCAAAAACTTGATGGCAAGAATGAATTTATTTCCAGAGCTTACGTCCCCCACTCACATGACAAAGAGCCGAGAAGGCAGCAAGGAATATGAAAAAGCCAGGATAATTTATACTTGTTGAGTTTTTGTCTAGTTTATTTATTAGAATGTACATCAATATCCAGATTGAATGCACTTAAACCTGAATATGGGATCATGGTGTAGAGGACATAGCACTGACCTAGGAGTTAGTCCATCTGTGTTCTGACCCAGCTCTGACCCATGACTGCGAGTATTCCAGTTTGTCTAGAGTATGAGTATGAGGTGGATTGGGAGGTAAGGCAAGAGGTAAAACACGTAAGAAGAAAAAGAATAGGTAGTACCTGGCCTAGTGAGGGCCGCACATTCAGTGCACAGAAAATAACTACTCAGTGAATATGTGAAGCTAAGAAAGAGAATTTTATTTTATTTTATTTTTTTACTTATAAACAGCTAACAGTTATTTTTCACAGTCGTAGAAGCTGGTTAGTCCAAGATCAAGGTACCAGCAGCTTCGGTGTCTGGTGAAGGCCACTTCCTGGATCATAGGTGGCAACTTTTCACTATGTACTCACTGGTGGAAGGGTCAAAGTATCTCTCAGGACCCCCTTAAATAAGGCCCTAATCTCATTCATGAGGGCTCCACCCTTATGACCTAGCCACCTCCCAGAGACACCACCTTCTAATACCGTTATTTTGGGGTTTAGGATTTCAACACATAGATTTGGGGGAAATGCAAGCATTCTATTTAGGATACCTACCCAATTTCCACACTGCCCACAAAGTGCCATGTCTAAACCCAAATAAAATCACATCATTTTCTTACTTTAAAAAGTCCAAAGTCTTCTGATTGACTGGCAGAGAACTTTTCTTCTTCAACCTTTCTCTCCATAACCTATTCCACATACTCCATTTCTCATCTGCATCTCTTCTATTTTTCTTTTTTGTTTGCTTTCTTTCTTTCTTTTTTTTTTTTTTTTTTTTTTGCGGTACGCAGGGCTCTCACTGTTGTGGCCTCTCCCACTGCGGAGCACAGGCTCCGGATGCGCAGGCTCAGCGGCCATGGCTAAGGGGCATAGCTGCTCCACGGCATGTGGGATCTTCCTGGACCGGGACACGAACCCGAGTCCCCTGCATCGGCAGGCGGACTCTCAACCACTGCGCCACCAGGGAAGCCCTCTACTTTTTTTTTAAGTTAATTTTTATTGAAGTATAGTTGCTTTACAATGTTGTTTTAGTTTCTGCTTTAGAGGAAAGTGAATCAGTTTTATGTATATGTATATCCCCTCTTTTTCAGATTTCCTTCGCATTTAGGTCACCACAGAGTATTGAGTAGAGTTCCCTGTGCTATATATTAGTTTCTCAGAAAGAGAGTTTTAGATCTGATCGTCCAAACAAAGGAATTTGAATTTCATCTTACATTCAACAGTAAGCTTTTGGAGGATTTGTGCAGGAAAATGACACCATCAGGAAGAAACTTTCAGTTACTTTCTGGAGGAAGAACAAGAAGAAAGAGAGACTGGGGACAAGGAGAGAAGTTAGGAGGGTGGTGCACACCTCTGCTTCCAGTCATGGCAGGCTAAGTCATTTGCACTCACCATCCCAATGAGGACAACTAAAAAATACTGGGTGAAATGTGAAAAAGAAATTATCTTCATTAAGCGCTAAGAAACTCTGAGGCTAAAATCTAGAAGAAAGCAAAAACCCAAATAGGAAAGCCCAGCACTCAAAGCCACTTTTGCCTGAGGGCATTAGCAAATCCAGAAGAAAGAATTGTGACACTGAGCTGTGGTTTTGGTGGCCTCATGGAAAAGAGATGAAAAGTTCAAGTTCTCATCCCCAGTGAGTAGATCTGATAAGCCCTCCAGCCACTCTAAAATAAGTGGCTACCCCTTTGGGATAATGGTGAACCAGAAGCAACAAGCCCTGGCATGGAATTGCAGTCTAGATATCCATCACCAGAGTGATCCAAGGAACTTCAAGCCCTGAACTTGGATTAAAGTGGTCTTGGACAGGTAGTGACCCCAGGCATTTCGCAGCAGCAAGTAAAAATGCTCTCTGCAGGAAGGTTCTGTCTTCCTATGCCTGAAATCAGTCTGATAAATAATTTTTCAATAGTATATTGGCACAAAGTCAAAGATAAGTGGACACATAAGCAACAAAATACATTGTAAGTGACAGCTGAAAGAAAAACTAGGCAATGAAAACAAATTCACAAATATTTCAGATATCCGAATTATGAGACACAGACTATAGTCACTATGGCCTACTATAGTTCAAAAAATTTTTAAAAAGCTTTAAAATATTTTCAGGGAACAGAAAATCCTAAAAAGTGGCATAGCCAATTTGAAAAAGAATCAAACAGGACATCTAGGACTAAACAATATAACGATTGAGGGTTCAAAGTATGCGTTTAACAGAAGGCTAAACATAATCATTAGATGATGATAAATGCGATGAAGAGAAATAAACCTAAGAGAGAATTACGGAATTCGAAGATAGACCAAAGAAATCATCCAGAATTTTTCCTGGAGAAATGAATTATATGAAGAAAAATGTAGGATAAGAGACACAATGAATAGAGTGAAGAAGTCTAATATACATTTAATTTAAATCCTGGAAGGACACAACTGAGTAATGGGAAAGAAGATGATGGCCAGAAATTTTCCAGAGCAGATGAAATGCACCAATCCACAGATTCTAGAAGCCCAGTGAATTCTCAGCAGGATAAAAAACAGATATTCACTCCTAGACACATCATAATGAAAGTGCAGGAAATCAGAAAGAATGAAGGCTATGTTAATGATCCAAGTTAGAGATAATGAATCTTGACCTTGGGCAGGAGCAGAAGAAATAAAGACAAGGGGATGGGCCTCTACACGCTTGCCTTAAGAATACCTTTTGCTCAGACTTACCATGAACGACTATTTTATAAACATTCTCCATTTCATTCTTCATTAATAAAATACATTTGCTAACAAATCTATTTGTTAGAGCAACCTGACACCTAGGAGCTGTTCAAATTTTCTTAGTTATACATGAAAGGTCGTCATCTTATAAGTATGTCGTCTCATGGGCTATGAAAGGGGTGAGTATTCTCCATAGGAATTATGACGGTTAATTTTATGTGTCACCTTGATTGGGCTAAGGAAGAATTTCAAGTGCATAAACCTATTCCAGGAGCTATTAGGTCTGGAAAAGCTTCTGTTTGGATCTGCAGATCCTATTTAGGAGTGAGCTATGGAAATGAAGTCAGAGTGACCTTTCTTGTGTTCCATTTAATGCAAACATATTAAGAGAGCATCTTTACACTGAAATGCATTATTATGGCAACTTGCTTATACAGAACTTCACTTTGAATTTATTAAAAATAAATGGAAACGCTTATTTCACCTTGAGGATTATGTGTGGACCTTAACTGACAAAATGTACTCTCTACCCCATCCCACTGATCAGAAAATGGCCACCCTCCTCCAGAGGACGAATAATAATCATTTAATCCTCACTTCAGCTCTGTAAGGTAGGTATTATTCTTCCCATTTTCCAGCCGGGAGGGGAGATGATATAGTAGATGTCACAGGTTAGACTCTGAAGCCAGACTGCCTGGGTTGGAATTTCACCTGTGCTACCCACTAGACGTGGAATCTTAAGCAAGTTACATAGCTTCTCTGTGCCTCAGTTTCCTCATCTCTAGAGTAAGATAATATTAGGACTTCTTTAGAGGCTGCAATGAGTTAATTCATGGAAGGCACCTAAATTATTATGGCCAATCATACAATCAGTGCTCAAAATATGGAAAATCTACTTGTTCTAGAGTTACGAGGCCATTTTTTTGTGGCCACTTAATAGCACGAATGAGAAGGAAAAATATGCATCCCTGAAGCCGACTAGAAGAAGAAACATGGGTCATGGGAGCAGCCTGGCCTTATTATCCATAGTTCCTGAAATGAGCTGTGTGACCCTGACTGGGGGCAGGGGGAGGTGTCTACAAGGGTTGGAGAATGCACTCCAGGGGGAGCCAGTGCCTAAGATATGTCCCAAATGTGTCTGCCCAGCCAGAAGCTCCTGGAATCCCGCAGATGAGAGAAGGCCCTTTCCCACACAGGCTCCAGGAAGTGTTTAGAACCCCAAGGAATATACAAATTACTAAGCTCAATGAATCACAATAAATTCACTTTAAAAGTACTAGTTTACCCTCTTAATTTACAAGTGGCAATGTATGAAGCAACTGATTGTTCATCATAGTTTTTCTTTGGGAGACCTGAAGCAGTTTCTGGCTTACCCAGTAGGGATGTCAAACCCCTGAGTGACGCGCAACCACCTTATCACCTTACCTTATAATTTCTAATGGCTGGACTTCGTGTTCCGTTGTCATCACAGAATGTAAATGGTTTCAACTATTACTTTGTTCAAAGCCCTTAGTCCATATCAAACTACCTTCCCCTTTAATTTTCAGTTAAGACTCTCAAGTAGTTCCTAGAGCAGCTTCAGCATTTATACCTTTCTGTCAGCAGCTTTGTCTCAGATATTCATGTGGATACAGCCTTGTTCACAATGGAGCCCAGGGCAAAATGCAGAATGTTTTTGTGTTTCTGATTTACTATAATGAGGGATAAGTGTGCTTAGGGCAATCACTCCCATGGAGAGCAAAGGGGAAATTTAGTGGAACATAATGTGTGTTGACTTGAGTAAGCCTCAGTCCCGTGCCCCTCCCTTGGGGTTGGATTCCAGTTTCTGACTACCCAAATGTGTTCACAATGCACACTGGAAGATGTAGCCCCATCTGGCAACACTGGAAATAAGCAAGGAGTCATAGGGCCCCTTAATACAGAGGAATTCCCCAGGTCACTGAGTTGGTGAACTCAAGGTGATCCGGTATTCCTCCATTCCTCATGATAGCACTATTTATTGAGAGAGAACCATATGCCAGGTCTTGTGCCATGTACAGCCACACACACGGTCTGCCCACCGGGAAACGACTCCTTAGTTGAAATATAGATGATGAGCCAAGGAATTTCAAAACACATGGTGCAGTGATGTACATAAGAGGGGCTCCTGAACCAGGCTTGAGGGTTTGCAGAGAAAACTGGATGTCTGGGGCAGGAGTGAAAGGAAGTATTAATCTTCACACTTTTATGTCTTTCCCTCAACCCTGCCATAATTTATAGACAAGTCCTATTTTCTGAGTAAAATATAAATCCAACCACTTTCTAACACCTTGCTTTTGTCACTCTGGTCCAAGCTCCCATCGTCTCTCAGGTGGACTACTCCAATAGCCTCCTAATTGGCTTCCCCACTTCCAGTTTTATATCCTGTGGCAAATATCGTAGGTTAGCTCACTTGACTCCATTACAATCCCAATCACAGCAGGTAAGGCTTGATCGAGGTTGCAGACCAAGTCTACATTTCCTGAACTCCCGCCCTTATGGCCTGGATTCCACACATAGCTTAGCCTCTGCCAAGCAGATAATAAACCCCCATGAGATTTGGTGGGAGCAGGAACGTGGAGTCTATGCTGCTTCTTCTGTGGTTTCTGATTTCTCTTAGTGAGCATGGGCTCAGAAACTGTTGCTTCTCCTGCAGCAGTTATAATAGAGGTCCCAGGGTACAGTTCCTAGTTTTGTGGGTATCAAAAGGCAAGGCATGGGACATCAACTTTGTATAGATGGAGAAGGAGGCAATGTGGTCTCAAAGCCAAAATTTGTGATGCTCTCAGCAGAAACAGAGTGGTCCAATGTCTTCTTCACTTTCCACCCTCCTGATTGTACCAGTTCTGGGGTATTATTCAAGAAAACAATTCTGGAAATTATAACTACTACTTGAGTTAAAACAAACGTGACCACCACCACCCCCGTGCAAAAGTCTCTTGTGCTTTTCCCTCATACACCCAGGTATTTTGTAGGCTCTTGTGATTTATCTATGCATGCCTGTTTTTGTACTTTGTAAAAATGGCCTCCTATAGAATGTTTTCTTGTGTGTGTCTGTTCTGTTTTCTTTTTCTGGCTTGATATCTTGATTCATAAGATTCATCTAACTTGTATGTAGCCAAGATTGTTCATTTTCTTTGCTGTATGACATTCCACTGATGCATATATCACTTCATATAACTACCAACTAGTTTTTGAATTTGGGTTGTGTCCAGTTCTGGACAATTACAAACAATGCAGCTCTGTGCATCCTTGGCCTTGTCATCTGCTTTGCATGGGCATGGGGTTCTCTAGGCGAAGCGCCTAGTGGTAGTATTAGTGGGTCCAGGGTAAATATATCTTAAACTTTGAGGGATACTGAATATTCCCGTTATTCAGTTCTAAATATTTCTTGATTTCCTCCAATCCAAGGATTAGTTAGTAGTATGCTATTTTGTTTCCAAACATTTGGGTGTTTTAAAGCTATCTCTGTGTTATTACCCGCTGCGTTAAGCATTATCTTCAGAGAGTCTAGATTTCATGCCAGGGATCCTTTGCAGTTTATTGAGGCTTCCTTTTTCTTAGTAAGGTCTATTTCTGTAAACGGTCAATATGCTCAACAGAATTTATGTTCTCTGCTTGTTGGGTATAAAGTTTTATAGTATCTAATAGCTCAAATGTATTATTGCTTAGGCCTTTGATATCACTGCTTATTTCTGTTTGCTTGGACGTTCATGTTCTGACAGTGGTGGGTTAAAATCTCCAGCTCTCATTGTTAACGTATCTATCAGTCCCTACAGTCATAAAATTTATCATTGAGGTTTAAGCTATCCTGCTATGCCACCTTCTATAACTCCCTCACGCTATCATCCACTGACCCTAGCCATCCACTGCTCTCTGCCCCATCCTACCACCTTCTACATGACTCCAACTTCCACACCAATCACTCAACAATTTGACGCTCTCATTTCCAATGAACATCTTTACAACATACTAGCCAACCCCTCTCACAGACACACTCTGTTTATTCTTCAACCTAAACTTCTCTACCTCTCACATCTAAAATGAAAATATCCCAGTGTTGGACCGCAAGCCCCTGGCCATGCTGCTCTCTCATTCTTCCACTCTCTCTACATGTGTTCTTTTATCTCACTGAGCCCTCCTATTCCTTGGCCTCTCTATTTTCTGCCCATCTGCACTCTCCCTCTTCTGTCTCTCCCTCCTGTCACTATTGATTTGGTTTGGGGTTCTATTTTTTTTTTTCTGGCCGTGCCGCGCAGCTTGCTGGGATCTTAGTTCCCCGACCCAGGATCGAACCCTGGTCCCCAGCCACTGCCGAGTCCGAACCACTGGACCGCCAGGGAATTCCCTGGGGTTTCTCCTCTTTTCCTTCTTTTCCTGCTCCCACTCAGGCATACTAAGTTCTCAATACATCTACCACCACTTATTCTTCTACACTCATAACACCTTCTGTATCTCCACATCCAGTTATCACCCACAGCCAATCAACTGTTGATTTTCAGTTCTATACACTTCTTCATGTGCTTTCAATACCCCTACCTTAGTCTAGGACTTCAGCATCTCTCACATAAATCACTGCTACAATGAGCACTCCATTCTTGCTCCTCTCTGATCCTTTCTTCACATTGCTTTCAGAGTGACATTTCTAAAACACAAATTATTTCCCAAAGTAGAGCCCCTTGATGGCTTCTTGTAGCCTTAAGAATGAAGTCTCCACTGCTGTCTCTGGGGAAATGCAGATGGCCAACAGGCACATGCATACATGTTCAACATCACTAATCATCAGGGAAATGCAAACCAAAACCACAATGAGACATCACCTCACAAAAGGACACACATAACAAATTTTGGCGAGGATGTGGAGAAAAGGGAACCATCCTACACAGTTTCGCGGGAGTGTAAACTGTTGCAGCCACTGTGGAAAACAGTATGGATATTTCTCAGAAAACTAAAAGTAGAACTACCGTACGACCCAACAATTCCACTGCTGGGCATCCATCTGTAAAACACAAAAACATGAATTCAAAAAGATGCATGCATCCCAATGTTCATAGCAGTGTCATTTACAATTGCCAGTGTATGGAAGCACTCTGTGTCTTTCAACAGATGAATGGACAAAGAAGATGTCAGGTATATATACAAAGAAATACTAATCAGCCATAAAAAAAGAATTTTGCCATTGGCAGCAACATGGATGGACTTGGAGGGTATTATGTTAAGAGAAATGAGTGAGACAGAGAAAGACAAATACTCAGTAAATTAAAAAGAATTAATAACTGGCTGAATTAACGGACATAGAAATGAATGTAGAACAGACTTAAGAAAGGGTAAGTCTTCAACAACACACATGCTGCACAGAGCAGAGAAAGGGCAGGGCTTATTTGAAAACCACCTAATAAGTTGGTATTACTAGCACTACAGAGCTAGTGGGCCCTTTTGTGTGCGTCTTAAATGCCAAGTTTATTGTGTATGCAGTAGAGTCATCAAATTTTTCTTACAGGAATTTGGCATGGCCAGAGTTGGGTTTTAGGAAGGTTAACTTAGCAAGTATATGAAGCATGTATCTGTGGGGAAAGACAGGGAGGTAGGAGAAGGTTAGGAGTCTAGGGCAAAGTTCAGGCAAGAAGTAATGAAGGTAATGATACTAAGAGTTGGCAAGAATGTGGAGCAAATAGAAATCTCATCCTCTGCTCTTGGGAATATGAACTAGTACAACCGTTTTGAAAGATAATTGGTGTTACCTAGTAAAGTGAACTTGGACAGAACCTAAGACCCAGAAATTTCATGTCTAGGCCTATATTGTAGATCAGGGTTTCTCAACTGCTGACATGTTGGAAAGATAATTCTGGGTTGTAGAGGACTGTCCTGTGCATTGTAGGATGTTTAGCAGTATCCTTGGCCTCCACCCACTAGATGCCAGTAGCACACCCTCAATTATGTCACCCAAAATGCTTCCAGACGTTATCAAATATCACCCTGGCTGGGGCGGATGGGGAAGTGCAGAGAATTGCTCTCAACTGAGAAACTAAAGAAGCTGTTGTATAAGGGCATAGTGGGATATGAATGAGAAAGTTCATCGCAAAATGATTTGCAAAAGCATAAAGCTGGAAACAAGCCACATGTCCATCAACAGGAAATAGACATATTGTGGAATTTTCATATGATGGATAACTATAGAGCAATGAATAATGATGACAACAGTTGCACACATCAGCATGGATAAATACCACAAACACAAAATTGCGGGGGTAGAGAAAGAGCAAGACAAGTAATACATCCAGTATAATTAGATCTACATGAAGTCCAAAATGGAGAAGAAATATCATTATTCACAGGAACATTCCTCTACAGTAAATGTATAAAAAAGTGAATTATTAACAAGTTCAGGATCGTGGTAACCTCTGGGAAGGAATGAGGGGATGAACCTGGAAGGGCACAGGGGGGCCTCCAAGGCATTAGCCGTGTTCTAGTTCTCAAGCTTGGTGGTGAGTACACAGGTTTACATATTATTAAGATATACCTTACATATATGCTGTATTATCTTCTGTATACATGAAACAGTTCATAAAATTTGTCAGGAAGTGATGCGGTCTAAAATAATGCAGGAAAACGGAGAGAAAGGCAACAGAGTAAATAACTAATTGGATGAGAGACAGAGACAGAGAGAGAGAGAGAAGAGCCAACCTTTAGGTGCCTCTTTGAATCATTTTAAATTCATTTTCTTCACAGAATTGGGGATGAAATCAATTCCTTATCTATAAACACACATAATTCATTGCTCAGACTTCTACGAAATGTACACTTTATGCCTCAACACGGATCCTACTATATGACGTGATTCACAGGACTGGATAATACTACATTTCACAAAACACCATTGTCTGAGAATCCTGCCCTGTTAGACTTGTACACCTGTACTCATTTGTATTCCTTGGAGTTATAAGCATCTGAAAATAGGTGGCTTAGAGTAAAAGTGATTCTTCATCACTAACTCTAGTGTCATTAGCATACACCTAACTGGTACAGAAAACTGTTTCCAACTTCGGCACCCACCCTACCCCTCTGCTTTTCTCCCAATGGTCACCTCTCAGGTAGTGGAATAAAAGGAGAACTTTTGGATCAACTCCTTTCAGAAGATGGAGCCATAACCAAGGAAAATATCAGAACATCCTAACCTTTCCTGGACCAGGCAGAGAGGGACAAGACAGGTCTCTTCCTAGAAAAAGCACAGAGTTTTCAAGGCTGAAGGACTCATTGAAAACATATATTATACATGTGGATACAGAAAAACCCACAAACACCCAGAGAAATAGGAAACACAGGATTTGTCCCTGACCTGATTTAGGGACTGTCTCTCAGAGACTCAGAGAAGCCTGATATGTTAGAGCTACAGCAAACCCTCAGAGCAGCAAGCCTGAGCTTCCTCCCTCAACATGAGAGGCTTCAGGTGCATACATGTGGATAACGTAGCCCACTTGTCCTGTTACCTGTATACACGGCCATCACCTCGTAGATACCTCTCAGTCCTGAGAGTATAACACTGACAGTGCAACTCACCCCTCAGAAGCACAGACTCAGTGAAGAGGAACACACATGCCTCTTGGGGCTTGGGACATGGGGCCACCTGGAGAGTAAATACAGGGCCCTAGGTAACTGGAGCTCGGTAAGGGGCAGGGATAAGGACTCCAAGCATGCACCAAAAAAGGCTTATCTCAAAAAGAGGTATGCATGCGTTTGTTTAAACTGAAACTCCGGCGACATCCCTGGCAGTCCAGTGGTTGAGACTCTGTGCTCCCAATGCAGGGGGCACGTGTTCGAACCCTGGTCGGGGATCTGATATCCTGCATGCCACATGACATGGCCAAAAATATAAATAAATATATATATAAATATATAAATAAATAAGTGAACCTCCGTAAATTCTTAAGCCCAGGTAAAGGCCTTTAATATTAACTATTAACTATAGTTAATACGCTAACTATATTAACACAGAAATACACACACACACACCCTGCTGGCATGGCATGAACCATACGGAACCAAACCAATTTGAGGTCTTTCGAGGGACCCTACATGGATAAATTTCTACTTGGACTGTTCTTTCATTAAACAATGGTGACAAAAGGCCTCGTGCCTTTTGTTGTTGTTGTTCTAAGCATGAGGAATACTGTGTTACTACATGACAATGCATTTTTAAATGTCAACCCCACTGACAGGGGAAAGGGTTGTGGATACCTTACACTCACATCACTTTAACAGACCTTTATCAAGCATCTACAAAGAAGAAAACCCAGCGATTTAGAAGAGAGAAATCAATAAAAGCCTTTACGTCCTGCACAAGTCAGAAGCTCCCATTTTAGGGAGCTGGGGCGATACACACATAAATAAATAATGTTAATCTACTCTAGGATACGAGAGGAACTAGCATGGAAAACAGAAAATGTATTGATGCTAACCAGGAAGCTCTCAAGCAGCGTTAACTAAATATAGAAATAAGGCTTTGTACCCTCAAACCCCTGGTCCTTCCCTTCTCTGATCGTCTGCTCTGCTCAAGTACCACTTCACTCTTTTCCCTTAAAGAAGTTCCAGATACTAGGCCCATTTCCTCTCTTAATTTTCTTTAAATTAGGACATATTTCAGACCTCGACAAAGGTACAGAGAATGCTACACCCATGCAACCATCAGCCGTCTTAAGAAACGTTAGCTTACAAATAAAATTGAAACCAAATGTACCCCTCCCCAACTGAATTCTCCCTCTTTTTCCATGGATTTAACCACTGTCTTAAATAGGTTTATTGTTCTCATACACACCTTTCTGCATACTACATATGCATGCATTACTCCTATGTATGCCTTTTACTACAAATAGATGTATGTATAATCAATCTAATAATTTTGAATGCCTTTAAACTTCATATGTGCATGGTATCATAATGCTTTTATCGTGTTGGAACTAGGTTCTTCCTTTATCTATTTGTCCCTTCCACTACTGAATCTTTGCCCCTTGTTATAAGCTGAATTGTGTCCCCTCAAAAGATATGTTGAAGTCTTGACCCCCGGAACCTGTAAATGTGACCTTATTTGGAAATAGGGTATTTGCAGGTGTAATAAAGATCAGGTGAGGTCATACTGGATTAGGGTGGGCCCTTCATCCAATATGACTGGTGTCCTTATAAGAAGAGAAAGAACACAGAAACAGAGACAGGGGAAAACACTATGTAAAGATGAAGAAAGAGACTGGAAATCTGCATGTACAAGCCGAGTGATGCCAAGGATTGACAGCAACCACCAGAAACTAGGAGAGAGGCATGGAACAGATGCTTCCTCTAAGCCTCCAGAAGGAACCAACCCTGCCGACACTTTAACCTCGGACTTCTGGTCTCCAGAACTGTGAGAGAATAAATTTCGGTTGTTTTAAGCCACCTGCTTTGTGGTAATTTGTTACGGTAAACCTAGGAAACTAACACATCCCTCCGGGAGGTCTTTGTGTCTCAGGCCCCTGAGAATTCTAGTACCTTCCTCAGTCCAGATCTTACCATCCTGTTCAGTTTACCTGCAATAGTACCAAGTCAGTGAATTAAGGCTGGTTCTACTGTAGGTGTAGTTAAATGTTTCCCCCATTGCTCTAAAGCAGTGGTTCTCAAACTTTAGTGTGCTTCAGTAGCACTTGGAGGACCTGTAAAACCCTGATGGCTAGCAGCCTACCTTCAGAATATCCAATCCAGTAGGTCTGGGGCAGGGTCTGAGAATTTGCATTTCAAACAAGTTCCCAGCTGATGCTGATGCTGATGATGATGCTGCTGCTCCATGGCAGGCCAGTAGCACCATCTGGTCCCCAGGCAAGCTAGGTCATCCATCAGTTTCTTTCAATAACATATACTAGAGGCTGGGCCACCATCTCTATCGTCACACAAGTTGTTTATAATCTAATGTTTTAATTTATTTGAGGCTGCTATAAAAGGATGTCAAACAGGCTTACCAAATACTTGAAAGGAATCCCTTTCAATGACAGTAAGGTGGGCCGAAATAAATAGAACAAAGATACATTGGAGTCAGTGTTATTTATGTTAAAAAAATCTGCAGCTTATTCGTGTCAAACAAGCTTTTATTTTCAATGTGAACAATACTGTCAAATTTATATCTAAAAGGTAAGAATAAAGTCAGATAGCAGTTAATATCATTTTGGCATGATGAACTTTGAAACAAAATCTCTGTTGTGGGCTAATGAAAACTAGAATGTTCATGAAGAACAAATTCTTCTCTTCTTTCGCTGTCCACTTCTTTTAATGTCTTCCAACTGTAGGATGGGATAAGAGTCAATTAACAATTGTACACCAACAACATGCACCAGGGACCTTCTAAATATGAGTCAATACTATGTACATCTCTTGGCTCTCCAAGGAGAAAACAAAATGTTTTCTTCTTGTAACCCAGACCCTTGGTTGTCAGGGTGCACATCATTTCATCACACCAACCTCATTTCTCTCTTGCCAACCACTATATATGTTAGTTTTTTTTCTTGAAAGGCCACTCTGTGATTTAAATGTCTTTCCACCTTAAGAGCCTATGCTCCTTACCAAATCATAAATCCCTTATAATCCCAGACCTTCAGTTTCCGTATCTGTATAATGAGAATGAGGCTGTTATCAAACATCCACAGGTGTCAAAATTAAGAAAGGGAGAAAGAAAGAGTGTGATACTGAGAGAGAGAGAGAGAGAGATGAGAGAGAGAAAGGAAAAGATGAATGGGTAGCGGAAAGAGAAATTAGGATTGAATTACCAACTCAGTGATAGCCAATAATAATACTATGGCTCATTTTCTTTCCTTTTGAATAAAACATCTAAATTGAACTAATATTTGTGAATTACTCATGAAATGCAGTCTTATTTGAAATCCTTAACTTTTTACTACTTTGTAAGGAGTCACCTTCTCAAAGGCATTGTTATTCCAAGAGACTTCATTTCTGTGGCCAGGTGATGAAGGTACAGCTAGTGCACAGCTTAGTCACTTTAGCTGCTTCTCCTGGTGACCAGTCTCTAAAAGTATAGGTCTCTATATTTTAGACCGCTAAAAAAATATAGGTCTCTATTTCCAGGTCTGATAAATTTCCCATCTGCAGTAGACTTAAAGCTACAGGACAAAGGACTTGTGGCTGTAAATGAAATACATTTCAGAACACACTTCCTTCTATACCATCTAGAATACAAGTACATTATTAACATTAAACTGTTTTTCCAAAACTAAATTTCAACAATTTTTTCTTATTATTTTACAAAAACAATTAAAAACATGATAGATGGCTAGAGGGAAGCAGCTGCATAGCACAGGGAGATCAGCTCGGAGCTCTGTGACCACCTAGACGGGTGGGATAGGGAGGGTGGGAGGGAGACGCAAGTGGGAAGAGAAATGGGGATATAGGTATACTATAGGTGATTCACTTTGGTATAAAGCAGAAACTAACACACCACTGTAAAGCAATTATACGCCAATAAAGATGTTAAAAAGATAAACAAAAAATACATTAAGGATGTAAACAAAACAAAACATAAAGCTGTTAGTAACAGGTATATGTCAGGACCGGTTGCACTATACAATAATACCTTGTCTTCTCCAGAACTGCCCTCTGCTGAGTCCATATCCAGCTTCAGTCCTTCTTCTGCTTTTTCATCTCCATCCTCTTTCTCTTCCTCAGCATTTTCATAATGATATTCACTCTCTTCTTTAGTGTCGAATGATACGGACTTTGGCATCACAAGGTGGTGGGAAACATTTCCCGATTTGAAATCAGCAGCAGAATCTAGTTCTCTGCTCTCAGGAGGATCTGGAGAAGAGAAATATGTCCGAAAATAAATAAATAAATAAGGAGAATAGCTGGTCATGTTCCTACTGGTTGATACAGCACTTCCTTGGCCCTCACACTTCTGCTGCTTGACAGTTTTCACAACATTATCCCCCTGTTTCCAGTAGATCTCACACACTGTGCTGCTGATTATTTCTGGCCCTTTGGAGAAGGGATGGAAATCATTTGATCCTGAGAGCAATTTTGTATGTTTCTGCCAGAACGTCACTGGAAAATGTTCACCCCATTTCAAGACAAATTCTACCGCGAACCTCATTGATTCCTCAGCCACTGAAAAGTGCCCCTGTGCCATTTCATCATTTTCTCAGGTCATCGTACTGAGAATCTTTACATTTTTAGAAGCCCGTCAGCCAAAAGTGAGGTATGCCATTTGTTTGCCCCTAGGTTGGTAGAAGGCAGCATACTTTTTCTCAAGATCCTAAAGGTCTTTAGAGAATTGGGCTTCTACTTGTGCATATCGTGGCTGAAGGTTTTTGAGAGCTTTGACCCGCTGCTTAACCGCCAGAGGCCAGCGCTGAGTGCACCCTGCCTTTGAGGCCGATGCCGCAGCAGGGGCTGCAAGGGACAGGGGACTGGGCCTCCCCTAGCCAGCCTCGGCCCCTTCGACGGGTCCACAAGTCCCAGCCACCCAGGACTCGGAGGCATCAGCCAGGACCTCGCCCGCCCAGAACTCAGCCTCCCCTGCCCCCGCCACCGGTTCCTCTGCCTTCTGGGATGCCACCCCCTCCGCAGGCTCCCGCGGCTCCCAGGGCGGGGGGCCCTCTGCCTGGCACTCGCTCCACCAGACCTCACCTGCCTCTCCCAGGTCTTCCTGCCCGTGAGGAAGCGCGGCAGCCTCTGCAGGGTCTGAGGGCCGTCGGGAGCGGCGCCTGACCATCACGCGGCCGGCGTGGGGCCCGGCCAGGACACGGTCGTTGTAGTGGCTGTGGTGCAGAAGACAATGGCCCACATCCCGGAGGAGGGAATGAAACTGCACCGCGGGCGCCCCGCGGCCTGCGACCACTCCCGCGCCTCCCTGCCCATGCTCGTCCTCCTCTTCTGTCTCTTCCTCCTCCTCGACCTCTTCCTCAGTTTCCTCCCCCTCTGCTGACTGGTACTCAGCCTCCTCCCGGTCCTCGATGTCTAATTCAAACTCTTCCTCCTCCTCGACCTCTTCCTCAGTTTCCTCCCCCTCTTCTGACTGGTACTCAGCCTCCTCCCGGTCCTCGATGTCTAATTCAAACTCTTCCTCCTCCTCCTCCACCATCTCTGCATCCCAGTCTTCTGCCACTGCGGCCTGGGCGGCCTCCTGCCCACCATCCTCCCCGTGAAGGGCTCTGGAGAGCCTCAGGGAGGCCAGAAGTGCTGTGACCCCCTCGACTCCATCCATCCCTCCAGAAGGGGAGGCACGGACCCCGAGGGGACTGGGGTCGCCACCCGCCCTGCCACCAGCTCCGTCCTGGCCACCTGGGATCGGCCCACGCTCCTCTGTGGCAGACATGGCAGGAGGGACACGCCAGACACGGATCGGGCTGCAGTGACGACCGTGGGGAAGATGGCGGCCGCTGCACTGAGTGTCGCTGAGGGAGCGGACGCTGTTGGCAGCTGGGCCACCGGGACGGGGTGGGGGCTGCAGAGAAGCCAGCTGCCCAGGGGACCAGAGTCGGAGAAAATGCCTCTGCGAGCCCCGCTACGGGAAGTGCAGACGGCCTGCCCGCGGAGCGCCCCGGCGAGACAGGGCCGCGGCCGCTGCGCACAGGGCGGGAAAGAGCTTGATTGGCTGCTGACGGGAGGCGGACCTTACAAGGGTCAACGAAGGGCCACTTCCTCCAGCGCCGACTCTAAGCTCATTTGCCAGCAGCCAAGGATTGACAGCACCACCGTCCAATGAGTGATCAAGTTCTTCACTTTCCCTGGAGGCCTTAAAGGGCCAGCTCACCCTCAGCCTCTGTGATCACACAGGAATCCCTTCTTTTCATTCCACCACTGCAAGAGCAAAACTACAATGCCCCTAAAGGCGGCGCCCTGGGGTATGGGAACCTGCATGTGTTCCCCAGTTGCCACCCTGGGGCAGCTCACGCTGATACAGACACACGTAGTTCAAAACTGAGAGAGAGAGAGAAGGTGTATAGATCAAATCTCAGCAACGCTTAAAACCTCCCACAAGAGACAGCAAGCGAATTTGGAGGTTTTAATGCTGTTAAGGCTCCTTAGAAAAGGACATACAGAGTTGATATGGATGCAGTGAGAATGGAGAGTGGAAGAAGCAGTAAAGACAGGAGCTGGAGAGTGTTTCATCAGGGCTCCCCAATTCAGTTGCAGCCTCCAAGAAATGAAGACAGACAGAGAGAGGGAAGAGAGACAGAGACAGAGACAGAGAGAGAGATTTCTTTTAAAGTCTGGGCTGAGCACCTGCTCTGCACTGGATTGTGCACACCCCTTGCCTCCCAAATTCATACGAGAAGCCCGTCCCCAGCCCCACCCCACCCCCAGGAGATGGTATTTGGAGACTGGGTCTTCGGTAGGTCATTCAGTTTTGGTAAGGTCAGGAGGCTGGGGTCCACACATTGGGATTATTGCCCTTACAGGAAGAGACCATAGATGGTACTCTCCTCCCACCACCCCAACGTGAAGCCACAGGAAGAAGGCGGCTATCTTCAAGCCAAAACGAGGGCCCTCACCAAGAACTCCACCATGCTGGCACCCTGACTTTTGGCTTCCTAGCCTCCAGAACTGTAGGAAATAAATAACTGTCTTGTTTAAGCCGCCCAGCCCATGGCATTTTATTAGGGCAGCCTGAGCAGACTAATACAGCATGGCAGACGTTAACAGCACAGGCTTCCTAGAATCATTTCTCGGTCAACAGTCCGAGACTTTTTGTTGTACTCAGCCCCACTTAGCCGAGTGGTCAAGGGTAACGAATGCTGAAAACGAGGAAGAAATCAACAACTATTTTATGCTAATCCCAGTTACTACTGTTGATGGGCATAGAAGCAAGACTGGGTGTCAGCTGTAACTTCACGTTCAGGAGAACATAAGCTATGTCCCTTACTTCCAGTAAGCACACTGCCTTGGGATCCAGGACATCGAATTTGACACATCCTAACGTTTCACAGATGGGAAGCACACATTCTGCAGTGCGCTCCTGGGAAGGCTCAGGAGAAGAGCTGTTGTTGCCACCCTGAGTCACTATGGACTCCTCCTATCCCAAGTTGGGTTCAACGGTCAATCAAGACTGGTGACACCACACACACACACACACACACACACACACACACACACACACACACACACACACTACCGAGACGCGATGCAAAGTGTATTCCTTACGTGAGGAGGCTTCTGGGGGGAGAGCAGGGCAGCCTTCTCAAGCTGCTCCAAAATAGACTTCAGAGAGTCAGGAATGGAAGAAATTGCTTTGGGAGTTCTACTGTGATTAGTGGATGGGGCCAGCATGACAGTTCCCTTGTGCTGGCAGCAGCTAGTGTCGTTTGATGCCCACTCCTCCTGCCCTCCACCCTACAACCGTGCCAAAGGAGAGAGTGGAGTGTGGGGCATTGGGGAAGAGGGAGGGTTGACGTTTAAAAGCCCTCAGCAGTCAAACATCAAAGGATGCAGTCAGACCCTATACTATAATTCACCTCTGGCGTGTTGCAAGCGACAGAAACGTGCCATTTTCGTGTAATGGAATCTGAACTTGTGGAAGTAAGCCACTCTGGAACTCTGAGTCCTGCAGCCTAAGGCCGGGTAGGGAGGCAAAAGGTCCACTGAAGGCTGTTCAAGAGCCCAGCGCGGTGTATCCTGAGAAGTAAAATGCATGCCTCGGTCACCATCAATAAGGCCCGGAACTCCAAAGCCCATCAGGAGGGTCTTGGCGAAGCCCTGCGTAGTGGTTTTAGTATATGTAGAGACACGTGTGACCTGGATTTATAATTTGGGAGTCTGTGGGCCAAGAGATTCCCACGGCTCTTTACCCCAAAGGGGACAGTTTTACACAAGGAAACGTCGCTGCCGCCATGGGCCGGACCAGACAGCCAGACCGATGACAACGGCCTGATTGTCCATGAAAATGTGAAGATGGTGCTAACTGTTGGCCAGAGCATCCAGCGCTAAGGTGACTGCCTGAAGTTCACTCACTGGTGCTGTCTTTTCGTTGAACAGTTTTATCTATGGTTATTGTATTGATTACTGACAAGGAAAGAGTTTTCCTGACATTTTCCTATTTATTTTCCACATGTCAGTCTTTTTTGTTCCTTCACTCCTCAATTACTCTGCTTTCTGTTATTAATTACTTTTTATAGTGTACAAAGTGATCCTTTATCACTCCTTTTGCTGTACTTTTTTAGTTTTTTTTTAGTGCTGGAGCTTTTTGTGGGGGCAGTGTCGGTGGTTACACTGGGAGTTACAATTAGTATCTTAGCTTTATAATAATCAAGTTTGTATTAACACGGAGATAGTTGCCATAGTATTCAAAAACTCTGCTTTTCCCTAGCTCTGCCACATTTCTTTATTTAATTATGGTGACACATGGCATGTCTGTATATTTGGTGCCCATTAACAGAGATTTATAGTTAATGCTTTATACATTTGTATTTTAAATCATATATGAGAACAAAAAGAGGAGATATAAACCAAAAGTGCAGCAGTACTGGCTTCTGCGTTTACCTGTGTAGTTACCTTGGCCTTTGTGGTTTATTTCTTCATATTGCTTCAAATATGTGCCCAGCATTGTTTCAATTCAGCCTGAAGGACTCCTTTCAGTACTTTCTATAGGGCAAGCTTACTAGCTATGTACTCTCTCAGTTATTGTTTGTCTTGGAATGTCTTTAACTCCCCTTCATTTCCCCCACATATAGAATTCTTGGTTGAAAGGGTATTTTTGTTCATTTGTTCTACGCTTTTAATATGCCATTCCAATGCCACCTGTCCTGTGTGGTTTCTGTAGAGGAATGCGCACAAATCTTACTGACGATTACTTGTATATGAGGAGTTGTTTCTATTGCTGTTTTCAAGGTTCACTCTTTGTCTTTGACTTTTGATAATTTGATCATGATGTGCCTAGGTGGGGATCTCTGATTCTATCCTGCTTGGAGTTTGTAGAACTTACTGGGTGTGTAGATTCATGTCTTTCCTCCGAGTTTGGAGGTTTTCAGGCATCATTTCTTCAAAGATTTCCTGCCCCTTTCTCTCTCTCCTCTGCCTCTGCAACTGTCATTATGTGTACATTGATAAGCTTGCTGATGCATATAAGTCTCATAGGATTTGCTCATTATTCTTCATTCTTTGCTTTTTCTGCTCCTCTTTTCCTTTCCAGAGACTGGATATCTCAACTAACCTTTTAAACTTTGCTGGTTCTTTTTCTCCTGTTCAAATTTGCTGTTGGACATCTTTTATTAAATTTTCATTTCACTTACGGTGCTTTTCAGCTGAAGAACTTTTATTTTGTCCCTATTCATAATT
Source organism: Hyperoodon ampullatus (assembly GCF_949752795.1). Lineage (NCBI taxonomy): Eukaryota > Metazoa > Chordata > Mammalia > Artiodactyla > Ziphiidae > Hyperoodon > Hyperoodon ampullatus. The sequence continues at coordinate 91,680,378 of NC_136913.1, read as the reverse complement.
TCTATCTCTTTGGGATACATCTTTCTCATTGTTTCCTAGTTCTTTGATCACTGTTTCCTTTCGGTCATTGAGTTTATTGAAGACAGCTGACTAAAAGTGTATTTTTCTAGTAACCCAAATACTGGGCTTCACCTCTGACAGTTTATAGTAATTAATTTTTTCCATGTGAACAGGACACACATTCCTCCCATCCCCTCCAACTTTATGGAAGTACAATTTACAAATAAAATTTGTATATTCAAGGGGAACAATATGATGCTTGATGTATGTACACATTGTTAAATGATTACCACAGTCAAACTAATTTATGCATCTATAACCTCACATAGCTAAAGGTTTTTTGGGGTGGTGCGTGGGATAAAACTAAGGTCTACTCTCTCAGCAAGTCTCCAGCATACCATACAACATCTTAAATTAAATCTGCATGCTGTGCATTAGATCCCTAGAATGTATTCATCTTATAACTGATCATTTGTACCCTTTGATGAACCACCCCACAAATAACAAACCTGGAGGCATCATGGTTCCTGATTTCATTATTTGACAAAGGTATAGTAATGAAAACAGTATGGTAGTGGCATAAGAACAGATATATATATAGACCAATGGATCAAAATATAGAGCCCAGAAATAAACCCACACATATATGTTCAACTATTTGACAAGAACTCCAAGAACACACAATGAGGACAGGATAGTCTCTTCAATAAATGCTGCTGGGAACACTGCATATCCACGTGCAATGATACTATACTGGAGCCTTATCTTACACCATATCCCAAAATGAACTCAAAATGGATCAAAGACTTAAACGTAAGGCCTGAATCTGTGAAACTCCTAGAGGAAGAAACAGGGGTAAGCTCCTTGACATAGGTTATGGCAATGATATTTTTTTGAAATGACACCAAAACAAAGGCAACAAAATCAAAAATAAACAAGTGGACGACATCAAACTCAAAAGCTTCTGCACAGCAAAGGAAACAATCAACAAAATGAAAAGGCAACTGACCTATGAAGCAGAAGAAAATATTTGCAAATCATGTTATCTGTTGAGGGGATAATATGCAAAATATAAAAGGAATTCAATCAACTCAACAGCAAAAAACAAACCAAAAAAACATCAACCAATAATTCATAAAAGGGCACACGGTCCGAATAAACATTTTCCCAAAGAAGACATACAACTGGCAAATAGGTATATGAAGAGGTGTTCAACATCACTAACCATCAGGGAAATGCAAATCAAAGCTGCAATTAAGACATCACACCTATTAGGATGGCTATTATCAAAAGGACAAGAGACAGCATGTGTTGGCAAGAGTGTGGTAAAAAGGGAACCCTCGTGCCCTGTTGGTGGGAAAGTAAAATGGTGCAGCCACTGTGGACAACTGCATGGAGGTTCCTCAAAAGACTGAAAGTAGAACTATCAGATCAGCCAGCAATCCCACTCCTGAAAACAGATCCAAAGGAGGTGATTTCTGCTCTGCTCCCTTATGCTCATTGCAGCATTATTCACAATAGCCAAGGAATGGAGACAAGCTAAGTGTTCTGGGCAGATGAAAGGATAAAGAACATATCACAATTATATAAAAGACATATAAAAGAATTCTTCTTAAAAATTCATCAGAGGGCTTCCCTGTGGCACAGTGATTAAGAATCCACCTGCCAACGCAGTGAACATGGGTTCAAGGCCTGGTCCGCGAAGATCCCACACGCTGCGGAGCAACTTAGCCTGTGAGCCACAACTACTGAGCCTGTGCTCTAGAGCCTGTGAGCTGCAACTTCTGAGCCCGCTTGCTACAACTACTGAAGCCCGCAAGTCTAGAGGCCGTGCTGCACAAGAGAAGCCACCGTAATGAGAAGCCCGCGCACCACAACGAAGAGTAGTCCCCGCTCGCCGCACCTAGAGAAAGCCCATGCGCAGCAACGAAGACCTGACACAGCCAAAAATAATAAATCAATAAAAACAAAATAAATAAAGTAATAAAAGTTCATTTGCAAGACTATTCTTACCTTTAGGGGGTGACACAGAGAGGAACAGGAACAGAGACAAGACATGGTAGATTCTCCTTCCTTCAGACGTCTTGTCTCTCTCAGGAAATCTCTACAGGCACAGCTTAATAGTGAGCCAGCTGCAAAGGCAAAATAGGGTTGACAGAGACCCAGAAACTTAGAAAAGGTTACAGAATTTTCAGCCCAGATATTAAACAAATTTTACTTACCTCGCATCTACTTCCTCTTATATATCCTGACAAAGAATGCAAACAGTGTGCCTTGTGACACAAAATAAACACAGAAGTGACTATAACATCAGTAACACCCACTTCCAAAAACACAAGAACAAAACTTAAGACCTTTGTTAGGAAGTGTACTCATGTTTAGATAGTAAATAGGGAACCACTGACAGATTTTAATGAAATTTACATATATCATTAATTTTGATGTAGAAAATTTCATGTACATAATGACTTCTCTTCTTTCTCCCATGGCCACCTAGGAAACTCAGAGATTAGGAAAAAAGCTTCCTTCCCCATATGTTGGTTTAATATCCTAGCCTCAGATATACTCAACACCTCTGCCTGCGCCCCTGATGGAACACCACTCTCAGGTGAGGCAGTTTTTCTACCTGAAGGATTTCAAAATACCCTTAAGATTTGGGAAGAATTGGGAGGTCTAAAGGTAAAATCTGTGCAAACACTATGTAGAAGCAAAAACCTTGTATGACTCAGAAACGTATCTGGAGGGTTGAGTGGGTGTGTGTGAGTGTATGGGTAAAGATTGTTTCGGTTGAACTTTAGGCAAACTGTAAACATAAACTCTACACAGAAACACTTGCCAATCCCGTGTCTTTAAACTCATGAGATGAGCTGCCCTGCAGAGGCAGGACCTGGTGTCTTCGGGCAGCTGTGGCAGTTAAAGGGTGTGAGCTCTCAAACCAGACTGCCTGGATAAAAGTTCCAGTTCACTCACAGGCTGTGAGATCTTGGGCTCAGGATTTAATATCTCAAATCCTGTCTTATATAATAATTCTCAATTTCTCCATCAGTAAATGAGGTGAAAAATAGTCCCAACCTCATCGGATTGCTGTACAGATTTAATGAGCTAATACTTTACAAGGGCCTACTTGATGTAGAGCTTGGCACAGAGTAAGTGCAAATTAATGTCTGGATACATCACAAAATGAACACATTCCATGCTCACTGCTGTAGCTGCACAGATCATCTTTTACTCCTTCAAATATGCTATGTTCTCTTTCTTCTAATGGATCTTTGCCCATCTTCATTCCTCTAACTAGACCTTATGCATAGCTTTGGCCAAAACTGACTTTCTAAGCCCTAATCATCCTTAACGTCCCAAATCAGGCTTTTTTTTTTTTTTTTACAAGAAGCCTCTTCTCTGTTAAGACGGGGTTGCACATTTCTTCCTTTGTTATTTTTAAACTAAAGTGAAAATAAAATAACAGAAAATTAATGATTTTAGTCACTTTAAAATGGACAAATCAAATAAAAAGTTTTAAAAATAAAATGTACAAATCAGTTCTTTTAGTACATTCACGATGCTGTGCAGTCATCACCCCTATCTAGTTTCAGAGCATCTTCATCAACTCAAAAAGAAACCCTATACCCAGGAAGCGGTCATACCCCATTCCCTCCTATCCTCAAACACTGGCAACCACTAATCTTTCTGCCACTATGGATTTGCCTAATCTGGACATTTCATAGAAATGGAATCATGCCATATGTGGCATTGTGTGTTTGTGTGTGTGTGTGTGTGTGTGTGTGTGTGTGTGTGTGTGTGATATTTTGTAATTTTTGTTCATGGTAGTTGTTATCTTTTTTCATTATGAACTTTTTCTCATTCTAAAAAAAGATTCACTTCATGCATGATTGTGTATAATGATAGAAGAGAATCTTCCATATTGTATGAGTTTCTTGCCTGACTGAACCCGTTTTGGACTCTCCCTGAAAACGACCTAGACTCCTTGGGTATAATGCCTGTAGCAGTCCAAGAACATACACAAAGATTGTATGCCCTGACCAAAGGATTTTTATCCCAGGAATATAATGTTGATTTGGATTTGTATCCCAGGAATATAATGTTGATTTAACATTAAGAAATCACAGTGTAGGGACTTCCCTGGTGGAGCAGTGGTTAAGAATCCACCCGAAAATGCAGGGGACACAGGTTCGAGCCCTGGTCTGGGAAGATCCCACATGCCACGGAGCAACTAAGCCCGTGCACCACAAATACTGAGCCTGCGCTCTAGAGCCCATGTGCCACAACTACTGAAGACTGCGCGCCTAGAGCCCATGCTTCGCAACAAGAGAGGCCACCGCAATGAGAAGACCGCACACCGCAACGAAGAGTAGCCTGCAGTCACTGCAACTAGAGAAAGCCCGCATGCAGCAACGAAGATCCAAGAGCAGCCAAAAAGAAAGAAAGAAAGAAAGAAAGAAAATAAATCACAGTGTAGGGACTTCCCTGCTGGAGAAGTGGTTAACAATCCACCCACCAATGCAGGGTACACGGGTCCGAGCCCTGGTCCGGGAAGATCCCACATGCCGCGGAGCAACTAAGCCCGTGTGTCACAACTACTGAGCCAGCGCTCTAGAGTCCTTGAGCCACAAATACTGAGCCAACGTGCCACAACTACTGAAGCCGGCACGCCTAGAGCCTGTGCTCCACAACAAGAGAAGCCACTGCAAGGAGAAGCCCGCGTACCGCAAAGAAGAATAGCCCCCGCTCAGTGCAACTAGAGAAAGCCCACACGCAGCAACGAAGACCCAACGCAGAGAAAAATAAAAATAAATAAATTTATATAAAACAAGAAATCACAGTGTAATACCTCTAACAGAATACCAGACAAATCCTCATGATCATCTTAAGAGACATTTATAAAGCCTTTAGCATAATTCAAGAAACTTCCATGATAAGAACTCTCAAAAAACTAGGATTAGAAGGTATCTTCTTCAATGCTCAACATCACTAATTATTATAGAAATGCAAATCAAAACTATAATGAGGTATCACCTCACACCGGTCAGAATGGCCATCATCAAAAAGTTTACAAACAGGGACTTCCCTTGGTGGTCCAATGGTTTAGACTCCACACTCCCAATGCAGGGAGCCCAGGTTCAAACCCTCATCGAGGAACTAGATCCCGCATGCCGCAAGTAAGAGCCCACATGCCACAACTAAAGGACCCCGCATGCCACAAGTAAGAGCCCACATGCCACAGCTAAACGATCCTGCACGCCACATCTAAAAGATCCCACATGTCACAACCAAAGATCCCACATGCCACGACTAAAGATCCTGCGTGCAACAACTAAAAGATCCCACGTGCAATGAAGATCCTGCACGGGGCAACAAAGATCCCACGTGCCCCAACTAAGAACCAGCACAGCCAAATAAATAAAGAAAATAAAATAAAATTTAAGAAAACGTTTACAAACACTAAATGCTGGAGAAAGTGTGGAGCAAAAGGAACCCTTCTACACTGTTGGTGGGAAATTAAATTGGTGCAGCCACTATGGAAAACAGTGTGGAGGTTCCTTCAAAACCTAAAACTGGAGTTGCCATATGATCCAGCAATTCCACTCCTGGGCATATATCCAGAGAAAACTCTAATTCAAAAAGATAAATGCACTGCAATATTCACAGCAGCACTATTTACGACAGCCAAGACACGGAAGAAACCTAAATGTCTATCGACAGATGAATGGATAAAGAAAACGTGGTACATATATACAATGGAATACCACTCAGCCATAAAGAATAATGAAATAATGCCATTTGCAGCAACATCGATGGACCTCGAGATTATTATACTAAGTGAAGTATGTCAGACAGAGAAAGACAAGTATCATATGATATCACTTACATGTGGAATCTAATACAAAACGATACAAATGAACTTATTGATATTTACAAAACAGAAACAGACTCACAGACATAGAAAACAAACTTATGGTTACCAAAGGGGAAAGGGGGTGGGGAAGGGATAAATTAGGAGTTTGGGATTTGCAGATATAAACTACTATACATAAAATATGTAAACAACAAGGTCCTGCTGCATAGCACAGGAAGCTATATTCAATATCCTGTTGTTAACCATAATGGAAAAGAATATGCAAAAGAATGTGTGTGTTTGTGTATATATATATATGTATATATGAATATATATATATTTATATATATGACTGAATCCCTTTGCTGTACACCAGAAACTAACATAACATTGTAAATCAACTGCACTTCAATAAAAATATATTAAAAAATGAAACGCAGCTATGAAGCCATAAAAAAGGTACAAACTCTTAGTTATAAAATAAATGTCATGGGGATGTAATGTACAGCGTGATGACTACAGTTAATAATACTATATTGTATATTTGAAAGTTGCTAAGACAAAACCCTCTTCGGTTTGCTCTTAATAAGAGTTTATAATAGGTTTTTCCTTACCTTCTAAGTAATCTCCGTAGAAAGCAGAGATTCTGTGTCTTAGCAGAATAAATTCCTGTGCTTCTTGTTGATTTATCATGTCCTTTATTTGTAAGATAAATGAGTCTTCTTACTTCTAAAAGAGAGAAGGCTGTTTTTAATCACATTACTTCCAATATTTACTTTTGAAATCTTATATTAGTACTCTGGTTAAATAGGTGGCCAAATAGTTTCTTAGTGACCCATGATTCTATTTAGCCAAGTGTACAAATCTTTTGCCATTTCTAACAACTTGTGATATTGGGTCTTTCCAAATTCAAATCCTAAATGAAATCTTCTTGACCTCATACGGACACTGATATTTCCAAGAGAGCCTGCGGAAAATCCAGAGTTTGTTCTTTCACCTTGTAAATGAGAGATGTTACAATAAGTAGCTTTATTTGATAAGTTGAGTTGCACAGGAAGCACTGCCAAATATAAAGAGATGCTTAACCTTCTCTAGTTTATATTTCTATGGGTAAAATGTTACTAATACAAATACTTCAGAAATTGTATTGATTCCTATAAATGTCAGTGCCCTTGCTGTCCATGACGTATCTTGGTGCTGCTTTGCCTTAGAATTAGACAACATCAGCATAATGTTATCAGCTGTCATGCCAGTTAGTGTCTTAAAATGTTGTATGCCACAGAAACAACCAACTGTCCTTGGCAATTGCATCATTTTTGTGATGAACTTTCATCACGTCTTTTACTATGGCCATTTTCACTCTTTTGTCATCCACACTTGTTTTAGTTTGATGCCTCCCTGAAAGCTCTTGCAATCAGCTACAGGCCAGAGTAATTATCTTCAACAAAATGGGACTATCTTGGAGTCCCACAGAAAGGACTATGCCAGGTACTCTTGAGGCACACAACTCCTAATGGCATTGCTTAAATAACTTTGAGACCGTACCACCGGCCTGAGTCAGGATTTCCAGAATTCTCCTGGAGAAGCTGATAAGTTCATGAGATGGCTAACCCAAGATCAAGCAGAACAAGAATTACATAGGGCTGAATGAATTCGTCAAGGACGATTATGGCTTTTGCTTGGACTACTGCTGATGCTTTAATGTTCCGTTTTCTGCATATAAAGAACTGCCTACTTTTCTAACTTCAGCTATCTACAATTCATAACAGTTTAGTAGATCATACTTCTGTAAGCAGAAATGAAGCATTTATCTTTTTTTGCCTGACTGATCACTCTAGAATTTGAATATTCTTACTAAGTATTCTTATTTTCACAGTAATACAATGAACTGCTTAGGTTCAATAAGAATCCTTCCTCCTGGGAACAGAACATAATTGATTTGACTATATGACCAAAGCTCTGAGCGGACTATCATGTTTTGAAAGAATACAGTGTTTCTAAAAACAGTGATGGATTGATTGACTTGGCTGCACCAGGTCTTAGTTGCGGCACGAGGGATCTTCGTTGCGGCATGCGGGAACTTCAGCTGTGGCATGTGGGGTCTTTTAGTCACGGCATGTGGGATCCTTAGTTGTGGCATGCAAACTCGTAGTTGTGGCATGTGGGATCTAGTTCCCTGACCAGGGATCAAACCCGGGCCCCCTGCATTCAGAGCACAGAGTCTTAGCCACTGGACCACCAGGGAAGTCCCAGACTATCATAGTTGAGAACAATATATATAATCAGATATGACCAGATAGTTTTAAGGAACTAAAGGTGACTTTATGGAGCCAATGCTTACGAAGTCTTCTTGGGAAAATGGGCCTGGCACCTGGTTTACAGCTTTCTCAGCCTTACAGGTGAGCGGGAGAGGTCACCTCATGGCAGGCCTAGGAAACTTAGGATATTTTGGGGGCCTTCAAGAAGAGATTAATTTACCCAGATCTATAGGTACTGCAGGGGAATTGTGGTGGTGAGATTTTGGCTTGGATTCCTAGCTTTGCGAGGCTTTTAAAACTCCAATCGAAGTGAGACTCCTTATGAAAAGTTCCAGCAGAGTAAACTAAAAATGGCCTATGTGGTCAATTATCATTCTTGCTGCAATCGTGCAAATAAGCAAGCCAAATCTAATAAGACCAGACACTCTATAAGCAAGAATAATCTTACTTTGATTATCTTTGATCAAAAGGGAGGTGGCGGGGCTTCCCTGGTGGTGCAGTGATTGAGAGTCTGCCTGCCGATGCAGGGGACATGGGTTCGTGCCCTGGTCCGGGAGGAACCCACATGCCGCGGAGCAGCCCGGAGCGTGTGCTCCGCAACGGCAGAGGCCACAACAGTGACAGGCCCGTGTACCACAAAAAAAAAAAAAAAAAAAAAAAAAAAGGAAGTGACGGTTGAGTGAAATTTTATATTTCAATAGAAAATGCACCCTTGTGAGGGGTGAGATTCTGGTCCTGTTCATTACCTTTCAGCTAGTTTGCACTTCTTCGTAAACTACATGGTTGTGTTACCTACATGTAACTTGGACTAGCTCCTGCTATCTCACACATTTTGTCAGTCCTTACCAAATTCTCAATTCTTCCAATTTCCTTCAACATCTGGCTGCAACTCTTCAAACTAATGTTTCCAATTTTTCTCCAACCCTCCTGATTTGACATCGCTGAGAACTCAAAGCTGACCACCCAGATTCTTACTGGATCCTTAGGTTTTCTTCTAACTGGCTTTGTTTCACAGGATCTAAAGAAGCCCTGTGAGCTGAAGTTGGACAACTTGATGTAAACTTCAAAGGACTCTTCCCTGCAGCAGATCATGTATGATCCTCATGCCTGGAACTGCTGCCGTGTGGGCCACTCGGGAAATTCACTTTATCTTCCATGCTCTGCTCCACGAAATAATCATGACTGTGGATGATCTTACCAAAACCTAGCTGATGTCTATGCCATCAGAAAACATCCACTGTAAACTAGGAAATCCATCAGATTGCCACTGCCATCCTCACTCCACCATCTAAACATGCTTCAAGCCCAGCATCTTCAATGGGCTGTCCTTCTGGACTCAGAAACTGGCTTCAGATAGTCCACTACAAACATTAATCTTTCTTTTCCTTTTCTTAGAAACCCTCCTCATTAAATGCCTCATGCCTTGCATGATCCAGCAAATATCCTCTACTACCAAGCATCAGCAGATGGCTCAGTTGTTCCTTAATGAACAAAAGGTGACTGAATGAGAAATGGACTTATATCGTTCACAGGAAAAAAGAATGCCTCTTCTTGACTTGCACAAGAAGGGGAACTCAAAGTAACTCCCTTCTTAACCAAACTTGAGGCCATTCTGAGTCCTCTCCTTCACTAGGCCTCAAGCTTGATCCTATCTTTGGCCTGCCAAGCCCAGTTTGAGCAAAAATCCTCCTAGGCCAGTTTAGCAAGAATCCCCCCCTCCTTCGTATCTAAGTTCTTCATCCCTCCTCTTGAGGTCTAATCAAGTTCCACCCCCCAGCCTCCCTTCATCCTTGTGTTAGTCAGGGTTCTCCACAGAAACAGGACCAGTAAGAAACAGACAGGCATATAGATAGCTTATCTATCTATATCTACAGATCAATATCAATGGTAGGTATATATATCTAGATATCTATGTCAGATATCTAATATCTATATATTTATAGATATATCTTTACATTAATGCTATTTCTCTGTTATATAGAGATATAGATGTTGATATAGATATAGATATAGATGAGGAGATTTATTATAGTAATTGGCTCATGAGATTATGGAGGCTGAGAAGTCCTACAATCTGCTGTCTGTAAGCTGGAAAACCTAGAAAGCCAGTGGTAAAAACCACTCTAAGTCTGAAGGCCTGACAAACAGGAAAGTCCCAGATCAAGATTGAAGGCCCAAGAATCAGGGGGCTGATGCTGCAAATCCTGGTCCAAGTCCAAAGGTCCAAGACTAGGAGTAGTGATGTCTAAGAGCAGAATAATATGGATGTCCCAGCTCAAGCAAAGAGAAAACTCATCCTTCCACTGCCTTTTTGTTCTATTCAGGCCCTCAAGAGATTGTGATAATGCCCACTTGCACTGATGAAGGCAATTTTCTTTACTAAGTCTGCCAATTCACATGCTAATCTCTTCCGGAATCCTGCTCACAGACACACCAAGAAATGTTTTACCAACAATCTGGGCATCTTTTACTCAAACCAAATAGACACCTAAAATTAACCAACACAATACCTAAGTTCCTCTCAGTAATCTGCCATTCACTAACTCCCTCACCCTCCCTGTTGGCCATAAGTTGTCATCTGTCTCTATTGTATGTGGAGTTGAGTTTATTTTCCCTATTGCAATAGTCCCTAGCCCCTATCACAATGGTCCTGAAAAAAGCCTTCCTTGCCTTAAACTCCATATGGCATACTTTTTTATTGACAATATTGATGTTACTATGTTCCTCTGAGTGAGAGAATGTGTATCAGGATCATTGCTGTGAGCTAGGTAATGTGTCTGCATATTCACGTGAGATACTGTGAGAATGTGAGTCCATATGAGCGAATTTCTTCTGTGAGCTTATGTTGGAGCTATACGGTGGATGTGAGCATATCTGTGTGTGCATCTATACGTAAGCATGTTCCTGATTTCAAGAATGTGCATGTGCAAGTGAAAGTGTGAGTGACAGCATCGGGAAGCATCTGAGTGTTTATATTTGGGTCCCCATGTGAGTAAACTTATGAGTATGGTCATGAAATTAACTGAATATATCAGCATGTTTGTGTGAAGCTGTGAATGTGTAAGTGGATGCATGTGAACGTATGTTTTTTAATTTCAATTTGTAGGCAAATCTGAGCCTGTTTAGGGAGTATGCAAACATGTGACTGTGTTTAAGCATATCTCTGTGTGACATTATAAGTGTGAACATGTTCATGGGTGAGAGTGTTTTCTTAGGTGCAAATTTGTGTTTAAAATTAATATTTAAGTGTGTTCACTTGTATGAATGAATTTTTAAGCACGTGAAGGCAGGTTAGCATAATTCTGAGTCGTTGGGGGTAAATGTGTTTTTTGTGTGTTCTTGTTTATGTGTGAATATATTTGAATAAGGGAGCATGTATAAGGGAATGCATGTAATGGTTTTTTAAGCGAACGAATGAAATCGTGAGCTTCTTGCTGAGTGTGAGCATGTTCCTGTGCAATTCAATATGTAAGCATGTTACTGTTTGTGACAAGGATATTTTATATGGGTAAGGGAATGGGTGTGTGCATGTGTAAATGAAATGAGTGTACCTGGAGTGTGAGTGAACTTGTAACCATGTTTATGTTTTAAGTGCATGATTGATGATGATAATCTGAATGAGGTGGGGCTACTGTGTGTGTGTGAACTGTGAGCCACCAAGTGTGAATGTATGTTAGTATGTGTGAGTACATTTGCCAGTATATGTGTTTGAGTGAGTTATCTGTAAGCATGATAATGTGAGTGAACAAATGAGCATGTACGTGAGCTTGTGCATTTGTGAGAGTAAATATGCGGCCCTGTAATCTCAAACTGTGCTAGTATCTCAGTCTCTGAGGACTGCTTTAAATGTATGTTCAAGCGTACCCTTGAAATTGCAGCCGTATGCATGGGGGTTAGCATGTTTGTATGAGTAAGTGAACGTGTATCAGGTTCACTGTGGTGAGCTAGTTCACAGGTGAGTATATTTGTGTAAGTGAAACCTGAATAAACATGAGTGGAAGTGCATGTGAGTGTATTTGCTTCTTTGAGTAGATATTCTGAGCTTCATGGAGGATGTGAGCGTGTTTGTATGTGAATACCTATGTGAACATGTTCCTGATTTTAAGAGTGAAAATGTGCATGTGTAAGTGAATGTGTGAGTGGGAACTCCTGAATGTATGCATTTGTGTCCCTGTGTGAATGAATCTCTTGGCATGGTCATGTGATTGAGTGTTTGAGCACGTTCGTGTGAAGGAGTGAATGTCAGTATGTATGTGTGAATGTATGTGTGTCTGTGAGTGGGAGTGAATTGGTGGGCAAGTTTGAGAATGCCTCAGTGTTTAAGTGTTTTGTGAGTGAGTGAATGTGTGAGTGTATGTATGTGAGCACATCTGTCTGTGACAGTGTGTAGGTGAGCCTGTTTGTGGGTGAGAGTGGTCTCTTGGATCTACATTGGCACGCTTAAAGTGAACACTTTTGTATGCTCACCTGTATAAATGAACTTGTAAGCCTGCGAATCATGTTACCATATTCATGTATAGTGGATGAGCAAGTATGTTTTCTTGTGACCTTGTTAATATGTGACTACAGTAGTTGCAGACTATTCATGGGGGACTGATTCCAGCAGCCACCAAGGATACCAAAATCTGAGAGTGTCCAAGTCCCATAGTCAGCCCTCTCTATCCCTGTAGTCTGCATTCGCGGACTCAGCCGACTGTGGATCATAAACATAGCACGTGATATGCAGCTGGTTAAATCTGTGAAAGCAAAACCCATTGATACAGAGGGCTAGCCATAAATTTATTGAAAAAAATCTGCATATAAGTGGACTCACACAGGTGACAATCTTGTTGTTCAAGGGTCAGCTGTATATTCGAATGAGGTCATTCATGCCCATATGTGTGAGTCAATGTAAGGGTTTTTATATAAATGAGTGAATTTGTGAGCTTCTAAGTCAGTGTGAGCATGTTTGTGTGCAATTGTATTTGTGACTATGTTAATGTTTATGACCAAAAATGTGCATGAGTAAATGAATGTGTAGGTTTGTGCATACACACACAATGAGCATGTCTGGAATGTGAGCGAATTTGTAATCACTCTTGTGTGTATAAGTGAATGTGTGCATTTGCTCACAAGTGTGACGTGGGAAATTTTGGGTAGGTATATGAATGCCTGAGTGTCTGAAGGGGAATATATGTGCATATGTGTATATGTGTACGTAAATGTGTCACTACACGTGTTTGAGTAGTGAAATTTGAGCATGTTAATATTAGTGAATTAATGTTTGAAAGTATGCATATATCTGAGTTCGTCCACTCACAACACTGAATATATGAACATGTAGATCTGAGACAATATTTGTGTTGATGTACATGTTCGTGCGTGTTCAAGTGCATTTTTTTTTCTTTTGCGGTACGTGGGCCTCTCACTCTTGTGGCCTCTCCTGCTGCGTAGCACAGGCTCTGGACACGCAGGCTCAGCGGCCATGGCTCAGGGGCCCAGCCACTCCGCGCCATGTGGGATCTTCCCGGACCGGGACACGAACCCGTGTAATTGAGTGAATTTGTGAGCTTGGTGTGACCATATTTGTGTGCAAGTGAATATATGAGCTTGTTACTCTTAGTGACAATAATAATGTGCATGCGTGAATGGGTGTTTATAACTGCAATGAGCATATCTGCAAGTGAGTTAATTTGTACTCACTTTCGTGAGTGAATGAATACGTAATTCAGCTCATGAGAGTGAGTGAGGTGTGGGATACTTTTTGTGAGTGTGTGAAAGTATGAACATTTGGGTGTGAATGTACGTTCGTTACCATGTGTATGGATGAGGGTAAGTTGTCACTATATGCTTTTGCATAGTGAATGCAAGTGGTAATGTGAGTGAATGTGTAACCACGTGCTTCTATGTGAGCATCTATCTTCTTTAGAGTGAATATGGAACCTGTACATCTGTGTATGCTGACATGTTTGTGTGTTCAACTGTATGTTTAAATTTGTGACCATGTGTACAGCTGTTATCATGTTTCTCTGAGTTAGTGAATATGTATAGTTTATTACTGTGAGTTGAATCGTTCAGTGTATTTCTGCGAGTGAAATACGAACATGAGTGTAAGTGCATGTGAGTGTATATTCTTCTGTGAGTGACTACTGGACCTTCACCTAGAAGTGAGCACACTTATGTGTAAGTGTCCATGGGAGCACGTTCCTGATTTTCACAATATTAATGTGCATGTATAAGTGAATGTGTTCGTGGGAGCATCTTAGTATATATGTTTGAGTCCCCGTGTGAATGAATTTGTGGGTACGCTCATGTGATTGAGTGGCCGTTTGAGTAGGTTTGTGCGAAGGAGTGAATGTGTCGGTATGCATGAATGTTTCTATGTCTTTGAATGTGAGCAACTTTGTGGGCATATTTGAATGAGTATTTGAGTATGTTTTGTGAGTGACTGTGTGAGCATGTTTATGTACGCAAGCATGTCTTCTATGACGGTTTAAGTGTGAGCCGGCTCATGGGTGATTGTGTTCTTAAGTGTAAATTTGTGTTTACAAAGTGAATATTTGTGTTCCCATCTCTACGCGTCCATTTGTTAGCATGTGCAATCCTATTAGCATATTAGTGGGTATGAGCAGGTGGTTTTCATGTGATCTTGATAACGTACAACTATATTTGAATAACCTACTCTGAGAGCATGTGTGAGTGAATGGGATTTTATGTAACTGAGCGAATGGGTGAGATTCTTAGTGTACGTTCTTGAGCAAGTGAGTCTGTAAGCATGCTGTGTTTGTGACAATGATAATTTGCATGGAAAAGTGAATGTGTGAGTGTGTGCAGATACATGCAATGAATGTGTCTAGAATGTGAGGGAATTTGTAATCACTTTCGTGTGTATAAGTGAGTATGTGATTATGCTTATGCGAGTGTGGTACGAGCTACTTTGTGGGAATGTTTGAGGATCTGAGTGTGCATATGTTAGTATGGGTATGTGTGTGAGCCAGTTTGTATGTGCATTTGAGTGAGTGAACTATAAGCATGTAAACAGGACGAGGGAATGTTTGAGCGTGTGAACATATGTAAGCATGTACACTCGTGAGAATGAATGTGTAAACTTATACATGTGACAGTGTGTTAGGATGGCATTTGAAAGTTGACATATGTGTGTTTTAAAGTGTATGTTTCATAGTGGATGTGAGCATGTTTTTGTGTGAGGGTTCTTACAAGCATGATCCTGATCTTCTCAATGTTAATCTGCATGTGTAAGTGAATGTCTCAGTGGGAGCCTCTGTGTGAATGAATGTGGGCATGGTCATGTGGCTGAGTGAATGTCACCATGTTGTGTGACTGAATGTGTCAGTCTGTGTGTGTGAATGCATGTCTTTGAATATGAGTGACTTTGTGGGCATATTTCAATGCGTGAATGCTTAAACTTTTTGCTGAGTGATGAATGTGTGAGTGTGTGTATATACGTATGTCTCTGTGTAAGTGTATGTGTGAGCCGGCTCATGCTCCTTCATTGTGAGCAAGCATTTTTCAAGTGATGTTTCGTTGCACTCATTGTATGTCTGGATGGTGAGCATGTCCAGACACGTTAGCATGTTTCTGTGTAGTGACTATATGGTGGGTTTCTTTTTTATCTTGTTTATGTGGGAGTACATCTGAGTCAGGTCATGTGTGAAAGTGTGTTGTAAGGGAAAGTGTTTTACGTGTTGTAAGATTTTGTGAGATTCTTGGTGACTGTAAGAAGATTTCTGTGCAAGTGAATGTATAAGCATGTTTCCGTTTGAGACAATGAGAATTTGCATAAAATTGAAAGTGAATGTGTGATTGTGGAACTCTAAACCTAATATGTATGGCGTATGAATGAATTTTTTATCATATTCATCTGTGTGAATGTGTGGTAATACTTCTGTGACTCACTGAGTTGTCGGCATGATTGTGTGAGTGAAGGGAAGTGTGTGTGTGAGTGCGAATGTATGCATGTTTACGTATGTGAGGAACTCGTCAGGATGTTCACTGCAAGAAGTGAACTATACTCATCTTAATGTTGGTCAGCCAGTGTGTGATCCTGTGCGTATATGTGAGGATGCACATTTTTGAAAGTGATTATGTGAATGTGTACGTGTCTTGGAGTATGATCACGGAAGAATATTTGAGTGGTCAAGTAAATGTTTGTTGGTGTTCATGTGTATGCATTACCTTGTGACCATATGCTTGGATGAAAGCATGTTCACGGGCGTGTATGAATGTATTTTATGCTCATATTCATGCATGTATACTGTGTGGGTGAAATGTGAGCGCATGACTTGAGTTCATGTGAGCGTATGGATTAATGAATGCGTGAGCTTTGTGGTGAGCACGAGCATATTTGTGTGCAAGGGCGTACGTGAGCATGTTCCTGATGGTGAGCATGTTAATGTGGGTAGCTAAATGGGAGCACTGGAGAGTATATTTTTGGGTATCCCTGTGAGAGAAACGGTAATCATGGTATGCGACTGAGTGAAGGTGTCAGCTCATTTTTATGGAGTGAATGTATCAGTGTGTTTGTATGAGCAGCTCTGAGTATGTACATCAGTGAAATTGTGAGCATGTTCAAGTGAGGGAGTCAATGTCTGACCACGCTCATGGAAATGACTGAAGTTGTGAGCATACCTGAGTAAACGTGCGAGCATATGGTGCGAATGTGAATGAGTAGTATTGAGTTTTTAGTCAGTATGTTCATTTGGATGAGTCAACACTACGTGTGTTAATGCAATTGTGTGTCTATAGGTGACGATGCACACTGTGAGCATGAATACATGAACTTTTACACGTCTTCAAGTGTGATTATATTTGAAATGTTTGAATTTATTGAAAAAGCATTTGTGTGTGCATGTGAATGTGCGAGCATGTTCATGAATGATAGCATATTCATGTAGGTGTGACGGCTTATTGTGTTTATTTATGTGAGCTTGTTAAAGTGTGAGTACACTGTATGAGTGGAATGTGAGCATGGGAGTATGTTTATGAGTTTATGTGAGTGAATGCTGGGGCTTCGTGACGAGTGTGACCATGTTTACGTGCAAGTGTATATGTAGGTTCCTGATTGTGAGCATGTTCAGGTGCATGAAAAGTGAATGGGTGTGTTGGGAAATGAATATAGGTCTCTATGTGCATGAAACGGTCAGCATGCTCATGTGGTTGAATGACTGCTTGAGTAGGTTTATGTGCAGTGAATGTGTCAGTGTGTGTATGTGTGCATCTGAGAGTGTTTATGTATGAGGGAATTCATCAGCATGTTCTTAGGAGTTCATGTGTGAAAGCGTCTTGTTACTAGGTGAGTGTACGTTACTGGGTATATGCAAGCCTTTCCACGGCTGAGAGTGCCTTATTGTGAAGGAGTCTGTATATTTAAGTGAATATTTTGTGTGTACTCATCTGTATGAGTGAATTGGTGAGCATCTGAGTGCATGTCAGCATATTCTTATGTGATGATTGTGTATGTGTGTTTTTGTGTGATATGTGAATGTAAGTATACTTGTATAAGGGAATGTATGGAAGTATGTGTGTGAGTGTACTTTTTTCTGAGTTTGAGATAACTTGTGAGCTTCTTGGGAGGTGTGAGCATGTTTGTTTTGACGTGCCTACGTGAGTTAATTCCTGTTTGTGACAATATGGGTAAGTGAATGTGTGATTGTTTGCACATAAATGTAATGAGTATGTTGTGACAGCACTGTGGCAATGGCGACCTACAAGAATGTCCTGGGCTTCCCTGGTGGCACAGTGGTTGAGCGTCTGCCTGCCGATGCAGGGGACACGGGTTCGTGCCCCAGTCCGGAGAGATCCCACATGCCGCGGAGCGGCTGGGCCCGTGAGCCATGGCCGCTGAGCCTGCACGTCCGGAGCCTGTGCTCCGCAACGGGAGAGGCCACAACAGTGAGAGGCCCGCGAACCGAAAAAAAAAAAAAAAGAATCCGCCTGCCAATAGAGGGGACACGGGTTTGAACCCTGGTCCGGGAAGATCCCGCATGCCACGGAGCAACTAAGCCGTGCGCCACAACTACTGAGCCTGAGCTCGAGAGCCCGCGAACCACAACTACTGAGCCCACATGCGGCAACTACTGAAGCCCGGGCACCTAGAGCCCGTGCCCCACAACAAGAGAAGCCACCGCAGTGAGAAGCCCGTGTACCTCAACGAAGAGAAGCCCCCACTCGCGGGAACTAGAGAAAACCCGCGCGCAGCAACGAACACACAACACAGACAAAAGTAAAAAAAAAAAAAACAAAAAAAACATGTAATGGACTGAATTCTGTTCCCCCCAAATTCGTATGTTGAAGCCCTAACCCCACAGTGACTATATTTGGAGATATGGCCTTAAGGTTAAACGAGGTCATAAGCTTGGAGGTCTAATCCAATAGGGGGGTATCCCTATAAAAAGAGGAACAGACGCCACAGAGCTCTCTCTCTCCCCACACTGAACAAAGTAAAGGCCATGTGAGGACACAGTGAGAAGCCAGCTGTCTGCCAAGGACAAAGGTCTCACCAGGGTATAAATTCTTTTAGCAAATTCTAGACTTCCAACTGGATTGAACTGTGGACCTTTGTATCAATTTAAATTGTTTCCTCCCTCTGCATTCAAGTTTTCTGATTTCTTTCTCTCTGATTCTTTTTGCTTGTTTGTTTGTCACTGGATGTACTTTGTGTGTGTGGGTGAGGGTGTGTCCTCTCTAATCTGCTCATATTTATAGATTTCTTCCTTCAGAGAGCATCAAACCAGTTGCATTAGGGATAGAAGCCACCCCTATGGCAATGGTTGCTTAATAAGTCTTAAGGACTCTGGCTTAAGTTGGGGTTAATTTCATCACTGTGTCACAAAAGTGCCATGGTTGCTTTTCCCTATCATTAGGATGATCAGGATTTTTACTGCAACAGAGGCATACGCAAAGGAGTGGCACAGCAGAAGATTGCTGGGCCCCCAAGCCAGAGGTGGGTGGACTGAAACCATCTTCTCCTATGGTGCTGCCACTTGCGCTGCATGGAATTATTATTATTATTATTTTGTCTTTTCTCTCTATACAAATTCCCTCAGAATATTTTAGATTTCTAGCAGGGCAAATTTACAGCTGTGGGTTTTATCTCCATTTAATCATGAGTGGTCCAGACCTTTTCGGTGCTTATGGGGACAGGTTCGGAGGCACACTGACCCACCTCTTGGGCAGCCCAGGAGAGGAGGACATCGCAGGCCATGCAGGACACGTGGGGGTTGCATTCTGGAACAGCGTGAACCAGAAGGCTCTGTGGGAGGCGGGCTTTGCAGTACTAAGAGGGTGAGGTACGCCCTGGTGCCTAAGCAAGGATGTGATTGGCTTGTTTGAATCGTTCTGCTGGCTGACAAGGAAACACTATTCAGGGGTAAGAAGCAGGAATGCATCCGGTGCATTTAATAAGAAGGGTTGTTGCTAGAGGACCCTATCTGGCGGAGCAGAGTGGGGAGCGGAATCTGGGATTAGGCCGTTCGAGGCCCTCCCAGTTTTACCAGCCGTCAACTCAGCACGGAATACTAACTTTAGCCCTCACTGCACCATCACCCCCTCCCCCCGCGCACTCACACACAGGGGCCAGTATACCTGGCTGAGGAGAACTCAGGCCCTGGAGATGGAGGGGTGGACCCTGGGGCGGTAGCTCCCCGACCCCCGCCATTTCAGCGCTATTAGGTACCACAGCAACACAGGGGCTGAAACAAGGGGGCTCCATCGCAGCTGCACGTGCCCAGCCCCACCACCAACTCCTCTACGGACTGGCCAGCAGGCAGCGCGCGTGGGCAGCGGTTCAGAAGCCCAGGCCCACGTCTGCTCCAGCCGCCTCCTTCTAAGAGGTCGCCCACTCACCCTCTGCCCGCCCAGCTCACGGCAGCCTGGCGACCCCACTCACCAATCAAAGAAGTCCAGAACGACGTCAGGAACATCAGGCGAGGAGAGGTCAGAAGCCAAAGTGGAATTTCCAGCTGGGATTGGGGTCGTCGCCCGCCAAGGGCCGGGTCCTGATGAGGAGTAGGCGCACAGCGGCCCGCCGCATGTCGGGACGCCATAGCTCCGACCGTCCGAGGACGCTCGAGAACGCTGCGGAGCGGGAGGCCGACAGACGACGGGGGGCGCGGGATAACCAAGAGGAGCGGGGCGAGGAGGTCGTGCTACTGCAAAGAGCCGCCTGTAAGGTGAGAACATCGAGGCCAAGGGGAGCGCGGAGGGTGGGGGGTCGACCAGCGGCCCTGAGCCAGGGAGCGGCAAGAAGAGCAGCAGCCCAGCAACTTCACTCCACGCAGCACCCCGACCACGAACCCAGCCGCTGCAGACAGCTCGGGGTCTGACGCACTTCTGGCAAACGCTGGGCGGGCCTGAGGCCCGGCGCACAACTGGCTCCGCCCACCCCGATGGCAAGCGAGCTTCGCCAATCAGGCAGGCGCCGGGAGCCTTTCAACGAGCTGCACGGTCCCGCCTCCTACCACAGCCTGTGTGCCGCCCAGCCCTCTGCTCCTTCTGGCGTCTGCAGTCATTCCCGGGTCAGCCGCAGTTCCAGCTCCCTGGCAGCTGGAGAGCTGGGCCGGGGGTCGGCGGCGTGGGGCACCCCGCCCTGCACCTCCCCTCTGCAAAAACGCAAAATGTGCTTTTCACTTGGAACAGCGTATCCCCAAGAGTTTGCTTTTTGTGGTGAAAGTAGTAATTTGACCACCCAGGCTCAATCTGCATTTTGAAAATACTGGACACCTTTGAGGAATCAGGACCTAGTTGACTGGTGGTCATTCCCTGACCCTCGGGCCTCCAGTGAACCACACTGCCTGTCCTCTGGAAGGCATAGAGGAGGTTCAACCAGTGCGTCTTGTGACACGGTTCTGGCCCATCATCAGGACCGAAATTGGGCTCCAGGAGCCCCCCTCCCATAGCTAAGGGATGCACAGTTGAAGTGAGGGTTCTTGGCTGACAGCATTGAAGGGGAAAAGAAGGCAACGGTCAGTGTATGGGATCTTCAAGGCAGTGAGCCCCCGGAGAGCAGGCCACTCTAATGCTCCAGCATTCTGGCCCCGCATGTGGGGGAAAAAAGCCTTACATTTTTGCTAGAGGGCTTCTCTTCTTTCCGCTACCCTGAACATTGCCACATAGAGTAGAAGTATCTCAGAGAAAGAGGAAATGCTTCCACTCATTCACTACCCTTCATCCTTCCCATCTCAGGTACCTTGATGAAGCAAGATCAGACTGATTCACTTTGTTATAAAGCAGAAACTAATAAAAAAAAAAATAAAATAAAAAAAATAAAAAAAAAAAAAAAGAAAGAGGCTTCTTCAGAGCACATAAGCCACATGGGCAATGAACAGATAGACCTCAGTCATATTCACCAGCGCTGGACCTCGTGAGGCATGCCATGTAAAAGTGTTGAAATCAAAATGGATTTCAGGTTCACTCTTGGTCAACTAGAATATTCAAACAAACATTCCCCCCCTTCCCCTTTCCTTCAGTATTTGGTGAAAAGAGCTGGGACCGCTTGTGTCCAGCATATTGCACAGCTTTACTTGCATGGAACTCTCTGGGGTGGCTGAGTGTTTTGTACAGCTAAAAATTTAACTCTTTACCCCACCTCGACCTCTTCTCCAGGACCCCCTTTCTTTTCCTTTTCTTTTTTTTTTCATTTTTTTTTTTACCGTTTTAGAATCACACGTTTTTAAAACGTGTCTCTTAATTTCCTTCCTTCTCCTATCCAGCAGAACATCTTCACACCTTCGTTTTCCCTCTCCTTTCCCCCTTTTTCTTTCTATTGCAGTAAGTGCTTTCTTCTCACTTACGGGGCGGATCCGCATAGAACTAACCCACTTACTTATGTGGGGGATCCCTCTATAACGAACCATCACAACAGCAGTGGGTCAGTTGAGCCCAGCCCTACTGCTCTTAATCCTGCACCCCTTGTCTCTGGTCACTCAGGTATCCTCGTAGAGACAATACTTGCTTGTCAAAAATGAAAAGGCCATTTCAGATCACTTTGTCCAAGCATCTGAATTGTATATGGGCGGGGAGGGGTGGGGACTGAAGCCTAGACAAGGAGGGTGGATGGGACCAAGGTTACACAGTGGCAAAGTCCGAAATTGGAACCCTATTTCCAGGTTGGCCTACTTCCAGAAAAGTGTGTTTTTCCAGTGAAAGTCAGCTTTCACTGTTATTTCAGGCAGCCACAGGCATGTGGGAATTGTTTTGTTTGAAAGCAGGTTATTCCTATTCCTGGAATCAAATTCTGCACTCAGTGTCTCAACTGACAGGTAAAGGAAGCCTCAAGTTTTTTTCCTAGGCATCCTTGTGACTATGCAGATGGCCAAACACTTGATGGCAAAAATGAATTTATTTCCAGAGCTTATGTCCCACACTCCCATGACAAACAGCCCCAAAGGCAGCAAGGAATATGAAAAAGCCAGTACAATTTGTACTTGTTGAGTTTTTGTCTAGTTCATTTATTAGAATGTACATAAATAAACACATTGAATGGAATTAAACATGAATATGGAATCATGGTGTAGAGGACATAGCACTGACCTAGGGGTTCGCCCATCTGATTTCTGACCCAGCTCTGACATAGGACTGCAAATATTCCAGTTTGTCTAGAGTATAAGGTGGTTTGGGTGGTAAGGCAAGAGGTAAAATAGGTAAGAAGCAAAAGAATAGGTAGCACCTGCCCTAATGAGGGCCACACATTCAGTGCACAGGAATACCTCCTCGATGAATAAGTGAAGCTAAGAAGGAGAGTTCTATTTTACTTTTTTACTTATAAACAGCAAACATTTATTTTTCACAGTCCTAGTAGCTGGTTAGTCCAAGATCAGGGCACCATGAGACTTGGTGTCTGGTAAAAGCCACTTCCTGGATGATAAATGGCAACTACTCGCTATGTCCTCACGTGGTGGAAGGGGCAAAGTATCCCTCTGGACCCTCTTAAATAAGGCACTAATCTCATTAATGAGGGCTCCACCCTTATGAACTAGGCACCACCCAGGGACTCCACCTTGTAATACCATTATCTTGGGGATTAGGATTTCAACACATAGATTTGGGGGAAATGCAAACATTCTATTTAGGACACCTAAGCAATTTCCATACTGCCCACAAAGTGCCATGTCTAAACCCAAATAAAATCACATCATTTTCTGACTTTAATAAGTTCAAAGTCTTATGATTGACTGGCAGAGAACTTTTCTTCTTCAACCTTTCTCTCCAAACCTATTCCATATACTCCATTTTCCATCTGCATCTCTTCTTTTTTTTAAGTTAACTTTTATTGAAGTATAATGGCTTTACAATGTTGTCTTATTATCTGCTCTACAGCAACGTGAGTCAGTTATATGTATACATATATCCCCTCTTTGTTAGATTTCCTTCCCATTTGGATCACTGCAGAGTACTGAGTACAGTTCCCTGTGCTATACAGTAGTTGCTCAGAAAGAGAGTTTTAGACCTGATTGTCCAAACTAAGGAATTTGATTTCTATCTTACATTCAACAGTAAGCTTTTGGAGAATTTGTGCAGGAAAATGACACCATCAGGAAGAAACTTTCAGTTACTTTCTGGAGGAAGAACTAGAACAAACAGAGACTGGGGACAAGGAGAGAAGTTAGGAGGGTGGTGCACACCTCTGCTTCCAGTCATGGCAGGCTAAGTCATTTGCACTCACCATCCCAATGAGGACAACTAAAAAATACTGGGTGAAATGTGAAAAAGAAATTATCTTCATTAAGCGCTAAGAAACTCTGAGGCTAAAATCTAGAAGAAAGCAAAAACCCAAATAGGAAAGCCCAGCACTCAAAGCCACTTTTGCCTGAGGGCATTAGCAAATCCAGAAGAAAGAATTGTGACACTGAGCTGTGGTTTTGGTGGCCTCATGGAAAAGAGATGAAAAGTTCAAGTTCTCATCCCCAGTGAGTAGATCTGATAAGCCCTCCAGCCACTCTAAAATAAGTGGCTACCCCTTTGGGATAATGGTGAACCAGAAGCAACAAGCCCTGGCATGGAATTGCAGTCTAGATATCCATCACCAGAGTGATCCAAGGAACTTCAAGCCCTGAACTTGGATTAAAGTGGTCTTGGACAGGTAGTGACCCCAGGCATTTCGCAGCAGCAAGTAAAAATGCTCTCTGCAGGAAGGTTCTGTCTTCCTATGCCTGAAATCAGTCTGATAAATAATTTTTCAGTGGTATATTGGCACAAAGTCAAAGATAAGTGGACACATAAGCAACAAAATACATTGTAAGTGACAGCTGAAAGAAAAACTAGGCAATGAAAACAAATTCACAAATATTTCAGATATCCGAATTATGAGACACAGACTATAGTCACTATGGCCTACTATAGTTCAAAAAATTTTTAAAAAGCTTTAAAATATTTTCAGGGAACAGAAAATCCTAAAAAGTGGCATAGCCAATTTGAAAAAGAATCAAACAGGACATCTAGGACTAAACAATATAACGATTGAGGGTTCAAAGTATGCGTTTAACAGAAGGCTAAACATAATCATTAGATGATGATAAATGCGATGAAGAGAAATAAACCTAAGAGAGAATTATGGAATTCGAAGATAGACCAAAGAAATCATCCAGAATTTTTCCTGGAGAAATGAATTATATGAAGAAAAATGTCGGATAAGAGACACAATGAATAGAGTGAAGAAGTCTAATATACATTTAATTTAAATCCTGGAAGGACACAACTGAGTAATGGGAAAGAAGATGATGGCCAGAAATTTTCCAGAGCAGATGAAATGCACCAATCCACAGATTCTAGAAGCCCAGTGAATTCTCAGCAGGATAAAAAACAGATATTCACTCCTAGACACATCATAATGAAAGTGCAGGAAATCAGAAAGAATGAAGGCTATGTTAATGATCCAAGTTAGAGATAATGAATCTTGACCTTGGGCAGGAGCAGAAGAAATAAAGACAAGGGGATGGGCCTCTACACGCTTGCCTTAAGAATACCTTTTGCTCAGACTTACCATGAACGACTATTTTATAAACATTCTCCATTTCATTCTTCATTAATAAAATACATTTGCTAACAAATCTATTTGTTAGAGCAACCTGACACCTAGGAGCTGTTCAAATTTTCTTAGTCATACATGAAAGGTCGTCATCTTATAAGTATGTCGTCTCATGGGCTATGAAAGGGGTGAGTATTCTCCATAGGAATTATGACGGTTAATTTTATGTGTCACCTTGATTGGGCTAAGGAAGAATTTCAAGTGCATAAACCTATTCCAGGAGCTATTAGGTCTGGAAAAGCTTCTGTTTGGATCTGCAGATCCTATTTAGGAGTGAGCTATGGAAATGAAGTCAGAGTGACCTTTCTTGTGTTCCATTTAATGCAAACATATTAAGAGAGCATCTTTACACTGAAATGCATTATTATGGCAACTTGCTTATACAGAACTTCACTTTGAATTTATTAAAAATAAATGGAAACGCTTATTTCACCTTGAGGATTATGTGTGGACCTTAACTGACAAAATGTACTCTCTACCCCATCCCACTGATCAGAAAATGGCCACCCTCCTCCAGAGGATGAATAATAATCATTTAATCCTCACTTCAGCTCTGTAAGGTAGGTATTATTCTTCCCATTTTCCAGCCGGGAGGGGAGATGATATAGTAGATGTCACAGGTTAGACTCTGAAGCCAGACTGCCTGGGTTGGAATTTCACCTGTGCTACCCACTAGACGTGGAATCTTAAGCAAGTTACATAGCTTCTCTGTGCCTCAGTTTCCTCATCTCTAGAGTAAGATAATATTAGGACTTCTTTAGAGGCTGCAATGAGTTAATTCATGGAAGGCACCTAAATTATTATGGCCAATCATACAATCAGTGCTCAAAATATGGAAAATCTACTTGTTCTAGAGTTACGAGGCCATTTTTTTGTGGCCACTTAATAGCACGAATGAGAAGGAAAAATATGCATCCCTGAAGCCGACTAGAAGAAGAAACATGGGTCATGGGAGCAGCCTGGCCTTATTATCCATAGTTCCTGAAATGAGCTGTGTGACCCTGACTGGGGGCAGCGGGAGGTGTCTACAAGGGTTGGAGAATGCACTCCAGGGGGAGCCAGTGCCTAAGATATATCCCAAATGTGTCTGCCCAGCCAGAAGCTCCTGGAATCCCGCAGATGAGAGAAGGCCCTTTCCCACACAGGCTCCAGGAAGTGTTTAGAACCCCAAGGAATATACAAATTACTAAGCTCAATGAATCACAATAAATTCACTTTAAAAGTACTAGTTTACCCTCTTAATTTACAAGTGGCAATGTATGAAGCAACTGATTGTTCATCATAGTTTTTCTTTGGGAGACCTGAAGCAGTTTCTGGCTTACCCAGTAGGGATGTCAAACCCCTGAGTGACGCGCAACCACCTTATCACCTTACCTTATAATTTCTAATGGCTGGACTTCGTGTTCCGTTGTCATCACAGAATGTAAATGGTTTCAACTATTACTTTGTTCAAAGCCCTTAGTCCATATCAAACTACCTTCCCCTTTAATTTTCAGTTAAGACTCTCAAGTAGTTCCTAGAGCAGCTTCAGCATTTATACCTTTCTGTCAGCAGCTTTGTCTCAGATATTCATGTGGATACAGCCTTGTTCACAATGGAGCCCAGGGCAAAATGCAGAATGTTTTTGTGTTTCTGATTTACTATAATGAGGGATAAGTGTGCTTAGGGCAATCACTCCCATGGAGAGCAAAGGGGAAATTTAGTGGAACATAATGTGTGTTGACTTCAGTAAGCCTCAGTCCCGTGCCCCTCCCTTGGGGTTGGATTCCAGTTTCTGACTACCCAAATGTGTTCACAATGCACACTGGAAGATGTAGCCCCATCTGGCAACACTGGAAATAAGCAAGGAGTCATAGGGCCCCTTAATACAGAGGAATTCCCCAGGTCACTGAGTTGGTGAACTCAAGGTGATCCGGTATTCCTCCATTCCTCATGATAGCACTATTTATTGAGAGAGAACCATATGCCAGGTCTTGTGCCATGTACAGCCACACACACGGTCTGCCCACCGGGAAACGACTCCTTAGTTGAAATATAGATGATGAGCCAAGGAATTTCAAAACACATGGTGCAGTGATGTACATAAGAGGGGCTCCTGAACCAGGCTTGAGGGTTTGCAGAGAAAACTGGATGTCTGGGGCAGGAGTGAAAGGAAGTATTAATCTTCACACTTTTATGTCTTTCCCTCAACCCTGCCATAATTTATAGACAAGTCCTATTTTCTGAGTAAAATATAAATCCAACCACTTTCTAACACCTTGCTTTTGTCACTCTGGTCCAAGCTCCCATCGTCTCTCAGGTGGACTACTCCAATAGCCTCCTAATTGGCTTCCCCACTTCCAGTTTTATATCCTGTGGCAAATATCGTAGGTTAGCTCACTTGACTCCATTACAATCCCAATCACAGCAGGTAAGGCTTGATCGAGGTTGCAGACCAAGTCTACATTTCCTGAACTCCCGCCCTTATGGCCTGGATTCCACACATAGCTTAGCCTCTGCCAAGCAGATAATAAACCCCCATGAGATTTGGTGGGAGCAGGAACGTGGAGTCTATGCTGCTTCTTCTGTGGTTTCTGATTTCTCTTAGTGAGCATGGGCTCAGAAACTGTTGCTTCTCCTGCAGCAGTTATAATAGAGGTCCCAGGGTACAGTTCCTAGTTTTGTGGGTATCAAAAGGCAAGGCATGGGACATCAACTTTGTATAGATGGAGAAGGAGGCAATGTGGTCTCAAAGCCAAAATTTGTGATGCTCTCAGCAGAAACAGAGTGGTCCAATGTCTTCTTCACTTTCCACCCTCCTGATTGTACCAGTTCTGGGGTATTATTCAAGAAAACAATTCTGGAAATTATAACTACTACTTGAGTTAAAACAAACATGACCACCACCACCCCCGTGCAAAAGTCTCTTGTGCTTTTCCCTCATACACCCAGGTATTTTGTAGGCTCTTGTGATTTATCTATGCATGCCTGTTTTTGTACTTTGTAAAAATGGCCTCCTATAGAATGTTTTCTTGTGTGTGTCTGTTCTGTTTTCTTTTTCTGGCTTGATATCTTGATTCATAAGATTCATCTAACTTGTATGTAGCCAAGATTGTTCATTTTCTTTGCTGTATGACATTCCACTGATGCATATATCACTTCATATAACTACCAACTAGTTTTTGAATTTGGGTTGTGTCCAGTTCTGGACAATTACAAACAATGCAGCTCTGTGCATCCTTGGCCTTGTCATCTGCTTTGCATGGGCATGGGGTTCTCTAGGCGAAGCGCCTAGTGGTAGTATTAGTGGGTCCAGGGTAAATATATCTTAAACTTTGAGGGATACTGAATATTCCCGTTATTCAGTTCTACATATTTCTTGATTTCCTCCAATCCAAGGATTAGTTAGTAGTATGCTATTTTGTTTCCAAACATTTGGGTGTTTTAAAGCTGTCTCTGTGTTATTACCCACTGTGTTAAGCATTATCTTCAGAGAGCCTAGATTTCATGCCAGGGATCCTTTGCAGTTTATTGAGGCTTCCTTTTTCTTAGTAAGGTCTATTTCTGTAAACGGTCAATATGCTCAACAGAATTTATGTTCTCTGCTTGTTGGGTATAAAGTTTTATAGTATCTAATAGCTCAAATGTATTATTGCTTAGGCCTTTGATATCACTGCTTATTTCTGTTTGCTTGGACGTTCATGTTCTGACAGTGGTGGGTTAAAATCTCCAGCTCTCATTGTTAACGTATCTATCAGTCCCTACAGTCATAAAATTTATCATTGAGGTTTAAGCTATCCTGCTATGCCACCTTCTATAACTCCCTCACGCTATCATCCACTGACCCTAGCCATCCACTGCTCTCTGCCCCATCCTACCACCTTCTACATGACTCCAACTTCCACACCAATCACTCAACAATTTGACGCTCTCATTTCCAATGAACATCTTTACAACATACTAGCCAACCCCTCTCACAGACACACTCTGTTTATTCTTCAACCTAAACTTCTCTACCTCTCACATCTAAAATGAAAATATCCCAGTGTTGGACCGCAAGCCCCTGGCCATGCTGCTCTCTCATTCTTCCACTCTCTCTACATGTGTTCTTTTATCTCACTGAGCCCTCCTATTCCTTGGCCTCTCTATTTTCTGCCCATCTGCACTCTCCCTCTTCTGTCTCTCCCTCCTGTCACTATTGATTTGGTTTGGGGTTCTCCCTATTTTTTTTTTCTGGCCGTGCCACGCAGCTTGCTGGGATCTTAGTTCCCCGACCCAGGATCGAACCCTGGTCCCCAGCCACTGCCGAGTCCGAACCACTGGACCGCCAGGGAATTCCCTGGGGTTTCTCCTCTTTTCCTTCTTTTCCTGCTCCCACTCAGGCATACTAAGTTCTCAATACATCTACCACCACTTATTCTTCTACACTCATAACACCTTCTGTATCTCCACATCCAGTTATCACCCACAGCCAATCAACTGTTGATTTTCAGTTCTATACACTTCTTCATGTGCTTTCAATACCCCTACCTTAGTCTAGGACTTCAGCATCTCTCACATAAATCACTGCTACAATGAGCACTCCATTCTTGCTCCTCTCTGATCCTTTCTTCACATTGCTTTCAGAGTGACATTTCTAAAACACAAATTATTTCCCAAAGTAGAGCCCCTTGATGGCTTCTTGTAGCCTTAAGAATGAAGTCTCCACTGCTGTCTCTGGGGAAATGCAGATGGCCAACAGGCACATGCATACATGTTCAACATCAGTAATCACCTCACAAAAGGACACACATAACAAATTTTGGCGAGGATGTGGAGAAAAGGGAACCATCCTACACAGTTTCGCGGGAGTGTAAGCTGTTGCAGCCACTGTGGAAAACAGTATGGATATTTCTCAGAAAACTAAAAATAGAACTACCATACGACCCAACAATTCCACCGCTGGGCATCAATCTGTAAAAATCAAAAACATGAATTCAAAAACATGCATGGACCCCAATATTCATAGCAGTGTCATTTACAATTGCCAGTGTATGGAAGCACTCTGTGTCTTTCAATGGATGAATGGACAAAGAAGATGTGAGGTATATATACAAATAAATACTAATCAGCCATAAAAAAAATGTTGCCATTTCCAGCAACATGGATGGACTTGGAGGGTGTTATGTTAAGGGAAATAAGTGAGCCAGAGAAAGACAAATATTCAGTAAATTAAAAAGAATTAATGACTGGCTGAATTAATGGACATAGAAATGAATGTAGAACAGACATAAGAAAGGGTATGTCTTCAACACACATACTGCAGAGAGCAGAGAAAGGGCAGGGCTTATTTGGAAACCACCTAATAAGTTGGTATTACTAGGTGTACAGAGATAGTGGGCTCTTTTGTGTGCATCTTAAATGCCAAATTTATTGTGTATGCAGTAGGGTCATCAAAATTTTCTTACAGGAATTTGGCATGGCCAGAGTTGTGTTTTAGGAAGGATAACTTAGCAAGTATATGAAGCATGTATCTGTGGGGAAAGACACAGAGGTAGGAGAAGGTCAGGAGTCTAGGGCAAAGTTCAGGCAAGAAGTAACGAAGGTAATGATACTAAGAGTTGGCAAGAATGTGGAGCAAATAGAAATCTCATCCTCTGCTCTTGGGAATATGAACTAGTACAACCGTTTTTTAAGATAATTGGTGTTACCTAGAAAACTGAACTTGGGCAGAACCTAGGACCCAGAAATTTCATGTCTAGGCCTATATTGTAGATCAGGGTTTCTCAACTGTTGCCATTTTGAAAAGATAATTCTGGGTTGTAGAGGACTGTCCTGTGCATTGTAGGATGTTTAGCAGTATCCTTGGCCTCCACCCACTAGATGCCAGTAGCACACCCTCAATTATGACACCCAAAACGTTTCCAGACGTTATCAAATATCACCCTGGCTGGGGCGGATGGGGAAGTGCGGAGAATTGCTCTCAACTGAGAAACTAGAGAAACTCTTGTATATGGGCATAGCGGGTTATGAATGAGGAAGTTCATCGCAAAATAATTTGCAAAAGCATAAAGCTGGAAACAAGCCACATGTCCATCAACAGGAAATAGACACATTGTGGAATTTTCATATGATGGATAACTATAGAGCAATGATTAATGATGACAACAGTTGCACACATCAGCATGGATAAATACCACAAACACAAAATTGCGGGGGTAGAGAAAGAGCAAGACAAGTAATACATCTAGTATAATTAGATTTACATAAACTCCAAAATGGAAAAGAAATAACATTATTTAAGGGAACATTCCTCTGCAGTGAATGTATAAAAATGTGAATTATTATCCCAGTTCAGGATCGTGGTTACCTCTGGGAAGGAATGAGGGGATGAATCAGGAAGGGCACAGGGGGGCCTCCAAGGCATTAGCCGTGTTCTAGTTCTCAAGCTTGGTGGTGAGTACACAGGTTTACATATTATTAAGATATACCTTACATATATGCTGTATTATCTTCTGTATACATGAAACAGTTCATAAAATTTGTCAGGAAGTGATGCGGTCTAAAATAACGCAGGAAAACGGAGAGAAAGGCAACAGAGTAAATAACTAATTGGATGAGAGACAGAGACAGAGAGAGAGAGGGAAGAGCCAACCTTTAGGTGCCTCTTTGAATCATTTTAAATTCATTTTCTTCATAGAATCGGGGATGAAATCAATTCCTTATCTATAAACACACATAATTCATTGCTCAGACTTCTACGAAATGTACATTTTATGCCTCAACACAGATCCTACTATATGACGTGATTCACAGGACTGGATAATACCACATTTCACAAAACACCATTGTCTGAGAATCCTGCCCTGTTAGACTTGTAAACCTGTACTCATTTGTATTCCTTGGAGTTATAAGCATCTGAAAATAGGTGGCTTAGAGTAAAAGTGATTCTTCATCACTAACTTTAGTGTCATTAGCATATACATAACTGGCACATGAAACTGTTTCCAACTCCGGCACCCATCCTACCCCTCTGTTTTTCTCCCAATGGTCACCTCTCATGTAGTGGAATAAAAGCAGAATTTTTGGATCAAATTCTTTCAGAAGATGGAGCCATAACCAAGGAAAATATCAGAACATCCTAACCTTTCCTGGACAAGGCAGAGAGGGACAAGACAGGTCTTTTCCTAGAAAAAGCACAGAGTTTTCAAGGTTGAAGGACTCATTGAAAACATATATTATACATGTGGATACAGAAAAACCCACAAACACCCAGGAAAATAGGAAACGCAGGATTTGTCCCTGACCTAATTTAGGGACCGTCTCTCAGAGACTCAGAGAAACCTGATATGTTACAGCTATAGCAAACCCTCAGAGCAGCAAGCCTGAGCTTCCTCCCTCAACATGAGAGGCTTCAGGTGCATACATGTGGATAACGTAGCCCACTTGTCCTGTTACCTGTATACAAGGCCATCACCTCGTAGACATCTCTCAGTCCTGAGAGTATAACACTGACAGTGCAACTCAGCCCTCAGAAGCACACACTCAGTGAAGAGGAACACACATGCGTCTTGGCGCTTGGGACATGCGGCCACCAGGGGAGTAAATTCAGGGCCCTAGGTAACTGGAGCTCGGTAAGGGGCAGGGATAAGGACTCCAAGCATGCACCAAAAAAGGCTTAACTCAAAAAGAGGTGTGCATGCGTTTGTCTAAAGTGAACCTCCTGGGACTTCCCTAGCGGTCCAGTGGTTAAGACTCTGCGCTCCCAATGCAGGGGGCACGGGTTCTAGGCCTGGTCGGGGATCTAATATCCTGCATGCTGCACGATGTGGCGAAAAAAAGATTGTAGAAAAGTAAAGTGAACCTCCAAAAATTCTTAAACCCAGGTAAAGGTCTTTAATATTAACTATTAACTATAGTTAATACGCTAACTATATTAACACAGAAATACACACACACACAAACCCTGCTGGCATGGCATGTACCATACAGAAGCAAACCAACTTGAGGACTTTTGAGGGACCGTACATGGATAAATTTCTACTTGGACTGTTCTTTCATTAAACAATGGTGACAAAAGGCCTCGTGCCTTTTTCTGTTGTTGTTCTAGCCATGAGGAATACTCTGTGTGACTACATGATAATGCATTTTTAAATGTCAACACCAGTGACAGGAGAAAGGGTTGAGGACAGCTTGCACTCACTTCACTTTAAGACGTTTATCAAGCATCTACGAAGCAGAAAACACAGTGCTTTAGGAGAGAGAAATCAATAAAAGCCTTTAAGTTCCGAACACGTCAGAAGCTCCCATTTTAGGGAGCTGGGGCGATACACACATAAATAAATAATGTTAATCTACTCTAGGATACGAGAGGAACTAGCATAGAAAACAGAAAATGTATTGATGCTAACTAGGAAGCTCTCAAGCAGCGTTAACTAAATATAGAAATAAGGCTTTGTACCCTCAAACCCCTGGTCCTTCCCTTCTCTGATCGTCTGCTCTGCTCAAGTACCACTTCACTCTTTTCCCTTAAAGAAGTTCCAGATACTAGGCCCATTTCCTCTTTTAATTTTCATTAAATTAGGACATATTTCAGACCTCGACAAAGGTACAGAGAATGCTACACCTATGCAACCATCAGCCGTCTTAAGAAACGTAAGCTTACAAAAAAAATTGAAACCCAGTGTACCCCTCCCCAACTGAATTCTCCCTCTCTTTCCATACATTTAACCACTGTCATAAATAAGTTTATTGTTCTCATACACACTTTTCTGCATACTACATATGCATGCATTACTCCTATGTATGCCTTTTACTACAAATAGATGTATCTATAATCAACCTAATAATTTTCCATGCCTTTAAACGTCATATGTGCATAGTATCATAATGCTTTTATCGTTTTGGAACTAGGTTTTTCGGTCATCTATTTGTCCCTTCCACTACTGAATCTTTGCCCCTTGTTATAAGCTGAATTGTGTCCCCGCAAAAGATATGTTGAAGTCTTGACCCCTGGAACCTGTAAATGTGACCTTATTTGGAAATAGGGTATTTGTAGGTGTAATAAAGATCAGATGAGGTCATACTGGATTAGGGTGGGCCCTTCATCCAATATGACTGGTGTCCTTATAAGAAGAGAAAGAACACAGAAACAGAGACACAGGGGAAAACAGTATGTAAAGATGAAGAAAGAGACTGGAATTCTGCATTTACAAGCCGAGCGATGCCAAGGATTGACAGAAACCACAAGAAACTAGGAGAGAGGCATGGAACAGATTCTTCCTCGGAGCCTCCAGAAGGAACCAACCCTGCTGACACTTTAAACTCAGACTTCTGGCCCCCAGAACTGTGAGAGAATAAATTTCCGTTGTTTTAAGCCAATTGATTTGTGATAATTTATTACGGTAAACCTAGGAAACTAACACCTCCCTCTGGGAGGTCTTTGTGTCTCAGGCCCCTGAGAATTCTAGTACCTTCCTCAGTCCAGATCTTACCATCCTGTTCAGTTTACCTGCAATAGTACCAAGTCAGTGAATTAAGGCTGGTTCTACTGTAGGTGTAGTTAAACGTTTCCCCCACTGCTCTAAAGCAGTGGTTCTCATCATTTAGTGTGCTTCAGTAGCACTTGGAGGACTTGTAAAAACCTGATGGCTAGCAGCCTACCTTCAAAATATCCAATCCAGCAGGTCTGGGGCAGGGTCTGAGAATTTGCATTTCAAACAAGTTCCCAGCTGATGCTGATGCTGATGCTGATGCTGATGCTGCTGCTCCATGGCAGGCCAGTAGCACCATTGGTCCCCAGGCAAGCTAGGTCATCCATCAGTTTCTTTCAATAACATATACTAGAGGCTGGGCCACCATCTCTATCATCACACAAGTGGTTTATAATCTAATATTTTAATTTATTTGAGGCTGCTATAAAAGGATGTCAAACAGGCTTACCAAATACTTGAAAGAAATCCCTTTCAATGACAGTAAGGTGGGCCGAAATAAATAGAACAAAGATACATTGGAGTCAGTGTTATTTATGCTAAAAAAAAAAACCTCTGCAGCTTATTCATGTCAAACAAGCTTTTATTTTCAATGTGAACAATACTGTCAAATTTATATGTAAAAGGTAAGAATAAAGTCAGATAGCAGTTAATATCATTTTGGGATGTTGAACGTTGAAACAAAGTCTGTGTTGTGGGCTAATGAAAACTAGAATCTCCGTGAAGAACAAATTCTTCTTTTCATTCGCTGTCCACTTCTTTTTATGTCTCCCAACTGTAGGATGGGATAAGAGTCAATTAACAATTGTACACCAATAACATGCACCAGGGACTTTCTAAATATGAGTCAATACTATGTACATCTCCTGGCTCTCCAAGGAGAAAACAAAATGTTTTCTTCTTGTAACCCAGACCCTTGGTTGTCAGGGTGCACATCATTTCATCACACCAACCACATCTCTCTCTTGCCAACCACTATATATGTTAGTTTTTTTTTCTTGAAAGGCCACTCTGTGATTTAAATGTCTTTCCACCTTAAGAGCCTATGCTCCTTACCAAATCATAAATCCCTTATAATCCCAGACCTTCAGTTTCCGTATCTGTATAATGAGAATGAGGCTGTTATCAAACATCCACAGGTGTGAAAATTAAGAAAGGGAGAATGAAAGAGTGTGATACTGAGAGAGAGAGAGAGAGATGAGAGAGAGAAAGGAAAAGATGAATGGGTGGCGGAAAGAGAAACTAGGATTGAATTACCAACTCAGTGATAGCCAATAATAATACTATGGCTCATTTTCTTTCCTTTTGAATAAAACATCTAAATTGAACTAATATTTGTGAATTACTCATGAAATGCAGTCTTATTTGAAATCCTTAACTTCTTACTACTTTGTAAGGAGTCACCGTCTCAAAGGCATTGCTATTCCAAGAGACTTCATTTCTGTGGCCAGGTGATGAAGGTACAGCTAGTGCACAGCTTAGTCGCTTTAGCTGCTTCTCCTGGTGACCAGTCTCTAAAAATATAGGTCTCTGTATTTTAGACCTCTAAAAAAATATAGGTCTCTATTTCCAGGTCTGATAAATTTCCCATCTGCAGTAGACTTAAAGCTCCGGGACAATGGACTTGTGGCTGTAAATGAAATACATTTCAGAACACACTTCTTTCCATACCATCTAGAATACAAGTACATTATTAACATTAAACTGTTTTTCCAAAACTAAATTTCAACAATTTTTTCTTATTTACTTTACAAAAAAAATTAAAAACATGATAGATAGCTAGTGGGAAGCAGCTGCATAGCACAGGGAGATCAGCTCGGAGCTCTGTGACCACCTAGATGGGTGGGATAGGGAGGGTGGGAGGGAGACGCAAGTGGGAAGAGAAATGGGGATATAGGTATACTATAGGTGATTCACTTTGGTATAAAGCAGAAACTAACACACCCCTGTAAAGCAATTATACTCCCATAAAGATGTTAAAAAGATAAACAAAAAAATAGATTAAGGATGTAAACAAAACAAAACATAAAGCTGTCAGTAACAGGTATATGTCAGGACCGGTTGCACTATACAATAATACCTTGTCTTCTCCAGAGCTGCCCTCTGCTGAGACCATATCCAGCTTCGGTCCTTCTTCTGCTTTTTCATCTCCATCCTCTTTCTCTTCCTCAGCATTTTCATAATGATATTCACTCTCTTCTTTAGTGTCGAATGATACGGACTTTGGCATCACAAGGTGGTGGGAAACATTTCCCGATTTAAAATCAGCAGCAGAATCTAGTTCTCTGCTCTCAGGAGGATCTGGAGAAGAGAAATATGTCAGAAAATAAATAAATAAATAAATAAGAAGAATAGCTGGTCATGTTCCTACTGGTTGATACAGCACTTCCTTGGCCCTCACACTTCTGCTGCTTGACAGTTTTCACAACATTTTCCCCCTCTTTCCAGTAGATCTCACACACACTGTGCTGCGGATTATTTCTGGCCCTTTGGAGGAGGGATCGAAATCATTTGATCCTGCGAGCAATTTTGTATGTTTCTGCCAGAACGTCACTGGAAAATGTTCACCCCATTTCAAGACAAATTCTACCGCGAACCTCATTGATTCCTCAACCACTGAAAAGTGCCCCTGTGCCATTTCATCATTTTCTCAGGTCATCCTACTAAGAATCTTAACATTTTTAGAAGCCCGTCAACCAAAAGTGAGGTATGCCACTCGTTTGCCCTTCAGTTCGTAGAAGGCAGCATACTTTTTCTCAAGATCCTAAAGTTCTTTAGAGAATTGGGCTTCCACCTGTCCATACCGTGCCTGAAGGTTTTTGAGAGCTTTGACCCGCTGCTTAACCGCCAGAGGCCAGCGCTGAGTGCACCTCACCCTGCCTTTGAGGCCGATGCCCAGTCAGGGGCTGCAAGGGACAGGGGACTGGGCCGCCCCTCGCCAGCCTCGGCCCCGTCGTCGGGTCCACACGCCCCAGCCTCCCAGGACTCGGAGGCATCAGCCAGGACCTCGCACGCCCAGAACTCGGCCTCCACTACCGCCGCCGCTGGTTCCTCTGCCTCCTGGGATGCCGCCCCCTCTGCAGGTTCCCGCAGCTCCCAGGGCGGGGGGCCCTCTGCCTGGTACTCGCCCCGCCAGACCTCACCTGTCTCTCCCAGGTCTTCCTGACCCTGAGGAGGCACGGCATCCTCTGCAGGGTCCGAGGGCCATCGCGAGCAGCGACTGACCATCACGAATTCGGCGTGGGGCCCGGCCACGACACGGACGCGGTAGTGGCCGTGGGGCACAAGGCAATGGGCCGCATCCCGGCGCAGGGACTGAAACTGCGCCGCGGGCGCCCCATGGCCCGCGACCACTCCCGCGCCTCCCTGCCCATGCTCGTCCTCCTCTTCTGTCTCTTCCTCCTCCTCGACCTCTTCCTCAGTTTCCACCCCCTCTTCTGACTGGTACTCAGCCTCCTCCTGGTCCTCGATGTCTAATTCAAGCTCTTCCTCCTCCTCCTCCTCCTCCTCCTCCACCAGCTCTGCATCCCAGTCTTCTTCCACTGCGGCCTGGGCGGCCTCCTGCCCACCGTCCTCCCCGTGAAGGGCTCTGGAGAGCCCCAGGGAGGCCAGAAGGGCCGCGTCCCCCTCGACTCCATCCATCCCTCCCGAAGGGGAGGCACGGACCCCGAGGGCACTGGGGTCGCCACCCGCCCCGCCTCCAGCTCCGTCCTGGCCACCTGGGATCGGCCCACGCTCCTCGGTGGCAGACATGGCAGGAGGGACACGCCACACACGGATCGGGCTGCAGTGACGACCGCGGGGAAGATGGCGGCCACCGGGCTGGGTGTCGCTGAGGGAGGGGATGCTGTTGGCAGCGGGGCCTCCGGGACGGGGTGGGGGCTGCAGAGAAGCCGGCTGCCCAGGGGACCAGAGTCGGAGAAAATGCCTCTGGGAGCCCCGCTACGGGAAGAGCAGACGGCCTGCCCGCCGAGCGCCCCGGCGAGACTGGGCCGAGGCCGCTGCGCACAGGGCGGGAAAGAGCTTGATTGGCTGCTGACGGGAGGCGAAACTTAGAAGGGCCAACGAGGGGCCACTTCCTCCAGCGCCGACTCTAAGCTCATTTGCCAGCAGCCAAGGATTGACAGCACCACCGTCCAATGAGTGATCAAGGTCTTCAGGTTCCCTGGAGGCCTTAAAGGCCCAGCTCACCCTCAGCCTCTGTGAGCGCACAGGAATCCCTTCCTTTTCATTCCACCACTGCAAGAGCAAAAGTACAATGCGCCTAAAGGGCGGCGCCCTGGGGTATGGGAACCTGCATGTGTTCCCCAATTGCCACCCTGGGGCAGCTCACGCTGATACAGACACACTTAGTTCAAAAACGAGAGAGAGAGAGAAGGTGTATAGATCAAATCTCAGCAACGCTTAAAACCTCCCACAGGAGACAGCAAGAGAATTTGGAGGTTTTAATGCTGTTAAGGCTCCTTAGAAAAGGACATACAGAGTCGATATGGATGCAGTGAGAATGGAGAGTGGAAGAAGCAGTAAAGACAGGAGCTGGAGAGTGTTTCCTCAGGGCTCCCCAATTCCGTTGCAGCCTCCAAGAAATGAAGACAGACAGAGAGAGGGAAGAGAGACAGAGAGAGAGAGAGAGAGAGAGAGAGAGAGAGATTTCTTTTAAAGTCTGGGCTGAGCACCTGCTCTGCACTGGATTGTGCACACCCCTTGCCTCCCAAATTCATACGAGAAGCCCGTCCCCAGCCCCACCCCACCCCCAGGAGATGGTATTTGGAGACTGGGTCTTTGGTAGGTCATTCAGTTTTGGTAAGGTCAGGAGGCTGGGGTCCACACATTGGGATTATTGCCCTTACAGGAAGAGACCATAGATGGTACTCTCCTCCCACCACCCCAACGTGAAGCCACAGGAAGAAGGCGGCTATCTTCAAGCCAAAACGAGGGCCCTCACCAAGAACTCCACCATGCTGGCACCCTGACTTTGGGCTTCCTAGCCTCCAGAACTGTGAGAGAATAAATTTCGGTTGTTTTAAGCCACCTGCTTTGTGGTAATTTGTTACGGTAAACCTAGGAATCTAACACCTCCCTCCGGGAGGTCTTTGTGTCTCAGGCCCCTGAGAATTCTAGTACCTTCCTCAGTCCAGATCTTACCATCCTGTTCAGTTTACCTGCAATAGTACCAAGTCAGTGAATTAAGGCTGGTTCTACTGTAGGTGTAGTTAAACGTTTCCCCCACTGCTCTAAAGCAGTGGTTCTCAAACTTTAGTGTGCTTCAGTAGCACTTGGAGGACTTGTAAAAACCTGATGGCTAGCAGCCTACCTTCAGAATATCCAATCCAGTAGGTCTGGGGCAGGGTCTGAGAATTTGCATTTCAAACAAGTTCCCAGCTGATGCTGATGCTGATGCTGCTGCTGCTGCTGCTGCTCCATGGCAGGCCAACAGCACCATCTGGTCCCCAGGCAAGCTAGGTCATCCATCAGTTTCTTTCAATAACATATACTAGAGGCTGGGCCACCATCTCTATCATCACACAAGTGGTTTATAACCTAATATTTTAATTTATTTGAGGCTGCTATAAAAGGATGTCAAACAGGCTTACCAAATACTTGAAAGAAATCCCTTTCAATGACACTAAGGTGGGCTGAAATAAATAGAACAAAGATACATTGGAGTCAGTGTTATTTATGCTAAAAAAAAAAAAAACCTCTGCAGCTTATTCATGTCAAACAAGCTTTTATTTTCAATGTGAACAATACTGTCAAATTTATATGTAAAAGGTAAGAATAAAGTCAGATAGCAGTTAATATCATTTTGGGATGTTGAACTTTGAAACAAAATCTGTGTTGTGGGCTAATGAAAACTAGAATCTCCGTGAAGAACAAATTCTTCTTTTCTTTCGCTGTCCACTTCTTTTTATGTCTCCCAACTGTAGGATGGGATAAGAGTCAATTAACAATTGTACACCAATAACATGCACCAGGGACTTTCTAAATATGAGTCAATACTATGTACATCTCCTGGCTCTCCAAGGAGAAAACAAAATGTTTTCTTCTTGTAACCCAGACCCTTGGTTGTCAGGGTGCACATCATTTCATCACACCAACCACATCTCTCTC
Organism: Hyperoodon ampullatus; assembly: GCF_949752795.1. Taxonomy (NCBI): domain Eukaryota; kingdom Metazoa; phylum Chordata; class Mammalia; order Artiodactyla; family Ziphiidae; genus Hyperoodon; species Hyperoodon ampullatus. The sequence goes on along the minus strand of NC_136913.1, from coordinate 91,639,686 downwards.
TTGCCAACCACTATATATGTTAGTTTTTTTTTCTTGAAAGGCCACTCTGTGATTTAAATGTCTTTCCACCTTAAGAGCCTATGCTCCTTACCAAATCATAAATCCCTTATAATCCCAGACCTTCAGTTTCCGTATCTGTATAATGAGAATGAGGCTGTTATCAAACATCCACAGGTGTGAAAATTAAGAAAGGGAGAATGAAAGAGTGTGATACTGAGAGAGAGAGAGAGAGATGAGAGAGAGAAAGGAAAAGATGAATGGGTGGCGGAAAGAGAAACTAGGATTGAATTACCAACTCAGTGATAGCCAATAATAATACTATGGCTCATTTTCTTTCCTTTTGAATAAAACATCTAAATTGAACTAATATTTGTGAATTACTCATGAAATGCAGTCTTATTTGAAATCCTTAACTTCTTACTACTTTGTAAGGAGTCACCGTCTCAAAGGCATTGCTATTCCAAGAGACTTCATTTCTGTGGCCAGGTGATGAAGGTACAGCTAGTGCACAGCTTAGTCGCTTTAGCTGCTTCTCCTGGTGACCAGTCTCTAAAAATATAGGTCTCTGTATTTTAGACCTCTAAAAAAATATAGGTCTCTATTTCCAGGTCTGATAAATTTCCCATCTGCAGTAGACTTAAAGCTCCGGGACAATGGACTTGTGGCTGTAAATGAAATACATTTCAGAACACACTTCTTTCCATACCATCTAGAATACAAGTACATTATTAACATTAAACTGTTTTTCCAAAACTAAATTTCAACAATTTTTTCTTATTTACTTTACAAAAAAAATTAAAAACATGATAGATAGCTAGTGGGAAGCAGCTGCATAGCACAGGGAGATCAGCTCGGAGCTCTGTGACCACCTAGACGGGTGGGATAGGGAGGGTGGGAGGGAGACGCAAGTGGGAAGAGAAATGGGGATATAGGTATACTATAGGTGATTCACTTTGGTATAAAGCAGAAACTAACACACCCCTGTAAAGCAATTATACTCCCATAAAGATGTTAAAAAGATAAACAAAAAAATAGATTAAGGATGTAAACAAAACAAAACATAAAGCTGTCAGTAACAGGTATATGTCAGGACCGGTTGCACTATACAATAATACCTTGTCTTCTCCAGAGCTGCCCTCTGCTGAGACCATATCCAGCTTCGGTCCTTCTTCTGCTTTTTCATCTCCATCCTCTTTCTCTTCCTCAGCATTTTCATAATGATATTCACTCTCTTCTTTAGTGTCGAATGATACGGACTTTGGCATCACAAGGTGGTGGGAAACATTTCCCGATTTAAAATCAGCAGCAGAATCTAGTTCTCTGCTCTCAGGAGGATCTGGAGAAGAGAAATATGTCAGAAAATAAATAAATAAATAAGGAGAATAGCTGGTCATGTTCCTACTGGTTGATACAGCACTTCCTTGGCCCTCACACTTCTGCTGCTTGACAGTTTTCACAACATTTTCCCCCTCTTTCCAGTAGATCTCACACACACTGTGCTGCGGATTATTTCTGGCCCTTTGGAGAAGGGATCGAAATCATTTGATCCTGCGAGCAATTTTGTATGTTTCTGCCAGAACGTCACTGGAAAATGTTCACCCCATTTCAAGACAAATTCTACCGCGAACCTCATTGATTCCTCAACCACTGAAAAGTGCCCCTGTGCCATTTCATCATTTTCTCAGGTCATCCTACTAAGAATCTTAACATTTTTAGAAGCCCGTCAACCAAAAGTGAGGTATGCCACTCGTTTGCCCTTCAGTTCGTAGAAGGCAGCATACTTTTTCTCAAGATCCTAAAGTTCTTTAGAGAATTGGGCTTCTACCTGTGCATACCGTGCCTGAAGGTTTTTGAGAGCTTTGACCCGCTGCTTAACCGCCAGAGGCCAGCGCTGAGTGCACCTCACCCTGCCTTTGAGGCCGATGCCCAGTCAGGGGCTGCAAGGGACAGGGGACTGGGCCGCCCCTCGCCAGCCTCGGCCCCGTCGTCGGGTCCACACGCCCCAGCCTCCCAGGACTCAGAGGCATCAGCCAGGACCTCGCACGCCCAGAACTCGGCCTCCACTACCGCCGCCGCAGGTTCCTCTGCCTCCTGGGATGCCGCCCCCTCTGCAGGTTCCCGCAGCTCCCAGGGCGGGGGGCCCTCTGCCTGGTACTCGCCCCGCCAGACCTCACCTGTCTCTCCCAGGTCTTCCTGACCCTGAGGAGGCGCGGCATCCTCTGCAGGGTCCGAGGGCCGTCGCGAGCAGCGACTGACCATCACGAATTCGGCGTGGGGCCCGGCCACGACACGGACGCGGTAGTGGCCGTGGGGCACAAGGCAATGGGCCGCATCCCGGCGCAGGGACTGAAACTGCGCCGCGGGCGCCCCATGGCCCGCGACCAATCCCGCGCCTCCCTGCCCATGCTCGTCCTCCTCTTCTGTCTCTTCCTCCTCCTCGACCTCTTCCTCAGTTTCCACCCCCTCTTCTGACTGGTACTCAGCCTCCTCCTGGTCCTCGATGTCTAATTCAAGCTCTTCCTCCTCCTCCTCCTCCTCCTCCTCCACCAGCTCTGCATCCCAGTCTTCTTCCACTGCGGCCTGGGCGGCCTCCTGCCCACCGTCCTCCCCGTGAAGGGCTCTGGAGAGCCCCAGGGAGGCCAGAAGGGCCGCGTCCCCCTCGACTCCATCCATCCCTCCCGAAGGGGAGGCACGGACCCCGAGGGCACTGGGGTCGCCACCCGCCCCGCCTCCAGCTCCGTCCTGGCCACCTGGGATCGGCCCACGCTCCTCGGTGGCAGACATGGCAGGAGGGACACGCCACACACGGATCGGGCTGCAGTGACGACCGTGGGGAAGATGGCGGCCACCGGGCTGGGTGTCGCTGAGGGAGGGGATGCTGTTGGCAGCGGGGCCTCCGGGACGGGGTGGGGGCTGCAGAGAAGCCGGCTGCCCAGGGGACCAGAGTCGGAGAAAATGCCTCTGGGAGCCCCGCTACGGGAAGAGCAGACGGCCTGCCCGCTGAGCGCCCCGGCGAGACTGGGCCGAGGCCGCTGCGCACAGGGCGGGAAAGAGCTTGATTGGCTGCTGACGGGAGGCGAAACTTAGAAGGGCCAACGAGGGGCCACTTCCTCCAGCGCCGACTCTAAGCTCATTTGCCAGCAGCCAAGGATTGACAGCACCACCGTCCAATGAGTGATCAAGGTCTTCAGGTTCCCTGGAGGCCTTAAAGGCCCAGCTCACCCTCAGCCTCTGTGAGCGCACAGGAATCCCTTCCTTTTCATTCCACCACTGCAAGAGCAAAAGTACAATGCGCCTAAAGGGCAGCGCCCTGGGGTATGGGAACCTGCATGTGTTCCCCAATTGCCACCCTGGGGCAGCTCACGCTGATACAGACACACTTAGTTCAAAAACGAGAGAGAGAGAGAAGGTGTATAGATCAAATCTCAGCAACGCTTAAAACCTCCCACAGGAGACAGCAAGAGAATTTGGAGGTTTTAATGCTGTTAAGGCTCCTTAGAAAAGGACATACAGAGTCGATATGGATGCAGTGAAAATGGAGAGTGGAAGAAGCAGTAAAGACAGGAGCTGGAGAGTGTTTCATCAGGGCTCCCCAATTCCGTTGCAGCCTCCAAGAAATGAAGACAGACAGAGAGAGGGAAGAGAGACAGAGAGAGAGAGAGAGAGAGAGAGAGAGAGAGAGAGATATTTCTTTTAAAGTCTGGGCTGAGCACCTGCTCTGCACTGGATTGTGCACACCCCTTGCCTCCCAAATTCATACGAGAAGCCCATCCCCAGCCCCACCCCACCCCCAGGAGATGGTATTTGGAGACTGGGTCTTTGGTAGGTCATTCAGTTTTGGTAAGGTCAGGAGGCTGGGGTCCACACATTGGGATTATTGCCCTTACAGGAAGAGACCATAGATGGTACTCTCCTCCCACCACCCCAACGTGAAGCCACAGGAAGAAGGCGGCTATCTTCAAGCCAAAACGAGGGCCCTCACCAAGAACTCCACCATGCTGGCACCCTGACTTTGGGCTTCCTAGCCTCCAGAACTGTGAGAGAATAAATTTCGGTTGTTTTAAGCCACCTGCTTTGTGGTAATTTGTTACGGTAAACCTAGGAATCTAACACCTCCCTCCGGGAGGTCTTTGTGTCTCAGGCCCCTGAGAATTCTAGTACCTTCCTCAGTCCAGATCTTACCATCCTGTTCAGTTTACCTGCAATAGTACCAAGTCAGTGAATTAAGGCTGGTTCTACTGTAGGTGTAGTTAAACGTTTCCCCCACTGCTCTAAAGCAGTGGTTCTCAAACTTTAGTGTGCTTCAGTAGCACTTGGAGGACTTGTAAAAACCTGATGGCTAGCAGCCTACCTTCAGAATATCCAATCCAGTAGGTCTGGGGCAGGGTCTGAGAATTTGCATTTCAAACAAGTTCCCAGCTGATGCTGATGCTGATGCTGCTGCTGCTGCTGCTGCTCCATGGCAGGCCAACAGCACCATCTGGTCCCCAGGCAAGCTAGGTCATCCATCAGTTTCTTTCAATAACATATACTAGAGGCTGGGCCACCATCTCTATCATCACACAAGTGGTTTATAACCTAATATTTTAATTTATTTGAGGCTGCTATAAAAGGATGTCAAACAGGCTTACCAAATACTTGAAAGAAATCCCTTTCAATGACACTAAGGTGGGCCGAAATAAATAGAACAAAGATACATTGGAGTCAGTGTTATTTATGCTAAAAAAAAAAAAACCTCTGCAGCTTATTCATGTCAAACAAGCTTTTATTTTCAATGTGAACAATACTGTCAAATTTATATGTAAAAGGTAAGAATAAAGTCAGATAGCAGTTAATATCATTTTGGGATGTTGAACTTTGAAACAAAATCTGTGTTGTGGGCTAATGAAAACTAGAATCTCCGTGAAGAACAAATTCTTCTTTTCTTTCGCTGTCCACTTCTTTTTATGTCTCCCAACTGTAGGATGGGATAAGAGTCAATTAACAATTGTACACCAATAACATGCACCAGGGACTTTCTAAATATGAGTCAATACTATGTACATCTCCTGGCTCTCCAAGGAGAAAACAAAATGTTTTCTTCTTGTAACCCAGACCCTTGGTTGTCAGGGTGCACATCATTTCATCACACCAACCACATCTCTCTCTTGCCAACCACTATATATGTTAGTTTTTTTTTCTTGAAAGGCCACTCTGTGATTTAAATGTCTTTCCACCTTAAGAGCCTATGCTCCTTACCAAATCATAAATCCCTTATAATCCCAGACCTTCAGTTTCCGTATCTGTATAATGAGAATGAGGCTGTTATCAAACATCCACAGGTGTGAAAATTAAGAAAGGGAGAAAGAAAGAGTGTGATACTGAGAGAGAGAGAGAGAGAGATGAGAGAGAGAAAGGAAAAGATGAATGGGTGGCGGAAAGAGAAACTAGGATTGAATTACCAACTCAGTGATAGCCAATAATAATACTATGGCTCATTTTCTTTCCTTTTGAATAAAACATCTAAATTGAACTAATATTTGTGAATTACTCATGAAATGCAGTCTTATTTGAAATCCTTAACTTCTTACTACTTTGTAAGGAGTCACCGTCTCAAAGGCATTGCTATTCCAAGAGACTTCATTTCTGTGGCCAGGTGATGAAGGTACAGCTAGTGCACAGCTTAGTCGCTTTAGCTGCTTCTCCTGGTGACCAGTCTCTAAAAATATAGGTCTCTGTATTTTAGACCTCTAAAAAAATATAGGTCTCTATTTCCAGGTCTGATAAATTTCCCATCTGCAGTAGACTTAAAGCTCCGGGACAATGGACTTGTGGCTGTAAATGAAATACATTTCAGAACACACTTCTTTCCATACCATCTAGAATACAAGTACATTATTAACATTAAACTGTTTTTCCAAAACTAAATTTCAACAATTTTTTCTTATTTACTTTACAAAAAAAATTAAAAACATGATAGATAGCTAGTGGGAAGCAGCTGCATAGCACAGGGAGATCAGCTCGGAGCTCTGTGACCACCTAGACGGGTGGGATAGGGAGGGTGGGAGGGAGACGCAAGTGGGAAGAGAAATGGGGATATAGGTATACTATAGGTGATTCACTTTGGTATAAAGCAGAAACTAACACACCCCTGTAAAGCAATTATACTCCCATAAAGATGTTAAAAAGATAAACAAAAAAATAGATTAAGGATGTAAACAAAACAAAACATAAAGCTGTCAGTAACAGGTATATGTCAGGACCGGTTGCACTATACAATAATACCTTGTCTTCTCCAGAGCTGCCCTCTGCTGAGACCATATCCAGCTTCGGTCCTTCTTCTGCTTTTTCATCTCCATCCTCTTTCTCTTCCTCAGCATTTTCATAATGATATTCACTCTCTTCTTTAGTGTCGAATGATACGGACTTTGGCATCACAAGGTGGTGGGAAACATTTTCCGATTTAAAATCAGCAGCAGAATCTAGTTCTCTGCTCTCAGGAGGATCTGGAGAAGAGAAATATGTCAGAAAATAAATAAATAAATAAGGAGAATAGCTGGTCATGTTCCTACTGGTTGATACAGCACTTCCTTGGCCCTCACACTTCTGCTGCTTGACAGTTTTCACAACATTTTCCCCCTCTTTCCAGTAGATCTCACACACACTGTGCTGCGGATTATTTCTGGCCCTTTGGAGAAGGGATCGAAATCATTTGATCCTGCGAGCAATTTTGTATGTTTCTGCCAGAACGTCACTGGAAAATGTTCACCCCATTTCAAGACAAATTCTACCGCGAACCTCATTGATTCCTCAACCACTGAAAAGTGCCCCTGTGCCATTTCATCATTTTCTCAGGTCATCCTACTAAGAATCTTAACATTTTTAGAAGCCCGTCAACCAAAAGTGAGGTATGCCACTCGTTTGCCCTTCAGTTCGTAGAAGGCAGCATACTTTTTCTCAAGATCCTAAAGTTCTTTAGAGAATTGGGCTTCTACCTGTGCATACCGTGCCTGAAGGTTTTTGAGAGCTTTGACCCGCTGCTTAACCGCCAGAGGCCAGCGCTGAGTGCACCTCACCCTGCCTTTGAGGCCGATGCCCAGTCAGGGGCTGCAAGGGACAGGGGACTGGGCCGCCCCTCGCCAGCCTCGGCCCCGTCGTCGGGTCCACACGCCCCAGCCTCCCAGGACTCGGAGGCATCAGCCAGGACCTCGCACGCCCAGAACTCGGCCTCCACTACCGCCGCCGCAGGTTCCTCTGCCTCCTGGGATGCCGCCCCCTCTGCAGGTTCCCGCAGCTCCCAGGGCGGGGGGCCCTCTGCCTGGTACTCGCCCCGCCAGACCTCACCTGTCTCTCCCAGGTCTTCCTGACCCTGAGGAGGCGCGGCATCCTCTGCAGGGTCCGAGGGCCGTCGCGAGCAGCGACTGACCATCACGAATTCGGCGTGGGGCCCGGCCACGACACGGACGCGGTAGTGGCCGTGGGGCACAAGGCAATGGGCCGCATCCCGGCGCAGGGACTGAAACTGCGCCGCGGGCGCCCCATGGCCCGCGACCAATCCCGCGCCTCCCTGCCCATGCTCGTCCTCCTCTTCTGTCTCTTCCTCCTCCTCGACCTCTTCCTCAGTTTCCACCCCCTCTTCTGACTGGTACTCAGCCTCCTCCTGGTCCTCGATGTCTAATTCAAGCTCTTCCTCCTCCTCCTCCTCCTCCTCCTCCTCCACCAGCTCTGCATCCCAGTCTTCTTCCACTGCGGCCTGGGCGGCCTCCTGCCCACCGTCCTCCCCGTGAAGGGCTCTGGAGAGCCCCAGGGAGGCCAGAAGGGCCGCGTCCCCCTCGACTCCATCCATCCCTCCCGAAGGGGAGGCACGGACCCCGAGGGCACTGGGGTCGCCACCCGCCCCGCCTCCAGCTCCGTCCTGGCCACCTGGGATCGGCCCACGCTCCTCGGTGGCAGACATGGCAGGAGGGACACGCCACACACGGATCGGGCTGCAGTGACGACCGTGGGGAAGATGGCGGCCACCGGGCTGGGTGTCGCTGAGGGAGGGGATGCTGTTGGCAGCGGGGCCTCCGGGACGGGGTGGGGGCTGCAGAGAAGCCGGCTGCCCAGGGGACCAGAGTCGGAGAAAATGCCTCTGGGAGCCCCGCTACGGGAAGAGCAGACGGCCTGCCCGCCGAGCGCCCCGGCGAGACTGGGCCGAGGCCGCTGCGCACAGGGCGGGAAAGAGCTTGATTGGCTGCTGACGGGAGGCGAAACTTAGAAGGGCCAACGAGGGGCCACTTCCTCCAGCGCCGACTCTAAGCTCATTTGCCAGCAGCCAAGGATTGACAGCACCACCGTCCAATGAGTGATCAAGGTCTTCAGGTTCCCTGGAGGCCTTAAAGGCCCAGCTCACCCTCAGCCTCTGTGAGCGCACAGGAATCCCTTCCTTTTCATTCCACCACTGCAAGAGCAAAAGTACAATGCGCCTAAAGGGCGGCGCCCTGGGGTATGGGAACCTGCATGTGTTCCCCAATTGCCACCCTGGGGCAGCTCACGCTGATACAGACACACTTAGTTCAAAAACGAGAGAGAGAGAGAAGGTGTATAGATCAAATCTCAGCAACGCTTAAAACCTCCCACAGGAGACAGCAAGAGAATTTGGAGGTTTTAATGCTGTTAAGGCTCCTTAGAAAAGGACATACAGAGTCGATATGGATGCAGTGAGAATGGAGAGTGGAAGAAGCAGTAAAGACAGGAGCTGGAGAGTGTTTCATCAGGGCTCCCCAATTCCGTTGCAGCCTCCAAGAAATGAAGACAGACAGAGAGAGGGAAGAGAGACAGAGAGAGACAGAGAGAGAGAGAGAGAGAGAGATTTCTTTTAAAGTCTGGGCTGAGCACCTGCTCTGCACTGGATTGTGCACACCCCTTGCCTCCCAAATTCATACGAGAAGCCCGTCCCCAGCCCCACCCCACCCCCAGGAGATGGTATTTGGAGACTGGGTCTTTGGTAGGTCATTCAGTTTTGGTAAGGTCAGGAGGCTGGGGTCCACACATTGGGATTATTGCCCTTACAGGAAGAGACCATAGATGGTACTCTCCTCCCACCACCCCAACGTGAAGCCACAGGAAGAAGGCGGCTATCTTCAAGCCAAAACGAGGGCCCTCACCAAGAACTCCACCATGCTGGCACCCTGACTTTGGGCTTCCTAGCCTCCAGAACTGTGAGAGAATAAATTTCGGTTGTTTTAAGCCACCTGCTTTGTGGTAATTTGTTACGGTAAACCTAGGAATCTAACACCTCCCTCCGGGAGGTCTTTGTGTCTCAGGCCCCTGAGAATTCTAGTACCTTCCTCAGTCCAGATCTTACCATCCTGTTCAGTTTACCTGCAATAGTACCAAGTCAGTGAATTAAGGCTGGTTCTACTGTAGGTGTAGTTAAACGTTTCCCCCACTGCTCTAAAGCAGTGGTTCTCAAACTTTAGTGTGCTTCAGTAGCACTTGGAGGACTTGTAAAAACCTGATGGCTAGCAGCCTACCTTCAGAATATCCAATCCAGTAGGTCTGGGGCAGGGTCTGAGAATTTGCATTTCAAACAAGTTCCCAGCTGATGCTGATGCTGATGCTGCTGCTGCTGCTGCTGCTCCATGGCAGGCCAACAGCACCATCTGGTCCCCAGGCAAGCTAGGTCATCCATCAGTTTCTTTCAATAACATATACTAGAGGCTGGGCCACCATCTCTATCATCACACAAGTGGTTTATAATCTAATATTTTAATTTATTTGAGGCTGCTATAAAAGGATGTCAAACAGGCTTACCAAATACTTGAAAGAAATCCCTTTCAATGACACTAAGGTGGGCCGAAATAAATAGAACAAAGATACATTGGAGTCAGTGTTATTTATGCTAAAAAAAAAAAAACCTCTGCAGCTTATTCATGTCAAACAAGCTTTTATTTTCAATGTGAACAATACTGTCAAATTTATATGTAAAAGGTAAGAATAAAGTCAGATAGCAGTTAATATCATTTTGGGATGTTGAACTTTGAAACAAAATCTGTGTTGTGGGCTAATGAAAACTAGAATCTCCGTGAAGAACAAATTCTTCTTTTCTTTCGCTGTCCACTTCTTTTTATGTCTCCCAACTGTAGGATGGGATAAGAGTCAATTAACAATTGTACACCAATAACATGCACCAGGGACTTTCTAAATATGAGTCAATACTATGTACATCTCCTGGCTCTCCAAGGAGAAAACAAAATGTTTTCTTCTTGTAACCCAGACCCTTGGTTGTCAGGGTGCACATCATTTCATCACACCAACCACATCTCTCTCTTGCCAACCACTATATATGTTAGTTTTTTTTTCTTGAAAGGCCACTCTGTGATTTAAATGTCTTTCCACCTTAAGAGCCTATGCTCCTTACCAAATCATAAATCCCTTATAATCCCAGACCTTCAGTTTCCGTATCTGTATAATGAGAATGAGGCTGTTATCAAACATCCACAGGTGTGAAAATTAAGAAAGGGAGAATGAAAGAGTGTGATACTGAGAGAGAGAGAGAGAGATGAGAGAGAGAAAGGAAAAGATGAATGGGTGGCGGAAAGAGAAACTAGGATTGAATTACCAACTCAGTGATAGCCAATAATAATACTATGGCTCATTTTCTTTCCTTTTGAATAAAACATCTAAATTGAACTAATATTTGTGAATTACTCATGAAATGCAGTCTTATTTGAAATCCTTAACTTCTTACTACTTTGTAAGGAGTCACCGTCTCAAAGGCATTGCTATTCCAAGAGACTTCATTTCTGTGGCCAGGTGATGAAGGTACAGCTAGTGCACAGCTTAGTCGCTTTAGCTGCTTCTCCTGGTGACCAGTCTCTAAAAATATAGGTCTCTGTATTTTAGACCTCTAAAAAAATATAGGTCTCTATTTCCAGGTCTGATAAATTTCCCATCTGCAGTAGACTTAAAGCTCCGGGACAATGGACTTGTGGCTGTAAATGAAATACATTTCAGAACACACTTCTTTCCATACCATCTAGAATACAAGTACATTATTAACATTAAACTGTTTTTCCAAAACTAAATTTCAACAATTTTTTCTTATTTACTTTACAAAAAAAATTAAAAACATGATAGATAGCTAGTGGGAAGCAGCTGCATAGCACAGGGAGATCAGCTCGGAGCTCTGTGACCACCTAGACGGGTGGGATAGGGAGGGTGGGAGGGAGACGCAAGTGGGAAGAGAAATGGGGATATAGGTATACTATAGGTGATTCACTTTGGTATAAAGCAGAAACTAACACACCCCTGTAAAGCAATTATACTCCCATAAAGATGTTAAAAAGATAAACAAAAAAATAGATTAAGGATGTAAACAAAACAAAACATAAAGCTGTCAGTAACAGGTATATGTCAGGACCGGTTGCACTATACAATAATACCTTGTCTTCTCCAGAGCTGCCCTCTGCTGAGACCATATCCAGCTTCGGTCCTTCTTCTGCTTTTTCATCTCCATCCTCTTTCTCTTCCTCAGCATTTTCATAATGATATTCACTCTCTTCTTTAGTGTCGAATGATACGGACTTTGGCATCACAAGGTGGTGGGAAACATTTTCCGATTTAAAATCAGCAGCAGAATCTAGTTCTCTGCTCTCAGGAGGATCTGGAGAAGAGAAATATGTCAGAAAATAAATAAATAAATAAGGAGAATAGCTGGTCATGTTCCTACTGGTTGATACAGCACTTCCTTGGCCCTCACACTTCTGCTGCTTGACAGTTTTCACAACATTTTCCCCCTCTTTCCAGTAGATCTCACACACACTGTGCTGCGGATTATTTCTGGCCCTTTGGAGAAGGGATCAAAATCATTTGATCCTGCGAGCAATTTTGTATGTTTCTGCCAGAACGTCACTGGAAAATGTTCACCCCATTTCAAGACAAATTCTACCGCGAACCTCATTGATTCCTCAACCACTGAAAAGTGCCCCTGTGCCATTTCATCATTTTCTCAGGTCATCCTACTAAGAATCTTAACATTTTTAGAAGCCCGTCAACCAAAAGTGAGGTATGCCACTCGTTTGCCCTTCAGTTCGTAGAAGGCAGCATACTTTTTCTCAAGATCCTAAAGTTCTTTAGAGAATTGGGCTTCTACCTGTGCATACCGTGCCTGAAGGTTTTTGAGAGCTTTGACCCGCTGCTTAACCGCCAGAGGCCAGCGCTGAGTGCACCTCACCCTGCCTTTGAGGCCGATGCCCAGTCAGGGGCTGCAAGGGACAGGGGACTGGGCCGCCCCTCGCCAGCCTCGGCCCCGTCGTCGGGTCCACACGCCCCAGCCTCCCAGGACTCGGAGGCATCAGCCAGGACCTCGCACGCCCAGAACTCGGCCTCCACTACCGCCGCCGCAGGTTCCTCTGCCTCCTGGGATGCCGCCCCCTCTGCAGGTTCCCGCAGCTCCCAGGGCGGGGGGCCCTCTGCCTGGTACTCGCCCCGCCAGACCTCACCTGTCTCTCCCAGGTCTTCCTGACCCTGAGGAGGCGCGGCATCCTCTGCAGGGTCCGAGGGCCGTCGCGAGCAGCGACTGACCATCACGAATTCGGCGTGGGGCCCGGCCACGACACGGACGCGGTAGTGGCCGTGGGGCACAAGGCAATGGGCCGCATCCCGGCGCAGGGACTGAAACTGCGCCGCGGGCGCCCCATGGCCCGCGACCAATCCCGCGCCTCCCTGCCCATGCTCGTCCTCCTCTTCTGTCTCTTCCTCCTCCTCGACCTCTTCCTCAGTTTCCACCCCCTCTTCTGACTGGTACTCAGCCTCCTCCTGGTCCTCGATGTCTAATTCAAGCTCTTCCTCCTCCTCCTCCTCCTCCTCCTCCTCCACCAGCTCTGCATTCCAGTCTTCTTCCACTGCGGCCTGGGCGGCCTCCTGCCCACCGTCCTCCCCGTGAAGGGCTCTGGAGAGCCCCAGGGAGGCCAGAAGGGCCGCGTCCCCCTCGACTCCATCCATCCCTCCCGAAGGGGAGGCACGGACCCCGAGGGCACTGGGGTCGCCACCCGCCCCGCCTCCAGCTCCGTCCTGGCCACCTGGGATCGGCCCACGCTCCTCGGTGGCAGACATGGCAGGAGGGACACGCCACACACGGATCGGGCTGCAGTGACGACCGTGGGGAAGATGGCGGCCACCGGGCTGGGTGTCGCTGAGGGAGGGGATGCTGTTGGCAGCGGGGCCTCCGGGACGGGGTGGGGGCTGCAGAGAAGCCGGCTGCCCAGGGGACCAGAGTCGGAGAAAATGCCTCTGGGAGCCCCGCTACGGGAAGAGCAGACGGCCTGCCCGCTGAGCGCCCCGGCGAGACTGGGCCGAGGCCGCTGCGCACAGGGCGGGAAAGAGCTTGATTGGCTGCTGACGGGAGGCGAAACTTAGAAGGGCCAACGAGGGGCCACTTCCTCCAGCGCCGACTCTAAGCTCATTTGCCAGCAGCCAAGGATTGACAGCACCACCGTCCAATGAGTGATCAAGGTCTTCAGGTTCCCTGGAGGCCTTAAAGGCCCAGCTCACCCTCAGCCTCTGTGAGCGCACAGGAATCCCTTCCTTTTCATTCCACCACTGCAAGAGCAAAAGTACAATGCGCCTAAAGGGCAGCGCCCTGGGGTATGGGAACCTGCATGTGTTCCCCAATTGCCACCCTGGGGCAGCTCACGCTGATACAGACACACTTAGTTCAAAAACGAGAGAGAGAGAGAAGGTGTATAGATCAAATCTCAGCAACGCTTAAAACCTCCCACAGGAGACAGCAAGAGAATTTGGAGGTTTTAATGCTGTTAAGGCTCCTTAGAAAAGGACATACAGAGTCGATATGGATGCAGTGAAAATGGAGAGTGGAAGAAGCAGTAAAGACAGGAGCTGGAGAGTGTTTCATCAGGGCTCCCCAATTCCGTTGCAGCCTCCAAGAAATGAAGACAGACAGAGAGAGGGAAGAGAGACAGAGAGAGAGAGAGAGAGAGAGAGAGAGAGAGAGATATTTCTTTTAAAGTCTGGGCTGAGCACCTGCTCTGCACTGGATTGTGCACACCCCTTGCCTCCCAAATTCATACGAGAAGCCCATCCCCAGCCCCACCCCACCCCCAGGAGATGGTATTTGGAGACTGGGTCTTTGGTAGGTCATTCAGTTTTGGTAAGGTCAGGAGGCTGGGGTCCACACATTGGGATTATTGCCCTTACAGGAAGAGACCATAGATGGTACTCTCCTCCCACCACCCCAACGTGAAGCCACAGGAAGAAGGCGGCTATCTTCAAGCCAAAACGAGGGCCCTCACCAAGAACTCCACCATGCTGGCACCCTGACTTTGGGCTTCCTAGCCTCCAGAACTGTGAGAGAATAAATTTCGGTTGTTTTAAGCCACCTGCTTTGTGGTAATTTGTTACGGTAAACCTAGGAATCTAACACCTCCCTCCGGGAGGTCTTTGTGTCTCAGGCCCCTGAGAATTCTAGTACCTTCCTCAGTCCAGATCTTACCATCCTGTTCAGTTTACCTGCAATAGTACCAAGTCAGTGAATTAAGGCTGGTTCTACTGTAGGTGTAGTTAAACGTTTCCCCCACTGCTCTAAAGCAGTGGTTCTCAAACTTTAGTGTGCTTCAGTAGCACTTGGAGGACTTGTAAAAACCTGATGGCTAGCAGCCTACCTTCAGAATATCCAATCCAGTAGGTCTGGGGCAGGGTCTGAGAATTTGCATTTCAAACAAGTTCCCAGCTGATGCTGATGCTGATGCTGCTGCTGCTGCTGCTGCTCCATGGCAGGCCAACAGCACCATCTGGTCCCCAGGCAAGCTAGGTCATCCATCAGTTTCTTTCAATAACATATACTAGAGGCTGGGCCACCATCTCTATCATCACACAAGTGGTTTATAACCTAATATTTTAATTTATTTGAGGCTGCTATAAAAGGATGTCAAACAGGCTTACCAAATACTTGAAAGAAATCCCTTTCAATGACACTAAGGTGGGCCGAAATAAATAGAACAAAGATACATTGGAGTCAGTGTTATTTATGCTAAAAAAAAAAAAAACCTCTGCAGCTTATTCATGTCAAACAAGCTTTTATTTTCAATGTGAACAATACTGTCAAATTTATATGTAAAAGGTAAGAATAAAGTCAGATAGCAGTTAATATCATTTTGGGATGTTGAACTTTGAAACAAAATCTGTGTTGTGGGCTAATGAAAACTAGAATCTCCGTGAAGAACAAATTCTTCTTTTCTTTCGCTGTCCACTTCTTTTTATGTCTCCCAACTGTAGGATGGGATAAGAGTCAATTAACAATTGTACACCAATAACATGCACCAGGGACTTTCTAAATATGAGTCAATACTATGTACATCTCCTGGCTCTCCAAGGAGAAAACAAAATGTTTTCTTCTTGTAACCCAGACCCTTGGTTGTCAGGGTGCACATCATTTCATCACACCAACCACATCTCTCTCTTGCCAACCACTATATATGTTAGTTTTTTTTTCTTGAAAGGCCACTCTGTGATTTAAATGTCTTTCCACCTTAAGAGCCTATGCTCCTTACCAAATCATAAATCCCTTATAATCCCAGACCTTCAGTTTCCGTATCTGTATAATGAGAATGAGGCTGTTATCAAACATCCACAGGTGTGAAAATTAAGAAAGGGAGAAAGAAAGAGTGTGATACTGAGAGAGAGAGAGAGAGAGATGAGAGAGAGAAAGGAAAAGATGAATGGGTGGCGGAAAGAGAAACTAGGATTGAATTACCAACTCAGTGATAGCCAATAATAATACTATGGCTCATTTTCTTTCCTTTTGAATAAAACATCTAAATTGAACTAATATTTGTGAATTACTCATGAAATGCAGTCTTATTTGAAATCCTTAACTTCTTACTACTTTGTAAGGAGTCACCGTCTCAAAGGCATTGCTATTCCAAGAGACTTCATTTCTGTGGCCAGGTGATGAAGGTACAGCTAGTGCACAGCTTAGTCGCTTTAGCTGCTTCTCCTGGTGACCAGTCTCTAAAAATATAGGTCTCTGTATTTTAGACCTCTAAAAAAATATAGGTCTCTATTTCCAGGTCTGATAAATTTCCCATCTGCAGTAGACTTAAAGCTCCGGGACAATGGACTTGTGGCTGTAAATGAAATACATTTCAGAACACACTTCTTTCCATACCATCTAGAATACAAGTACATTATTAACATTAAACTGTTTTTCCAAAACTAAATTTCAACAATTTTTTCTTATTTACTTTACAAAAAAAATTAAAAACATGATAGATAGCTAGTGGGAAGCAGCTGCATAGCACAGGGAGATCAGCTCGGAGCTCTGTGACCACCTAGACGGGTGGGATAGGGAGGGTGGGAGGGAGACGCAAGTGGGAAGAGAAATGGGGATATAGGTATACTATAGGTGATTCACTTTGGTATAAAGCAGAAACTAACACACCCCTGTAAAGCAATTATACTCCCATAAAGATGTTAAAAAGATAAACAAAAAAATAGATTAAGGATGTAAACAAAACAAAACATAAAGCTGTCAGTAACAGGTATATGTCAGGACCGGTTGCACTATACAATAATACCTTGTCTTCTCCAGAGCTGCCCTCTGCTGAGACCATATCCAGCTTCGGTCCTTCTTCTGCTTTTTCATCTCCATCCTCTTTCTCTTCCTCAGCATTTTCATAATGATATTCACTCTCTTCTTTAGTGTCGAATGATACGGACTTTGGCATCACAAGGTGGTGGGAAACATTTTCCGATTTAAAATCAGCAGCAGAATCTAGTTCTCTGCTCTCAGGAGGATCTGGAGAAGAGAAATATGTCAGAAAATAAATAAATAAATAAGGAGAATAGCTGGTCATGTTCCTACTGGTTGATACAGCACTTCCTTGGCCCTCACACTTCTGCTGCTTGACAGTTTTCACAACATTTTCCCCCTCTTTCCAGTAGATCTCACACACACTGTGCTGCGGATTATTTCTGGCCCTTTGGAGAAGGGATCGAAATCATTTGATCCTGCGAGCAATTTTGTATGTTTCTGCCAGAACGTCACTGGAAAATGTTCACCCCATTTCAAGACAAATTCTACCGCGAACCTCATTGATTCCTCAACCACTGAAAAGTGCCCCTGTGCCATTTCATCATTTTCTCAGGTCATCCTACTAAGAATCTTAACATTTTTAGAAGCCCGTCAACCAAAAGTGAGGTATGCCACTCGTTTGCCCTTCAGTTCGTAGAAGGCAGCATACTTTTTCTCAAGATCCTAAAGTTCTTTAGAGAATTGGGCTTCTACCTGTGCATACCGTGCCTGAAGGTTTTTGAGAGCTTTGACCCGCTGCTTAACCGCCAGAGGCCAGCGCTGAGTGCACCTCACCCTGCCTTTGAGGCCGATGCCCAGTCAGGGGCTGCAAGGGACAGGGGACTGGGCCGCCCCTCGCCAGCCTCGGCCCCGTCGTCGGGTCCACACGCCCCAGCCTCCCAGGACTCGGAGGCATCAGCCAGGACCTCACACGCCCAGAACTCGGCCTCCACTACCGCCGCCGCAGGTTCCTCTGCCTCCTGGGATGCCGCCCCCTCTGCAGGTTCCCGCAGCTCCCAGGGCGGGGGGCCCTCTGCCTGGTACTCGCCCCGCCAGACCTCACCTGTCTCTCCCAGGTCTTCCTGACCCTGAGGAGGCGCGGCATCCTCTGCAGGGTCCGAGGGCCGTCGCGAGCAGCGACTGACCATCACGAATTCGGCGTGGGGCCCGGCCACGACACGGACGCGGTAGTGGCCGTGGGGCACAAGGCAATGGGCCGCATCCCGGCGCAGGGACTGAAACTGCGCCGCGGGCGCCCCATGGCCCGCGACCACTCCCGCGCCTCCCTGCCCATGCTCGTCCTCCTCTTCTGTCTCTTCCTCCTCCTCGACCTCTTCCTCAGTTTCCACCCCCTCTTCTGACTGGTACTCAGCCTCCTCCTGGTCCTCGATGTCTAATTCAAGCTCTTCCTCCTCCTCCTCCTCCTCCTCCTCCACCAGCTCTGCATCCCAGTCTTCTTCCACTGCGGCCTGGGCGGCCTCCTGCCCACCGTCCTCCCCGTGAAGGGCTCTGGAGAGCCCCAGGGAGGCCAGAAGGGCCGCGTCCCCCTCGACTCCATCCATCCCTCCCGAAGGGGAGGCACGGACCCCGAGGGCACTGGGGTCGCCACCCGCCCCGCCTCCAGCTCCGTCCTGGCCACCTGGGATCGGCCCACGCTCCTCGGTGGCAGACATGGCAGGAGGGACACGCCACACACGGATCGGGCTGCAGTGACGACCGTGGGGAAGATGGCGGCCACCGGGCTGGGTGTCGCTGAGGGAGGGGATGCTGTTGGCAGCGGGGCCTCCGGGACGGGGTGGGGGCTGCAGAGAAGCCGGCTGCCCAGGGGACCAGAGTCGGAGAAAATGCCTCTGGGAGCCCCGCTACGGGAAGAGCAGACGGCCTGCCCGCCGAGCGCCCCGGCGAGACTGGGCCGAGGCCGCTGCGCACAGGGCGGGAAAGAGCTTGATTGGCTGCTGACGGGAGGCGAAACTTAGAAGGGCCAACGAGGGGCCACTTCCTCCAGCGCCGACTCTAAGCTCATTTGCCAGCAGCCAAGGATTGACAGCACCACCGTCCAATGAGTGATCAAGGTCTTCAGGTTCCCTGGAGGCCTTAAAGGCCCAGCTCACCCTCAGCCTCTGTGAGCGCACAGGAATCCCTTCCTTTTCATTCCACCACTGCAAGAGCAAAAGTACAATGCGCCTAAAGGGCGGCGCCCTGGGGTATGGGAACCTGCATGTGTTCCCCAATTGCCACCCTGGGGCAGCTCACGCTGATACAGACACACTTAGTTCAAAAACGAGAGAGAGAGAGAAGGTGTATAGATCAAATCTCAGCAACGCTTAAAACCTCCCACAGGAGACAGCAAGAGAATTTGGAGGTTTTAATGCTGTTAAGGCTCCTTAGAAAAGGACATACAGAGTCGATATGGATGCAGTGAGAATGGAGAGTGGAAGAAGCAGTAAAGACAGGAGCTGGAGAGTGTTTCATCAGGGCTCCCCAATTCCGTTGCAGCCTCCAAGAAATGAAGACAGACAGAGAGAGGGAAGAGAGACAGAGAGAGAGAGAGAGAGAGAGAGAGAGAGAGAGAGATTTCTTTTAAAGTCTGGGCTGGGCACCTGCTCTGCACTGGATTGTGCACACCCCTTGCCTCCCAAATTCATACGAGAAGCCCGTCCCCAGCCCCACCCCACCCCCAGGAGATGGTATTTGGAGACTGGGTCTTTGCTGGGTCATTCAGTTTTGGTAAGGTCAGGAGGCTGGGGTCCACACATTGGGATTATTGCCCTTACAGGAAGAGACCATAGATGGTACTCTCCTCCCACCACCCCAACGTGAAGCCACAGGAAGAAGGCGGCTATCTTCAAGCCAAAACGAGGGCCCTCACCAAGAACTCCACCATGCTGGCACCCTGACTTTGGGCTTCCTAGCCTCCAGAACTGTGAGAGAATAAATTTCGGTTGTTTTAAGCCACCTGCTTTGTGGTAATTTGTTACGGTAAACCTAGGAAACTAACACCTCCCTCCGGGAGGTCTTTGTGTCTCAGGCCCCTGAGAATTCTAGTACCTTCCTCAGTCCAGATCTTACCATCCTGTTCAGTTTACCTGCAATAGTACCAAGTCAGTGAATTAAGGCTGGTTCTACTGTAGGTGTAGTTAAACGTTTCCCCCACTGCTCTAAAGCAGTGGTTCTCAAACTTTAGTGTGCTTCAGTAGCACTTGGAGGACTTGTAAAAACCTGATGGCTAGCAGCCTACCTTCAGAATATCCAATCCAGTAGGTCTGGGGCAGGGTCTGAGAATTTGCATTTCAAACAAGTTCCCAGCTGATGCTGCTGCTGCTGCTGCTGCTGCTGCTGCTGCTCCATGGCAGGCCAACAGCACCATCTGGTCCCCAGGCAAGCTAGGTCATCCATCAGTTTCTTTCAATAACATATACTAGAGGCTGGGCCACCATCTCTATCATCACACAAGTGGTTTATAATCTAATATTTTAATTTATTTGAGGCTGCTATAAAAGGATGTCAAACAGGCTTACCAAATACTTGAAAGAAATCCCTTTCAATGACAGTAAGGTGGGCTGAAATAAATAGAACAAAGATACATTGGAGTCAGTGTTATTTATGCTAAAAAAAAAAACCTCTGCAGCTTATTCATGTCAAACAAGCTTTTATTTTCAATGTGAACAATACTGTCAAATTTATATGTAAAAGGTAAGAATAAAGTCAGATAGCAGTTAATATCATTTTGGGATGTTGAACTTTGAAACAAAATCTGTGTTGTGGGCTAATGAAAACTAGAATCTCCGTGAAGAACAAATTCTTCTTTTCTTTCGCTGTCCACTTCTTTTTATGTCTCCCAACTGTAGGATGGGATAAGAGTCAATTAACAATTGTACACCAATAACATGCACCAGGGACTTTCTAAATATGAGTCAATACTATGTACATCTCCTGGCTCTCCAAGGAGAAAACAAAATGTTTTCTTCTTGTAACCCAGACCCTTGGTTGTCAGGGTGCACATCATTTCATCACACCAACCACATCTCTCTCTTGCCAACCACTATATATGTTAGTTTTTTTTTCTTGAAAGGCCACTCTGTGATTTAAATGTCTTTCCACCTTAAGAGCCTATGCTCCTTACCAAATCATAAATCCCTTATAATCCCAGACCTTCAGTTTCCGTATCTGTATAATGAGAATGAGGCTGTTATCAAACATCCACAGGTGTGAAAATTAAGAAAGGGAGAATGAAAGAGTGTGATACTGAGAGAGAGAGAGAGAGATGAGAGAGAGAAAGGAAAAGATGAATGGGTGGCGGAAAGAGAAACTAGGATTGAATTACCAACTCAGTGATAGCCAATAATAATACTATGGCTCATTTTCTTTCCTTTTGAATAAAACATCTAAATTGAACTAATATTTGTGAATTACTCATGAAATGCAGTCTTATTTGAAATCCTTAACTTCTTACTACTTTGTAAGGAGTCACCGTCTCAAAGGCATTGCTATTCCAAGAGACTTCATTTCTGTGGCCAGGTGATGAAGGTACAGCTAGTGCACAGCTTAGTCGCTTTAGCTGCTTCTCCTGGTGACCAGTCTCTAAAAATATAGGTCTCTGTATTTTAGACCTCTAAAAAAATATAGGTCTCTATTTCCAGGTCTGATAAATTTCCCATCTGCAGTAGACTTAAAGCTCCGGGACAATGGACTTGTGGCTGTAAATGAAATACATTTCAGAACACACTTCTTTCCATACCATCTAGAATACAAGTACATTATTAACATTAAACTGTTTTTCCAAAACTAAATTTCAACAATTTTTTCTTATTTACTTTACAAAAAAAATTAAAAACATGATAGATAGCTAGTGGGAAGCAGCTGCATAGCACAGGGAGATCAGCTCGGAGCTCTGTGACCACCTAGACGGGTGGGATAGGGAGGGTGGGAGGGAGACGCAAGTGGGAAGAGAAATGGGGATATAGGTATACTATAGGTGATTCACTTTGGTATAAAGCAGAAACTAACACACCCCTGTAAAGCAATTATACTCCCATAAAGATGTTAAAAAGATAAACAAAAAAATAGATTAAGGATGTAAACAAAACAAAACATAAAGCTGTCAGTAACAGGTATATGTCAGGACCGGTTGCACTATACAATAATACCTTGTCTTCTCCAGAGCTGCCCTCTGCTGAGACCATATCCAGCTTCGGTCCTTCTTCTGCTTTTTCATCTCCATCCTCTTTCTCTTCCTCAGCATTTTCATAATGATATTCACTCTCTTCTTTAGTGTCGAATGATACGGACTTTGGCATCACAAGGTGGTGGGAAACATTTTCCGATTTAAAATCAGCAGCAGAATCTAGTTCTCTGCTCTCAGGAGGATCTGGAGAAGAGAAATATGTCAGAAAATAAATAAATAAATAAGGAGAATAGCTGGTCATGTTCCTACTGGTTGATACAGCACTTCCTTGGCCCTCACACTTCTGCTGCTTGACAGTTTTCACAACATTTTCCCCCTCTTTCCAGTAGATCTCACACACACTGTGCTGCGGATTATTTCTGGCCCTTTGGAGAAGGGATCGAAATCATTTGATCCTGCGAGCAATTTTGTATGTTTCTGCCAGAACGTCACTGGAAAATGTTCACCCCATTTCAAGACAAATTCTACCGCGAACCTCATTGATTCCTCAACCACTGAAAAGTGCCCCTGTGCCATTTCATCATTTTCTCAGGTCATCCTACTAAGAATCTTAACATTTTTAGAAGCCCGTCAACCAAAAGTGAGGTATGCCACTCGTTTGCCCTTCAGTTCGTAGAAGGCAGCATACTTTTTCTCAAGATCCTAAAGTTCTTTAGAGAATTGGGCTTCTACCTGTGCATACCGTGCCTGAAGGTTTTTGAGAGCTTTGACCCGCTGCTTAACCGCCAGAGGCCAGCGCTGAGTGCACCTCACCCTGCCTTTGAGGCCGATGCCCAGTCAGGGGCTGCAAGGGACAGGGGACTGGGCCGCCCCTCGCCAGCCTCGGCCCCGTCGTCGGGTCCACACGCCCCAGCCTCCCAGGACTCGGAGGCATCAGCCAGGACCTCGCACGCCCAGAACTCGGCCTCCACTACCGCCGCCGCAGGTTCCTCTGCCTCCTGGGATGCCGCCCCCTCTGCAGGTTCCCGCAGCTCCCAGGGCGGGGGGCCCTCTGCCTGGTACTCGCCCCGCCAGACCTCACCTGTCTCTCCCAGGTCTTCCTGACCCTGAGGAGGCGCGGCATCCTCTGCAGGGTCCGAGGGCCGTCGCGAGCAGCGACTGACCATCACGAATTCGGCGTGGGGCCCGGCCACGACACGGACGCGGTAGTGGCCGTGGGGCACAAGGCAATGGGCCGCATCCCGGCGCAGGGACTGAAACTGCGCCGCGGGCGCCCCATGGCCCGCGACCAATCCCGCGCCTCCCTGCCCATGCTCGTCCTCCTCTTCTGTCTCTTCCTCCTCCTCGACCTCTTCCTCAGTTTCCACCCCCTCTTCTGACTGGTACTCAGCCTCCTCCTGGTCCTCGATGTCTAATTCAAGCTCTTCCTCCTCCTCCTCCTCCTCCTCCTCCTCCACCAGCTCTGCATCCCAGTCTTCTTCCACTGCGGCCTGGGCGGCCTCCTGCCCACCGTCCTCCCCGTGAAGGGCTCTGGAGAGCCCCAGGGAGGCCAGAAGGGCCGCGTCCCCCTCGACTCCATCCATCCCTCCCGAAGGGGAGGCACGGACCCCGAGGGCACTGGGGTCGCCACCCGCCCCGCCTCCAGCTCCGTCCTGGCCACCTGGGATCGGCCCACGCTCCTCGGTGGCAGACATGGCAGGAGGGACACGCCACACACGGATCGGGCTGCAGTGACGACCGTGGGGAAGATGGCGGCCACCGGGCTGGGTGTCGCTGAGGGAGGGGATGCTGTTG
Source organism: Hyperoodon ampullatus (assembly GCF_949752795.1). Classification (NCBI taxonomy): domain Eukaryota; kingdom Metazoa; phylum Chordata; class Mammalia; order Artiodactyla; family Ziphiidae; genus Hyperoodon; species Hyperoodon ampullatus. The sequence continues at coordinate 91,616,212 of NC_136913.1, read as the reverse complement.
GCAGCGGGGCCTCCGGGACGGGGTGGGGGCTGCAGAGAAGCCGGCTGCCCAGGGGACCAGAGTCGGAGAAAATGCCTCTGGGAGCCCCGCTACGGGAAGAGCAGACGGCCTGCCCGCTGAGCGCCCCGGCGAGACTGGGCCGAGGCCGCTGCGCACAGGGCGGGAAAGAGCTTGATTGGCTGCTGACGGGAGGCGAAACTTAGAAGGGCCAACGAGGGGCCACTTCCGCCAGTGCCGACTCTAAGCTCATTTGCCAGCAGCCAAGGATTGACAGCACCACCGTCCAATGAGTGATCAAGGTCTTCAGGTTCCCTGGAGGCCTTAAAGGCCCAGCTCACCCTCAGCCTCTGTGAGCGCACAGGAATCCCTTCCTTTTCATTCCACCACTGCAAGAGCAAAAGTACAATGCGCCTAAAGGGCAGCGCCCTGGGGTATGGGAACCTGCATGTGTTCCCCAATTGCCACCCTGGGGCAGCTCACGCTGATACAGACACACTTAGTTCAAAAACGAGAGAGAGAGAGAAGGTGTATAGATCAAATCTCAGCAACGCTTAAAACCTCCCACAGGAGACAGCAAGAGAATTTGGAGGTTTTAATGCTGTTAAGGCTCCTTAGAAAAGGACATACAGAGTCGATATGGATGCAGTGAAAATGGAGAGTGGAAGAAGCAGTAAAGACAGGAGCTGGAGAGTGTTTCATCAGGGCTCCCCAATTCCGTTGCAGCCTCCAAGAAATGAAGACAGACAGAGAGAGGGAAGAGAGACAGAGAGAGAGAGAGAGAGAGAGAGAGAGAGAGAGAGAGAGATATTTCTTTTAAAGTCTGGGCTGAGCACCTGCTCTGCACTGGATTGTGCACACCCCTTGCCTCCCAAATTCATACGAGAAGCCCATCCCCAGCCCCACCCCACCCCCAGGAGATGGTATTTGGAGACTGGGTCTTTGGTAGGTCATTCAGTTTTGGTAAGGTCAGGAGGCTGGGGTCCACACATTGGGATTATTGCCCTTACAGGAAGAGACCATAGATGGTACTCTCCTCCCACCACCCCAACGTGAAGCCACAGGAAGAAGGCGGCTATCTTCAAGCCAAAACGAGGGCCCTCACCAAGAACTCCACCATGCTGGCACCCTGACTTTGGGCTTCCTAGCCTCCAGAACTGTGAGAGAATAAATTTCGGTTGTTTTAAGCCACCTGCTTTGTGGTAATTTGTTACGGTAAACCTAGGAATCTAACACCTCCCTCCGGGAGGTCTTTGTGTCTCAGGCCCCTGAGAATTCTAGTACCTTCCTCAGTCCAGATCTTACCATCCTGTTCAGTTTACCTGCAATAGTACCAAGTCAGTGAATTAAGGCTGGTTCTACTGTAGGTGTAGTTAAACGTTTCCCCCACTGCTCTAAAGCAGTGGTTCTCAAACTTTAGTGTGCTTCAGTAGCACTTGGAGGACTTGTAAAAACCTGATGGCTAGCAGCCTACCTTCAGAATATCCAATCCAGTAGGTCTGGGGCAGGGTCTGAGAATTTGCATTTCAAACAAGTTCCCAGCTGATGCTGATGCTGCTGCTGCTGCTGCTGCTGCTGCTCCATGGCAGGCCAACAGCACCATCTGGTCCCCAGGCAAGCTAGGTCATCCATCAGTTTCTTTCAATAACATATACTAGAGGCTGGGCCACCATCTCTATCATCACACAAGTGGTTTATAACCTAATATTTTAATTTATTTGAGGCTGCTATAAAAGGATGTCAAACAGGCTTACCAAATACTTGAAAGAAATCCCTTTCAATGACACTAAGGTGGGCCGAAATAAATAGAACAAAGATACATTGGAGTCAGTGTTATTTATGCTAAAAAAAAAAAAACCTCTGCAGCTTATTCATGTCAAACAAGCTTTTATTTTCAATGTGAACAATACTGTCAAATTTATATGTAAAAGGTAAGAATAAAGTCAGATAGCAGTTAATATCATTTTGGGATGTTGAACTTTGAAACAAAATCTGTGTTGTGGGCTAATGAAAACTAGAATCTCCGTGAAGAACAAATTCTTCTTTTCTTTCGCTGTCCACTTCTTTTTATGTCTCCCAACTGTAGGATGGGATAAGAGTCAATTAACAATTGTACACCAATAACATGCACCAGGGACTTTCTAAATATGAGTCAATACTATGTACATCTCCTGGCTCTCCAAGGAGAAAACAAAATGTTTTCTTCTTGTAACCCAGACCCTTGGTTGTCAGGGTGCACATCATTTCATCACACCAACCACATCTCTCTCTTGCCAACCACTATATATGTTAGTTTTTTTTTCTTGAAAGGCCACTCTGTGATTTAAATGTCTTTCCACCTTAAGAGCCTATGCTCCTTACCAAATCATAAATCCCTTATAATCCCAGACCTTCAGTTTCCGTATCTGTATAATGAGAATGAGGCTGTTATCAAACATCCACAGGTGTGAAAATTAAGAAAGGGAGAATGAAAGAGTGTGATACTGAGAGAGAGAGAGAGAGATGAGAGAGAGAAAGGAAAAGATGAATGGGTGGCGGAAAGAGAAACTAGGATTGAATTACCAACTCAGTGATAGCCAATAATAATACTATGGCTCATTTTCTTTCCTTTTGAATAAAACATCTAAATTGAACTAATATTTGTGAATTACTCATGAAATGCAGTCTTATTTGAAATCCTTAACTTCTTACTACTTTGTAAGGAGTCACCGTCTCAAAGGCATTGCTATTCCAAGAGACTTCATTTCTGTGGCCAGGTGATGAAGGTACAGCTAGTGCACAGCTTAGTCGCTTTAGCTGCTTCTCCTGGTGACCAGTCTCTAAAAATATAGGTCTCTGTATTTTAGACCTCTAAAAAAATATAGGTCTCTATTTCCAGGTCTGATAAATTTCCCATCTGCAGTAGACTTAAAGCTCCGGGACAATGGACTTGTGGCTGTAAATGAAATACATTTCAGAACACACTTCTTTCCATACCATCTAGAATACAAGTACATTATTAACATTAAACTGTTTTTCCAAAACTAAATTTCAACAATTTTTTCTTATTTACTTTACAAAAAAAATTAAAAACATGATAGATAGCTAGTGGGAAGCAGCTGCATAGCACAGGGAGATCAGCTCGGAGCTCTGTGACCACCTAGACGGGTGGGATAGGGAGGGTGGGAGGGAGACGCAAGTGGGAAGAGAAATGGGGATATAGGTATACTATAGGTGATTCACTTTGGTATAAAGCAGAAACTAACACACCCCTGTAAATCAATTATACTCCCATAAAGATGTTAAAAAGATAAACAAAAAAATAGATTAAGGATGTAAACAAAACAAAACATAAAGCTGTCAGTAACAGGTATATGTCAGGACCGGTTGCACTATACAATAATACCTTGTCTTCTCCAGAGCTGCCCTCTGCTGAGACCATATCCAGCTTCGGTCCTTCTTCTGCTTTTTCATCTCCATCCTCTTTCTCTTCCTCAGCATTTTCATAATGATATTCACTCTCTTCTTTAGTGTCGAATGATACGGACTTTGGCATCACAAGGTGGTGGGAAACATTTCCCGATTTAAAATCAGCAGCAGAATCTAGTTCTCTGCTCTCAGGAGGATCTGGAGAAGAGAAATATGTCAGAAAATAAATAAATAAATAAGGAGAATAGCTGGTCATGTTCCTACTGGTTGATACAGCACTTCCTTGGCCCTCACACTTCTGCTGCTTGACAGTTTTCACAACATTTTCCCCCTCTTTCCAGTAGATCTCACACACACTGTGCTGCGGATTATTTCTGGCCCTTTGGAGAAGGGATCGAAATCATTTGATCCTGCGAGCAATTTTGTATGTTTCTGCCAGAACGTCACTGGAAAATGTTCACCCCATTTCAAGACAAATTCTACCGCGAACCTCATTGATTCCTCAACCACTGAAAAGTGCCCCTGTGCCATTTCATCATTTTCTCAGGTCATCCTACTAAGAATCTTAACATTTTTAGAAGCCCGTCAACCAAAAGTGAGGTATGCCACTCGTTTGCCCTTCAGTTCGTAGAAGGCAGCATACTTTTTCTCAAGATCCTAAAGTTCTTTAGAGAATTGGGCTTCTACCTGTGCATACCGTGCCTGAAGGTTTTTGAGAGCTTTGACCCGCTGCTTAACCGCCAGAGGCCAGCGCTGAGTGCACCTCACCCTGCCTTTGAGGCCGATGCCCAGTCAGGGGCTGCAAGGGACAGGGGACTGGGCCGCCCCTCGCCAGCCTCGGCCCCGTCGTCGGGTCCACACGCCCCAGCCTCCCAGGACTCGGAGGCATCAGCCAGGACCTCACACGCCCAGAACTCGGCCTCCACTACCGCCGCCGCAGGTTCCTCTGCCTCCTGGGATGCCGCCCCCTCTGCAGGTTCCCGCAGCTCCCAGGGCGGGGGGCCCTCTGCCTGGTACTCGCCCCGCCAGACCTCACCTGTCTCTCCCAGGTCTTCCTGACCCTGAGGAGGCGCGGCATCCTCTGCAGGGTCCGAGGGCCGTCGCGAGCAGCGACTGACCATCACGAATTCGGCGTGGGGCCCGGCCACGACACGGACGCGGTAGTGGCCGTGGGGCACAAGGCAATGGGCCGCATCCCGGCGCAGGGACTGAAACTGCGCCGCGGGCGCCCCATGGCCCGCGACCACTCCCGCGCCTCCCTGCCCATGCTCGTCCTCCTCTTCTGTCTCTTCCTCCTCCTCGACCTCTTCCTCAGTTTCCACCCCCTCTTCTGACTGGTACTCAGCCTCCTCCTGGTCCTCGATGTCTAATTCAAGCTCTTCCTCCTCCTCCTCCTCCTCCTCCTCCACCAGCTCTGCATCCCAGTCTTCTTCCACTGCGGCCTGGGCGGCCTCCTGCCCACCGTCCTCCCCGTGAAGGGCTCTGGAGAGCCCCAGGGAGGCCAGAAGGGCCGCGTCCCCCTCGACTCCATCCATCCCTGCCGAAGGGGAGGCACGGACCCCGAGGGCACTGGGGTCGCCACCCGCCCCGCCTCCAGCTCCGTCCTGGCCACCTGGGATCGGCCCACGCTCCTCGGTGGCAGACATGGCAGGAGGGACACGCCACACACGGATCGGGCTGCAGTGACGACCGCGGGGAAGATGGCGGCCACCGGGCTGGGTGTCGCTGAGGGAGGGGATGCTGTTGGCAGCGGGGCCTCCGGGACGGGGTGGGGGCTGCAGAGAAGCCGGCTGCCCAGGGGACCAGAGTCGGAGAAAATGCCTCTGGGAGCCCCGCTACGGGAAGAGCAGACGGCCTGCCCGCCGAGCGCCCCGGCGAGACTGGGCCGAGGCCGCTGCGCACAGGGCGGGAAAGAGCTTGATTGGCTGCTGACGGGAGGCGAAACTTAGAAGGGCCAACGAGGGGCCACTTCCGCCAGTGCCGACTCTAAGCTCATTTGCCAGCAGCCAAGGATTGACAGCACCACCGTCCAATGAGTGATCAAGGTCCTCAGTTTCCCTGGAGGCCTTAAAGGCCCAGCTCACCCTCAGCCTCTGTGAGCGCACAGGAATCCCTTCCTTTTCATTCCACCACTGCAAGAGCAAAAGTACAATGCGCCTAAAGGGCGGCGCCCTGGGGTATGGGAACCTGCATGTGTTCCCCAATTGCCACCCTGGGGCAGCTCACGCTGATACAGACACACTTAGTTCAAAAACGAGAGAGAGAGAGAAGGTGTATAGATCAAATCTCAGCAACGCTTAAAACCTCCCACAGGAGACAGCAAGAGAATTTGGAGGTTTTAATGCTGTTAAGGCTCCTTAGAAAAGGACATACAGAGTCGATATGGATGCAGTGAGAATGGAGAGTGGAAGAAGCAGTAAAGACAGGAGCTGGAGAGTGTTTCATCAGGGCTCCCCAATTCCGTTGCAGCCTCCAAGAAATGAAGACAGACAGAGAGAGGGAAGAGAGACAGAGAGAGAGAGAGAGAGAGAGAGAGAGAGAGATTTCTTTTAAAGTCTGGGCTGAGCACCTGCTCTGCACTGGATTGTGCACACCCCTTGCCTCCCAAATTCATACGAGAAGCCCGTCCCCAGCCCCACCCCACCCCCAGGAGATGGTATTTGGAGACTGGGTCTTTGGTAGGTCATTCAGTTTTGGTAAGGTCAGGAGGCTGGGGTCCACACATTGGGATTATTGCCCTTACAGGAAGAGACCATAGATGGTACTCTCCTCCCGCCACCCCAACGTTAAGCCACAGGAAGAAGGCGGCTATCTTCAAGCCAAAACGAGGGCCCTCACCAAGAACTCCACCATGCTGGCACCCTGACTTTGGGCTTCCTAGCCTCCAGAACTGTGAGAGAATAAATTTCGGTTGTTTTAAGCCACCTGCTTTGTGGTAATTTGTTACGGTAAACCTAGGAAACTAACACCTCCCTCCGGGAGGTCTTTGTGTCTCAGGCCCCTGAGAATTCTAGTACCTTCCTCAGTCCAGATCTTACCATCCTGTTCAGTTTACCTGCAATAGTACCAAGTCAGTGAATTAAGGCTGGTTCTACTGTAGGTGTAGTTAAACGTTTCCCCCACTGCTCTAAAGCAGTGGTTCTCAAACTTTAGTGTGCTTCAGTAGCACTTGGAGGACTTGTAAAAACCTGATGGCTAGCAGCCTACCTTCAGAATATCCAATCCAGTAGGTCTGGGGCAGGGTCTGAGAATTTGCATTTCAAACAAGTTCCCAGCTGATGCTGATGCTGATGCTGATGCTGCTGCTGCTGCTGCTGCTCCATGGCAGGCCAACAGCACCATCTGGTCCCCAGGCAAGCTAGGTCATCCATCAGTTTCTTTCAATAACATATACTAGAGGCTGGGCCACCATCTCTATCATCACACAAGTGGTTTATAATCTAATATTTTAATTTATTTGAGGCTGCTATAAAAGGATGTCAAACAGGCTTACCAAATACTTGAAAGAAATCCCTTTCAATGACAGTAAGGTGGGCCGAAATAAATAGAACAAAGATACATTGGAGTCAGTGTTATTTATGCTAAAAAAAAAAAACCTCTGCAGCTTATTCATGTCAAACAAGCTTTTATTTTCAATGTGAACAATACTGTCAAATTTATATGTAAAAGGTAAGAATAAAGTCAGATAGCAGTTAATATCATTTTGGGATGTTGAACTTTGAAACAAAATCTGTGTTGTGGGCTAATGAAAACTAGAATCTCCGTGAAGAACAAATTCTTCTTTTCATTCGCTGTCCACTTCTTTTTATGTCTCCCAACTGTAGGATGGGATAAGAGTCAATTAACAATTGTACACCAATAACATGCACCAGGGACTTTCTAAATATGAGTCAATACTATGTACATCTCCTGGCTCTCCAAGGAGAAAACAAAATGTTTTCTTCTTGTAACCCAGACCCTTGGTTGTCAGGGTGCACATCATTTCATCACACCAACCACATCTCTCTCTTGCCAACCACTATATATGTTAGTTTTTTTTTTTCTTGAAAGGCCACTCTGTGATTTAAATGTCTTTCCACATTAAGAGCCTATGCTCCTTACCAAATCATAAATCCCTTATAATCCCAGACCTTCAGTTTCCGTATCTGTATAATGAGAATGAGGCTGTTATCAAACATCCACAGGTGTGAAAATTAAGAAAGGGAGAATGAAAGAGTGTGATACTGAGAGAGAGAGAGAGAGATGAGAGAGAGAAAGGAAAAGATGAATGGGTGGCGGAAAGAGAAACTAGGATTGAATTACCAACTCAGTGATAGCCAATAATAATACTATGGCTCATTTTCTTTCCTTTTGAATAAAACATCTAAATTGAACTAATATTTGTGAATTACTCATGAAATGCAGTCTTATTTGAAATCCTTAACTTCTTACTACTTTGTAAGGAGTCACCGTCTCAAAGGCATTGCTATTCCAAGAGACTTCATTTCTGTGGCCAGGTGATGAAGGTACAGCTAGTGCACAGCTTAGTCGCTTTAGCTGCTTCTCCTGGTGACCAGTCTCTAAAAATATAGGTCTCTGTATTTTAGACCTCTAAAAAAATATAGGTCTCTATTTCCAGGTCTGATAAATTTCCCATCTGCAGTAGACTTAAAGCTCCGGGACAATGGACTTGTGGCTGTAAATGAAATACATTTCAGAACACACTTCTTTCCATACCATCTAGAATACAAGTACATTATTAACATTAAACTGTTTTTCCAAAACTAAATTTCAACAATTTTTTCTTATTTACTTTACAAAAAAAATTAAAAACATGATAGATAGCTAGTGGGAAGCAGCTGCATAGCACAGGGAGATCAGCTCGGAGCTCTGTGACCACCTAGACGGGTGGGATAGGGAGGGTGGGAGGGAGACGCAAGTGGGAAGAGAAATGGGGATATAGGTATACTATAGGTGATTCACTTTGGTATAAAGCAGAAACTAACACACCCCTGTAAAGCAATTATACTCCCATAAAGATGTTAAAAAGATAAACAAAAAAATAGATTAAGGATGTAAACAAAACAAAACATAAAGCTGTCAGTAACAGGTATATGTCAGGACCGGTTGCACTATACAATAATACCTTGTCTTCTCCAGAGCTGCCCTCTGCTGAGACCATATCCAGCTTCGGTCCTTCTTCTGCTTTTTCATCTCCATCCTCTTTCTCTTCCTCAGCATTTTCATAATGATATTCACTCTCTTCTTTAGTGTCGAATGATACGGACTTTGGCATCACAAGGTGGTGGGAAACATTTCCCGATTTAAAATCAGCAGCAGAATCTAGTTCTCTGCTCTCAGGAGGATCTGGAGAAGAGAAATATGTCAGAAAATAAATAAATAAATAAGGAGAATAGCTGGTCATGTTCCTACTGGTTGATACAGCACTTCCTTGGCCCTCACACTTCTGCTGCTTGACAGTTTTCACAACATTTTCCCCCTCTTTCCAGTAGATCTCACACACACTGTGCTGCGGATTATTTCTGGCCCTTTGGAGAAGGGATCGAAATCATTTGATCCTGCGAGCAATTTTGTATGTTTCTGCCAGAACGTCACTGGAAAATGTTCACCCCATTTCAAGACAAATTCTACCGCGAACCTCATTGATTCCTCAACCACTGAAAAGTGCCCCTGTGCCATTTCATCATTTTCTCAGGTCATCCTACTAAGAATCTTAACATTTTTAGAAGCCCGTCAACCAAAAGTGAGGTATGCCACTCGTTTGCCCTTCAGTTCGTAGAAGGCAGCATACTTTTTCTCAAGATCCTAAAGTTCTTTAGAGAATTGGGCTTCTACCTGTGCATACCATGCCTGAAGGTTTTTGAGAGCTTTGACCCGCTGCTTAACCGCCAGAGGCCAGCGCTGAGTGCACCTCACCCTGCCTTTGAGGCCGATGCCCAGTCAGGGGCTGCAAGGGACAGGGGACTGGGCCGCCCCTCGCCAGCCTCGGCCCCGTCGCCGGGTCCACACGCCCCAGCCTCCCAGGACTCGGAGGCATCAGCCAGGACCTCGCACGCCCAGAACTCGGCCTCCACTACCGCCGCCGCAGGTTCCTCTGCCTCCTGGGATGCCGCCCCCTCTGCAGGTTCCCGCAGCTCCCAGGGCGGGGGGCCCTCTGCCTGGTACTCGCCCCGCCAGACCTCACCTGTCTCTCCCAGGTCTTCCTGACCCTGAGGAGGTGCGGCATCCTCTGCAGGGTCCGAGGGCCGTCGCGAGCAGCGACTGACCATCACGAATTCGGCGTGGGGCCCGGCCACGACACGGACGCGGTAGTGGCCGTGGGGCACAAGGCAATGGGCCGCATCCCGGCGCAGGGACTGAAACTGCGCCGCGGGCGCCCCATGGCCCGCGACCACTCCCGCGCCTCCCTGCCCATGCTCGTCCTCCTCTTCTGTCTCTTCCTCCTCCTCGACCTCTTCCTCAGTTTCCACCCCCTCTTCTGACTGGTACTCAGCCTCCTCCTGGTCCTCGATGTCTAATTCAAGCTCTTCCTCCTCCTCCTCCTCCTCCTCCTCCACCAGCTTTGCATCCCAGTCTTCTTCCACTGCGGCCTGGGCGGCCTCCTGCCCACCGTCCTCCCCGTGAAGGGCTCTGGAGAGCCCCAGGGAGGCCAGAAGGGCCGCGTCCCCCTCGACTCCATCCATCCCTCCCGAAGGGGAGGCACGGACCCCGAGGGCACTGGGGTCGCCACCCGCCCCGCCTCCAGCTCCGTCCTGGCCACCTGGGATCGGCCCACGCTCCTCGGTGGCAGACATGGCAGGAGGGACACGCCACACACGGATCGGGCTGCAGTGACGACCGCGGGGAAGATGGCGGCCACCGGGCTGGGTGTCGCTGAGGGAGGGGATGCTGTTGGCAGCGGGGCCTCCGGGACGGGGTGGGGGCTGCAGAGAAGCCGGCTGCCCAGGGGACCAGAGTCGGAGAAAATGCCTCTGGGAGCCCCGCTACGGGAAGAGCAGACGGCCTGCCCGCCGAGCGCCCCGGCGAGACTGGGCCGAGGCCGCTGCGCACAGGGCGGGAAAGAGCTTGATTGGCTGCTGACGGGAGGCGAAACTTAGAAGGGCCAACGAGGGGCCACTTCCGCCAGTGCCGACTCTAAGCTCATTTGCCAGCAGCCAAGGATTGACAGCACCACCGTCCAATGAGTGATCAAGGTCCTCAGTTTCCCTGGAGGCCTTAAAGGCCCAGCTCACCCTCAGCCTCTGTGAGCGCACAGGAATCCCTTCCTTTTCATTCCACCACTGCAAGAGCAAAAGTACAATGCGCCTAAAGGGCGGCGCCCTGGGGTATGGGAACCTGCATGTGTTCCCCAATTGCCACCCTGGGGCAGCTCACGCTGATACAGACACACTTAGTTCAAAAACGAGAGAGAGAGAGAAGGTGTATAGATCAAATCTCAGCAACGCTTAAAACCTCCCACAGGAGACAGCAAGAGAATTTGGAGGTTTTAATGCTGTTAAGGCTCCTTAGAAAAGGACATACAGAGTCGATATGGATGCAGTGAGAATGGAGAGTGGAAGAAGCAGTAAAGACAGGAGCTGGAGAGTGTTTCCTCAGGGCTCCCCAATTCCGTTGCAGCCTCCAAGAAATGAAGACAGACAGAGAGAGGGAAGAGAGACAGAGAGAGAGAGAGAGAGAGAGAGAGAGAGAGATTTCTTTTAAAGTCTGGGCTGAGCACCTGCTCTGCACTGGATTGTGCACACCCCTTGCCTCCCAAATTCATACGAGAAGCCCGTCCCCAGCCCCACCCCACCCCCAGGAGATGGTATTTGGAGACTGGGTCTTTGGTAGGTCATTCAGTTTTGGTAAGGTCAGGAGGCTGGGGTCCACACATTGGGATTATTGCCCTTACAGGAAGAGACCATAGATGGTACTCTCCTCCCGCCACCCCAACGTTAAGCCACAGGAAGAAGGCGGCTATCTTCAAGCCAAAACGAGGGCCCTCACCAAGAACTCCACCATGCTGGCACCCTGACTTTGGGCTTCCTAGCCTCCAGAACTGTGAGAGAATAAATTTCGGTTGTTTTAAGCCACCTGCTTTGTGGTAATTTGTTACGGTAAACCTAGGAAACTAACACCTCCCTCCGGGAGGTCTTTGTGTCTCAGGCCCCTGAGAATTCTAGTACCTTCCTCAGTCCAGATCTTACCATCCTGTTCAGTTTACCTGCAATAGTACCAAGTCAGTGAATTAAGGCTGGTTCTACTGTAGGTGTAGTTAAACGTTTCCCCCACTGCTCTAAAGCAGTGGTTCTCAAACTTTAGTGTGCTTCAGTAGCACTTGGAGGACTTGTAAAAACCTGATGGCTAGCAGCCTACCTTCAGAATATCCAATCCAGTAGGTCTGGGGCAGGGTCTGAGAATTTGCATTTCAAACAAGTTCCCAGCTGATGCTGATGCTGATGCTGATGCTGCTGCTGCTGCTGCTGCTCCATGGCAGGCCAACAGCACCATCTGGTCCCCAGGCAAGCTAGGTCATCCATCAGTTTCTTTCAATAACATATACTAGAGGCTGGGCCACCATCTCTATCATCACACAAGTGGTTTATAATCTAATATTTTAATTTATTTGAGGCTGCTATAAAAGGATGTCAAACAGGCTTACCAAATACTTGAAAGAAATCCCTTTCAATGACAGTAAGGTGGGCCGAAATAAATAGAACAAAGATACATTGGAGTCAGTGTTATTTATGCTAAAAAAAAAAAAACCTCTGCAGCTTATTCATGTCAAACAAGCTTTTATTTTCAATGTGAACAATACTGTCAAATTTATATGTAAAAGGTAAGAATAAAGTCAGATAGCAGTTAATATCATTTTGGGATGTTGAACTTTGAAACAAAATCTGTGTTGTGGGCTAATGAAAACTAGAATCTCCGTGAAGAACAAATTCTTCTTTTCATTCGCTGTCCACTTCTTTTTATGTCTCCCAACTGTAGGATGGGATAAGAGTCAATTAACAATTGTACACCAATAACATGCACCAGGGACTTTCTAAATATGAGTCAATACTATGTACATCTCCTGGCTCTCCAAGGAGAAAACAAAATGTTTTCTTCTTGTAACCCAGACCCTTGGTTGTCAGGGTGCACATCATTTCATCACACCAACCACATCTCTCTCTTGCCAACCACTATATATGTTAGTTTTTTTTTTTCTTGAAAGGCCACTCTGTGATTTAAATGTCTTTCCACATTAAGAGCCTATGCTCCTTACCAAATCATAAATCCCTTATAATCCCAGACCTTCAGTTTCCGTATCTGTATAATGAGAATGAGGCTGTTATCAAACATCCACAGGTGTGAAAATTAAGAAAGGGAGAATGAAAGAGTGTGATACTGAGAGAGAGAGAGAGAGATGAGAGAGAGAAAGGAAAAGATGAATGGGTGGCGGAAAGAGAAACTAGGATTGAATTACCAACTCAGTGATAGCCAATAATAATACTATGGCTCATTTTCTTTCCTTTTGAATAAAACATCTAAATTGAACTAATATTTGTGAATTACTCATGAAATGCAGTCTTATTTGAAATCCTTAACTTCTTACTACTTTGTAAGGAGTCACCGTCTCAAAGGCATTGCTATTCCAAGAGACTTCATTTCTGTGGCCAGGTGATGAAGGTACAGCTAGTGCACAGCTTAGTCGCTTTAGCTGCTTCTCCTGGTGACCAGTCTCTAAAAATATAGGTCTCTGTATTTTAGACCTCTAAAAAAATATAGGTCTCTATTTCCAGGTCTGATAAATTTCCCATCTGCAGTAGACTTAAAGCTCCGGGACAATGGACTTGTGGCTGTAAATGAAATACATTTCAGAACACACTTCTTTCCATACCATCTAGAATACAAGTACATTATTAACATTAAACTGTTTTTCCAAAACTAAATTTCAACAATTTTTTCTTATTTACTTTACAAAAAAAATTAAAAACATGATAGATAGCTAGTGGGAAGCAGCTGCATAGCACAGGGAGATCAGCTCGGAGCTCTGTGACCACCTAGACGGGTGGGATAGGGAGGGTGGGAGGGAGACGCAAGTGGGAAGAGAAATGGGGATATAGGTATACTATAGGTGATTCACTTTGGTATAAAGCAGAAACTAACACACCCCTGTAAAGCAATTATACTCCCATAAAGATGTTAAAAAGATAAACAAAAAAATAGATTAAGGATGTAAACAAAACAAAACATAAAGCTGTCAGTAACAGGTATATGTCAGGACCGGTTGCACTATACAATAATACCTTGTCTTCTCCAGAGCTGCCCTCTGCTGAGACCATATCCAGCTTCGGTCCTTCTTCTGCTTTTTCATCTCCATCCTCTTTCTCTTCCTCAGCATTTTCATAATGATATTCACTCTCTTCTTTAGTGTCGAATGATACGGACTTTGGCATCACAAGGTGGTGGGAAACATTTCCCGATTTAAAATCAGCAGCAGAATCTAGTTCTCTGCTCTCAGGAGGATCTGGAGAAGAGAAATATGTCAGAAAATAAATAAATAAATAAGGAGAATAGCTGGTCATGTTCCTACTGGTTGATACAGCACTTCCTTGGCCCTCACACTTCTGCTGCTTGACAGTTTTCACAACATTTTCCCCCTCTTTCCAGTAGATCTCACACACACTGTGCTGCGGATTATTTCTGGCCCTTTGGAGAAGGGATCGAAATCATTTGATCCTGCGAGCAATTTTGTATGTTTCTGCCAGAACGTCACTGGAAAATGTTCACCCCATTTCAAGACAAATTCTACCGCGAACCTCATTGATTCCTCAACCACTGAAAAGTGCCCCTGTGCCATTTCATCATTTTCTCAGGTCATCCTACTAAGAATCTTAACATTTTTAGAAGCCCGTCAACCAAAAGTGAGGTATGCCACTCGTTTGCCCTTCAGTTCGTAGAAGGCAGCATACTTTTTCTCAAGATCCTAAAGTTCTTTAGAGAATTGGGCTTCTACCTGTGCATACCATGCCTGAAGGTTTTTGAGAGCTTTGACCCGCTGCTTAACCGCCAGAGGCCAGCGCTGAGTGCACCTCACCCTGCCTTTGAGGCCGATGCCCAGTCAGGGGCTGCAAGGGACAGGGGACTGGGCCGCCCCTCGCCAGCCTCGGCCCCGTCGCCGGGTCCACACGCCCCAGCCTCCCAGGACTCGGAGGCATCAGCCAGGACCTCGCACGCCCAGAACTCGGCCTCCACTACCGCCGCCGCAGGTTCCTCTGCCTCCTGGGATGCCGCCCCCTCTGCAGGTTCCCGCAGCTCCCAGGGCGGGGGGCCCTCTGCCTGGTACTCGCCCCGCCAGACCTCACCTGTCTCTCCCAGGTCTTCCTGACCCTGAGGAGGCGCGGCATCCTCTGCAGGGTCCGAGGGCCGTCGCGAGCAGCGACTGACCATCACGAATTCGGCGTGGGGCCCGGCCACGACACGGACGCGGTAGTGGCCGTGGGGCACAAGGCAATGGGCCGCATCCCGGCGCAGGGACTGAAACTGCGCCGCGGGCGCCCCATGGCCCGCGACCACTCCCGCGCCTCCCTGCCCATGCTCGTCCTCCTCTTCTGTCTCTTCCTCCTCCTCGACCTCTTCCTCAGTTTCCACCCCCTCTTCTGACTGGTACTCAGCCTCCTCCTGGTCCTCGATGTCTAATTCAAGCTCTTCCTCCTCCTCCTCCTCCTCCTCCTCCACCAGCTCTGCATCCCAGTCTTCTTCCACTGCGGCCTGGGCGGCCTCCTGCCCACCGTCCTCCCCGTGAAGGGCTCTGGAGAGCCCCAGGGAGGCCAGAAGGGCCGCGTCCCCCTCGACTCCATCCATCCCTCCCGAAGGGGAGGCACGGACCCCGAGGGCACTGGGGTCGCCACCCGCCCCGCCTCCAGCTCCGTCCTGGCCACCTGGGATCGGCCCACGCTCCTCGGTGGCAGACATGGCAGGAGGGACACGCCACACACGGATCGGGCTGCAGTGACGACCGCGGGGAAGATGGCGGCCACCGGGCTGGGTGTCGCTGAGGGAGGGGATGCTGTTGGCAGCGGGGCCTCCGGGACGGGGTGGGGGCTGCAGAGAAGCCGGCTGCCCAGGGGACCAGAGTCGGAGAAAATGCCTCTGGGAGCCCCGCTACGGGAAGAGCAGACGGCCTGCCCGCCGAGCGCCCCGGCGAGACTGGGCCGAGGCCGCTGCGCACAGGGCGGGAAAGAGCTTGATTGGCTGCTGACGGGAGGCGAAACTTAGAAGGGCCAACGAGGGGCCACTTCCGCCAGTGCCGACTCTAAGCTCATTTGCCAGCAGCCAAGGATTGACAGCACCACCGTCCAATGAGTGATCAAGGTCCTCAGTTTCCCTGGAGGCCTTAAAGGCCCAGCTCACCCTCAGCCTCTGTGAGC
Source organism: Hyperoodon ampullatus (assembly GCF_949752795.1). Classification (NCBI taxonomy): domain Eukaryota; kingdom Metazoa; phylum Chordata; class Mammalia; order Artiodactyla; family Ziphiidae; genus Hyperoodon; species Hyperoodon ampullatus. Next base: position 91,600,409 of record NC_136913.1, on the reverse strand, counting down.
GCACAGGAATCCCTTCCTTTTCATTCCACCACTGCAAGAGCAAAAGTACAATGCGCCTAAAGGGCGGCGCCCTGGGGTATGGGAACCTGCATGTGTTCCCCAATTGCCACCCTGGGGCAGCTCACGCTGATACAGACACACTTAGTTCAAAAACGAGAGAGAGAGAGAAGGTGTATAGATCAAATCTCAGCAACGCTTAAAACCTCCCACAGGAGACAGCAAGAGAATTTGGAGGTTTTAATGCTGTTAAGGCTCCTTAGAAAAGGACATACAGAGTCGATATGGATGCAGTGAGAATGGAGAGTGGAAGAAGCAGTAAAGACAGGAGCTGGAGAGTGTTTCCTCAGGGCTCCCCAATTCCGTTGCAGCCTCCAAGAAATGAAGACAGACAGAGAGAGGGAAGAGAGACAGAGAGAGAGAGAGAGAGAGAGAGAGAGAGAGAGATTTCTTTTAAAGTCTGGGCTGAGCACCTGCTCTGCACTGGATTGTGCACACCCCTTGCCTCCCAAATTCATACGAGAAGCCCGTCCCCAGCCCCACCCCACCCCCAGGAGATGGTATTTGGAGACTGGGTCTTTGGTAGGTCATTCAGTTTTGGTAAGGTCAGGAGGCTGGGGTCCACACATTGGGATTATTGCCCTTACAGGAAGAGACCATAGATGGTACTCTCCTCCCGCCACCCCAACGTTAAGCCACAGGAAGAAGGCGGCTATCTTCAAGCCAAAACGAGGGCCCTCACCAAGAACTCCACCATGCTGGCACCCTGACTTTGGGCTTCCTAGCCTCCAGAACTGTGAGAGAATAAATTTCGGTTGTTTTAAGCCACCTGCTTTGTGGTAATTTGTTACGGTAAACCTAGGAAACTAACACCTCCCTCCGGGAGGTCTTTGTGTCTCAGGCCCCTGAGAATTCTAGTACCTTCCTCAGTCCAGATCTTACCATCCTGTTCAGTTTACCTGCAATAGTACCAAGTCAGTGAATTAAGGCTGGTTCTACTGTAGGTGTAGTTAAACGTTTCCCCCACTGCTCTAAAGCAGTGGTTCTCAAACTTTAGTGTGCTTCAGTAGCACTTGGAGGACTTGTAAAAACCTGATGGCTAGCAGCCTACCTTCAGAATATCCAATCCAGTAGGTCTGGGGCAGGGTCTGAGAATTTGCATTTCAAACAAGTTCCCAGCTGATGCTGATGCTGATGCTGATGCTGCTGCTGCTGCTGCTGCTCCATGGCAGGCCAACAGCACCATCTGGTCCCCAGGCAAGCTAGGTCATCCATCAGTTTCTTTCAATAACATATACTAGAGGCTGGGCCACCATCTCTATCATCACACAAGTGGTTTATAATCTAATATTTTAATTTATTTGAGGCTGCTATAAAAGGATGTCAAACAGGCTTACCAAATACTTGAAAGAAATCCCTTTCAATGACAGTAAGGTGGGCCGAAATAAATAGAACAAAGATACATTGGAGTCAGTGTTATTTATGCTAAAAAAAAAAAACCTCTGCAGCTTATTCATGTCAAACAAGCTTTTATTTTCAATGTGAACAATACTGTCAAATTTATATGTAAAAGGTAAGAATAAAGTCAGATAGCAGTTAATATCATTTTGGGATGTTGAACTTTGAAACAAAATCTGTGTTGTGGGCTAATGAAAACTAGAATCTCCGTGAAGAACAAATTCTTCTTTTCATTCGCTGTCCACTTCTTTTTATGTCTCCCAACTGTAGGATGGGATAAGAGTCAATTAACAATTGTACACCAATAACATGCACCAGGGACTTTCTAAATATGAGTCAATACTATGTACATCTCCTGGCTCTCCAAGGAGAAAACAAAATGTTTTCTTCTTGTAACCCAGACCCTTGGTTGTCAGGGTGCACATCATTTCATCACACCAACCACATCTCTCTCTTGCCAACCACTATATATGTTAGTTTTTTTTTTTCTTGAAAGGCCACTCTGTGATTTAAATGTCTTTCCACCTTAAGAGCCTATGCTCCTTACCAAATCATAAATCCCTTATAATCCCAGACCTTCAGTTTCCGTATCTGTATAATGAGAATGAGGCTGTTATCAAACATCCACAGGTGTGAAAATTAAGAAAGGGAGAATGAAAGAGTGTGATACTGAGAGAGAGAGAGAGAGATGAGAGAGAGAAAGGAAAAGATGAATGGGTGGCGGAAAGAGAAACTAGGATTGAATTACCAACTCAGTGATAGCCAATAATAATACTATGGCTCATTTTCTTTCCTTTTGAATAAAACATCTAAATTGAACTAATATTTGTGAATTACTCATGAAATGCAGTCTTATTTGAAATCCTTAACTTCTTACTACTTTGTAAGGAGTCACCGTCTCAAAGGCATTGCTATTCCAAGAGACTTCATTTCTGTGGCCAGGTGATGAAGGTACAGCTAGTGCACAGCTTAGTCGCTTTAGCTGCTTCTCCTGGTGACCAGTCTCTAAAAATATAGGTCTCTGTATTTTAGACCTCTAAAAAAATATAGGTCTCTATTTCCAGGTCTGATAAATTTCCCATCTGCAGTAGACTTAAAGCTCCGGGACAATGGACTTGTGGCTGTAAATGAAATACATTTCAGAACACACTTCTTTCCATACCATCTAGAATACAAGTACATTATTAACATTAAACTGTTTTTCCAAAACTAAATTTCAACAATTTTTTCTTATTTACTTTACAAAAAAAATTAAAAACATGATAGATAGCTAGTGGGAAGCAGCTGCATAGCACAGGGAGATCAGCTCGGAGCTCTGTGACCACCTAGACGGGTGGGATAGGGAGGGTGGGAGGGAGACGCAAGTGGGAAGAGAAATGGGGATATAGGTATACTATAGGTGATTCACTTTGGTATAAAGCAGAAACTAACACACCCCTGTAAAGCAATTATACTCCCATAAAGATGTTAAAAAGATAAACAAAAAAATAGATTAAGGATGTAAACAAAACAAAACATAAAGCTGTCAGTAACAGGTATATGTCAGGACCGGTTGCACTATACAATAATACCTTGTCTTCTCCAGAGCTGCCCTCTGCTGAGACCATATCCAGCTTCGGTCCTTCTTCTGCTTTTTCATCTCCATCCTCTTTCTCTTCCTCAGCATTTTCATAATGATATTCACTCTCTTCTTTAGTGTCGAATGATACGGACTTTGGCATCACAAGGTGGTGGGAAACATTTCCCGATTTAAAATCAGCAGCAGAATCTAGTTCTCTGCTCTCAGGAGGATCTGGAGAAGAGAAATATGTCAGAAAATAAATAAATAAATAAGGAGAATAGCTGGTCATGTTCCTACTGGTTGATACAGCACTTCCTTGGCCCTCACACTTCTGCTGCTTGACAGTTTTCACAACATTTTCCCCCTCTTTCCAGTAGATCTCACACACACTGTGCTGCGGATTATTTCTGGCCCTTTGGAGAAGGGATCGAAATCATTTGATCCTGCGAGCAATTTTGTATGTTTCTGCCAGAACGTCACTGGAAAATGTTCACCCCATTTCAAGACAAATTCTACCGCGAACCTCATTGATTCCTCAACCACTGAAAAGTGCCCCTGTGCCATTTCATCATTTTCTCAGGTCATCCTACTAAGAATCTTAACATTTTTAGAAGCCCGTCAACCAAAAGTGAGGTATGCCACTCGTTTGCCCTTCAGTTCGTAGAAGGCAGCATACTTTTTCTCAAGATCCTAAAGTTCTTTAGAGAATTGGGCTTCTACCTGTGCATACCATGCCTGAAGGTTTTTGAGAGCTTTGACCCGCTGCTTAACCGCCAGAGGCCAGCGCTGAGTGCACCTCACCCTGCCTTTGAGGCCGATGCCCAGTCAGGGGCTGCAAGGGACAGGGGACTGGGCCGCCCCTCGCCAGCCTCGGCCCCGTCGCCGGGTCCACACGCCCCAGCCTCCCAGGACTCGGAGGCATCAGCCAGGACCTCGCACACCCAGAACTCGGCCTCCACTACCGCCGCCGCAGGTTCCTCTGCTTCCTGGGATGCCGCCCCCTCTGCAGGTTCCCGCAGCTCCCAGGGCGGGGGGCCCTCTGCCTGGTACTCGCCCCGCCAGACCTCACCTGTCTCTCCCAGGTCTTCCTGACCCTGAGGAGGCGCGGCATCCTCTGCAGGGTCCGAGGGCCGTCGCGAGCAGCGACTGACCATTCACGAATTCGGCGTGGGGCCCGGCCACGACACGGACACGGTAGTGGCCGTGGGGCACAAGGCAATGGGCCGCATCCCGGCGCAGGGACTGAAACTGCGCCGCGGGCGCCCCATGGCCCGCGACCACTCCCGCGCCTCCCTGCCCATGCTCGTCCTCCTCTTCTGTCTCTTCCTCCTCCTCGACCTCTTCCTCAGTTTCCACCCCCTCTTCTGACTGGTACTCAGCCTCCTCCTGGTCCTCGATGTCTAATTCAAGCTCTTCCTCCTCCTCCTCCTCCTCCTCCTCCACCAGCTCTGCATCCCAGTCTTCTTCCACTGCGGCCTGGGCGGCCTCCTGCCCACCGTCCTCCCCGTGAAGGGCTCTGGAGAGCCCCAGGGAGGCCAGAAGGGCCGCGTCCCCCTCGACTCCATCCATCCCTCCCGAAGGGGAGGCACGGACCCCGAGGGCACTGGGGTCGCCACCCGCCCTGCCTCCAGCTCCGTCCTGGCCACCTGGGATCGGCCCACGCTCCTCGGTGGCAGACATGGCAGGAGGGACACGCCACACACGGATCGGGCTGCAGTGACGACCGCGGGGAAGATGGCGGCCACCGGGCTGGGTGTCGCTGAGGGAGGGGATGCTGTTGGCAGCGGGGCCTCCGGGACGGGGTGGGGGCTGCAGAGAAGCCGGCTGCCCAGGGGACCAGAGTCGGAGAAAATGCCTCTGGGAGCCCCGCTACGGGAAGAGCAGACGGCCTGCCCGCCGAGCGCCCCGGCGAGACTGGGCCGAGGCCGCTGCGCACAGGGCGGGAAAGAGCTTGATTGGCTGCTGACGGGAGGCGAAACTTAGAAGGGCCAACGAGGGACCACTTCCTCCAGCGCCGACTCTAAGCTCATTTGCCAGCAGCCAAGGATTGACAGCACCACCGTCCAATGAGTGATCAAGGTCTTCAGTTTCCCTGGAGGCCTTAAAGGCCCAGCTCACCCTCAGCCTCTGTGAGCGCACAGGAATCCCTTCCTTTTCATTCCACCACTGCAAGAGCAAAACTACAATGCGCCTAAAGGGTGGCGCCCTGGGGTATGGGAACCTGCATGTGTTCCCCAATTGCCACCCTGGGGCAGCTCACGCTGATACAGACACACTTAGTTCAAAAACGAGAGAGAGAGAGAAGGTGTATAGATCAAATCTCAGCAACGCTTAAAACCTCCCACAGGAGACAGCAAGAGAATTTGGAGGTTTTAATGCTGTTAAGGCTCCTTAGAAAAGGACATACAGAGTCGATATGGATGCAGTGAGAATGGAGAGTGGAAGAAGCAGTAAAGACAGGAGCTGGAGAGTGTTTCATCAGGGCTCCCCAATTCCGTTGCAGCCTCCAAGAAATGAAGACAGACAGAGAGAGGGAAGAGAGACAGAGAGAGAGAGAGAGAGAGAGAGAGAGAGATTTCTTTTAAAGTCTGGGCTGAGCACCTGCTCTGCACTGGATTGTGCACACCCCTTGCCTCCCAAATTCATACGAGAAGCCCGTCCCCAGCCCCACCCCACCCCCAGGAGATGGTATTTGGAGACTGGGTCTTTGGTAGGTCATTCAGTTTTGGTAAGGTCAGGAGGCTGGGGTCCACACATTGGGATTATTGCCCTTACAGGAAGAGACCATAGATGGTACTCTCCTCCCACCACCCCAACGTGAAGCCACAGGAAGAAGGCGGCTATCTTCAAGCCAAAACGAGGGCCCTCACCAAGAACTCCACCATGCTGGCACCCTGACTTTGGGCTTCCTAGCCTCCAGAACTGTGAGAGAATAAATTTCGGTTGTTTTAAGCCACCTGCTTTGTGGTAATTTGTTACGGTAAACCTAGGAAACTAACACCTCCCTCCGGGAGGTCTTTGTGTCTCAGGCCCCTGAGAATTCTAGTACCTTCCTCAGTCCAGATCTTACCATCCTGTTCAGTTTACCTGCAATAGTACCAAGTCAGTGAATTAAGGCTGGTTCTACTGTAGGTGTAGTTAAACGTTTCCCCCACTGCTCTAAAGCAGTGGTTCTCAAACTTTAGTGTGCTTCAGTAGCACTTGGAGGACTTGTAAAAACCTGATGGCTAGCAGCCTACCTTCAGAATATCCAATCCTGTAGGTCTGGGGCAGGGTCTGAGAATTTGCATTTCAAACAAGTTCCCAGCTGATGCTGCTGCTGCTGCTGCTGCTGCTGCTGCTGCTCCATGGCAGGCCAACAGCACCATCTGGTCCCCAGGCAAGCTAGGTCATCCATCAGTTTCTTTCAATAACATATACTAGAGGCTGGGCCACCATCTCTATCATCACACAAGTGGTTTATAATCTAATATTTTAATTTATTTGAGGCTGCTATAAAAGGATGTCAAACAGGCTTACCAAATACTTGAAAGAAATCCCTTTCAATGACAGTAAGGTGGGCCGAAATAAATAGAACAAAGATACATTGGAGTCAGTGTTATTTATGCTAAAAAAAAAAACCTCTGCAGCTTATTCATGTCAAACAAGCTTTTATTTTCAATGTGAACAATACTGTCAAATTTATATGTAAAAGGTAAGAATAAAGTCAGATAGCAGTTAATATCATTTTGGGATGTTGAACTTTGAAACAAAATCTGTGTTGTGGGCTAATGAAAACTAGAATCTCCGTGAAGAACAAATTCTTCTTTTCTTTCGCTGTCCACTTCTTTTTATGTCTCCCAACTGTAGGATGGGATAAGAGTCAATTAACAATTGTACACCAATAACATGCACCAGGGACTTTCTAAATATGAGTCAATACTATGTACATCTCCTGGCTCTCCAAGGAGAAAACAAAATGTTTTCTTCTTGTAACCCAGACCCTTGGTTGTCAGGGTGCACATCATTTCATCACACCAACCACATCTCTCTCTTGCCAACCACTATATATGTTAGTTTTTTTTTCTTGAAAGGCCACTCTGTGATTTAAATGTCTTTCCACCTTAAGAGCCTATGCTCCTTACCAAATCATAAATCCCTTATAATCCCAGACCTTCAGTTTCCGTATCTGTATAATGAGAATGAGGCTGTTATCAAACATCCACAGGTGTGAAAATTAAGAAAGGGAGAAAGAAAGAGTGTGATACTGAGAGAGAGAGAGAGAGATGAGAGAGAGAAAGGAAAAGATGAATGGGTGGCGGAAAGAGAAACTAGGATTGAATTACCAACTCAGTGATAGCCAATAATAATACTATGGCTCATTTTCTTTCCTTTTGAATAAAACATCTAAATTGAACTAATATTTGTGAATTACTCATGAAATGCAGTCTTATTTGAAATCCTTAACTTCTTACTACTTTGTAAGGAGTCACCGTCTCAAAGGCATTGCTATTCCAAGAGACTTCATTTCTGTGGCCAGGTGATGAAGGTACAGCTAGTGCACAGCTTAGTCGCTTTAGCTGCTTCTCCTGGTGACCAGTCTCTAAAAATATAGGTCTCTGTATTTTAGACCTCTAAAAAAATATAGGTCTCTATTTCCAGGTCTGATAAATTTCCCATCTGCAGTAGACTTAAAGCTCCGGGACAATGGACTTGTGGCTGTAAATGAAATACATTTCAGAACACACTTCTTTCCATACCATCTAGAATACAAGTACATTATTAACATTAAACTGTTTTTCCAAAACTAAATTTCAACAATTTTTTCTTATTTACTTTACAAAAAAAATTAAAAACATGATAGATAGCTAGTGGGAAGCAGCTGCATAGCACAGGGAGATCAGCTCGGAGCTCTGTGACCACCTAGACGGGTGGGATAGGGAGGGTGGGAGGGAGACGCAAGTGGGAAGAGAAATGGGGATATAGGTATACTATAGGTGATTCACTTTGGTATAAAGCAGAAACTAACACACCCCTGTAAAGCAATTATACTCCCATAAAGATGTTAAAAAGATAAACAAAAAAATAGATTAAGGATGTAAACAAAACAAAACATAAAGCTGTCAGTAACAGGTATATGTCAGGACCGGTTGCACTATACAATAATACCTTGTCTTCTCCAGAGCTGCCCTCTGCTGAGACCATATCCAGCTTCGGTCCTTCTTCTGCTTTTTCATCTCCATCCTCTTTCTCTTCCTCAGCATTTTCATAATGATATTCACTCTCTTCTTTAGTGTTGAATGATACGGACTTTGGCATCACAAGGTGGTGGGAAACATTTCCCGATTTAAAATCAGCAGCAGAATCTAGTTCTCTGCTCTCAGGAGGATCTGGAGAAGAGAAATATGTCAGAAAATAAATAAATAAATAAGGAGAATAGCTGGTCATGTTCCTACTGGTTGATACAGCACTTCCTTGGCCCTCACACTTCTGCTGCTTGACAGTTTTCACAACATTTTCCCCCTCTTTCCAGTAGATCTCACACACACTGTGCTGCGGATTATTTCTGGCCCTTTGGAGAAGGGATCGAAATCATTTGATCCTGCGAGCAATTTTGTATGTTTCTGCCAGAACGTCACTGGAAAATGTTCACCCCATTTCAAGACAAATTCTACCGCGAACCTCATTGATTCCTCAACCACTGAAAAGTGCCCCTGTGCCATTTCATCATTTTCTCAGGTCATCCTACTAAGAATCTTAACATTTTTAGAAGCCCGTCAACCAAAAGTGAGGTATGCCACTCGTTTGCCCTTCAGTTCGTAGAAGGCAGCATACTTTTTCTCAAGATCCTAAAGTTCTTTAGAGAATTGGGCTTCTACCTGTGCATACCGTGCCTGAAGGTTTTTGAGAGCTTTGACCCGCTGCTTAACCGCCAGAGGCCAGCGCTGAGTGCACCTCACCCTGCCTTTGAGGCCGATGCCCAGTCAGGGGCTGCAAGGGACAGGGGACTGGGCCGCCCCTCGCCAGCCTCGGCCCCGTCGTCGGGTCCACACGCCCCAGCCTCCCAGGACTCGGAGGCATCAGCCAGGACCTCGCACGCCCAGAACTCGGCCTCCACTACCGCCGCCGCAGGTTCCTCTGCCTCCTGGGATGCCGCCCCCTCTGCAGGTTCCCGCAGCTCCCAGGGCGGGGGGCCCTCTGCCTGGTACTCGCCCCGCCAGACCTCACCTGTCTCTCCCAGGTCTTCCTGACCCTGAGGAGGCGCGGCATCCTCTGCAGGGTCCGAGGGCCGTCGCGAGCAGCGACTGACCATCACGAATTCGGCGTGGGGCCCGGCCACGACACGGACGCGGTAGTGGCCGTGGGGCACAAGGCAATGGGCCGCATCCCGGCGCAGGGACTGAAACTGCGCCGCGGGCGCCCCATGGCCCGCGACCAATCCCGCGCCTCCCTGCCCATGCTCGTCCTCCTCTTCTGTCTCTTCCTCCTCCTCGACCTCTTCCTCAGTTTCCACCCCCTCTTCTGACTGGTACTCAGCCTCCTCCTGGTCCTCGATGTCTAATTCAAGCTCTTCCTCCTCCTCCTCCTCCTCCTCCTCCACCAGCTCTGCATCCCAGTCTTCTTCCACTGCGGCCTGGGCGGCCTCCTGCCCACCGTCCTCCCCGTGAAGGGCTCTGGAGAGCCCCAGGGAGGCCAGAAGGGCCGCGTCCCCCTCGACTCCATCCATCCCTCCCGAAGGGGAGGCACGGACCCCGAGGGCACTGGGGTCGCCACCCGCCCCGCCTCCAGCTCCGTCCTGGCCACCTGGGATCGGCCCACGCTCCTCGGTGGCAGACATGGCAGGAGGGACACGCCACACACGGATCGGGCTGCAGTGACGACCGTGGGGAAGATGGCGGCCACCGGGCTGGGTGTCGCTGAGGGAGGGGATGCTGTTGGCAGCGGGGCCTCCGGGACGGGGTGGGGGCTGCAGAGAAGCCGGCTGCCCAGGGGACCAGAGTCGGAGAAAATGCCTCTGGGAGCCCCGCTACGGGAAGAGCAGACGGCCTGCCCGCTGAGCGCCCCGGCGAGACTGGGCCGAGGCCGCTGCGCACAGGGCGGGAAAGAGCTTGATTGGCTGCTGACGGGAGGCGAAACTTAGAAGGGCCAACGAGGGGCCACTTCCTCCAGCGCCGACTCTAAGCTCATTTGCCAGCAGCCAAGGATTGACAGCACCACCGTCCAATGAGTGATCAAGGTCTTCAGGTTCCCTGGAGGCCTTAAAGGCCCAGCTCACCCTCAGCCTCTGTGAGCGCACAGGAATCCCTTCCTTTTCATTCCACCACTGCAAGAGCAAAAGTACAATGCGCCTAAAGGGCAGCGCCCTGGGGTATGGGAACCTGCATGTGTTCCCCAATTGCCACCCTGGGGCAGCTCACGCTGATACAGACACACTTAGTTCAAAAACGAGAGAGAGAGAGAAGGTGTATAGATCAAATCTCAGCAACGCTTAAAACCTCCCACAGGAGACAGCAAGAGAATTTGGAGGTTTTAATGCTGTTAAGGCTCCTTAGAAAAGGACATACAGAGTCGATATGGATGCAGTGAAAATGGAGAGTGGAAGAAGCAGTAAAGACAGGAGCTGGAGAGTGTTTCATCAGGGCTCCCCAATTCCGTTGCAGCCTCCAAGAAATGAAGACAGACAGAGAGAGGGAAGAGAGACAGAGAGAGAGAGAGAGAGAGAGAGAGAGAGAGAGAGAGAGATTTCTTTTAAAGTCTGGGCTGAGCACCTGCTCTGCACTGGATTGTGCACACCCCTTGCCTCCCAAATTCATACGAGAAGCCCGTCCCCAGCCCCACCCCACCCCCAGGAGATGGTATTTGGAGACTGGGTCTTTGGTAGGTCATTCAGTTTTGGTAAGGTCAGGAGGCTGGGGTCCACACATTGGGATTATTGCCCTTACAGGAAGAGACCATAGATGGTACTCTCCTCCCACCACCCCAACGTGAAGCCACAGGAAGAAGGCGGCTATCTTCAAGCCAAAACGAGGGCCCTCACCAAGAACTCCACCATGCTGGCACCCTGACTTTGGGCTTCCTAGCCTCCAGAACTGTGAGAGAATAAATTTCGGTTGTTTTAAGCCACCTGCTTTGTGGTAATTTGTTACGGTAAACCTAGGAATCTAACACCTCCCTCCGGGAGGTCTTTGTGTCTCAGGCCCCTGAGAATTCTAGTACCTTCCTCAGTCCAGATCTTACCATCCTGTTCAGTTTACCTGCAATAGTACCAAGTCAGTGAATTAAGGCTGGTTCTACTGTAGGTGTAGTTAAACGTTTCCCCCACTGCTCTAAAGCAGTGGTTCTCAAACTTTAGTGTGCTTCAGTAGCACTTGGAGGACTTGTAAAAACCTGATGGCTAGCAGCCTACCTTCAGAATATCCAATCCAGTAGGTCTGGGGCAGGGTCTGAGAATTTGCATTTCAAACAAGTTCCCAGCTGATGCTGATGCTGATGCTGCTGCTGCTGCTGCTGCTGCTGCTCCATGGCAGGCCAACAGCACCATCTGGTCCCCAGGCAAGCTAGGTCATCCATCAGTTTCTTTCAATAACATATACTAGAGGCTGGGCCACCATCTCTATCATCACACAAGTGGTTTATAACCTAATATTTTAATTTATTTGAGGCTGCTATAAAAGGATGTCAAACAGGCTTACCAAATACTTGAAAGAAATCCCTTTCAATGACAGTAAGGTGGGCCGAAATAAATAGAACAAAGATACATTGGAGTCAGTGTTATTTATGCTAAAAAAAAAAAACCTCTGCAGCTTATTCATGTCAAACAAGCTTTTATTTTCAATGTGAACAATACTGTCAAATTTATATGTAAAAGGTAAGAATAAAGTCAGATAGCAGTTAATATCATTTTGGGATGTTGAACTTTGAAACAAAATCTGTGTTGTGGGCTAATGAAAACTAGAATCTCCGTGAAGAACAAATTCTTCTTTTCTTTCGCTGTCCACTTCTTTTTATGTCTCCCAACTGTAGGATGGGATAAGAGTCAATTAACAATTGTACACCAATAACATGCACCAGGGACTTTCTAAATATGAGTCAATACTATGTACATCTCCTGGCTCTCCAAGGAGAAAACAAAATGTTTTCTTCTTGTAACCCAGACCCTTGGTTGTCAGGGTGCACATCATTTCATCACACCAACCACATCTCTCTCTTGCCAACCACTATATATGTTAGTTTTTTTTTCTTGAAAGGCCACTCTGTGATTTAAATGTCTTTCCACCTTAAGAGCCTATGCTCCTTACCAAATCATAAATCCCTTATAATCCCAGACCTTCAGTTTCCGTATCTGTATAATGAGAATGAGGCTGTTATCAAACATCCACAGGTGTGAAAATTAAGAAAGGGAGAAAGAAAGAGTGTGATACTGAGAGAGAGAGAGAGAGATGAGAGAGAGAAAGGAAAAGATGAATGGGTGGCGGAAAGAGAAACTAGGATTGAATTACCAACTCAGTGATAGCCAATAATAATACTATGGCTCATTTTCTTTCCTTTTGAATAAAACATCTAAATTGAACTAATATTTGTGAATTACTCATGAAATGCAGTCTTATTTGAAATCCTTAACTTCTTACTACTTTGTAAGGAGTCACCGTCTCAAAGGCATTGCTATTCCAAGAGACTTCATTTCTGTGGCCAGGTGATGAAGGTACAGCTAGTGCACAGCTTAGTCGCTTTAGCTGCTTCTCCTGGTGACCAGTCTCTAAAAATATAGGTCTCTGTATTTTAGACCTCTAAAAAAATATAGGTCTCTATTTCCAGGTCTGATAAATTTCCCATCTGCAGTAGACTTAAAGCTCCGGGACAATGGACTTGTGGCTGTAAATGAAATACATTTCAGAACACACTTCTTTCCATACCATCTAGAATACAAGTACATTATTAACATTAAACTGTTTTTCCAAAACTAAATTTCAACAATTTTTTCTTATTTACTTTACAAAAAAAATTAAAAACATGATAGATAGCTAGTGGGAAGCAGCTGCATAGCACAGGGAGATCAGCTCGGAGCTCTGTGACCACCTAGACGGGTGGGATAGGGAGGGTGGGAGGGAGACGCAAGTGGGAAGAGAAATGGGGATATAGGTATACTATAGGTGATTCACTTTGGTATAAAGCAGAAACTAACACACCCCTGTAAAGCAATTATACTCCCATAAAGATGTTAAAAAGATAAACAAAAAAATAGATTAAGGATGTAAACAAAACAAAACATAAAGCTGTCAGTAACAGGTATATGTCAGGACCGGTTGCACTATACAATAATACCTTGTCTTCTCCAGAGCTGCCCTCTGCTGAGACCATATCCAGCTTCGGTCCTTCTTCTGCTTTTTCATCTCCATCCTCTTTCTCTTCCTCAGCATTTTCATAATGATATTCACTCTCTTCTTTAGTGTCGAATGATACGGACTTTGGCATCACAAGGTGGTGGGAAACATTTTCCGATTTAAAATCAGCAGCAGAATCTAGTTCTCTGCTCTCAGGAGGATCTGGAGAAGAGAAATATGTCAGAAAATAAATAAATAAATAAGGAGAATAGCTGGTCATGTTCCTACTGGTTGATACAGCACTTCCTTGGCCCTCACACTTCTGCTGCTTGACAGTTTTCACAACATTTTCCCCCTCTTTCCAGTAGATCTCACACACACTGTGCTGCGGATTATTTCTGGCCCTTTGGAGAAGGGATCGAAATCATTTGATCCTGCGAGCAATTTTGTATGTTTCTGCCAGAACGTCACTGGAAAATGTTCACCCCATTTCAAGACAAATTCTACCGCGAACCTCATTGATTCCTCAACCACTGAAAAGTGCCCCTGTGCCATTTCATCATTTTCTCAGGTCATCCTACTAAGAATCTTAACATTTTTAGAAGCCCGTCAACCAAAAGTGAGGTATGCCACTCGTTTGCCCTTCAGTTCGTAGAAGGCAGCATACTTTTTCTCAAGATCCTAAAGTTCTTTAGAGAATTGGGCTTCTACCTGTGCATACCGTGCCTGAAGGTTTTTGAGAGCTTTGACCCGCTGCTTAACCGCCAGAGGCCAGCGCTGAGTGCACCTCACCCTGCCTTTGAGGCCGATGCCCAGTCAGGGGCTGCAAGGGACAGGGGACTGGGCCGCCCCTCGCCAGCCTCGGCCCCGTCGTCGGGTCCACACGCCCCAGCCTCCCAGGACTCGGAGGCATCAGCCAGGACCTCGCACGCCCAGAACTCGGCCTCCACTACCGCCGCCGCAGGTTCCTCTGCCTCCTGGGATGCCGCCCCCTCTGCAGGTTCCCGCAGCTCCCAGGGCGGGGGGCCCTCTGCCTGGTACTCGCCCCGCCAGACCTCACCTGTCTCTCCCAGGTCTTCCTGACCCTGAGGAGGCGCGGCATCCTCTGCAGGGTCCGAGGGCCGTCGCGAGCAGCGACTGACCATCACGAATTCGGCGTGGGGCCCGGCCACGACACGGACGCGGTAGTGGCCGTGGGGCACAAGGCAATGGGCCGCATCCCGGCGCAGGGACTGAAACTGCGCCGCGGGCGCCCCATGGCCCGCGACCAATCCCGCGCCTCCCTGCCCATGCTCGTCCTCCTCTTCTGTCTCTTCCTCCTCCTCGACCTCTTCCTCAGTTTCCACCCCCTCTTCTGACTGGTACTCAGCCTCCTCCTGGTCCTCGATGTCTAATTCAAGCTCTTCCTCCTCCTCCTCCTCCTCCTCCTCCACCAGCTCTGCATCCCAGTCTTCTTCCACTGCGGCCTGGGCGGCCTCCTGCCCACCGTCCTCCCCGTGAAGGGCTCTGGAGAGCCCCAGGGAGGCCAGAAGGGCCGCGTCCCCCTCGACTCCATCCATCCCTCCCGAAGGGGAGGCACGGACCCCGAGGGCACTGGGGTCGCCACCCGCCCCGCCTCCAGCTCCGTCCTGGCCACCTGGGATCGGCCCACGCTCCTCGGTGGCAGACATGGCAGGAGGGACACGCCACACACGGATCGGGCTGCAGTGACGACCGTGGGGAAGATGGCGGCCACCGGGCTGGGTGTCGCTGAGGGAGGGGATGCTGTTGGCAGCGGGGCCTCCGGGACGGGGTGGGGGCTGCAGAGAAGCCGGCTGCCCAGGGGACCAGAGTCGGAGAAAATGCCTCTGGGAGCCCCGCTACGGGAAGAGCAGACGGCCTGCCCGCTGAGCGCCCCGGCGAGACTGGGCCGAGGCCGCTGCGCACAGGGCGGGAAAGAGCTTGATTGGCTGCTGACGGGAGGCGAAACTTAGAAGGGCCAACGAGGGGCCACTTCCTCCAGCGCCGACTCTAAGCTCATTTGCCAGCAGCCAAGGATTGACAGCACCACCGTCCAATGAGTGATCAAGGTCTTCAGGTTCCCTGGAGGCCTTAAAGGCCCAGCTCACCCTCAGCCTCTGTGAGCGCACAGGAATCCCTTCCTTTTCATTCCACCACTGCAAGAGCAAAAGTACAATGCGCCTAAAGGGCAGCGCCCTGGGGTATGGGAACCTGCATGTGTTCCCCAATTGCCACCCTGGGGCAGCTCACGCTGATACAGACACACTTAGTTCAAAAACGAGAGAGAGAGAGAAGGTGTATAGATCAAATCTCAGCAACGCTTAAAACCTCCCACAGGAGACAGCAAGAGAATTTGGAGGTTTTAATGCTGTTAAGGCTCCTTAGAAAAGGACATACAGAGTCGATATGGATGCAGTGAAAATGGAGAGTGGAAGAAGCAGTAAAGACAGGAGCTGGAGAGTGTTTCATCAGGGCTCCCCAATTCCGTTGCAGCCTCCAAGAAATGAAGACAGACAGAGAGAGGGAAGAGAGACAGAGAGAGAGAGAGAGAGAGAGAGAGAGAGAGAGAGAGAGATTTCTTTTAAAGTCTGGGCTGAGCACCTGCTCTGCACTGGATTGTGCACACCCCTTGCCTCCCAAATTCATACGAGAAGCCCGTCCCCAGCCCCACCCCACCCCCAGGAGATGGTATTTGGAGACTGGGTCTTTGGTAGGTCATTCAGTTTTGGTAAGGTCAGGAGGCTGGGGTCCACACATTGGGATTATTGCCCTTACAGGAAGAGACCATAGATGGTACTCTCCTCCCACCACCCCAACGTGAAGCCACAGGAAGAAGGCGGCTATCTTCAAGCCAAAACGAGGGCCCTCACCAAGAACTCCACCATGCTGGCACCCTGACTTTGGGCTTCCTAGCCTCCAGAACTGTGAGAGAATAAATTTCGGTTGTTTTAAGCCACCTGCTTTGTGGTAATTTGTTACGGTAAACCTAGGAATCTAACACCTCCCTCCGGGAGGTCTTTGTGTCTCAGGCCCCTGAGAATTCTAGTACCTTCCTCAGTCCAGATCTTACCATCCTGTTCAGTTTACCTGCAATAGTACCAAGTCAGTGAATTAAGGCTGGTTCTACTGTAGGTGTAGTTAAACGTTTCCCCCACTGCTCTAAAGCAGTGGTTCTCAAACTTTAGTGTGCTTCAGTAGCACTTGGAGGACTTGTAAAAACCTGATGGCTAGCAGCCTACCTTCAGAATATCCAATCCAGTAGGTCTGGGGCAGGGTCTGAGAATTTGCATTTCAAACAAGTTCCCAGCTGATGCTGATGCTGATGCTGCTGCTGCTGCTGCTGCTGCTGCTCCATGGCAGGCCAACAGCACCATCTGGTCCCCAGGCAAGCTAGGTCATCCATCAGTTTCTTTCAATAACATATACTAGAGGCTGGGCCACCATCTCTATCATCACACAAGTGGTTTATAACCTAATATTTTAATTTATTTGAGGCTGCTATAAAAGGATGTCAAACAGGCTTACCAAATACTTGAAAGAAATCCCTTTCAATGACAGTAAGGTGGGCCGAAATAAATAGAACAAAGATACATTGGAGTCAGTGTTATTTATGCTAAAAAAAAAAAACCTCTGCAGCTTATTCATGTCAAACAAGCTTTTATTTTCAATGTGAACAATACTGTCAAATTTATATGTAAAAGGTAAGAATAAAGTCAGATAGCAGTTAATATCATTTTGGGATGTTGAACTTTGAAACAAAATCTGTGTTGTGGGCTAATGAAAACTAGAATCTCCGTGAAGAACAAATTCTTCTTTTCTTTCGCTGTCCACTTCTTTTTATGTCTCCCAACTGTAGGATGGGATAAGAGTCAATTAACAATTGTACACCAATAACATGCACCAGGGACTTTCTAAATATGAGTCAATACTATGTACATCTCCTGGCTCTCCAAGGAGAAAACAAAATGTTTTCTTCTTGTAACCCAGACCCTTGGTTGTCAGGGTGCACATCATTTCATCACACCAACCACATCTCTCTCTTGCCAACCACTATATATGTTAGTTTTTTTTTCTTGAAAGGCCACTCTGTGATTTAAATGTCTTTCCACCTTAAGAGCCTATGCTCCTTACCAAATCATAAATCCCTTATAATCCCAGACCTTCAGTTTCCGTATCTGTATAATGAGAATGAGGCTGTTATCAAACATCCACAGGTGTGAAAATTAAGAAAGGGAGAAAGAAAGAGTGTGATACTGAGAGAGAGAGAGAGAGATGAGAGAGAGAAAGGAAAAGATGAATGGGTGGCGGAAAGAGAAACTAGGATTGAATTACCAACTCAGTGATAGCCAATAATA
This sequence comes from Hyperoodon ampullatus, assembly GCF_949752795.1. Taxonomy (NCBI): domain Eukaryota; kingdom Metazoa; phylum Chordata; class Mammalia; order Artiodactyla; family Ziphiidae; genus Hyperoodon; species Hyperoodon ampullatus. The sequence continues at coordinate 91,582,737 of NC_136913.1, read as the reverse complement.
ATACTATGGCTCATTTTCTTTCCTTTTGAATAAAACATCTAAATTGAACTAATATTTGTGAATTACTCATGAAATGCAGTCTTATTTGAAATCCTTAACTTCTTACTACTTTGTAAGGAGTCACCGTCTCAAAGGCATTGCTATTCCAAGAGACTTCATTTCTGTGGCCAGGTGATGAAGGTACAGCTAGTGCACAGCTTAGTCGCTTTAGCTGCTTCTCCTGGTGACCAGTCTCTAAAAATATAGGTCTCTGTATTTTAGACCTCTAAAAAAATATAGGTCTCTATTTCCAGGTCTGATAAATTTCCCATCTGCAGTAGACTTAAAGCTCCGGGACAATGGACTTGTGGCTGTAAATGAAATACATTTCAGAACACACTTCTTTCCATACCATCTAGAATACAAGTACATTATTAACATTAAACTGTTTTTCCAAAACTAAATTTCAACAATTTTTTCTTATTTACTTTACAAAAAAAATTAAAAACATGATAGATAGCTAGTGGGAAGCAGCTGCATAGCACAGGGAGATCAGCTCGGAGCTCTGTGACCACCTAGACGGGTGGGATAGGGAGGGTGGGAGGGAGACGCAAGTGGGAAGAGAAATGGGGATATAGGTATACTATAGGTGATTCACTTTGGTATAAAGCAGAAACTAACACACCCCTGTAAAGCAATTATACTCCCATAAAGATGTTAAAAAGATAAACAAAAAAATAGATTAAGGATGTAAACAAAACAAAACATAAAGCTGTCAGTAACAGGTATATGTCAGGACCGGTTGCACTATACAATAATACCTTGTCTTCTCCAGAGCTGCCCTCTGCTGAGACCATATCCAGCTTCGGTCCTTCTTCTGCTTTTTCATCTCCATCCTCTTTCTCTTCCTCAGCATTTTCATAATGATATTCACTCTCTTCTTTAGTGTCGAATGATACGGACTTTGGCATCACAAGGTGGTGGGAAACATTTTCCGATTTAAAATCAGCAGCAGAATCTAGTTCTCTGCTCTCAGGAGGATCTGGAGAAGAGAAATATGTCAGAAAATAAATAAATAAATAAGGAGAATAGCTGGTCATGTTCCTACTGGTTGATACAGCACTTCCTTGGCCCTCACACTTCTGCTGCTTGACAGTTTTCACAACATTTTCCCCCTCTTTCCAGTAGATCTCACACACACTGTGCTGCGGATTATTTCTGGCCCTTTGGAGAAGGGATCGAAATCATTTGATCCTGCGAGCAATTTTGTATGTTTCTGCCAGAACGTCACTGGAAAATGTTCACCCCATTTCAAGACAAATTCTACCGCGAACCTCATTGATTCCTCAACCACTGAAAAGTGCCCCTGTGCCATTTCATCATTTTCTCAGGTCATCCTACTAAGAATCTTAACATTTTTAGAAGCCCGTCAACCAAAAGTGAGGTATGCCACTCGTTTGCCCTTCAGTTCGTAGAAGGCAGCATACTTTTTCTCAAGATCCTAAAGTTCTTTAGAGAATTGGGCTTCTACCTGTGCATACCGTGCCTGAAGGTTTTTGAGAGCTTTGACCCGCTGCTTAACCGCCAGAGGCCAGCGCTGAGTACACCTCACCCTGCCTTTGAGGCCGATGCCCAGTCAGGGGCTGCAAGGGACAGGGGACTGGGCCGCCCCTCGCCAGCCTCGGCCCCGTCGTCGGGTCCACACGCCCCAGCCTCCCAGGACTCGGAGGCATCAGCCAGGACCTCGCACGCCCAGAACTCGGCCTCCACTACCGCCGCCGCAGGTTCCTCTGCCTCCTGGGATGCCGCCCCCTCTGCAGGTTCCCGCAGCTCCCAGGGCGGGGGGCCCTCTGCCTGGTACTCGCCCCGCCAGACCTCACCTGTCTCTCCCAGGTCTTCCTGACCCTGAGGAGGCGCGGCATCCTCTGCAGGGTCCGAGGGCCGTCGCGAGCAGCGACTGACCATCACGAATTCGGCGTGGGGCCCGGCCACGACACGGACGCGGTAGTGGCCGTGGGGCACAAGGCAATGGGCCGCATCCCGGCGCAGGGACTGAAACTGCGCCGCGGGCGCCCCATGGCCCGCGACCACTCCCGCGCCTCCCTGCCCATGCTCGTCCTCCTCTTCTGTCTCTTCCTCCTCCTCGACCTCTTCCTCAGTTTCCACCCCCTCTTCTGACTGGTACTCAGCCTCCTCCTGGTCCTCGATGTCTAATTCAAGCTCTTCCTCCTCCTCCTCCTCCTCCTCCTCCACCAGCTCTGCATCCCAGTCTTCTTCCACTGCGGCCTGGGCGGCCTCCTGCCCACCGTCCTCCCCGTGAAGGGCTCTGGAGAGCCCCAGGGAGGCCAGAAGGGCCGCGTCCCCCTCGACTCCATCCATCCCTCCCGAAGGGGAGGCACGGACCCCGAGGGCACTGGGGTCGCCACCCGCCCCGCCTCCAGCTCCGTCCTGGCCACCTGGGATCGGCCCACGCTCCTCGGTGGCAGACATGGCAGGAGGGACACGCCACACACGGATCGGGCTGCAGTGACGACCGCGGGGAAGATGGCGGCCACCGGGCTGGGTGTCGCTGAGGGAGGGGATGCTGTTGGCAGCGGGGCCTCCGGGACGGGGTGGGGGCTGCAGAGAAGCCGGCTGCCCAGGGGACCAGAGTCGGAGAAAATGCCTCTGGGAGCCCCGCTACGGGAAGAGCAGACGGCCTGCCCGCCGAGCGCCCCGGCGAGACTGGGCCAAGGCCGCTGCGCACAGGGCGGGAAAGAGCTTGATTGGCTGCTGACGGGAGGCGAAACTTAGAAGGGCCAACGAGGGGCCACTTCCGCCAGTGCCGACTCTAAGCTCATTTGCCAGCAGCCAAGGATTGACAGCACCACCGTCCAATGAGTGATCAAGGTCCTCAGTTTCCCTGGAGGCCTTAAAGGCCCAGCTCACCCTCAGCCTCTGTGAGCGCACAGGAATCCCTTCCTTTTCATTCCACCACTGCAAGAGCAAAAGTACAATGCGCCTAAAGGGCGGCGCCCTGGGGTATGGGAACCTGCATGTGTTCCCCAATTGCCACCCTGGGGCAGCTCACGCTGATACAGACACACTTAGTTCAAAAACGAGAGAGAGAGAGAAGGTGTATAGATCAAATCTCAGCAACGCTTAAAACCTCCCACAGGAGACAGCAAGAGAATTTGGAGGTTTTAATGCTGTTAAGGCTCCTTAGAAAAGGACATACAGAGTCGATATGGATGCAGTGAGAATGGAGAGTGGAAGAAGCAGTAAAGACAGGAGCTGGAGAGTGTTTCATCAGGGCTCCCCAATTCCGTTGCAGCCTCCAAGAAATGAAGACAGACAGAGAGAGGGAAGAGAGACAGAGAGAGAGAGAGAGAGAGAGAGAGAGAGAGAGATTTCTTTTAAAGTCTGGGCTGAGCACCTGCTCTGCACTGGATTGTGCACACCCCTTGCCTCCCAAATTCATACGAGAAGCCCGTCCCCAGCCCCACCCCACCCCCAGGAGATGGTATTTGGAGACTGGGTCTTTGGTAGGTCATTCAGTTTTGGTAAGGTCAGGAGGCTGGGGTCCACACATTGGGATTATTGCCCTTACAGGAAGAGACCATAGATGGTACTCTCCTCCCACCACCCCAACGTGAAGCCACAGGAAGAAGGCGGCTATCTTCAAGCCAAAACGAGGGCCCTCACCAAGAACTCCACCATGCTGGCACCCTGACTTTGGGCTTCCTAGCCTCCAGAACTGTGAGAGAATAAATTTCGGTTGTTTTAAGCCACCTGCTTTGTGGTAATTTGTTACAGTAAACCTAGGAAACTAACACCTCCCTCTGGGAGGTCTTTGTGTCTCAGGCCCCTGAGAATTCTAGTACCTTCCTCAGTCCAGATCTTACCATCCTGTTCAGTTTACCTGCAATAGTACCAAGTCAGTGAATTAAGGCTGGTTCTACTGTAGGTGTAGTTAAACGTTTCCCCCACTGCTCTAAAGCAGTGGTTCTCAAACTTTAGTGTGCTTCAGTAGCACTTGGAGGACTTGTAAAAACCTGATGGCTAGCAGCCTACCTTCAGAATATCCAATCCAGTAGGTCTGGGGCAGGGTCTGAGAATTTGCATTTCAAACAAGTTCCCAGCTGATGCTGATGCTGATGCTGCTGCTGCTGCTGCTGCTGCTGCTCCATGGCAGGCCAACAGCACCATCTGGTCCCCAGGCAAGCTAGGTCATCCATCAGTTTCTTTCAATAACATATACTAGAGGCTGGGCCACCATCTCTATCATCACACAAGTGGTTTATAACCTAATATTTTAATTTATTTGAGGCTGCTATAAAAGGATGTCAAACAGGCTTACCAAATACTTGAAAGAAATCCCTTTCAATGACAGTAAGGTGGGCCGAAATAAATAGAACAAAGATACATTGGAGTCAGTGTTATTTATGCTAAAAAAAAAAAACCTCTGCAGCTTATTCATGTCAAACAAGCTTTTATTTTCAATGTGAACAATACTGTCAAATTTATATGTAAAAGGTAAGAATAAAGTCAGATAGCAGTTAATATCATTTTGGGATGTTGAACTTTGAAACAAAATCTGTGTTGTGGGCTAATGAAAACTAGAATCTCCGTGAAGAACAAATTCTTCTTTTCTTTCGCTGTCCACTTCTTTTTATGTCTCCCAACTGTAGGATGGGATAAGAGTCAATTAACAATTGTACACCAATAACATGCACCAGGGACTTTCTAAATATGAGTCAATACTATGTACATCTCCTGGCTCTCCAAGGAGAAAACAAAATGTTTTCTTCTTGTAACCCAGACCCTTGGTTGTCAGGGTGCACATCATTTCATCACACCAACCACATCTCTCTCTTGCCAACCACTATATATGTTAGTTTTTTTTTCTTGAAAGGCCACTCTGTGATTTAAATGTCTTTCCACCTTAAGAGCCTATGCTCCTTACCAAATCATAAATCCCTTATAATCCCAGACCTTCAGTTTCCGTATCTGTATAATGAGAATGAGGCTGTTATCAAACATCCACAGGTGTGAAAATTAAGAAAGGGAGAATGAAAGAGTGTGATACTGAGAGAGAGAGAGAGAGATGAGAGAGAGAAAGGAAAAGATGAATGGGTGGCGGAAAGAGAAACTAGGATTGAATTACCAACTCAGTGATAGCCAATAATAATACTATGGCTCATTTTCTTTCCTTTTGAATAAAACATCTAAATTGAACTAATATTTGTGAATTACTCATGAAATGCAGTCTTATTTGAAATCCTTAACTTCTTACTACTTTGTAAGGAGTCACCGTCTCAAAGGCATTGCTATTCCAAGAGACTTCATTTCTGTGGCCAGGTGATGAAGGTACAGCTAGTGCACAGCTTAGTCGCTTTAGCTGCTTCTCCTGGTGACCAGTCTCTAAAAATATAGGTCTCTGTATTTTAGACCTCTAAAAAAATATAGGTCTCTATTTCCAGGTCTGATAAATTTCCCATCTGCAGTAGACTTAAAGCTCCGGGACAATGGACTTGTGGCTGTAAATGAAATACATTTCAGAACACACTTCTTTCCATACCATCTAGAATACAAGTACATTATTAACATTAAACTGTTTTTCCAAAACTAAATTTCAACAATTTTTTCTTATTTACTTTACAAAAAAAATTAAAAACATGATAGATAGCTAGTGGGAAGCAGCTGCATAGCACAGGGAGATCAGCTCGGAGCTCTGTGACCACCTAGACGGGTGGGATAGGGAGGGTGGGAGGGAGACGCAAGTGGGAAGAGAAATGGGGATATAGGTATACTATAGGTGATTCACTTTGGTATAAAGCAGAAACTAACACACCCCTGTAAAGCAATTATACTCCCATAAAGATGTTAAAAAGATAAACAAAAAAATAGATTAAGGATGTAAACAAAACAAAACATAAAGCTGTCAGTAACAGGTATATGTCAGGACCGGTTGCACTATACAATAATACCTTGTCTTCTCCAGAGCTGCCCTCTGCTGAGACCATATCCAGCTTCGGTCCTTCTTCTGCTTTTTCATCTCCATCCTCTTTCTCTTCCTCAGCATTTTCATAATGATATTCACTCTCTTCTTTAGTGTCGAATGATACGGACTTTGGCATCACAAGGTGGTGGGAAACATTTTCCGATTTAAAATCAGCAGCAGAATCTAGTTCTCTGCTCTCAGGAGGATCTGGAGAAGAGAAATATGTCAGAAAATAAATAAATAAATAAGGAGAATAGCTGGTCATGTTCCTACTGGTTGATACAGCACTTCCTTGGCCCTCACACTTCTGCTGCTTGACAGTTTTCACAACATTTTCCCCCTCTTTCCAGTAGATCTCACACACACTGTGCTGCGGATTATTTCTGGCCCTTTGGAGAAGGGATCGAAATCATTTGATCCTGCGAGCAATTTTGTATGTTTCTGCCAGAACGTCACTGGAAAATGTTCACCCCATTTCAAGACAAATTCTACCGCGAACCTCATTGATTCCTCAACCACTGAAAAGTGCCCCTGTGCCATTTCATCATTTTCTCAGGTCATCCTACTAAGAATCTTAACATTTTTAGAAGCCCGTCAACCAAAAGTGAGGTATGCCACTCGTTTGCCCTTCAGTTCGTAGAAGGCAGCATACTTTTTCTCAAGATCCTAAAGTTCTTTAGAGAATTGGGCTTCTACCTGTGCATACCGTGCCTGAAGGTTTTTGAGAGCTTTGACCCGCTGCTTAACCGCCAGAGGCCAGCGCTGAGTACACCTCACCCTGCCTTTGAGGCCGATGCCCAGTCAGGGGCTGCAAGGGACAGGGGACTGGGCCGCCCCTCGCCAGCCTCGGCCCCGTCGTCGGGTCCACACGCCCCAGCCTCCCAGGACTCGGAGGCATCAGCCAGGACCTCGCACGCCCAGAACTCGGCCTCCACTACCGCCGCCGCAGGTTCCTCTGCCTCCTGGGATGCCGCCCCCTCTGCAGGTTCCCGCAGCTCCCAGGGCGGGGGGCCCTCTGCCTGGTACTCGCCCCGCCAGACCTCACCTGTCTCTCCCAGGTCTTCCTGACCCTGAGGAGGCGCGGCATCCTCTGCAGGGTCCGAGGGCCGTCGCGAGCAGCGACTGACCATCACGAATTCGGCGTGGGGCCCGGCCACGACACGGACGCGGTAGTGGCCGTGGGGCACAAGGCAATGGGCCGCATCCCGGCGCAGGGACTGAAACTGCGCCGCGGGCGCCCCATGGCCCGCGACCACTCCCGCGCCTCCCTGCCCATGCTCGTCCTCCTCTTCTGTCTCTTCCTCCTCCTCGACCTCTTCCTCAGTTTCCACCCCCTCTTCTGACTGGTACTCAGCCTCCTCCTGGTCCTCGATGTCTAATTCAAGCTCTTCCTCCTCCTCCTCCTCCTCCTCCTCCACCAGCTCTGCATCCCAGTCTTCTTCCACTGCGGCCTGGGCGGCCTCCTGCCCACCGTCCTCCCCGTGAAGGGCTCTGGAGAGCCCCAGGGAGGCCAGAAGGGCCGCGTCCCCCTCGACTCCATCCATCCCTCCCGAAGGGGAGGCACGGACCCCGAGGGCACTGGGGTCGCCACCCGCCCCGCCTCCAGCTCCGTCCTGGCCACCTGGGATCGGCCCACGCTCCTCGGTGGCAGACATGGCAGGAGGGACACGCCACACACGGATCGGGCTGCAGTGACGACCGCGGGGAAGATGGCGGCCACCGGGCTGGGTGTCGCTGAGGGAGGGGATGCTGTTGGCAGCGGGGCCTCCGGGACGGGGTGGGGGCTGCAGAGAAGCCGGCTGCCCAGGGGACCAGAGTCGGAGAAAATGCCTCTGGGAGCCCCGCTACGGGAAGAGCAGACGGCCTGCCCGCCGAGCGCCCCGGCGAGACTGGGCCAAGGCCGCTGCGCACAGGGCGGGAAAGAGCTTGATTGGCTGCTGACGGGAGGCGAAACTTAGAAGGGCCAACGAGGGGCCACTTCCGCCAGTGCCGACTCTAAGCTCATTTGCCAGCAGCCAAGGATTGACAGCACCACCGTCCAATGAGTGATCAAGGTCCTCAGTTTCCCTGGAGGCCTTAAAGGCCCAGCTCACCCTCAGCCTCTGTGAGCGCACAGGAATCCCTTCCTTTTCATTCCACCACTGCAAGAGCAAAAGTACAATGCGCCTAAAGGGCGGCGCCCTGGGGTATGGGAACCTGCATGTGTTCCCCAATTGCCACCCTGGGGCAGCTCACGCTGATACAGACACACTTAGTTCAAAAACGAGAGAGAGAGAGAAGGTGTATAGATCAAATCTCAGCAACGCTTAAAACCTCCCACAGGAGACAGCAAGAGAATTTGGAGGTTTTAATGCTGTTAAGGCTCCTTAGAAAAGGACATACAGAGTCGATATGGATGCAGTGAGAATGGAGAGTGGAAGAAGCAGTAAAGACAGGAGCTGGAGAGTGTTTCATCAGGGCTCCCCAATTCCGTTGCAGCCTCCAAGAAATGAAGACAGACAGAGAGAGGGAAGAGAGACAGAGAGAGAGAGAGAGAGAGAGAGAGAGAGAGAGATTTCTTTTAAAGTCTGGGCTGAGCACCTGCTCTGCACTGGATTGTGCACACCCCTTGCCTCCCAAATTCATACGAGAAGCCCGTCCCCAGCCCCACCCCACCCCCAGGAGATGGTATTTGGAGACTGGGTCTTTGGTAGGTCATTCAGTTTTGGTAAGGTCAGGAGGCTGGGGTCCACACATTGGGATTATTGCCCTTACAGGAAGAGACCATAGATGGTACTCTCCTCCCACCACCCCAACGTGAAGCCACAGGAAGAAGGCGGCTATCTTCAAGCCAAAACGAGGGCCCTCACCAAGAACTCCACCATGCTGGCACCCTGACTTTGGGCTTCCTAGCCTCCAGAACTGTGAGAGAATAAATTTCGGTTGTTTTAAGCCACCTGCTTTGTGGTAATTTGTTACAGTAAACCTAGGAAACTAACACCTCCCTCTGGGAGGTCTTTGTGTCTCAGGCCCCTGAGAATTCTAGTACCTTCCTCAGTCCAGATCTTACCATCCTGTTCAGTTTACCTGCAATAGTACCAAGTCAGTGAATTAAGGCTGGTTCTACTGTAGGTGTAGTTAAACGTTTCCCCCACTGCTCTAAAGCAGTGGTTCTCAAACTTTAGTGTGCTTCAGTAGCACTTGGAGGACTTGTAAAAACCTGATGGCTAGCAGCCTACCTTCAGAATATCCAATCCAGTAGGTCTGGGGCAGGGTCTGAGAATTTGCATTTCAAACAAGTTCCCAGCTGATGCTGATGCTGATGCTGCTGCTGCTGCTGCTGCTCCATGGCAGGCCAACAGCACCATCTGGTCCCCAGGCAAGCTAGGTCATCCATCAGTTTCTTTCAATAACATATACTAGAGGCTGGGCCACCATCTCTATCATCACACAAGTGGTTTATAACCTAATATTTTAATTTATTTGAGGCTGCTATAAAAGGATGTCAAACAGGCTTACCAAATACTTGAAAGAAATCCCTTTCAATGACAGTAAGGTGGGCCGAAATAAATAGAACAAAGATACATTGGAGTCGGTGTTATTTATGCTAAAAAAAAAAAACCTCTGCAGCTTATTCATGTCAAACAAGCTTTTATTTTCAGTGTGAACAATACTGTCAAATTTATATGTAAAAGGTAAGAATAAAGTCAGATAGCAGTTAATATCATTTTGGGATGTTGAACTTTGAAACAAAATCTGTGTTGTGGGCTAATGAAAACTAGAATCTCCGTGAAGAACAAATTCTTCTTTTCATTCGCTGTCCACTTCTTTTTATGTCTCCCAACTGTAGGATGGGATAAGAGTCAATTAACAATTGTACACCAATAACATGCACCAGGGACTTTCTAAATATGAGTCAATACTATGTACATCTCCTGGCTCTCCAAGGAGAAAACAAAATGTTTTCTTCTTGTAACCCAGACCCTTGGTTGTCAGGGTGCACATCATTTCATCACACCAACCACATCTCTCTCTTGCCAACCACTATATATGTTAGTTTTTTTTTTCTTGAAAGGCCACTCTGTGATTAAAATGTCTTTCCACCTTAAGAGCCTATGCTCCTTACCAAATCATAAATCCCTTATAATCCCAGACCTTCAGTTTCCGTATCTGTATAATGAGAATGAGGCTGTTATCAAACATCCACAGGTGTGAAAATTAAGAAAGGGAGAATGAAAGAGTGTGATACTGAGAGAGAGAGAGAGAGATGAGAGAGAGAAAGGAAAAGATGAATGGGTGGCGGAAAGAGAAACTAGGATTGAATTACCAACTCAGTGATAGCCAATAATAATACTATGGCTCATTTTCTTTCCTTTTGAATAAAACATCTAAATTGAACTAATATTTGTGAATTACTCATGAAATGCAGTCTTATTTGAAATCCTTAACTTCTTACTACTTTGTAAGGAGTCACCGTCTCAAAGGCATTGCTATTCCAAGAGACTTCATTTCTGTGGCCAGGTGATGAAGGTACAGCTAGTGCACAGCTTAGTCGCTTTAGCTGCTTCTCCTGGTGACCAGTCTCTAAAAATATAGGTCTCTGTATTTTAGACCTCTAAAAAAATATAGGTCTCTATTTCCAGGTCTGATAAATTTCCCATCTGCAGTAGACTTAAAGCTCCGGGACAATGGACTTGTGGCTGTAAATGAAATACATTTCAGAACACACTTCTTTCCATACCATCTAGAATACAAGTACATTATTAACATTAAACTGTTTTTCCAAAACTAAATTTCAACAATTTTTTCTTATTTACTTTACAAAAAAAATTAAAAACATGATAGATAGCTAGTGGGAAGCAGCTGCATAGCACAGGGAGATCAGCTCGGAGCTCTGTGACCACCTAGACGGGTGGGATAGGGAGGGTGGGAGGGAGACGCAAGTGGGAAGAGAAATGGGGATATAGGTATACTATAGGTGATTCACTTTGGTATAAAGCAGAAACTAACACACCCCTGTAAAGCAATTATACTCCCATAAAGATGTTAAAAAGATAAACAAAAAAATAGATTAAGGATGTAAACAAAACAAAACATAAAGCTGTCAGTAACAGGTATATGTCAGGACCGGTTGCACTATACAATAATACCTTGTCTTCTCCAGAGCTGCCCTCTGCTGAGACCATATCCAGCTTCGGTCCTTCTTCTGCTTTTTCATCTCCATCCTCTTTCTCTTCCTCAGCATTTTCATAATGATATTCACTCTCTTCTTTAGTGTCGAATGATACGGACTTTGGCATCACAAGGTGGTGGGAAACATTTCCCGATTTAAAATCAGCAGCAGAATCTAGTTCTCTGCTCTCAGGAGGATCTGGAGAAGAGAAATATGTCAGAAAATAAATAAATAAATAAGGAGAATAGCTGGTCATGTTCCTACTGGTTGATACAGCACTTCCTTGGCCCTCACACTTCTGCTGCTTGACAGTTTTCACAACATTTTCCCCCTCTTTCCAGTAGATCTCACACACACTGTGCTGCGGATTATTTCTGGCCCTTTGGAGAAGGGATCGAAATCATTTGATCCTGCGAGCAATTTTGTATGTTTCTGCCAGAACGTCACTGGAAAATGTTCACCCCATTTCAAGACAAATTCTACCGCGAACCTCATTGATTCCTCAACCACTGAAAAGTGCCCCTGTGCCATTTCATCATTTTCTCAGGTCATCCTACTAAGAATCTTAACATTTTTAGAAGCCCGTCAACCAAAAGTGAGGTATGCCACTCGTTTGCCCTTCAGTTCGTAGAAGGCAGCATACTTTTTCTCAAGATCCTAAAGTTCTTTAGAGAATTGGGCTTCTACCTGTGCATACCGTGCCTGAAGGTTTTTGAGAGCTTTGACCCGCTGCTTAACCGCCAGAGGCCAGCGCTGAGTGCACCTCACCCTGCCTTTGAGGCCGATGCCCAGTCAGGGGCTGCAAGGGACAGGGGACTGGGCTGCCCCTCGCCAGCCTCGGCCCCGTCGTCGGGTCCACACGCCCCAGCCTCCCAGGACTCGGAGGCATCAGCCAGGACCTCGCACGCCCAGAACTCGGCCTCCACTACCGCCGCCGCAGGTTCCTCTGCCTCCTGGGATGCCGCCCCCTCTGCAGGTTCCCGCAGCTCCCAGGGCGGGGGGCCCTCTGCCTGGTACTCGCCCCGCCAGACCTCACCTGTCTCTCCCAGGTCTTCCTGACCCTGAGGAGGCGCGGCATCCTCTGCAGGGTCCGAGGGCCGTCGCGAGCAGCGACTGACCATCACGAATTCGGCGTGGGGCCCGGCCACGACACGGACGCGGTAGTGGCCGTGGGGCACAAGGCAATGGGCCGCATCCCGGCGCAGGGACTGAAACTGCGCCGCGGGCGCCCCATGGCCCGCGACCACTCCCGCGCCTCCCTGCCCATGCTCGTCCTCCTCTTCTGTCTCTTCCTCCTCCTCGACCTCTTCCTCAGTTTCCACCCCCTCTTCTGACTGGTACTCAGACTCCTCCTGGTCCTCGATATCTAATTCAAGCTCTTCCTCCTCCTCCTCCTCCTCCTCCTCCACCAGCTCTGCATCCCAGTCTTCTTCCACTGCGGCCTGGGCGGCCTCCTGCCCACCGTCCTCCCCGTGAAGGGCTCTGGAGAGCCCCAGGGAGGCCAGAAGGGCCGCGTCCCCCTCGACTCCATCCATCCCTCCCGAAGGGGAGGCACGGACCCCGAGGGCACTGGGGTCGCCACCCGCCCTGCCTCCAGCTCCGTCCTGGCCACCTGGGATCGGCCCACGCTCCTCGGTGGCAGACATGGCAGGAGGGACACGCCAGACACGGATCGGGCTGCAGTGACGACCGCGGGGAAGATGGCGGCCACCGGGCTGGGTGTCGCTGAGGGAGGGGATGCTGTTGGCAGCGGGGCCTCCGGGACGGGGTGGGGGCTGCAGAGAAGCCGGCTGCCCAGGGGACCAGAGTCGGAGAAAATGCCTCTGGGAGCCCCGCTACGGGAAGAGCAGACGGCCTGCCCGCCGAGCGCCCCGGCGAGACTGGGCCGAGGCCGCTGCGCACAGGGCGGGAAAGAGCTTGATTGGCTGCTGACGGGAGGCGAAACTTAGAAGGGCCAACGAGGGGCCACTTCCGCCAGTGCCGACTCTAAGCTCATTTGCCAGCAGCCAAGGATTGACAGCACCACCGTCCAATGAGTGATCAAGGTCCTCAGTTTCCCTGGAGGCCTTAAAGGCCCAGCTCACCCTCAGCCTCTGTGAGCGCACAGGAATCCCTTCCTTTTCATTCCACCACTGCAAGAGCAAAAGTACAATGCGCCTAAAGGGCGGCGCCCTGGGGTATGGGAACCTGCATGTGTTCCCCAATTGCCACCCTGGGGCAGCTCACGCTGATACAGACACACTTAGTTCAAAAACGAGAGAGAGAGAGAAGGTGTATAGATCAAATCTCAGCAACGCTTAAAACCTCCCACAGGAGACAGCAAGAGAATTTGGAGGTTTTAATGCTGTTAAGGCTCCTTAGAAAAGGACATACAGAGTCGATATGGATGCAGTGAGAATGGAGAGTGGAAGAAGCAGTAAAGACAGGAGCTGGAGAGTGTTTCATCAGGGCTCCCCAATTCCGTTGCAGCCTCCAAGAAATGAAGACAGACAGAGAGAGGGAAGAGAGACAGAGAGAGAGAGAGAGAGAGATTTCTTTTAAAGTCTGGGCTGAGCACCTGCTCTGCACTGGATTGTGCACACCCCTTGCCTCCCAAATTCATACGAGAAGCCCGTCCCCAGCCCCACCCCACCCCCAGGAGATGGTATTTGGAGACTGGGTCTTTGGTAGGTCATTCAGTTTTGGTAAGGTCAGGAGGCTGGGGTCCACACATTGGGATTATTGCCCTTACAGGAAGAGACCATAGATGGTACTCTCCTCCCACCACCCCAACGTGAAGCCACAGGAAGAAGGCGGCTATCTTCAAGCCAAAACGAGGGCCCTCACCAAGAACTCCACCATGCTGGCACCCTGACTTTGGGCTTCCTAGCCTCCAGAACTGTGAGAGAATAAATTTCGGTTGTTTTAAGCCACCTGCTTTGTGGTAATTTGTTACGGTAAACCTAGGAAACTAACACCTCCCTCCGGGAGGTCTTTGTGTCTCAGGCCCCTGAGAATTCTAGTACCTTCCTCAGTCCAGATCTTACCATCCTGTTCAGTTTACCTGCAATAGTACCAAGTCAGTGAATTAAGGCTGGTTCTACTGTAGGTGTAGTTAAACGTTTCCCCCACTGCTCTAAAGCAGTGGTTCTCAAACTTTAGTGTGCTTCAGTAGCACTTGGAGGACTTGTAAAAACCTGATGGCTAGCAGCCTACCTTCAGAATATCCAATCCAGTAGGTCTGGGGCAGGGTCTGAGAATTTGCATTTCAAACAAGTTCCCAGCTGATGCTGATGCTGATGCTGATGCTGCTGCTGCTGCTCCATGGCAGGCCAACAGCACCATCTGGTCCCCAGGCAAGCTAGGTCATCCATCAGTTTCTTTCAATAACATATACTAGAGGCTGGGCCACCATCTCTATCATCACACAAGTGGTTTATAACCTAATATTTTAATTTATTTGAGGCTGCTATAAAAGGATGTCAAACAGGCTTACCAAATACTTGAAAGAAATCCCTTTCAATGACAGTAAGGTGGGCCGAAATAAATAGAACAAAGATACATTGGAGTCGGTGTTATTTATGCTAAAAAAAAAAAAACCTCTGCAGCTTATTCATGTCAAACAAGCTTTTATTTTCAGTGTGAACAATACTGTCAAATTTATATGTAAAAGGTAAGAATAAAGTCAGATAGCAGTTAATATCATTTTGGGATGTTGAACTTTGAAACAAAATCTGTGTTGTGGGCTAATGAAAACTAGAATCTCCGTGAAGAACAAATTCTTCTTTTCATTCGCTGTCCACTTCTTTTTATGTCTCCCAACTGTAGGATGGGATAAGAGTCAATTAACAATTGTACACCAATAACATGCACCAGGGACTTTCTAAATATGAGTCAATACTATGTACATCTCCTGGCTCTCCAAGGAGAAAACAAAATGTTTTCTTCTTGTAACCCAGACCCTTGGTTGTCAGGGTGCACATCATTTCATCACACCAACCACATCTCTCTCTTGCCAACCACTATATATGTTAGTTTTTTTTTTTCTTGAAAGGCCACTCTGTGATTTAAATGTCTTTCCACCTTAAGAGCCTATGCTCCTTACCAAATCATAAATCCCTTATAATCCCAGACCTTCAGTTTCCGTATCTGTATAATGAGAATGAGGCTGTTATCAAACATCCACAGGTGTGAAAATTAAGAAAGGGAGAATGAAAGAGTGTGATACTGAGAGAGAGAGAGAGAGATGAGAGAGAGAAAGGAAAAGATGAATGGGTGGCGGAAAGAGAAACTAGGATTGAATTACCAACTCAGTGATAGCCAATAATAATACTATGGCTCATTTTCTTTCCTTTTGAATAAAACATCTAAATTGAACTAATATTTGTAAATTACTCATGAAATGCAGTCTTATTTGAAATCCTTAACTTCTTACTACTTTGTAAGGAGTCACCATCTCAAAGGCATTGCTATTCCAAGAGACTTCATTTCTGTGGCCAGGTGATGAAGGTACAGCTAGTGCACAGCTTAGTCGCTTTAGCTGCTTCTCCTGGTGACCAGTCTCTAAAAATATAGGTCTCTGTATTTTAGACCTCTAAAAAAATATAGGTCTCTATTTCCAGGTCTGATAAATTTCCCATCTGCAGTAGACTTAAAGCTCCGGGACAATGGACTTGTGGCTGTAAATGAAATACATTTCAGAACACACTTCTTTCCATACCATCTAGAATACAAGTACATTATTAACATTAAACTGTTTTTCCAAAACTAAATTTCAACAATTTTTTCTTATTTACTTTACAAAAAAAATTAAAAACATGATAGATAGCTAGTGGGAAGCAGCTGCATAGCACAGGGAGATCAGCTCGGAGCTCTGTGACCACCTAGACGGGTGGGATAGGGAGGGTGGGAGGGAGACGCAAGTGGGAAGAGAAATGGGGATATAGGTATACTATAGGTGATTCACTTTGGTATAAAGCAGAAACTAACACACCCCTGTAAAGCAATTATACTCCCATAAAGATGTTAAAAAGATAAACAAAAAAATAGATTAAGGATGTAAACAAAACAAAACATAAAGCTGTCAGTAACAGGTATATGTCAGGACCGGTTGCACTATACAATAATACCTTGTCTTCTCCAGAGCTGCCCTCTGCTGAGACCATATCCAGCTTCGGTCCTTCTTCTGCTTTTTCATCTCCATCCTCTTTCTCTTCCTCAGCATTTTCATAATGATATTCACTCTCTTCTTTAGTGTCGAATGATACGGACTTTGGCATCACAAGGTGGTGGGAAACATTTCCCGATTTAAAATCAGCAGCAGAATCTAGTTCTCTGCTCTCAGGAGGATCTGGAGAAGAGAAATATGTCAGAAAATAAATAAATAAATAAGGAGAATAGCTGGTCATGTTCCTACTGGTTGATACAGCACTTCCTTGGCCCTCACACTTCTGCTGCTTGACAGTTTTCACAACATTTTCCCCCTCTTTCCAGTAGATCTCACACACACTGTGCTGCGGATTATTTCTGGCCCTTTGGAGAAGGGATCGAAATCATTTGATCCTGCGAGCAATTTTGTATGTTTCTGCCAGAACGTCACTGGAAAATGTTCACCCCATTTCAAGACAAATTCTACCGCGAACCTCATTGATTCCTCAACCACTGAAAAGTGCCCCTGTGCCATTTCATCATTTTCTCAGGTCATCCTACTAAGAATCTTAACATTTTTAGAAGCCCGTCAACCAAAAGTGAGGTATGCCACTCGTTTGCCCTTCAGTTCGTAGAAGGCAGCATACTTTTTCTCAAGATCCTAAAGTTCTTTAGAGAATTGGGCTTCTACCTGTGCATACCGTGCCTGAAGGTTTTTGAGAGCTTTGACCCGCTGCTTAACCGCCAGAGGCCAGCGCTGAGTGCACCTCACCCTGCCTTTGAGGCCGATGCCCAGTCAGGGGCTGCAAGGGACAGGGGACTGGGCCGCCCCTCGCCAGCCTCGGCCCCGTCGTCGGGTCCACACGCCCCAGCCTCCCAGGACTCGGAGGCATCAGCCAGGACCTCGCACGCCCAGAACTCGGCCTCCACTACCGCCGCCGCAGGTTCCTCTGCCTCCTGGGATGCCGCCCCCTCTGCAGGTTCCCGCAGCTCCCAGGGCGGGGGGCCCTCTGCCTGGTACTCGCCCCGCCAGACCTCACCTGTCTCTCCCAGGTCTTCCTGACCCTGAGGAGGCGCGGCATCCTCTGCAGGGTCCGAGGGCCGTCGCGAGCAGCGACTGACCATCACGAATTCGGCGTGGGGCCCGGCCACGACACGGACGCGGTAGTGGCCGTGGGGCACAAGGCAATGGGCCGCATCCCGGCGCAGGGACTGAAACTGCGCCGCGGGCGCCCCATGGCCCGCGACCACTCCCGCGCCTCCCTGCCCATGCTCGTCCTCCTCTTCTGTCTCTTCCTCCTCCTCGACCTCTTCCTCAGTTTCCACCCCCTCTTCTGACTGGTACTCAGCCTCCTCCTGGTCCTCGATGTCTAATTCAAGCTCTTCCTCCTCCTCCTCCTCCTCCTCCTCCACCAGCTCTGCATCCCAGTCTTCTTCCACTGCGGCCTGGGCGGCCTCCTGCCCACCGTCCTCCCCGTGAAGGGCTCTGGAGAGCCCCAGGGAGGCCAGAAGGGCCGCGTCCCCCTCGACTCCATCCATCCCTCCCGAAGGGGAGGCACGGACCCCGAGGGCACTGGGGTCGCCACCCGCCCCGCCTCCAGCTCCGTCCTGGCCACCTGGGATCGGCCCACGCTCCTCGGTGGCAGACATGGCAGGAGGGACACGCCACACACGGATCGGGCTGCAGTGACGACCGCGGGGAAGATGGCGGCCACCGGGCTGGGTGTCGCTGAGGGAGGGGATGCTGTTGGCAGCGGGGCCTCCGGGACGGGGTGGGGGCTGCAGAGAAGCCGGCTGCCCAGGGGACCAGAGTCGGAGAAAATGCCTCTGGGAGCCCCGCTACGGGAAGAGCAGACGGCCTGCCCGCCGAGCGCCCCGGCGAGACTGGGCCGAGGCCGCTGCGCACAGGGCGGGAAAGAGCTTGATTGGCTGCTGACGGGAGGCGAAACTTAGAAGGGCCAACGAGGGGCCACTTCCGCCAGTGCCGACTCTAAGCTCATTTGCCAGCAGCCAAGGATTGACAGCACCACCGTCCAATGAGTGATCAAGGTCCTCAGTTTCCCTGGAGGCCTTAAAGGCCCAGCTCACCCTCAGCCTCTGTGAGCGCACAGGAATCCCTTCCTTTTCATTCCACCACTGCAAGAGCAAAAGTACAATGCGCCTAAAGGGCGGCGCCCTGGGGTATGGGAACCTGCATGTGTTCCCCAATTGCCACCCTGGGGCAGCTCACGCTGATACAGACACACTTAGTTCAAAAACGAGAGAGAGAGAGAAGGTGTATAGATCAAATCTCAGCAACGCTTAAAACCTCCCACAGGAGACAGCAAGAGAATTTGGAGGTTTTAATGCTGTTAAGGCTCCTTAGAAAAGGACATACAGAGTCGATATGGATGCAGTGAGAATGGAGAGTGGAAGAAGCAGTAAAGACAGGAGCTGGAGAGTGTTTCATCAGGGCTCCCCAATTCCGTTGCAGCCTCCAAGAAATGAAGACAGACAGAGAGAGGGAAGAGAGACAGAGAGAGAGAGAGAGAGAGAGAGAGAGAGAGATTTCTTTTAAAGTCTGGGCTGAGCACCTGCTCTGCACTGGATTGTGCACACCCCTTGCCTCCCAAATTCATACGAGAAGCCCGTCCCCAGCCCCACCCCACCCCCAGGAGATGGTATTTGGAGACTGGGTCTTTGGTAGGTCATTCAGTTTTGGTAAGGTCAGGAGGCTGGGGTCCACACATTGGGATTATTGCCCTTACAGGAAGAGACCATAGATGGTACTCTCCTCCCACCACCCCAACGTGAAGCCACAGGAAGAAGGCGGCTATCTTCAAGCCAAAACGAGGGCCCTCACCAAGAACTCCACCATGCTGGCACCCTGACTTTGGGCTTCCTAGCCTCCAGAACTGTGAGAGAATAAATTTCGGTTGTTTTAAGCCACCTGCTTTGTGGTAATTTGTTACGGTAAACCTAGGAAACTAACACCTCCCTCCGGGAGGTCTTTGTGTCTCAGGCCCCTGAGAATTCTAGTACCTTCCTCAGTCCAGATCTTACCATCCTGTTCAGTTTACCTGCAATAGTACCAAGTCAGTGAATTAAGGCTGGTTCTACTGTAGGTGTAGTTAAACGTTTCCCCCACTGCTCTAAAGCAGTGGTTCTCAAACTTTAGTGTGCTTCAGTAGCACTTGGAGGACTTGTAAAAACCTGATGGCTAGCAGCCTACCTTCAGAATATCCAATCCAGTAGGTCTGGGGCAGGGTCTGAGAATTTGCATTTCAAACAAGTTCCCAGCTGATGCTGATGCTGATGCTGATGCTGCTGCTGCTGCTGCTGCTCCATGGCAGGCCAACAGCACCATCTGGTCCCCAGGCAAGCTAGGTCATCCATCAGTTTCTTTCAATAACATATACTAGAGGCTGGGCCACCATCTCTATCATCACACAAGTGGTTTATAACCTAATATTTTAATTTATTTGAGGCTGCTATAAAAGGATGTCAAACAGGCTTACCAAATACTTGAAAGAAATCCCTTTCAATGACAGTAAGGTGGGCCGAAATAAATAGAACAAAGATACATTGGAGTCAGTGTTATTTATGCTAAAAAAAAAAACCTCTGCAGCTTATTCATGTCAAACAAGCTTTTATTTTCAATGTGAACAATACTGTCAAATTTATATGTAAAAGGTAAGAATAAAGTCAGATAGCAGTTAATATCATTTTGGGATGTTGAACTTTGAAACAAAATCTGTGTTGTGGGCTAATGAAAACTAGAATCTCCGTGAAGAACAAATTCTTCTTTTCATTCGCTGTCCACTTCTTTTTATGTCTCCCAACTGTAGGATGGGATAAGAGTCAATTAACAATTGTACACCAATAACATGCACCAGGGACTTTCTAAATATGAGTCAATACTATGTACATCTCCTGGCTCTCCAAGGAGAAAACAAAATGTTTTCTTCTTGTAACCCAGACCCTTGGTTGTCAGGGTGCACATCATTTCATCACACCAACCACATCTCTCTCTTGCCAACCACTATATATGTTAGTTTTTTTTTCTTGAAAGGCCACTCTGTGATTTAAATGTCTTTCCACCTTAAGAGCCTATGCTCCTTACCAAATCATAAATCCCTTATAATCCCAGACCTTCAGTTTCCGTATCTGTATAATGAGAATGAGGCTGTTATCAAACATCCACAGGTGTGAAAATTAAGAAAGGGAGAATGAAAGAGTGTGATACTGAGAGAGAGAGAGAGAGATGAGAGAGAGAAAGGAAAAGATGAATGGGTGGCGGAAAGAGAAACTAGGATTGAATTACCAACTCAGTGATAGCCAATAATAATACTATGGCTCATTTTCTTTCCTTTTGAATAAAACATCTAAATTGAACTAATATTTGTGAATTACTCATGAAATGCAGTCTTATTTGAAATCCTTAACTTCTTACTACTTTGTAAGGAGTCACCGTCTCAAAGGCATTGCTATTCCAAGAGACTTCATTTCTGTGGCCAGGTGATGAAGGTACAGCTAGTGCACAGCTTAGTCGCTTTAGCTGCTTCTCCTGGTGACCAGTCTCTAAAAATATAGGTCTCTGTATTTTAGACCTCTAAAAAAATATAGGTCTCTATTTCCAGGTCTGATAAATTTCCCATCTGCAGTAGACTTAAAGCTCCGGGACAATGGACTTGTGGCTGTAAATGAAATACATTTCAGAACACACTTCTTTCCATACCATCTAGAATACAAGTACATTATTAACATTAAACTGTTTTTCCAAAACTAAATTTCAACAATTTTTTCTTATTTACTTTACAAAAAAAATTAAAAACATGATAGATAGCTAGTGGGAAGCAGCTGCATAGCACAGGGAGATCAGCTCGGAGCTCTGTGACCACCTAGACGGGTGGGATAGGGAGGGTGGGAGGGAGACGCAAGTGGGAAGAGAAATGGGGATATAGGTATACTATAGGTGATTCACTTTGGTATAAAGCAGAAACTAACACACCCCTGTAAAGCAATTATACTCCCATAAAGATGTTAAAAAGATAAACAAAAAAATAGATTAAGGATGTAAACAAAACAAAACATAAAGCTGTCAGTAACAGGTATATGTCAGGACCGGTTGCACTATACAATAATACCTTGTCTTCTCCAGAGCTGCCCTCTGCTGAGACCATATCCAGCTTCGGTCCTTCTTCTGCTTTTTCATCTCCATCCTCTTTCTCTTCCTCAGCATTTTCATAATGATATTCACTCTCTTCTTTAGTGTCGAATGATACGGACTTTGGCATCACAAGGTGGTGGGAAACATTTCCCGATTTAAAATCAGCAGCAGAATCTAGTTCTCTGCTCTCAGGAGGATCTGGAGAAGAGAAATATGTCAGAAAATAAATAAATAAATAAGGAGAATAGCTGGTCATGTTCCTACGGGTTGATACAGCACTTCCTTGGCCCTCACACTTCTGCTGCTTGACAGTTTTCACAACATTTTCCCCCTCTTTCCAGTAGATCTCACACACACTGTGCTGCGGATTATTTCTGGCCCTTTGGAGAAGGGATCGAAATCATTTGATCCTGCGAGCAATTTTGTATGTTTCTGCCAGAACGTCACTGGAAAATGTTCACCCCATTTCAAGACAAATTCTACCGCGAACCTCATTGATTCCTCAACCACTGAAAAGTGCCCCTGTGCCATTTCATCATTTTCTCAGGTCATCCTACTAAGAATCTTAACATTTTTAGAAGCCCGTCAACCAAAAGTGAGGTATGCCACTCGTTTGCCCTTCAGTTCGTAGAAGGCAGCATACTTTTTCTCAAGATCCTAAAGTTCTTTAGAGAATTGGGCTTCTACCTGTGCATACCGTGCCTGAAGGTTTTTGAGAGCTTTGACCCGCTGCTTAACCGCCAGAGGCCAGCGCTGAGTGCACCTCACCCTGCCTTTGAGGCCGATGCCCAGTCAGGGGCTGCAAGGGACAGGGGACTGGGCCGCCCCTCGCCAGCCTCGGCCCCGTCGTCGGGTCCACACGCCCCAGCCTCCCAGGACTCGGAGGCATCAGCCAGGACCTCGCACGCCCAGAACTCGGCCTCCACTACCGCCGCCGCAGGTTCCTCTGCCTCCTGGGATGCCGCCCCCTCTGCAGGTTCCCGCAGCTCCCAGGGCGGGGGGCCCTCTGCCTGGTACTCGCCCCGCCAGACCTCACCTGTCTCTCCCAGGTCTTCCTGACCCTGAGGAGGCGCGGCATCCTCTGCAGGGTCCGAGGGCCGTCGCGAGCAGCGACTGACCATCACGAATTCGGCGTGGGGCCCGGCCACGACACGGACGCGGTAGTGGCCGTGGGGCACAAGGCAATGGGCCGCATCCCGGCGCAGGGACTGAAACTGCGCCGCGGGCGCCCCATGGCCCGCGACCACTCCCGCGCCTCCCTGCCCATGCTCGTCCTCCTCTTCTGTCTCTTCCTCCTCCTCGACCTCTTCCTCAGTTTCCACCCCCTCTTCTGACTGGTACTCAGCCTCCTCCTGGTCCTCGATGTCTAATTCAAGCTCTTCCTCCTCCTCCTCCTCCTCCTCCTCCACCAGCTCTGCATCCCAGTCTTCTTCCACTGCGGCCTGGGCGGCCTCCTGCCCACCGTCCTCCCCGTGAAGGGCTCTGGAGAGCCCCAGGGAGGCCAGAAGGGCCGCGTCCCCCTCGACTCCATCCATCCCTCCCGAAGGGGAGGCACGGACCCCGAGGGCACTGGGGTCGCCACCCGCCCCGCCTCCAGCTCCGTCCTGGCCACCTGGGATCGGCCCACGCTCCTCGGTGGCAGACATGGCAGGAGGGACACGCCACACACGGATCGGGCTGCAGTGACGACCGCGGGGAAGATGGCGGCCACCGGGCTGGGTGTCGCTGAGGGAGGGGATGCTGTTGGCAGCGGGGCCTCCGGGACGGGGTGGGGGCTGCAGAGAAGCCGGCTGCCCAGGGGACCAGAGTCGGAGAAAATGCCTCTGGGAGCCCCGCTACGGGAAGAGCAGACGGCCTGCCCGCCGAGCGCCCCGGCGAGACTGGGCCGAGGCCGCTGCGCACAGGGCGGGAAAGAGCTTGATTGGCTGCTGACGGGAGGCGAAACTTAGAAGGGCCAACGAGGGGCCACTTCCTCCAGTGCCGACTCTAAGCTCATTTGCCAGCAGCCAAGGATTGACAGCACCACCGTCCAATGAGTGATCAAGGTCCTCAGTTTCCCTGGAGGCCTTAAAGGCCCAGCTCACCCTCAGCCTCTGTGAGCGCACAGGAATCCCTTCCTTTTCATTCCACCACTGCAAGAGCAAAACTACAATGCGCCTAAAGGGCGGCGCCCTGGGGTATGGGAACCTGCATGTGTTCCCCAATTGCCACCCTGGGGCAGCTCACGCTGATACAGACACACTTAGTTCAAAAACGAGAGAGAGAGAGAAGGTGTATAGATCAAATCTCAGCAACGCTTAAAACCTCCCACAGGAGACAGCAAGAGAATTTGGAGGTTTTAATGCTGTTAAGGCTCCTTAGAAAAGGACATACAGAGTCGATATGGATGCAGTGAGAATGGAGAGTGGAAGAAGCAGTAAAGACAGGAGCTGGAGAGTGTTTCATCAGGGCTCCCCAATTCCGTTGCAGCCTCCAAGAAATGAAGACAGACAGAGAGAGGGAAGAGAGACAGAGAGAGAGAGAGAGAGAGAGAGAGAGATTTCTTTTAAAGTCTGGGCTGAGCACCTGCTCTGCACTGGATTGTGCACACCCCTTGCCTCCCAAATTCATACGAGAAGCCCGTCCCCAGCCCCACCCCACCCCCAGGAGATGGTATTTGGAGACTGGGTCTTTGGTAGGTCATTCAGTTTTGGTAAGGTCAGGAGGCTGGGGTCCACACATTGGGATTATTGCCCTTACAGGAAGAGACCATAGATGGTACTCTCCTCCCACCACCCCAACGTGAAGCCACAGGAAGAAGGCGGCTATCTTCAAGCCAAAACGAGGGCCCTCACCAAGAACTCCACCATGCTGGCACCCTGACTTTGGGCTTCCTAGCCTCCAGAACTGTGAGAGAATAAATTTCGGTTGTTTTAAGCCACCTGCTTTGTGGTAATTTGTTACGGTAAACCTAGGAAACTAACACCTCCCTCCGGGAGGTCTTTGTGTCTCAGGCCCCTGAGAATTCTAGTACCTTCCTCAGTCCAGATCTTACCATCCTGTTCAGTTTACCTGCAATAGTACCAAGTCAGTGAATTAAGGCTGGTTCTACTGTAGGTGTAGTTAAACGTTTCCCCCACTGCTCTAAAGCAGTGGTTCTCAAACTTTAGTGTGCTTCAGTAGCACTTGGAGGACTTGTAAAAACCTGATGGCTAGCAGCCTACCTTCAGAATATCCAATCCAGTAGGTCTGGGGCAGGGTCTGAGAATTTGCATTTCAAACAAGTTCCCAGCTGATGCTGATGCTGATGCTGATGCTGCTGCTGCTGCTGCTGCTCCATGGCAGGCCAACAGCACCATCTGGTCCCCAGGCAAGCTAGGTCATCCATCAGTTTCTTTCAATAACATATACTAGAGGCTGGGCCACCATCTCTATCATCACACAAGTGGTTTATAACCTAATATTTTAATTTATTTGAGGCTGCTATAAAAGGATGTCAAACAGGCTTACCAAATACTTGAAAGAAATCCCTTTCAATGACAGTAAGGTGGGCCGAAATAAATAGAACAAAGATACATTGGAGTCAGTGTTATTTATGCTAAAAAAAAAAAAACCTCTGCAGCTTATTCATGTCAAACAAGCTTTTATTTTCAATGTGAACAATACTGTCAAATTTATATGTAAAAGGTAAGAATAAAGTCAGATAGCAGTTAATATCATTTTGGGATGTTGAACTTTGAAACAAAATCTGTGTTGTGGCCTAATGAAAACTAGAATCTCCGTGAAGAACAAATTCTTCTTTTCATTCGCTGTCCACTTCTTTTTATGTCTCCCAACTGTAGGATGGGATAAGAGTCAATTAACAATTGTACACCAATAACATGCACCAGGGACTTTCTAAATATGAGTCAATACTATGTACATCTCCTGGCTCTCCAAGGAGAAAACAAAATGTTTTCTTCTTGTAACCCAGACCCTTGGTTGTCAGGGTGCACATCATTTCATCACACCAACCACATCTCTCTCTTGCCAACCACTATATATGTTAGTTTTTTTTTCTTGAAAGGCCACTCTGTGATTTAAATGTCTTTCCACCTTAAGAGCCTATGCTCCTTACCAAATCATAAATCCCTTATAATCCCAGACCTTCAGTTTCCGTATCTGTATAATGAGAATGAGGCTGTTATCAAACATCCACAGGTGTGAAAATTAAGAAAGGGAGAATGAAAGAGTGTGATACTGAGAGAGAGAGAGAGAGATGAGAGAGAGAAAGGAAAAGATGAATGGGTGGCGGAAAGAGAAACTAGGATTGAATTACCAACTCAGTGATAGCCAATAATAATACTATGGCTCATTTTCTTTCCTTTTGAATAAAACATCTAAATTGAACTAATATTTGTGAATTACTCATGAAATGCAGTCTTATTTGAAATCCTTAACTTCTTACTACTTTGTAAGGAGTCACCGTCTCAAAGGCATTGCTATTCCAAGAGACTTCATTTCTGTGGCCAGGTGATGAAGGTACAGCTAGTGCACAGCTTAGTCGCTTTAGCTGCTTCTCCTGGTGACCAGTCTCTAAAAATATAGGTCTCTGTATTTTAGACCTCTAAAAAAATATAGGTCTCTATTTCCAGGTCTGATAAATTTCCCATCTGCAGTAGACTTAAAGCTCCGGGACAATGGACTTGTGGCTGTAAATGAAATACATTTCAGAACACACTTCTTTCCATACCATCTAGAATACAAGTACATTATTAACATTAAACTGTTTTTCCAAAACTAAATTTCAACAATTTTTTCTTATTTACTTTACAAAAAAAATTAAAAACATGATAGATAGCTAGTGGGAAGCAGCTGCATAGCACAGGGAGATCAGCTCGGAGCTCTGTGACCACCTAGACGGGTGGGATAGGGAGGGTGGGAGGGAGACGCAAGTGGGAAGAGAAATGGGGATATAGGTATACTATAGGTGATTCACTTTGGTATAAAGCAGAAACTAACACACCCCTGTAAAGCAATTATACTCCCATAAAGATGTTAAAAAGATAAACAAAAAAATAGATTAAGGATGTAAACAAAACAAAACATAAAGCTGTCAGTAACAGGTATATGTCAGGACCGGTTGCACTATACAATAATACCTTGTCTTCTCCAGAGCTGCCCTCTGCTGAGACCATATCCAGCTTCGGTCCTTCTTCTGCTTTTTCATCTCCATCCTCTTTCTCTTCCTCAGCATTTTCATAATGATATTCACTCTCTTCTTTAGTGTCGAATGATACGGACTTTGGCATCACAAGGTGGTGGGAAACATTTCCCGATTTAAAATCAGCAGCAGAATCTAGTTCTCTGCTCTCAGGAGGATCTGGAGAAGAGAAATATGTCAGAAAATAAATAAATAAATAAGGAGAATAGCTGGTCATGTTCCTACTGGTTGATACAGCACTTCCTTGGCCCTCACACTTCTGCTGCTTGACAGTTTTCACAACATTTTCCCCCTCTTTCCAGTAGATCTCACACACACTGTGCTGCGGATTATTTCTGGCCCTTTGGAGAAGGGATCGAAATCATTTGATCCTGCGAGCAATTTTGTATGTTTCTGCCAGAACGTCACTGGAAAATGTTCACCCCATTTCAAGACAAATTCTACCGCGAACCTCATTGATTCCTCAACCACTGAAAAGTGCCCCTGTGCCATTTCATCATTTTCTCAGGTCATCCTACTAAGAATCTTAACATTTTTAGAAGCCCGTCAACCAAAAGTGAGGTATGCCACTCGTTTGCCCTTCAGTTCGTAGAAGGCAGCATACTTTTTCTCAAGATCCTAAAGTTCTTTAGAGAATTGGGCTTCTACCTGTGCATACCGTGCCTGAAGGTTTTTGAGAGCTTTGACCCGCTGCTTAACCGCCAGAGGCCAGCGCTGAGTGCACCTCACCCTGCCTTTGAGGCCGATGCCCAGTCAGGGGCTGCAAGGGACAGGGGACTGGGCCGCCCCTCGCCAGCCTCGGCCCCGTCGTCGGGTCCACACGCCCCAGCCTCCCAGGACTCGGAGGCATCAGCCAGGACCTCGCACGCCCAGAACTCGGCCTCCACTACCGCCGCCGCAGGTTCCTCTGCCTCCTGGGATGCCGCCCCCTCTGCAGGTTCCCGCAGCTCCCAGGGCGGGGGGCCCTCTGCCTGGTACTCGCCCCGCCAGACCTCACCTGTCTCTCCCAGGTCTTCCTGACCCTGAGGAGGCGCGGCATCCTCTGCAGGGTCCGAGGGCCGTCGCGAGCAGCGACTGACCATCACGAATTCGGCGTGGGGCCCGGCCACGACACGGACGCGGTAGTGGCCGTGGGGCACAAGGCAATGGGCCGCATCCCGGCGCAGGGACTGAAACTGCGCCGCGGGCGCCCCATGGCCCGCGACCACTCCCGCGCCTCCCTGCCCATGCTCGTCCTCCTCTTCTGTCTCTTCCTCCTCCTCGACCTCTTCCTCAGTTTCCACCCCCTCTTCTGACTGGTACTCAGCCTCCTCCTGGTCCTCGATGTCTAATTCAAGCTCTTCCTCCTCCTCCTCCTCCTCCTCCTCCACCAGCTCTGCATCCCAGTCTTCTTCCACTGCGGCCTGGGCGGCCTCCTGCCCACCGTCCTCCCCGTGAAGGGCTCTGGAGAGCCCCAGGGAGGCCAGAAGGGCCGCGTCCCCCTCGACTCCATCCATCCCTCCCGAAGGGGAGGCACGGACCCCGAGGGCACTGGGGTCGCCACCCGCCCCGCCTCCAGCTCCGTCCTGGCCACCTGGG
The DNA here is from genome assembly GCF_949752795.1 of Hyperoodon ampullatus. NCBI lineage: Eukaryota > Metazoa > Chordata > Mammalia > Artiodactyla > Ziphiidae > Hyperoodon > Hyperoodon ampullatus. The sequence goes on along the minus strand of NC_136913.1, from coordinate 91,554,587 downwards.
ATCGGCCCACGCTCCTCGGTGGCAGACATGGCAGGAGGGACACGCCACACACGGATCGGGCTGCAGTGACGACCGCGGGGAAGATGGCGGCCACCGGGCTGGGTGTCGCTGAGGGAGGGGATGCTGTTGGCAGCGGGGCCTCCGGGACGGGGTGGGGGCTGCAGAGAAGCCGGCTGCCCAGGGGACCAGAGTCGGAGAAAATGCCTCTGGGAGCCCCGCTACGGGAAGAGCAGACGGCCTGCCCGCCGAGCGCCCCGGCGAGACTGGGCCGAGGCCGCTGCGCACAGGGCGGGAAAGAGCTTGATTGGCTGCTGACGGGAGGCGAAACTTAGAAGGGCCAACGAGGGGCCACTTCCTCCAGTGCCGACTCTAAGCTCATTTGCCAGCAGCCAAGGATTGACAGCACCACCGTCCAATGAGTGATCAAGGTCCTCAGTTTCCCTGGAGGCCTTAAAGGCCCAGCTCACCCTCAGCCTCTGTGAGCGCACAGGAATCCCTTCCTTTTCATTCCACCACTGCAAGAGCAAAACTACAATGCGCCTAAAGGGCGGCGCCCTGGGGTATGGGAACCTGCATGTGTTCCCCAATTGCCACCCTGGGGCAGCTCACGCTGATACAGACACACTTAGTTCAAAAACGAGAGAGAGAGAGAAGGTGTATAGATCAAATCTCAGCAACGCTTAAAACCTCCCACAGGAGACAGCAAGAGAATTTGGAGGTTTTAATGCTGTTAAGGCTCCTTAGAAAAGGACATACAGAGTCGATATGGATGCAGTGAGAATGGAGAGTGGAAGAAGCAGTAAAGACAGGAGCTGGAGAGTGTTTCATCAGGGCTCCCCAATTCCGTTGCAGCCTCCAAGAAATGAAGACAGACAGAGAGAGGGAAGAGAGACAGAGAGAGAGAGAGAGAGAGAGAGAGAGAGATTTATTTTAAAGTCTGGGCTGAGCACCTGCTCTGCACTGGATTGTGCACACCCCTTGCCTCCCAAATTCATACGAGAAGCCCGTCCCCAGCCCCACCCCACCCCCAGGAGATGGTATTTGGAGACTGGGTCTTTGGTAGGTCATTCAGTTTTGGTAAGGTCAGGAGGCTGGGGTCCACACATTGGGATTATTGCCCTTACAGGAAGAGACCATAGATGGTACTCTCCTCCCACCACCCCAACGTGAAGCCACAGGAAGAAGGCGGCTATCTTCAAGCCAAAACGAGGGCCCTCACCAAGAACTCCACCATGCTGGCACCCTGACTTTGGGCTTCCTAGCCTCCAGAACTGTGAGAGAATAAATTTCGGTTGTTTTAAGCCACCTGCTTTGTGGTAATTTGTTACGGTAAACCTAGGAAACTAACACCTCCCTCCGGGAGGTCTTTGTGTCTCAGGCCCCTGAGAATTCTAGTACCTTCCTCAGTCCAGATCTTACCATCCTGTTCAGTTTACCTGCAATAGTACCAAGTCAGTGAATTAAGGCTGGTTCTACTGTAGGTGTAGTTAAACGTTTCCCCCACTGCTCTAAAGCAGTGGTTCTCAAACTTTAGTGTGCTTCAGTAGCACTTGGAGGACTTGTAAAAACCTGATGGCTAGCAGCCTACCTTCAGAATATCCAATCCAGTAGGTCTGGGGCAGGGTCTGAGAATTTGCATTTCAAACAAGTTCCCAGCTGATGCTGATGCTGATGCTGATGCTGATGCTGCTGCTGCTGCTCCATGGCAGGCCAACAGCACCATCTGGTCCCCAGGCAAGCTAGGTCATCCATCAGTTTCTTTCAATAACATATACTAGAGGCTGGGCCACCATCTCTATCATCACACAAGTGGTTTATAACCTAATATTTTAATTTATTTGAGGCTGCTATAAAAGGATGTCAAACAGGCTTACCAAATACTTGAAAGAAATCCCTTTCAATGACAGTAAGGTGGGCCGAAATAAATAGAACAAAGATACATTGGAGTCAGTGTTATTTATGCTAAAAAAAAAAAACCTCTGCAGCTTATTCATGTCAAACAAGCTTTTATTTTCAATGTGAACAATACTGTCAAATTTATATGTAAAAGGTAAGAATAAAGTCAGATAGCAGTTAATATCATTTTGGGATGTTGAACTTTGAAACAAAATCTGTGTTGTGGCCTAATGAAAACTAGAATCTCCGTGAAGAACAAATTCTTCTTTTCATTCGCTGTCCACTTCTTTTTATGTCTCCCAACTGTAGGATGGGATAAGAGTCAATTAACAATTGTACACCAATAACATGCACCAGGGACTTTCTAAATATGAGTCAATACTATGTACATCTCCTGGCTCTCCAAGGAGAAAACAAAATGTTTTCTTCTTGTAACCCAGACCCTTGGTTGTCAGGGTGCACATCATTTCATCACACCAACCACATCTCTCTCTTGCCAACCACTATATATGTTAGTTTTTTTTTCTTGAAAGGCCACTCTGTGATTTAAATGTCTTTCCACCTTAAGAGCCTATGCTCCTTACCAAATCATAAATCCCTTATAATCCCAGACCTTCAGTTTCCGTATCTGTATAATGAGAATGAGGCTGTTATCAAACATCCACAGGTGTGAAAATTAAGAAAGGGAGAAAGAAAGAGTGTGATACTGAGAGAGAGAGAGAGAGATGAGAGAGAGAAAGGAAAAGATGAATGGGTGGCGGAAAGAGAAACTAGGATTGAATTACCAACTCAGTGATAGCCAATAATAATACTATGGCTCATTTTCTTTCCTTTTGAATAAAACATCTAAATTGAACTAATATTTGTGAATTACTCATGAAATGCAGTCTTATTTGAAATCCTTAACTTCTTACTACTTTGTAAGGAGTCACCGTCTCAAAGGCATTGCTATTCCAAGAGCCTTCATTTCTGTGGCCAGGTGATGAAGGTACAGCTAGTGCACAGCTTAGTCGCTTTAGCTGCTTCTCCTGGTGACCAGTCTCTAAAAATATAGGTCTCTATATTTTAGATCGCTAAAAAAATATAGGTCTCTATTTCCAGGTCTGATAAATTTCCCATCTGCAGTAGACTTAAAGCTACAGGACAAAGGACTTGTGACTGTAAATGAAATACATTTCAGAACACACTTCCTTCTATACCATCTAGAATACAAGTACATTATTAACATTAAACTGTTTTTCCAAAACTAAATTTCAACAATTTTTTCTTATTATTTTACAAAAACAATTAAAAACATGATAGATGGCTAGAGGGAAGCAGCTGCATAGCACAGGGAGATCAGCTCGGAGCTCTGTGACCACCTAGACGGGTGGGATAGGGAGGGTGGGAGGGAGACGCAAGTGGGAAGAGAAATGGGGATATAGGTATACTATAGGTGATTCACTTTGGTATAAAGCAGAAACTAACACACCACTGTAAAGCAATTATACGCCAATAAAGATGTTAAAAAGATAAACAAAAAATACATTAAGGATGTAAACAAAACAAAACATAAAGCTGTTAGTAACAGGTATATGTCAGGACCGGTTGCACTATACAATAATACCTTGTCTTCTCCAGAACTGCCCTCTGCTGAGTCCATATCCAGCTTCGGCCCTTCTTCTGCTTTTTCATCTCCATCCTCTTTCTCTTCCTCAGCATTTTCATAATGATATTCACTCTCTTCTTTAGTGTCGAATGATACGGACTTTGGCATCACAAGGTGGTGGGAAGCATTTCCCGATTTAAAATCAGCAGCAGAATCTAGTTCTCTGCTCTCAGGAGGATCTGGAGAAGAGAAATATGTCAGAAAATAAATAAATAAATAAGGAGAATAGCTGGTCATGTTCCTACTGGTTGATACAGCACTTCCTTGGCCCTCACACTTCTGCTGCTTGACAGTTTTCACAACATTATCCCCCTGTTTCCAGTAGATCTCACACACTGTGCTGCTGATTATTTCTGGCCCTTTGGAGAAGGGATGGAAATCATTTAATCCTGAGAGCAATTTTGTATGTTTCTGCCAGAACGTCACTGGAAAATGTTCACCCCATTTCAAGACAAATTCTACCGCGAACCTCATTGATTCCTCAGCCACTGAAAAGTGCCCCTGTGCCATTTCATCATTTTCTCAGGTCATCGTTCTGAGAATCTTTACATTTTTAGAAGCCCGTCAGCCAAAAGTGAGGTATGCCATTTGTTTGCCCCTAGGTTGGTAGAAGGCAGCATACTTTTTCTCAAGATCCTAAAGTTCTTTAGAGAATTGGGCTTCTACTTGTGCATATCGTGGCTGAAGGTTTTTGAGAGCTTTGACCCGCTGCTTAACCGCCAGAGGCCAGCGCTGAGTGCACCCTGCCTTTGAGGCCGATGCCGCAGCAGGGGCTGCAAGGGACAGGGGACTGGGCCTCCCCTAGCCAGCCTCGGCCCCTTCGACGGGTCCACAAGTCCCAGCCACCCAGGACTCGGAGGCATCAGCCAGGACCTCGCCCGCCCAGAACTCAGCCTCCCCTGCCCCCGCCACCGGTTCCTCTGCCTTCTGGGATGCCACCCCCTCCGCAGGCTCCCGCGGCTCCCAGGGCGGGGGGCCCTCTGCCTGGCACTCGCCCCACCAGACCTCACCTGCCTCTCCCAGGTCTTCCTGCCCGTGAGGAAGCGCGGCAGCCTCTGCAGGGTCTGAGGGCCGTCGGGAGCGGCGCCTGACCATCACGCGGCCGGCGTGGGGCCCGGCCAGGACACGGTCGTTGTAGTGGCTGTGGTGCAGAAGACAATGGCCCACATCCCGGAGCAGGGAATGAAACTGCACCGCGGGCGCCCCGCGGCCTGCGACCACTCCCGCGCCTCCCTGCCCATGCTCGTCCTCCTCTTCTGTCTCTTCCTCCTCCTCGACCTCTTCCTCAGTTTCCTCCCCCTCTTCTGACTGGTACTCAGCCTCCTCCCGGTCCTCGATGTCTAATTCAAACTCTTCCTCCTCCTCGACCTCTTCCTCAGTTTCCTCCCCCTCTTCTGACTGGTACTCAGCCTCCTCCCGGTCCTCGATGTCTAATTCAAACTCTTCCTCCTCCTCCTCCACCACCTCTGCATCCCAGTCTTCTGCCACTGCGGCCTGGGCGGCCTCCTGCCCAACATCCTCCCCGTTAAGGGCTCTGGATAGCCTCAGGGAGGCCAGAAGTGCTGCGGCCCCCTCGACTCCATCCATCCCTCCAGAAGGGGAGGCACGGAACCCGAGGGGACTGGGGTCGCCACCCGCCCTGCCACCAGCTCCGTCCTGGCCACCTGGGATCGGCCCACGCTCCTCGGTGGCAGACATGGCAGGAGGGACACGCCAGACACGGATCGGGCTGCAGTGACGACCGTGGGGAAGATGGCGGCCGCTGCACTGAGTGTCGCTGAGGGAGCAGACGCTGTTGGCAGCTGGGCCACCGGGACGGGGTGGGGGCTGCAGAGAAGCCAGCTGCCCAGGGGACCAGAGTCGGAGAAAATGCCTCTGCGAGCTCCGCTACGGGAAGTGCAGACGGCCTGCCCGCGGAGCGCCCCGGCGAGACAGGGCCACGGCCTCTGCGCACAGGGCGGGAAAGAGCTTGATTGGCTGCTGACGGGAGGCGGACCTTACAAGGGTCAACGAAGGGCCACTTCCTCCAGCGCCGACTCTAAGCTCATTTGCCAGCAGCCAAGGATTGACAGCACCACCGTCCAATGAGTGATCAAGTTCTTCACTTTCCCTGGAGGCCTTAAAGGGCTAGCTCACCCTCAGCCTCTGTGATCACACAGGAATCCCTTCTTTTCATTCCACCACTGCAAGAGCAAAACTACAATGCCCCTAAAGGCGGCGCCCTGGGGTATGGGAACCTGCATGTGTTCCCCAATTGCCACCCTGGGGCAGCTCACGCTGATACAGACACACGTAGTTCAAAACTGAGAGAGAGAGAGAAGGTGTATAGATCAAATCTCAGCAACGCTTAAAACCTCCCACAAGAGACAGCAAGCGAATTTGGAGGTTTTAATGCTGTTAAGACTCCTTAGAAAAGGACATACAGAGTCGATATGGATGCAGTGAGAATGGAGAGTGGAAGAAGCAGTAAAGACAGGAGCTGGAGAGTGTTTCATCAGGGCTCCCCAATTCAGTTGCAGCCTCCAAGAAATGAAGACAGACAGAGAGAGGGAAGAGAGACAGAGACATAGAGAGAGAGAGAGATTTCTTTTAAAGTCTGGGCTGAGCACCTGCTCTGCACTGGATTGTGCACACCCCTTGCCTCCCAAATTCATACGAGAAGCCCGTCCCCAGCCCCACCCCACCCCCAGGAGATGGTATTTAGAGACTGGGTCTTTGGTAGGTCATTCAGTTTTGGTAAGGTCAGGAGGCTGGGGTCCACACATTGGGATTATTGCCCTTACAGGAAGAGACCATAGATGGTACTCTCCTCCCACCATCCCAACGTGAAGCCACAGGAAGAAGGTGGCTATCTTCAAGCCAAAACGAGGGCCCTCACCAAGAACTCCACCCTCCTGACACCCTGACTTTGGGCTTCCTAGCCTCCAGAACTGTAGGAAATAAATAACTGTCTTGTTTAAGCCGCCCAGCCCATGGCATTTTATTAGGGCAGCCTGAGCAGACTAATACAGCATGGCAGACGTTAACAGCACAGGCTTCCTAGAATCATTTCTCGGTCAACAGTCTGAGACTTTTTTTGTACTCAGCCCCACTTAGCCGAGTGGTCAAGGGTAACGAATGCTGAAAACGAGGAAGAAATCAACAACTATTTTATGCTAATCCCAGTTACTACTGTTGATGGGCATAGAAGCAAGACTAGGTGTCAGCTGTAACTTCACGTTCAGGAGAACATAAGCTATGTCCCTTACTTCCAGTAAGCACACTGCCTTGGGATCCAGGACATCGAATTTGACACATCCTAACGTTTCACAGATGGGAAGCACACATTCTGCAGTGCGCTCCTGGGAAGGCTCAGGAGAAGAGCTGTTGTTGCCACCCTGAGTCACTATGGACTCCTCCTATCCCAAGTTGGGTTCAACGGTCAATCAAGACTGGTGACACCACACACACACACACACACACACGCACACACACACACACACACACACACACACTACCGAGACGCGATGCAAAGTGTATTCCTTACGTGAGGAGGCTTCTGGGGGGAGAGCAGGGCAGCCTTCTCAAGCTGCTCCAAAATAGACTTCAGAGAGTCAGGAATGGAAGAAATTGCTTTGGGAGTTCTACTGTGATTAGTGGATGGGGCCAGCATGACAGTTCCCTTGTGCTGGCAGTAGCTAGTGTCGTTTGATGCCCACTCCTCCTGCCCTCCACCCTACAACCGTGCCAAAGGAGAGAGTGGAGTGTGGGGCATTGGGGAAGAGGGAGGGTTGACGTTTAAAAGCCCTCAGCAGTCAAACATCAAAGGATGCAGTCAGACCCTATACTATAATTCACCTCTGGCGTGTTGCAAGCGACAGAAACGTGCCATTTTCGTGTAATGGAATCTGAACTTGTGGAAGTAAGCCACTCTGGAACTCTGAGTCCTGCAGCCTAAGGCCGGGTAGGGAGGCAAAAGGTCCACTGAAGGCTGTTCAAGAGCCCAGCGTGGTGTATCCTGAGAAGTAAAATGCATGCCTCGGTCACCATCAATAAGGCCCGGAACTCCAAACCCCATCAGGAGGGTCTTGGCGAAGCCCTGCGTAGTGGTTTTAGTATATGTAGAGACACGTGTGACCTGGATTTATAATTTGGGAGTCTGTGGGCCAAGAGATTCCCACGGCTCTTTACCCCAAAGGGGACAGTTTTACACAAGGAAACGTCGCTGCCGCCATGGGCCGGACCAGACAGCCAGACCGATGACAACGGCCTGATTGTCCATGAAAATGTGAAGATGGTGCTAACTGTTGGCCAGAGCATCCAGCGCTAAGGTGACTGCCTGAAGTTCACTCACTGGTGCTGTCTTTTCGTTGAACAGTTTTATCTATGGTTATTGTATTGATTACTGACAAGGAAAGAGTTTTCCTGACATTTTCCTATTTATTTTCCACATGTCAGTCTTTTTTGTTCCTTCACTCCTCAATTACTCTGCTTTCTGTTATTAATTACTTTTTGTAGTGTACAAAGTGATCCTTTATCTCTCCTTTTGCTGTACTTTTTTAGTTTTTTTTTAGTGCTGGAGCTTTTTGTGGGGGCAGTGTCGGTGGTTACACTGGGAGTTACAATTAGTATCTTAGCTTTATAATAATCAAGTTTGTATTAACACGGAGATAGTTGCCATAGTATTCAAAAACTCTGCTTTTCCCTAGCTCTGCCACATTTCTTTATTTAATTATGGTGACACATGGCATGTCTGTATATTTGGTGCCCATTAACAGAGATTTATAGTTAATGCTTTATACATTTGTATTTTAAATCATATATGAGAACAAAAAGAGGAGATATAAACCAAAAGTGCAGCAGTACTGGCTTCTGCGTTTACCTGTGTAGTTACCTTGGCCTTTGTGGTTTATTTCTTCATATTGCTTCAAATATGTGCCCAGCATTGTTTCAATTCAGCCTGAAGGACTCCTTTCAGTACTTTCTATAGGGCAAGCTTACTAGCTATGTACTCTCTCAGTTATTGTTTGTCTTGGAATGTCTTTAACTCCCCTTCATTTCCCCCACATATAGAATTCTTGGTTGAAAGGGTATTTTTGTTCATTTGTTCTACGCTTTTAATATGCCATTCCAATGCCACCTGTCCTGTGTGGTTTCTGTAGAGGAATGCGCACAAATCTTACTGACGATTACTTGTATATGAGGAGTTGTTTCTATTGCTGTTTTCAAGGTTCACTCTTTGTCTTTGACTTTTGATAATTTGATCATGATGTGCCTAGGTGGGGATCTCTGATTCTATCCTACTTGGAGTTTGTAGAACTTACTGGGTGTGTAGATTCATGTCTTTCCTCCGAGTTTGGAGGTTTTCAGGCATCATTTCTTCAAAGATTTCCTGCCCCTTTCTCTCTCTCCTCTGCCTCTGCAACTGTCATTATGTGTACATTGATAAGCTTGCTGATGCATATAAGTCTCATAGGATTTGCTCATTATTCTTCATTCTTTGCTTTTTCTGCTCCTCTTTTCCTTTCCAGAGACTGGATATCTCAACTAACCTTTTAAACTTTGCTGATTCTTTTTCTCCTGTTCAAATTTGCTGTTGGACATCTTTTATTAAATTTTCATTTCACTTACGGTGCTTTTCAGCTGAAGAACTTTTATTTTGTCCCTATTCATAATTTCTATCTCTTTGGGATACATCTTTCTCATTGTTTCCTAGTTCTTTGATCACTGTTTCCTTTCGGTCATTGAGTTTATTGAAGACAGCTGACTAAAAGTGTATTTTTCTAGTAACCCAAATACTGGGCTTCACCTCTGACAGTTTATAGTAATTAATTTTTTCCATGTGAACAGGACACACATTCCTCCCATCCCCTCCAACTTTATGGAAGTACAATTTACAAATAAAATTTGTATATTCAAGGGGAACAATATGATGCTTGATGTATGTACACATTGTTAAATGATTACCACAGTCAAACTAATTTATGCATCTATAACCTCACATAGCTAAAGGTTTTTTGGGGTGGTGCGTGGGATAAAACTAAGATCTACTCTCTCAGCAAGTCTCCAGCATACCATACAACATCTTAAATTAAATCTGCATGCTGTGCATTAGATCCCTAGAATGTATTCATCTTATAACTGATCATTTGTACCCTTTGATGAACCACCCCACAAATAACAAACCTGGAGGCATCATGGTTCCTGATTTCATTATTTGACAAAGGTATAGTAATGAAAACAGTATGGTAGTGGCATAAGAACAGATATATATATAGACCAATGGATCAAAATATGGAGCCCAGAAATAAACCCACACATATATGTTCAACTATTTGACAAGAACTCCAAGAACACACAATGAGGACAGGATAGTCTCTTCAATAAATGCTGCTGGGAACACTGCATATCCACGTGCAATGATACTATACTGGAGCCTTATCTTACACCATATCCCAAAATGAACTCAAAATGGATCAAAGACTTAAACGTAAGGCCTGAATCTGTGAAACTCCTAGAGGAAGAAACAGGGGTAAGCTCCTTGACATAGGTTATGGCAATGATATTTTTTTGAAATGACACCAAAACAAAGGCAACAAAATCAAAAATAAACAAGTGGACGACATCAAACTCAAAAGCTTCTGCACAGCAAAGGAAACAATCAACAAAATGAAAAGGCAACTGACCTATGAAGCAGAAGAAAATATTTGCAAATCATGTTATCTGTTGAGGGGATAATATGCAAAATATAAAAGGAATTCAATCAACTCAACAGCAAAAAACAAACCAAAAAAACATCAACCAATAATTCATAAAAGGGCACACGGTCCGAATAAACATTTTCCCAAAGAAGACATACAACTGGCAAATAGGTATATGAAGAGGTGTTCAACATCACTAACCATCAGGGAAATGCAAATCAAAGCTGCAATTAAGACATCACACCTATTAGGATGGCTATTATCAAAAGGACAAGAGACAGCATGTGTTGGCAAGAGTGTGGTAAAAAGGGAACCCTCGTGCCCTGTTGGTGGGAAAGTAAAATGGTGCAGCCACTGTGGACAACTGCATGGAGGTTCCTCAAAAGACTGAAAGTAGAACTATCAGATCAGCCAGCAATCCCACTCCTGAAAACAGATCCAAAGGAGGTGATTTCTGCTCTGCTCCCTTATGCTCATTGCAGCATTATTCACAATAGCCAAGGAATGGAGACAAGCTAAGTGTTCTGGGCAGATGAAAGGATAAAGAACATATCACAATTATATAAAAGACATATAAAAGAATTCTTCTTAAAAATTCATCAGAGGGCTTCCCTGTGGCACAGTGATTAAGAATCCACCTGCCAACGCAGTGAACATGGGTTCAAGGCCTGGTCCGCGAAGATCCCACACGCTGCGGAGCAACTTAGCCTGTGAGCCACAACTACTGAGCCTGTGCTCTAGAGCCTGTGAGCTGCAACTTCTGAGCCCGCTTGCTACAACTACTGAAGCCCGCAAGTCTAGAGGCCGTGCTGCACAAGAGAAGCCACCGTAATGAGAAGCCCGCGCACCACAACGAAGAGTAGTCCCCGCTCGCCGCACCTAGAGAAAGCCCATGCGCAGCAACGAAGACCTGACACAGCCAAAAATAATAAATCAATAAAAACAAAATAAATAAAGTAATAAAAGTTCATTTGCAAGACTATTCTTACCTTTAGGGGGTGACACAGAGAGGAACAGGAACAGAGACAAGACATGGTAGATTCTCCTTCCTTCAGACGTCTTGTCTCTCTCAGGAAATCTCTACAGGCACAGCTTAATAGTGAGCCAGCTGCAAAGGCAAAATAGGGTTGACAGAGACCCAGAAACTTAGAAAAGGTTACAGAATTTTCAGCCCAGATATTAAACAAATTTTACTTACCTCGCATCTACTTCCTCTTATATATCCTGACAAAGAATGCAAACAGTGTGCCTTGTGACACAAAATAAACACAGAAGTGACTATAACATCAGTAACACCCACTTCCAAAAACACAAGAACAAAACTTAAGACCTTTGTTAGGAAGTGTACTCATGTTTAGATAGTAAATAGGGAACCACTGACAGATTTTAATGAAATTTACATATATCATTAATTTTGATGTAGAAAATTTCATGTACATAATGACTTCTCTTCTTTCTCCCATGGCCACCTAGGAAACTCAGAGATTAGGAAAAAAGCTTCCTTCCCCATATGTTGGTTTAATATCCTAGCCTCAGATATACTCAACACCTCTGCCTGCGCCCCTGATGGAACACCACTCTCAGGTGAGGCAGTTTTTCTACCTGAAGGATTTCAAAATACCCTTAAGATTTGGGAAGAATTGGGAGGTCTAAAGGTAAAATCTGTGCAAACACTATGTAGAAGCAAAAACCTTGTATGACTCAGAAACGTATCTGGAGGGTTGAGTGGGTGTGTGTGAGTGTATGGGTAAAGATTGTTTCGGTTGAACTTTAGGCAAACTGTAAACATAAACTCTACACAGAAACACTTTCCAATCCCCTGTGTCTTTAAACTCATGAGATGAGCTGCCCTGCAGAGGCAGGACCTGGTGTCTTCGGGCAGCTGTGGCAGTTAAAGGGTGTGAGCTCTCAAACCAGACTGCCTGGATAAAAGTTCCAGTTCACTCACAGGCTGTGAGATCTTGGGCTCAGGATTTAATATCTCAAATCCTGTCTTATATAATAATTCTCAATTTCTCCATCAGTAAATGAGGTGAAAAATAGTCCCAACCTCATCAGATTGCTGTACAGATTTAATGAGCTAATACTTTACAAGGGCCTACTTGATGTAGAGCTTGGCACAGAGTAAGTGCAAATTAATGTCTGGATACATCACAAAATGAACACATTCCATGCTCACTGCTGTAGCTGCACAGATCATCTTTTACTCCTTCAAATATGCTATGTTCTCTTTCTTCTAATGGATCTTTGCCCATCTTCATTCCTCTAACTAGACCTTATGCATAGCTTTGGCCAAAACTGACTTTCTAAGCCCTAATCATCCTTAACGTCCCAAATCAGGCTTTTTTTTTTTTTTACAAGAAGCCTCTTCTCTGTTAAGACGGGGTTGCACATTTCTTCCTTTGTTATTTTTAAACTAAAGTGAAAATAAAATAACAGAAAATTAATGATTTTAGTCACTTTAAAATGGACAAATCAAATAAAAAGTTTTAAAAATAAAATGTACAAATCAGTTCTTTTAGTACATTCACGATGCTGTGCAGTCATCACCCCTATCTAGTTTCAGAGCATCTTCATCAACTCAAAAAGAAACCCTATACCCAGGAAGCGGTCATACCCCATTCCCTCCTATCCTCAAACACTGGCAACCACTAATCTCCTTTCTGCCACTATGGATTTGCCTAATCTGGACATTTCATAGAAATGGAATCATGCCATATGTGGCATTGTGTGTTTGTGTGTGTGTGTGTGTGTGTGTGTGTGTGTGTGTGTGATATTTTGTAATTTTTGTTCATGGTAGTTGTTATCTTTTTTCATTATGAACTTTTTCTCATTCTAAAAAAAGATTCACTTCATGCATGATTGTGTATAACGATAGAAGAGAATCTTCCATATTGTATGAGTTTCTTGCCTGACTGAACCCGTTTTGGACTCTCCCTGAAAACGACCTAGACTCCTTGGGTATAATGCCTGTAGCAGTCCAAGAACATACACAAAGATTGTATGCCCTGACCAAAGGATTTTTATCCCAGGAATATAATGTTGATTTGGATTTGTATCCCAGGAATATAATGTTGATTTAACATTAAGAAATCACAGTGTAGGGACTTCCCTGGTGGAGCAGTGGTTAAGAATCCACCCGAAAATGCAGGGGACACAGGTTCGAGCCCTGGTCTGGGAAGATCCCACATGCCACGGAGCAACTAAGCCCGTGCACCACAAATACTGAGCCTGCGCTCTAGAGCCCATGTGCCACAACTACTGAAGACTGCGCGCCTAGAGCCCATGCTTCGCAACAAGAGAGGCCACTGCAATGAGAAGACCGCACACCGCAACGAAGAGTAGCCTGCAGTCACTGCAACTAGAGAAAGCCCGCATGCAGCAACGAAGATCCAAGAGCAGCCAAAAAGAAAGAAAGAAAGAAAATAAATCACAGTGTAGGGACTTCCCTGCTGGAGAAGTGGTTAACAATCCACCCACCAATGCAGGGTACACGGGTCCGAGCCCTGGTCCGGGAAGATCCCACATGCCGCGGAGCAACTAAGCCCGTGTGTCACAACTACTGAGCCAGCACTCTAGAGTCCTTGAGCCACAAATACTGAGCCAACGTGCCACAACTACTGAAGCCGGCACGCCTAGAGCCTGTGCTCCACAACAAGAGAAGCCACTGCAAGGAGAAGCCCGCGTACCGCAAAGAAGAATAGCCCCCGCTCAGTGCAACTAGAGAAAGCCCACACGCAGCAACGAAGACCCAACACAGAGAAAAATAAAAATAAATAAATTTATATAAAACAAGAAATCACAGTGTAATACCTCTAACAGAATACCAGACAAATCCTCATGATCATCTTAAGAGACATTTATAAAGCCTTTAGCATAATTCAAGAAACTTCCATGATAAGAACTCTCAAAAAACTAGGATTAGAAGGTATCTTCTTCAATGCTCAACATCACTAATTATTATAGAAATGCAAATCAAAACTATAATGAGGTATCACCTCACACCGGTCAGAATGGCCATCATCAAAAAGTTTACAAACAGGGACTTCCCTTGGTGGTCCAATGGTTTAGACTCCACACTCCCAATGCAGGGAGCCCAGGTTCAAACCCTCATCGAGGAACTAGATCCCGCATGCCGCAAGTAAGAGCCCACATGCCACAACTAAAGGACCCCGCATGCCGCAAGTAAGAGCCCACATGCCACAGCTAAACGATCCTGCACGCCACATCTAAAAGATCCCACATGTCACAACCAAAGATCCCACATGCCACGACTAAAGATCCTGCATGCAACAACTAAAAGATCCCACGTGCAATGAAGATCCTGCACGGGGCAACAAAGATCCCACGTGCCCCAACTAAGAACCAGCACAGCCAAATAAATAAAGAAAATAAAATAAAATTTAAGAAAACGTTTACAAACACTAAATGCTGGAGAAAGTGTGGAGCAAAAGGAACCCTTCTACACTGTTGGTGGGAAATTAAATTGGTGCAGCCACTATGGAAAACAGTGTGGAGGTTCCTTCAAAACCTAAAACTGGAGTTGCCATATGATCCAGCAATTCCACTCCTGGGCATATATCCAGAGAAAACTCTAATTCAAAAAGATAAATGCACTGCAATATTCACAGCAGCACTATTTACGACAGCCAAGACACGGAAGAAACCTAAATGTCTATCGACAGATGAATGGATAAAGAAAACGTGGTACATATATACAATGGAATACCACTCAGCCATAAAGAATAATGAAATAATGCCATTTGCAGCAACATCGATGGACCTCGAGATTATTATACTAAGTGAAGTATGTCAGACAGAGAAAGACAAGTATCATATGATATCACTTACATGTGGAATCTAATACAAAACGATACAAATGAACTTATTGATATTTACAAAACAGAAACAGACTCACAGACATAGAAAACAAACTTATGGTTACCAAAGGGGAAAGGGGGTGGGGAAGGGATAAATTAGGAGTTTGGGATTTGCAGATATAAACTACTATACATAAAATATGTAAACAACAAGGTCCTGCTGCATAGCACAGGAAGCTATATTCAATATCCTGTTGTTAACCATAATGGAAAAGAATATGCAAAAGAATGTGTGTGTTTGTGTATATATATATATGTATATATGAATATATATATATTTATATATATGACTGAATCCCTTTGCTGTACACCAGAAACTAACATAACATTGTAAATCAACTGCACTTCAATAAAAATATATTAAAAAATGAAACGCAGCTATGAAGCCATAAAAAAGGTACAAACTCTTAGTTATAAAATAAATGTCATGGGGATGTAATGTACAGCGTGATGACTACAGTTAATAATACTATATTGTATATTTGAAAGTTGCTAAGACAAAACCCTCTTCGGTTTGCTCTTAATAAGAGTTTATAATAGGTTTTTCCTTACCTTCTAAGTAATCTCCGTAGAAAGCAGAGATTCTGTGTCTTAGCAGAATAAAATCCTGTGCTTCTTGTTGATTTATCATGTCCTTTATTTGTAAGATAAATGAGTCTTCTTACTTCTAAAAGAGAGAAGGCTGTTTTTAATCACATTACTTCCAATATTTACTTTTGAAATCTTATATTAGTACTCTGGTTAAATAGGTGGCCAAATAGTTTCTTAGTGACCCATGATTCTATTTAGCCAAGTGTACAAATCTTTTGCCATTTCTAACAACTTGTGATATTGGGTCTTTCCAAATTCAAATCCTAAATGAAATCTTCTTGACCTCATACGGACACTGATATTTCCAAGAGGGCCTGCGGAAAATCCAGAGTTTGTTCTTTCACCTTGTAAATGAGAGATGTTACAATAAGTAGCTTTATTTGATAAGTTGAGTTGCACAGGAAGCACTGCCAAATATAAAGAGATGCTTAACCTTCTCTAGTTTATATTTCTATGGGTAAAATGTTATTAATACAAATACTTCAGAAATTGTATTGATTCCTATAAATGTCAGTGCCCTTGCTGTCCATGACGTATCTTGGTGCTGCTTTGCCTTCGAATTAGACAACATCAGCATAATGTTATCAGCTGTCATGCCAGTTAGTGTCTTAAAATGTTGTATGCCACAGAAACAACCAACTGTCCTTGGCAATTGCATCATTTTTGTAATGAACTTTCATCACGTCTTTTACTATGGCCATTTTCACTCTTTTGTCATCCACACTTGTTTTAGTTTGATGCCTCCCTGAAAGCTCTTGCAATCAGCTACAGGCCAGAGTAATTATCTTCAACAAAATGGGACTATCTTGGAGTCCCACAGAAAGGACTATGCCAGGTACTCTTGAGGCACACAACTCCTAATGGCATTGCTTAAATAACTTTGAGACCGTACCACCGGCCTGAGTCAGGATTTCCAGAATTCTCCTGGAGAAGCTGATAAGTTCATGAGATGGCTAACCCAAGATCAAGCAGAACAAGAATTACATAGGGCTGAATGAATTCGTCAAGGACGATTATGGCTTTTGCTTGGACTACTGCTTATGCTTTAATGTTCCGTTTTCTGGATATAAAGAACTGCCTACTTTTCTAACTTCAGCTATCTACAATTCATAACAGTTTAGTAGATCATACTTCTGTAAGCAGAAATGAAGTATTTATCTTTTTTTGCCTGCCTGATCACTCTAGAATTTGAATATTCTTACTAAGTATTCTTATTTTCACAGTAATACAATGAACTGCTTAGGTTCAATAAGAATCCTTCCTCCTGGGAACAGAACATAATTGATTTGGCTATATGACCAAAGCTCTGAGCGGACTATCATGTTTTGAAAGAATACAGTGTTTTTAAAAACAGTGATGGATTGATTGACTTGGCTGCACCAGGTCTTAGTTGCGGCACGAGGGATCTTCGTTGCGGCATGCGGGAACTTCAGCTGTGGCATGTGGGGTCTTTTAGTCACGGCATGTGGGATCCTTAGTTGTGGCATGCAAACTCGTAGTTGTGGCATGTGGGATCTAGTTCCCTGACCAGGGATCAAACCCGGGCCCCCTGCATTCAGAGCACAGAGTCTTAGCCACTGGACCACCAGGGAAGTCCCAGACTATCATAGTTGAGAACAATATATATAATCAGATATGACCAGATAGTTTTAAGGAACTAAAGGTGACTTTATGGAGCCAATGCTTACGAAGTCTTCTTGGGAAAATGGGCCTGGCACCTGGTTTACAGCTTTCTCAGCCTTACAGGTGAGCGGGAGAGGTCACCTCATGGCAGGCCTAGGAAACTTAGGATATTTTGGGGGCCTTCAAGAAGAGATTAATTTACCCAGATCTATAGGTACTGCAGGGGAATTGTGGTGGTGAGATTTTGGCTTGGATTCCTAGCTTTGCGAGGCTTTTAAAACTCCAATCGAAGTGAGACTCCTTTTGAAAAGTTCCAGCAGAGTAAACTAAAAATGGCCTATGTGGTCAATTATCATTCTTGCTGCAATCGTGCAAATAAGCAAGCCAAATCTAATAAGACCAGACACTCTATAAGCAAGAATAATCTTACTTTGATTATCTTTGATCAAAAGGGAGGTGACGGGGCTTCCCTGGTGGTGCAGTGATTGAGAGTCTGCCTGCCGATGCAGGGGACATGGGTTCGTGCCCTGGTCCGGGAGGAACCCACATGCCGCGGAGCGGCCCGGAGCGTGTGCTCCGCAACGGCAGAGGCCACAACAGTGACAGGCCCGTGTACCGCAAAAAAAAAAAAAAAAAAAAAAAGGAAGTGACGGTTGAGTGAAATTTTATATTTCAATAGAAAATGCACCCTTGTGAGGGGTGAGATTCTGGTCCTGTTCATTACCTTTCAGCTAGTTTGCACTTCTTCGTAAACTACATGGTTGTGTTACCTACATGTAACTTGGACTAGCTCCTGCTATCTCACACATTTTGTCAGTCCTTACCAAATTCTCAATTCTTCCAATTTCCTTCAACATCTGGCTGCAACTCTTCAAACTAATGTTTCCAATTTTTCTCCAACCCTCCTGATTTGACATCGCTGAGAACTCAAAGCTGACCACCCAGATTCTTACTGGATCCTTAGGTTTTCTTCTAACTGGCTTTGTTTCACAGGATCTAAAGAAGCCCTGTGAGCTGAAGTTGGACAACTTGATGTAAACTTCAAAGGACTCTTCCCTGCAGCAGATCATGTATGATCCTCATGCCTGGAACTGCTGCCGTGTGGGCCACTCGGGAAATTCACTTTATCTTCCATGCTCTGCTCCACGAAATAATCATGACTGTGGATGATCTTACCAAAACCTAGCTGATGTCTATGCCATCAGAAAACATCCACTGTAAACTAGGAAATCCATCAGATTGCCACTGCCATCCTCACTCCACCATCTAAACATGCTTCAAGCCCAGCATCTTCAATGGGCTGTCCTTCTGGACTCAGAAACTGGCTTCAGATAGTCCACTACAAACATTAATCTTTCTTTTCCTTTTCTTAGAAACCCTCCTCATTAAATGCCTCATGCCTTGCATGATCCAGCAAATATCCTCTACTACCAAGCATCAGCAGATGGCTCAGTTGTTCCTTAATGAACAAAAGGTGACTGAATGAGAAATGGACTTATATCGTTCACAGGAAAAAAGAATGCCTCTTCTTGACTTGCACAAGAAGGGGAACTCAAAGTAACTCCCTTCTTAACCAAACTTGAGGCCATTCTGAGTCCTCTCCTTCACTAGGCCTCAAGCTTGATCCTATCTTTGGCCTGCCAAGCCCAGTTTGAGCAAAAATCCTCCTAGGCCAGTTTAGCAAGAATCCCCCCCTCCTTCGTATCTAAGTTCTTCATCCCTCCTCTTGAGGTCTAATCAAATTCCACCCCCCAGCCTCCCTTCATCCTTGTGTTAGTCAGGGTTCTCCACAGTAACAGGACCAGTAAGAAACAGACAAGCATATAGATAGCTTATCTATCTATATCTACAGATCAATATCAATGGTAGGTATATATATATCTAGATATCTATGTCAGATATCTAATATCTATATATTTATAGATATATCTTTACATTAATGCTATTTCTCTGTTATATAGAGATATAGATGTTGATATAGATATAGATATAGATGAGGAGATTTATTATAGTAATTGGCTCATGAGATTATGGAGGCTGAGAAGTCCTACAATCTGCTGTCTGTAAGCTGGAAAACCTAGAAAGCCAGTGGTAAAAACCACTCTAAGTCTGAAGGCCTGACAAACAGGAAAGTCCCAGATCAAGATTGAAGGCCCAAGAATCAGGGGGCTGATGCTGCAAATCCTGGTCCAAGTCCAAAGGTCCAAGACTAGGAGTAGTGATGTCTAAGAGCAGAATAATATGGATGTCCCAGCTCAAGCAAAGAGAAAACTCATCCTTCCACTGCCTTTTTGTTCTATTCAGGCCCTCAAGAGATTGTGATAATGCCCACTTGCACTGATGAAGGCAATTTTCTTTACTAAGTCTGCCAATTCACATGCTAATCTCTTCCGGAATCCTGCTCACAGACACACCAAGAAATGTTTTACCAACAATCTGGGCATCTTTTACTCAAACCAAATAGACACCTAAAATTAACCAACACAATACCTAAGTTCCTCTCAGTAATCTGCCATTCACTAACTCCCTCACCCTCCCTGTTGGCCATAAGTTGTCATCTGTCTCTATTGTATGTGGAGTTGAGTTTATTTTCCCTATTGCAATAGTCCCTAGCCCCTATCACAATGGTCCTGAAAAAAGCCTTCCTTGCCTTAAACTCCATATGGCATACTTTTTTATTGACAATATTGATGTTACTATGTTCCTCTGAGTGAGAGAATGTGTATCAGGATCATTGCTGTGAGCTAGGTAATGTGTCTGCATATTCACGTGAGATACTGTGAGAATGTGAGTCCATATGAGCGAATTTCTTCTGTGAGCTTATGTTGGAGCTATACGGTGGATGTGAGCATATCTGTGTGTGCATCTATACGTAAGCATGTTCCTGATTTCAAGAATGTGCATGTGCAAGTGAAAGTGTGAGTGACAGCATCGGGAAGCATCTGAGTGTTTATATTTGGGTCCCCATGTGAGTAAACTTATGAGTATGGTCATGAAATTAACTGAATATATCAGCATGTTTGTGTGAAGCTGTGAATGTGTAAGTGGATGCATGTGAACGTATGTTTTTTAATTTCAATTTGTAGGCAAATCTGAGCCTGTTTAGGGAGTATGCAAACATGTGACTGTGTTTAAGCATATCTCTGTGTGACATTATAAGTGTGAACATGTTCATGGGTGAGAGTGTTTTCTTAGGTGCAAATTTGTGTTTAAAATTAATATTTAAGTGTGTTCACTTGTATGAATGAATTTTTAAGCACGTGAAGGCAGGTTAGCATAATTCTGAGTCGTTGGGGGTAAATGTGTTTTTTGTGTGTTCTTGTTTATGTGTGAATATATTTGAATAAGGGAGCATGTATAAGGGAATGCATGTAATGGTTTTTTAAGCGAACGAATGAAATCGTGAGCTTCTTGCTGAGTGTGAGCATGTTCCTGTGCAATTCAATATGTAAGCATGTTACTGTTTGTGACAAGGATATTTTATATGGGTAAGGGAATGGGTGTGTGCATGTGTAAATGAAATGAGTGTACCTGGAGTGTGAGTGAACTTGTAACCATGTTTATGTTTTAAGTGCATGATTGATGATGATAATCTGAATGAGGTGGGGCTACTGTGTGTGTGTAAACTGTGAGCCACCAAGTGTGAATGTATGTTAGTATGTGTGAGTACATTTGCCAGTATATGTGTTTGAGTGAGTTATCTGTAAGCATGATAATGTGAGTGAACAAATGAGCATGTACGTGAGCTTGTGCATTTGTGAGAGTAAATATGCGGCCCTGTAATCTCAAACTGTGCTAGTATCTCAGTCTCTGAGGACTGCTTTAAATGTATGTTCAAGCGTACCCTTGAAATTGCAGCCGTATGCATGGGGGTTAGCATGTTTGTATGAGTAAGTGAACGTGTATCAGGTTCACTGTGGTGAGCTAGTTCACAGGTGAGTATATTTGTGTAAGTGAAACCTGAATAAACATGAGTGGAAGTGCATGTGAGTGTATTTGCTTCTTTGAGTAGATATTCTGAGCTTCATGGAGGATGTGAGCGTGTTTGTATGTGAATACCTATGTGAACATGTTCCTGATTTTAAGAGTGAAAATGTGCATGTGTAAGTGAATGTGTGAGTGGGAACTCCTGAATGTATGCATTTGTGTCCCTGTGTGAATGAATCTCTTGGCATGGTCATGTGATTGAGTGTTTGAGCACGTTCGTGTGAAGGAGTGAACGTCAGTATGTATGTGTGAATGTATGTGTGTCTGTGAGTGGGAGTGAATTGGTGGGCAAGTTTGAGAATGCCTCAGTGTTTAAGTGTTTTGTGAGTGAGTGAATGTGTGAGTGTATGTATGTGAGCACATCTGTCTGTGACAGTGTGTAGGTGAGCCTGTTTGTGGGTGAGAGTGGTCTCTTGGATCTACATTGGCACGCTTAAAGTGAACACTTTTGTATGCTCACCTGTATAAATGAACTTGTAAGCCTGCGAATCATGTTACCATATTCATGTATAGTGGATGAGCAAGTATGTTTTCTTGTGACCTTGTTAATATGTGACTACAGTAGTTGCAGACTATTCATGGGGGACTGATTCCAGCAGCCACCAAGGATACCAAAATCTGAGAGTGTCCAAGTCCCATAGTCAGCCCTCTCTATCCCTGTAGTCTGCATTCGCGGACTCAACCGACTGTGGATCATAAACATAGCACGTGATATGCAGCTGGTTAAATCTGTGAAAGCAAAACCCATTGATACAGAGGGCTAGCCATAAATTTATTGAAAAAAATCTGCATATAAGTGGACCCACACAGGTGACACTCTTGTTGTTCAAGGGTCAGCTGTATATTCGAATGAGGTCATTCATGCCCATATGTGTGAGTCAATGTAAGGGTTTTTATATAAATGAGTGAATTTGTGAGCTTCTAAGTCAGTGTGAGCATGTTTGTGTGCAATTGTATTTGTGACTATGTTAATGTTTATGACCAAAAATGTGCATGAGTAAATGAATGTGTAGGTTTGTGCATACACACACAATGAGCATGTCTGGAATGTGAGCGAATTTGTAATCACTCTTGTGTGTATAAGTGAATGTGTGCATTTGCTCACAAGTGTGACGTGGGAAATTTTGGGTAGGTATATGAATGCCTGAGTGTCTGAAGGGGAATATATGTGCATATGTGTATATGTGTACGTAAATGTGTCACTACACGTGTTTGAGTAGTGAAATTTGAGCATGTTAATATTAGTGAATTAATGTTTGAAAGTATGCATATATCTGAGTTCGTCCACTCACAACACTGAATATATGAACATGTAGATCTGAGACAATATTTGTGTTGATGTACATGTTCGTGCGTGTTCAAGTGCATTTTTTTTTCTTTTGCGGTACGTGGGCCTCTCACTCTTGTGGCCTCTCCTGCTGCGTAGCACAGGCTCTGGACACGCAGGCTCAGCGGCCATGGCTCAGGGGCCCAGCCACTCCGCGCCATGTGGGATCTTCCCGGACCGGGACACGAACCCGTGTAATTGAGTGAATTTGTGAGCTTGGTGTGACCATATTTGTGTGCAAGTGAATATATGAGCTTGTTACTCTTAGTGACAATAATAATGTGCATGCGTGAATGGGTGTTTATAACTGCAATGAGCATATCTGCAAGTGAGTTAATTTGTACTCACTTTCGTGAGTGAATGAATACGTAATTCAGCTCATGAGAGTGAGTGAGGTGTGGGATACTTTTTGTGAGTGTGTGAAAGTATGAACATTTGGGTGTGAATGTACGTTAGTTACCATGTGTATGGATGAGGGTAAGTTGTCACTATATGCTTTTGCATAGTGAATGCAAGTGGTAATGTGAGTGAATGTGTAACCACGTGCTTCTATGTGAGCATCTATCTTCTTTAGAGTGAATATGGAACCTGTACATCTGTGTATGCTGACATGTTTGTGTGTTCAACTGTATGTTTAAATTTGTGACCATGTGTACAGCTGTTATCATGTTTCTCTGAGTTAGTGAATATGTATAGTTTATTACTGTGAGTTGAATCGTTCAGTGTATTTCTGCGAGTGAAATACGAACATGAGTGTAAGTGCATGTGAGTGTATATTCTTCTGTGAGTGACTACTGGACCTTCACCTAGAAGTGAGCACACTTATGTGTAAGTGTCCATGGGAGCACGTTCCTGATTTTCACAATATTAATGTGCATGTATAAGTGAATGTGTTCGTGGGAGCATCTTAGTATATATGCTTGAGTCCCCGTGTGAATGAATTTGTGGGTACGCTCATGTGATTGAGTGACCGTTTGAGTAGGTTTGTGTGAAGGAGTGAATGTGTCGGTATGCATGAATGTTTCTATGTCTTTGAATGTGAGCAACTTTGTGGGCATATTTGAATGAGTATTTGAGTATGTTTTGTGAGTGACTGTGTGAGCATGTTCATGTACGCAAGCATGTCTTCTATGACGGTTTAAGTGTGAGCCGGCTCATGGGTGATTGTGTTCTTAAGTGTAAATTTGTGTTTACAAAGTGAATATTTGTGTTCCCATCTCTACGCGTCCATTTGTTAGCATGTGCAATCCTATTAGCATATTAGTGGGTATGAGCAGGTGGTTTTCATGTGATCTTGATAACGTACAACTATATTTGAATAACCTACTCTGAGAGCATGTGTGAGTGAATGGGATTTTATGTAACTGAGCGAATGGGTGAGATTCTTAGTGTACGTTCTTGAGCAAGTGAGTCTGTAAGCATGCTGTGTTTGTGACAATGATAATTTGCATGGAAAAGTGAATGTGTGAGTGTGTGCAGATACATGCAATGAATGTGTCTAGAATGTGAGGGAATTTGTAATCACTTTCGTGTGTATAAGTGAGTATGTGATTATGCTTATGCGAGTGTGGTACGAGCTACTTTGTGGGAATGTTTGAGGATCTGAGTGTGCATATGTTAGTATGGGTATGTGTGTGAGCCAGTTTGTATGTGCATTTGAGTGAGTGAACTATAAGCATGTAAACAGGACGAGGGAATGTTTGAGCGTGTGAACATATGTAAGCATGTACACTCGTGAGAATGAATGTGTAAACTTATACATGTGACAGTGTGTTAGGATGGCATTTGAAAGTTGACATATGTGTGTTTTAAAGTGTATGTTTCATAGTGGATGTGAGCATGTTTTTGTGTGAGGGTTCTTACAAGCATGATCCTGATCTTCTCAATGTTAATCTGCATGTGTAAGTGAATGTCTCAGTGGGAGCCTCTGTGTGAATGAATGTGGGCATGGTCATGTGGCTGAGTGAATGTCACCACCATGTTGTGTGACTGAATGTGTCAGTCTGTGTGTGTGAATGCATGTCTTTGAATATGAGTGACTTTGTGGGCATATTTCAATGCGTGAATGCTTAAACTTTTTGCTGAGTGATGAATGTGTGAGTGTGTGTATATACGTATGTCTCTGTGTAAGTGTATGTGTGAGCCTGCTCATGCTCCTTCATTGTGAGCAAGCATTTTTCAAGTGATGTTTCGTTGCACTCATTGTATGTATGGATGGTGAGCATGTACAGACACGTTAGCATGTTTCTGTGTAGTGACTATATGGTGGGTTTCTTTTTTATCTTGTTTATGTGGGAGTACATCTGAGTCAGGTCATGTGTGAAAGTGTGTTGTAAGGGAAAGTGTTTTACGTGTTGTAAGATTTTGTGAGATTCTTGGTGACTGTAAGAAGATTTCTGTGCAAGTGAATGTATAAGCATGTTTCCGTTTGAGACAATGAGAATTTGCATAAAATTGAAAGTGAATGTGTGATTGTGGAACTCTAAACCTAATATGTATGGCGTATGAATGAATTTTTTATCATATTCATCTGTGTGAATGTGTGGTAATACTTCTGTGACTCACTGAGTTGTCGGCATGATTGTGTGAGTGAAGGGAAGTGTGTGTGTGAGTGCGAATGTATGCATGTTTACGTATGTGAGGAACTCGTCAGGATGTTCACTGCAAGAAGTGAACTATACTCATCTTAATGTTGGTCAGCCAGTGTGTGATCCTGTGCGTATATGCGAGGATGCACATTTTTGAAAGTGATTATGTGAATGTGTACGTGTCTTGGAGTATGATCACGGAAGAATATTTGAGTGGTCAAGTAAATGTTTGTTGGTGTTCATGTGTATGCATTACCTTGTGACCATATGCTTGGATGAAAGCATGTTCACGGGCGTGTATGAATGTATTTTATGCTCATATTCATGCATGTATACTGTGTGGGTGAAATGTGAGCGCATGACTTGAGTTCATGTGAGCGTATGGATTAATGAATGCGTGAGCTTTGTGGTGAGCACGAGCATATTTGTGTGCAAGGGCGTACGTGAGCATGTTCCTGATGGTGAGCATGTTAATGTGGGTAGCTAAATGGGAGCACTGGAGAGTATATTTTTGGGTATCCCTGTGAGAGAAACGGTAATCATGGTATGCGACTGAGTGAAGGTGTCAGCTCATTTTTATGGAGTGAATGTATCAGTGTGTTTGTATGAGCAGCTCTGAGTATGTACATCAGTGAAATTGTGAGCATGTTCAAGTGAGGGAGTCAATGTCTGACCACGCTCATGGAAATGACTGAAGTTGTGAGCATACCTGAGTAAACGTGCGAGCATATGGTGCGAATGTGAATGAGTAGTATTGAGTTTTTAGTCAGTATGTTCATTTGGATGAGTCAACACTACGTGTGTTAATGCAATTGTGTGTCTATAGGTGACGATGCACACTGTGAGCATGAATACATGAACTTTTACACGTCTTCAAGTGTGATTATATTTGAAATGTTTGAATTTATTGAAAAAGCATTTGTGTGTGCATGTGAATGTGCGAGCATGTTCATGAATGATAGCATATTCATGTAGGTGTGACGGCTTATTGTGTTTATTTATGTGAGCTTGTTAAAGTGTGAGTACACTGTATGAGTGGAATGTGAGCATGGGAGTATGTTTATGAGTTTATGTGAGTGAATGCTGGGGCTTCGTGACGAGTGTGACCATGTTTATGTGCAAGTGTATATGTAGGTTCCTGATTGTGAGCATGTTCAGGTGCATGAAAAGTGAATGGGTGTGTTGGGAAATGAATATAGGTCTCTATGTGCATGAAACGGTCAGCATGCTCATGTGGTTGAATGACTGCTTGAGTAGGTTTATGTGCAGTGAATGTGTCAGTGTGTGTATGTGTGCATCTGAGAGTGTTTATGTATGAGGGAATTCATCAGCATGTTCTTAGGAGTTCATGTGTGAAAGCGTCTTGTTACTAGGTGAGTGTACGTTACTGGGTATATGCAAGCCTTTCCACGGCTGAGAGTGCCTTATTGTGAAGGAGTCTGTATATTTAAGTGAATATTTTGTGTGTACTCATCTGTATGAGTGAATTGGTGAGCATCTGAGTGCATGTCAGCATATTCTTATGTGATGATTGTGTATGTGTGTTTTTGTGTGATATGTGAATGTAAGTATACTTGTATAAGGGAATGTATGGAAGTATGTGTGTGAGTGTACTTTTTTCTGAGTTTGAGATAACTTGTGAGCTTCTTGGGAGGTGTGAGCATGTTTGTTTTGACGTGCCTACGTGAGTTAATTCCTGTTTGTGACAATATGGGTAAGTGAATGTGTGATTGTTTGCACATAAATGTAATGAGTATGTTGTGACAGCACTGTGGCAATGGCGACCTACAAGAATGTGCTGGGCTTCCCTGGTGGCACAGTGGTTGAGCGTCTGCCTGCCGATGCAGGGGACACGGGTTCGTGCCCCAGTCCGGAGAGATCCCACATGCCGCGGAGCGGCTGGGCCCGTGAGCCATGGCCGCTGAGCCTGCACGTCCGGAGCCTGTGCTCCGCAACGGGAGAGGCCACAACAGTGAGAGGCCCGCGAACCGAAAAAAAAAAAAAAAAGAATCCGCCTGCCAATGGAGGGGACACGGGTTTGAACCCCGGTCCGGGAAGATCCCGCATGCCACGGAGCAACTAAGCCGTGCGCCACAACTACTGAGCCTGAGCTCGAGAGCCCGCGAACCACAACTACTGAGCCCACATGCGGCAACTACTGAAGCCCGGGCACCTAGAGCCCGTGCCCCACAACAAGAGAAGCCACCGCAGTGAGAAGCCCGTGTACCTCAACGAAGAGAAGCCCCCACTCGCGGGAACTAGAGAAAACCCGCGCGCAGCAACGAACACACAACACAGACAAAAGTAAAAAAAAAAACAAACAAAAAAACATGTAATGGACTGAATTCTGTTCCCCCCAAATTCGTATGTTGAAGCCCTAACCCCACTGTGACTATATTTGGAGATATGGCCTTAAGGTTAAACGAGGTCATAAGCTTGGAGGTCTGATCCAATAGGGGGGTATCCCTATAAAAAGAGGAACAGACGCCACAGAGCTCTCTCTCTCCCCACACTGAACAAAGTAAAGGCCATGTGAGGACACAGTGAGAAGCCAGCTGTCTGCCAAGGACAAAGGTCTCACCAGGGTATAAATTCTTTTAGCAAATTCTAGACTTCCAACTGGATTGAATTGTGGACCTTTGTATCAATTTAAATTGTTTCCTCCCTCTGCATTCAAGTTTTCTGATTTCTTTCTCTCTGATTCTTTTTGCTTGTTTGTTTGTCACTGGATGTACTTTGTGTGTGTGGGTGAGGGTGTGTCCTCTCTAATCTGCTCATATTTATAGATTTCTTCCTTCAGAGAGCATCAAACCAGTTGCATTAGGGATAGAAGCCACCCCTATGGCAATGGTTGCTTAATAAGTCTTAAGGACTCTGGCTTAAGTTGGGGTTAATTTCATCACTGTGTCACCAAAGTGCCATGGTTGCTTTTCCCTATCATTAGGATGATCAGGATTTTTACTGCAACAGAGGCATACGCAAAGGAGTGGCACAGCAGAAGATTGCTGGGCCCCCAAGCCAGAGGTGGGTGGACTGAAACCGTCTTCTCCTATGGTGCTGCCACTTGCGCTGCATGGAATTATTATTATTATTATTTTGTCTTTTCTCTCTATACAAATTCCCTCAGAATATTTTAGATTTCTAGCAGGGCAAATTTACAGCTGTGGGTTTTATCTCCATTTAATCATGAGTGGTCCAGACCTTTTCGGTGCTTATGAGGACAGGTTCGGAGGCACACTGACCCACCTCTTGGGCAGCCCAGGAGAGGAGGACATCGCAGGCCATGCAGGACACGTGGGGGTTGCATTCTGGAACAGCGTGAACCAGAAGGCTCTGTGGGAGGCGGGCTTTGCAGTACTAAGAGGGTGAGGTACTCCCTGGTGCCTAAGCAAGGATGTGATTGGCTTGTTTGAATCGTTCTGCTGGCTGACAAGGAAACACTATTCAGGGGTAAGAAGCAGGAATGCATCTGGTGCATTTAATAAGAAGGGTTGTTGCTAGAGGACCCTATCTGGCGGAGCAGAGTGGGGAGCGGAATCTGGGATTAGGCCGTTCGAGGCCCTCCCAGTTTTACCAGCCGTCAACTCAGCACGGAATACTAACTTTAGCCCTCACCGCACCATCACCCCCTCCCCCTGCGCACACACACACAGGGGCCAGTATACCTGGCTGAGGAGAACTCAGTCCCTGGAGATGGAGGGGTGGACCCTGGGGCGGTAGCTCCCCGACCCCCGCCATTTCAGCGCTATTAGGTACCACAGCAACACAGGGGCTGAAACAAGGGGGCTCCATTGCAGCTGCACGTGCCCAGCCCCACCACCAACTCCTCTACGGACTGGCCAGCAGGCAGCGCGCGTGGGCAGCGGTTCAAAAGCCCAGGCCCACGTCTGCTCCAGCCGCCTCCTTCTAAGAGGTCGCCCACTCACCCTCTGCCCGCCCAGCTCACGGCAGCCTGGCAACCCCGCTCACCAATCAAAGAAGTCCAGAACGACGTCAGGAACATCAGGCGAGGAGAGGTCAGAAGCCAAAGTGGAATTTCCAGCTGGGATTGGGGTCGTCGCCCGCCAAGGGCCGGGTCCTGATGAGGAGTAGGCGCACAGCGGCCCGCCGCATGTCGGGACGCCATAGCTCCGACCGTCCGAGGACCCTGGAGACCGCTGCGGAGCGGGAGGCCGACAGACGACGGGGGGCGCGGGATAACCAAGAGGAGCGGGGCGAGGAGGTCGTGCTACTGCAAAGAGCCGCCTGTAAGGTGAGAACATCGAGGCCAAGGGGAGCGCGGAGGGTGCGGGTCGACCAGCGGCCCTGAGCCAGGGAGCGGCAAGAAGAGCAGCAGCCCAGCAACTTCACTCCACGCAGCACCCCGACCACAAACCCAGCTGCTGCAGACAGCTCGGGGTCGGACGCACTGCTGGCGGCCGCTGGGCGGGCCTGAGGCCCGGCGCACAACTGGCTCCGCCCACCCCGATGGCAAGTGAGCTTCGCCAATCAGGCAGGCGCCGGGAGACTTTCAACGAGCTGCACGGTCCCGCCTCCTACCACAGCCTGTGTGCCGCCCAGCCCTCTGCTCCTTCTGGCGTCTGCAGTCATTCCCGGGTCAGCCGCAGTTCCAGCTCCCTGGCAGCTGGAGAGCTGGGCCGGGGGTCGGCGGCGTGGGGCACCCCGCCCTGCACCTCCCCTCTGCAAAAACGCAAAATGTGCTTTTCACTTGGAACAGCGTATCCCCAAGAGTTTGCTTTTTGTGGTGAAAGTAGTAATTTGACCACCCAGGCTCAATCTGCGTTTTGAAAATACTGGACACCTTTGAGGAATCAGGACCTAGTTGACTGGTGGTCATTCCCTGACCCTCGGGCCTCCAGTGAACCAGACTGCCTGTCCTCTGGAAGGCATAGAGGAGGTTCAACCAGTGCGTCTTGTGACACGGTTCTGGCCCATCATCAGGACCGAAATTGGGCTCCAGGAGCCCCCCTCCCATAGCTAAGGGATGCACAGTTGAAGTGAGGGTTCTTGGCTGACAGCATTGAAGGGGAAAAGAAGGCAACGGTCAGTGTATGGGATCTTCAAGGCAGTGAGCCCCCGGAGAGCAGGCCACTCTAATGCTCCAGCATTCTGGCCCCGCATGTGGGGGAAAAAAGCCTTACATTTTTGCTAGAGGGCTTCTCTTCTTTCCGCTACCCTGAACATTGCCACATAGAGTAGAAATATCTCAGAGAAAGAGGAAATGCTTCCACTCATTCACTACCCTTCATCCTTCCCATCTCAGGTACCTTGATGAAGCAAGGTCAGAAAGAGGCTTCTTCAGAGCACATAAGCCACATGGGCAATGAACAGATAGACCTCAGTCATATTCACCAGCGCTGGACCTCGTGAGGCATGCCATGTAAAAGTGTTGAAATCAAAATGGATTTCAGGTTCACTCTTGGTCAACTAGAATATTCAAACAAACATTCCCCCCCTTCCCCTTTCCTTCAGTATTTGGTGAAAAGAGCTGGGACCGCTTGTGTCCAGCATATTGCACAGCTTTACTTGCATGGAACTCTCTGGGGTGGCTGAGTGTTTTGTGCAGCTAAAAAATTAACTCTTTACCCCACCTCGACCTCTTCTCAAGCACCCTCTTTCTTCTTCTGTCTTTTTTCTAAACGATTTTAGAATCACACGTGTTTAAAATGTGTCTCTTAATTTCCTTCCTTCTCTTCACCAGCAGAGAATCTTCACACATTCGTTTTCCCTCTCCTTTCCCCCTCTTTTTCCTTCTATTGCAGTTAGTGCTCTCTTCTCACTTATGGGGCAGATCCGCATAGAACTAACCCACTTACTTACGTGGGGGATCCCTCTATAACGAACCATCACAACAGCAGTGGGTCAGTTGAGCCCAGCCCTACTGCTCTTAATCCTGCACCCCTTGTCTCTGGTCACCCAGGCATCCTCGTCCAGCCAATGCTTGCTGGTTAAAAATGAAAAGGCCATTTCAGTTCAGTTTGTCTGAGCATCTGAATTGTATATGGGCGAGGAGGTGTGGGGACTGCCTAGAGAAGGAGGGTCGATGGGCCCAAGGTTACACAGTGGCAAAGAGCGAAACTAGAACCCTATTTCCAGGTTGGCCTACTTCTAGAAAAGTGTGTTTTTCCAGAGAAACTCAGCTTTGACTGCTATTTCAGGCAGCCACAGGCATGTGGGAATTGTTTTGTTTCAAAGCAGGTTATTCCTATTCCTGGAATCAAATTCTTCAATCAGTGTCTCAACTGACAGGAAAAGTAAGCCTCAAGTTTTTCTCCTAGGCGTCCTTGTGACTATGGATATGGCCAAAAACTTGATGGCAAGAATGAATTTATTTCCAGAGCTTACGTCCCCCACTCACATGACAAAGAGCCGAGAAGGCAGCAAGGAATATGAAAAAGCCAGGATAATTTATACTTGTTGAGTTTTTGTCTAGTTTATTTATTAGAATGTACATCAATATCCAGATTGAATGCACTTAAACCTGAATATGGGATCATGGTGTAGAGGACATAGCACTGACCTAGGAGTTAGTCCATCTGTGTTCTGACCCCGCTCTGACCCATGACTGCGAGTATTCCAGTTTGTCTAGAGTATGAGTATGAGGTGGATTGGGAGGTAAGGCAAGAGGTAAAACACGTAAGAAGAAAAAGAATAGGTAGTACCTGGCCTAGTGAGGGCCGCACATTCAGTGCACAGAAAATAACTACTCAGTGAATATGTGAAGCTAAGAAAGAGAATTTTATTTTATTTTTTTACTTATAAACAGCTAACAGTTATTTTTCACAGTCCTAGAAGCTGGTTAGTCCAAGATCAAGGTACCAGCAGCTTCGGTGTCTGGTGAAGGCCACTTCCTGGATCATAGGTGGCAACTTTTCACTATGTACTCACTGGTGGAAGGGTCAAAGTATCTCTCAGGACCCCCTTAAATAAGGCCCTAATCTCATTCATGAGGGCTCCACCCTTATGACCTAGCCACCTCCCAGAGACACCACCTTCTAATACCGTTATTTTGGGGTTTAGGATTTCAACACATAGATTTGGGGGAAATGCAAGCATTCTATTTAGGATACCTACCCAATTTCCACACTGCCCACAAAGTGCCATGTCTAAACCCAAATAAAATCACATCATTTTCTTACTTTAAAAAGTCCAAAGTCTTCTGATTGACTGGCAGAGAACTTTTCTTCTTCAACCTTTCTCTCCATAACCTATTCCACATACTCCATTTCTCATCTGCATCTCTTCTATTTTTCTTTTTTGTTTGCTTTCTTTCGTTCTTTCTTTCTTTTTTTTTTTTTTGTGCGGTACGCAGGGCTCTCACTGTTGTGGCCTCTCCCGCTGCGGAGCACAGGCTCCGGATGGGCAGGCTCAGCGGCCATGGCTAAGGGGCATAGCTGCTCCACGGCATGTGGGACCTTCCTGGACCGGGACACGAACCCGAGTCCCCTGCATCAGCAGGCGGACTCTCAACCACTGCGCCACCAGGGAAGCCCTCTACATTTTTTTTAAGTTAATTTTTATTGAAGTATAGTTGCTTTACAATGTTGTTTTAGTTTCTGCTTTAGAGGAAAGTGAATCAGTTTTATGTATATGTATATCCCCTCTTTTTCAGATTTCCTTTGCATTTAGGTCACCACAGAGTATTGAGTAGAGTTCCCTGTGCTATATATTAGTTTCTCAGAAAGAGAGTTTTAGATCTGATCGTCCAAACAAAGGAATTTGAATTTCATCTGACATTCAACAGTAAGCTTTTGGAGGATTTGTGCAGGAAAATGACACCATCAGGAAGAAACTTTCAGTTACTTTCTGGAGGAAGAACTAGAAGAAAGAGAGACTGGGGACAAGGAGAGAAGTTAGGAGGGTGGTGCACACCTCTGCTTCCAGTCATGGCAGGCTAAGTCATTTGCACTCACCATCCCAATGAGGACAACTAAAAAATACTGGGTGAAATATGAAAAAGAAATTATCTTCATTAAGCGCTAAGAAACTCTGAGGCTAAAATCTAGAAGAAAGCAAAAACCCAAATAGGAAAGCCCAGCACTCAAAGCCACTTTTGCCTGAGGGCATTAGCAAATCCAGAAGAAAGAATTGTGACACTGAGCTGTGGTTTTGGTGGCCTCATGGAAAAGAGATGAAAAGTTGAAGTTCTCATCCCCAGTGAGTAGATCTGATAAGCCCTCCAGCCACTCTAAAATAAGTGGCTACCCCTTTGGGATAATGGTGAACCAGAAGCAACAAGCCCTGGCATGGAATTGCAGTCTAGATATCCATCACCAGAGTGATCCAAGGAACTTCAAGCCCTGAACTTGGATTAAAGTGGTCTTGGACAGGTAGTGACCCCAGGCATTTCGCAGCAGCAAGTAAAAATGCTCTCTGCAGGAAGGTTCGGTCTTCCTATGCCTGAAATCAGTCTGATAAATAATTTTTCAATAGTATATTGGCACATAGTCAAAGATAAGTGGACACATAAGCAACAAAATACATTGTAAGTGACAGCTGAAAGAAACACTAGGCAATGAAAACAAATTCACAAATATTTCAGATATCCGAATTATGAGACACAGACTATAGTCACTATGGCCTACTATAGTTCAAAAAATTTTTAAAAAGCTTTAAAATATTTTCAGGGAACAGAAAATCCTAAAAAGTGGCATAGCCAATTTGAAAAAGAATCAAACAGGACATCTAGGACTAAACAATATAACGATTGAGGGTTCAAAGTATGCGTTTAACAGAAGGCTAAACATAATCATTAGATGATGATAAATGAGATGAAGAGAAATAAACCTAAGAGAGAATTACAGAATTCGAAGATAGACCAAAGAAATCATCCAGAATTTTGCCTGGAGAAATGAATTATATGAAGAAAAATGTAGGATAAGAGACACAATGAATAGAGTGAAGAAGTCTAATATACATTTAATTTAAATCCTGGAAGGACACAACTGAGTAATGGGAAAGAAGATGATGGCCAGAAATTTTCCAGAGCAGATGAAATGCACCAATCCACAGATTCTAGAAGCCCAGTGAATTCTCAGCAGGATAAAAAACAGATATTCACTCCTAGACACATCATAATGAAAGTGCAGGAAATCAGAAAGAATGAAGGCTATGTTAATGATCCAAGTTAGAGATAATGAATCTTGACCTTGGGCAGGAGCAGAAGAAATAAAGACAAGGGGATGGGCCTCTACACGCTTGCCTTAAGAATACCTTTTGCTCAGACTTACCATGAACGACTATTTTATAAACATTCTCCATTTCATTCTTCATTAATAAAATACATTTGCTAACAAATCTATTTGTTAGAGCAACCTGACACCTAGGAGCTGTTCAAATTTTCTTAGTCATACATGAAAGGTCGTCATCTTATAAGTATGTCGTCTCATGGGCTATGAAAGGGGTGAGTATTCTCCATAGGAATTATGACGGTTAATTTTATGTGTCACCTTGATTGGGCTAAGGAAGAATTTCAAGTTCATAAACCTATTCCAGGAGCTATTAGGTCTGGAAAAGCTTCTGTTTGGATCTGAAGATCCTATTTAGGAGTGAGCTATGGAAATGAAGTCAGAGTGACCTTTCTTGTGTTCCATTTAATGCAAACATATTAAGAGAGCATCTTTACACTGAAATGCATTATTATGGCAACTTGCTTATACAGAACTTCACTTTGAATTTATTAAAAATAAATGGAAACGCTTATTTCACCTTGAGGATTATGTGTGGACCTTAACTGACAAAATGTACTCTCTACCCCATCCCACTGATCAGAAAATGGCCACCCTCCTCCAGAGGACGAATAATAATCATTTAATCCTCACTTCAGCTCTGTAAGGTAGGTATTATTCTTCCCATTTTCCAGCCGGGAGGGGAGATGATATAGTAGATGTCAGAGGTTAGACTCTGAAGCCAGACTGCCTGGGTTGGAATTTCACCTGTGCTACCCACTAGACGTGGAATCTTAAGCAAGTTACATAGCTTCTCTGTGCCTCAGTTTCCTCATCTCTAGAGTAAGATAATATTAGGACTTCTTTAGAGGCTGCAATGAGTTAATTCATGGAAGGCACCTAAATTATTATGGCCAATCATACAATCAGTGCTCAAAATATGGAAAATCTACTTGTTCTAGAGTTACAAGGCCATTTTTTTGTGGCCACTTAATAGCACGAATGAGAAGGAAAAATATGCATCCCTGAAGCCGACTAGAAGAAGAAACATGGGTCATGGGAGCAGCCTGGCCTTATTATCCATAGTTCCTGAAATGAGCTGTGTGACCCTGACTGGGGGCAGGGGGAGGTGTCTACAAGGGTTGGAGAATGCACTCCAGGGGGAGCCAGTGCCTAAGATATGTCCCAAATGTGTCTGCCCAGCCAGAAGCTCCTGGAATCCCGCAGATGAGAGAAGGCCCTTTCCCACACAGGCTCCAGGAAGTGTTTAGAACCCCAAGGAATATACAAATTACTAAGCTCAATGAATCACAATAAATTCACTTTAAAAGTACTAGTTTACCCTCTTAATTTACAAGTGGCAATGTATGAAGCAACTGATTGTTCATCATAGTTTTTCTTTGGGAGACCTGAAGCAGTTTCTGGCTTACCCAGTAGGGATGTCAAACCCCTGAGTGACGCGCAACCACCTTATCACCTTACCTTATAATTTCTAATGGCTGGACTTCGTGTTCCGTTGTCATCACAGAATGTAAATGGTTTCAACTATTACTTTGTTCAAAGCCCTTAGTCCATATCAAACTACCTTCCCCTTTAATTTTCAGTTAAGACTCTCAAGTAGTTCCTAGAGCAGCTTCAGCATTTATACCTTTCTGTCAGCAGCTTTGTCTCAGATATTCATGTGGATACAGCCTTGTTCACAATGGAGCCCAGGGCAAAATGCAGAATGTTTTTGTGTTTCTGATTTACTATAATGAGGGATAAGTGTGCTTAGGGCAATCACTCCCATGGAGAGCAAAGGGGAAATTTAGTGGAACATAATGTGTGTTGACTTGAGTAAGCCTCAGTCCCGTGCCCCTCCCTTGGGGTTGGATTCCAGTTTCTGACTACCCAAATGTGTTCACAGTGCACACTGGAAGATGTAGCCCCATCTGGCAACACTGGAAATAAGCAAGGAGTCATAGGGCCCCTTAATACAGAGGAATTCCCCAGGTCACTGAGTTGGTGAACTCAAGGTGATCCGGTATTCCTCCATTCCTCATGATAGCAGTATTTATTGAGAGAGAACCATATGCCAGGTCTTGTGCCATGTACAGCCACACACACGGTCTGCCCACCGGGAAATGACTCCTTAGTTGAAATATAGATGATGAGCCAAGGAATTTCAAAACACATGGTGCAGTGATATACATAAGAGGGGCTCCTGAACCAGGCTTGAGGGTTTGCAGAGAAAACTGGATGTCTGGGGCAGGAGTGAAAGGAAGTATTAATCTTCACACTTTTATGTCTTTCCCTCAACGCTGCCATAATTTATAGACAAGTCCTATTTTCTGAGTAAAATATAAATCCAACCACTTTCTAACACCTTGCTTTTGTCACTCTGGTCCAAGCTCCCATCGTCTCTCAGGTGGACTACTCCAATAGCCTCCTAATTGGCTTCCCCACTTCCAGTTTTATATCCTGTGGCAAATATCGTAGGTTAGCTCACTTGACTCCATTACAATCCCAATCACAGCAGGTAAGGCTTGATCGAGGTTGCAGACCAAGTCTACATTTCCTGAACTCCCGCCCTTATGGCCTGGATTCCACACATAGCTTAGCCTCTGCCAAGCAGATAATAAACCCCCATGAGATTTGGTGGGAGCAGGAACGTGGAGTCTATGCTGCTTCTTCTGTGGTTTCTGATTTCTCTTAGTGAGCATGGGCTCAGAAACTGTTGCTTCTCCTGCAGCAGTAATAATAGAGGTCCCAGGGTACAGTTCCTAGTTTTGTGGGTATCAAAAGGCAAGGCATGGGACATCAACTTTGTATAGATGGAGAAGGAGGCAATGTGGTCTCAAAGCCAAAATTTGTGATGCTCTCAGCAGAAACAGAGTGGTCCAATGTCTTCTTCACTTTCCACCCTCCTGATTGTACCAGTTCTGGGGTATTATTCAAGAAAACAATTCTGGAAATTATAACTACTACTTGAGTTAAAACAAACATGACCACCACCACCCCCGTGCAAAAGTCTCTTGTGCTTTTCCCTCATACACCCAGGTATTTTGTAGGCTCTTGTGATTTATCTATGCATGCCTGTTTTTGTACTTTGTAAAAATGGCCTCCTATAGAATGTTTTCTTGTGTGTGTCTGTTCTGTTTTCTTTTTCTGGCTTGATATCTTGATTCATAAGATTCATCTAACTTGTATGTAGCCAAGATTCTTCATTTTCTTTGCTGTATGACATTCCACTGATGCATATATCACTTCATATAACTACCAACTAGTTTTTGAATTTGGGTTGTGTCCAGTTTGGACAATTACAAACAATGCAGCTCTGTGCATCCTTGGCCTTGTCATCTGCTTTGCATGGGCATGGGGTTCTCTAGGCGAAGCGCCTAGTGGTAGTATTAGTGGGTCTAGGGTAAATATATCTTAAACTTTCAGGGATACTGAATATTCCCGTTATTCAGTTCTAAATATTTCTTGATTTCCTCCAATCCAAGGATTAGTTAGTAGTATGCTATTTTGTTTCCAAACATTTGGGTGTTTTAAAGCTATCTCTGTGTTATTACCCACTGCGTTAAGCATTATCTTCAGAGAGCCTAGATTTCATGCCAGGGATCCTTTGCAGTTTTTTGAGGCTTCCTTTTTCTTAGTAAGGTCTATTTCTGTAAACGGTCAATATGCTCAACAGAATTTATGTTCTCTGCTTGTTGGGTATAAAGTTTTATAGTATCTAATAGCTCAAATGTATTATTGCTTAGGCCTTTGATATCACTGCTTATTTCTGTTTGCTTGGACGTTCATGTTCTGACAGTGGTGGGTTAAAATCTCCAGCTCTCATTGTTAACGTATCTATCAGTCCCTACAGTCATAAAATTTATCATTGAGGTTTAAGCTATCCTGCTATGCCACCTTCTATAACTCCCTCACGCTATCATCCACTGACCCTAGCCATCCACTGCTCTCTGCCCCATCCTACCACCTTCTACATGACTCCAACTTCCCCATCAATCACTCAACAATTTGACGCTCTCATTTCCAATGAACATCGTTACAACATACTAGCCAACCCCTCTCACAGACACACTCTTGTTTATTCTTCACCCTAAACTACTCTACCTCTCACATCTAAAATGAAAATATCCCAGTGTTGGACCGCAAGCCCCTGGCCATGCTGCTCTCTCATTCTTCCACTCTCTCTACATGTGTTCTTTTATCTCACTGAGCCCTCCTATTCCTTGGCCTCTCTATTTTCTGCCCATCTGCACTCTCCCTCTTCTGTCTCTCCCTCCTGTCACTATTGATTTGGTTTGGGGTTCTCCCTATTTTTTTTTTTCTGGCCGTGCCGCGCAGCTTGCTGGGATCTTAGTTCCCCGACACAGGATCGAACCCTGGTCCCCAGCCACTGCCGAGTCCGAACCACTGGACCGCCAGGGAATTCCCTGGGGTTTCTCCTCTTTTCCTTCTTTTCCTGCTCCCACTCAGGCATACTAAGTTCTCAATACATCTACCACCACTTATTCTTCTACACTTATAACACCTTCTGTATCTCCACATCCAGTTATCACCCACAGCCAATCAACTGTTGACTTTCAGTTCTATACACTTCTTCATGTGCTTTCAATACCCCTACCTTAGTCTAGGACTTCAGCATCTCTCACATAAATCACTGCTACAATGAGCACTCCATTCTTGCTCCTCTCTGATCCTTTCTTCACATTGCTTTCAGAGTGACATTTCTAAAACACAAATTATTTCCCAAAGTAGAGCCCCTTGATGGCTTCTTGTAGCCTTAAGAATGAAGTCTCCACTGCTGTCTCTGGGGAAATGCAAATGGCCAACAGGCACATGCATACATGTTCAACATCACTAATCATCAGGGAAATGCAAACCAAAACCACAATGAGACATCACCTCACAAAAGGACACACATAACAAATTTTGGCGAGGATGTGGAGAAAAGGGAACCATCCTACACAGTTTCGCGGGAGTGTAAACTGTTGCAGCCACTGTGGAAAACAGTATGGATATTTCTCAGAAAACTAAAAGTAGAACTACCGTACGACCCAACAATTCCACTGCTGGGCATCCATCTGTAAAACACAAAAACACGAATTCAAAAAGATGCATGCATCCCAATGTTCATAGCAGTGTCATTTACAATTGCCAGTGTATGGAAGCACTCTGTGTCTTTCAACAGATGAATGGACAAAGAAGATGTCAGGTATATATACAAAGAAATACTAATCAGCCATAAAAAAAGAATTTTGCCATTGGCAGCAACATGGATGGACTTGGAGGGTATTATGTTAAGAGAAATGAGTGAGACAGAGAAAGACAAATACTCAGTAAATTAAAAAGAATTAA
Source organism: Hyperoodon ampullatus (assembly GCF_949752795.1). Taxonomy (NCBI): domain Eukaryota; kingdom Metazoa; phylum Chordata; class Mammalia; order Artiodactyla; family Ziphiidae; genus Hyperoodon; species Hyperoodon ampullatus. The sequence goes on along the minus strand of NC_136913.1, from coordinate 91,514,848 downwards.
TAACTGGCTGAATTAACGGACATAGAAATGAATGTAGAACAGACTTAAGAAAGGGTAAGTCTTCAACAACACACATGCTGCACAGAGCAGAGAAAGGGCAGGGCTTATTTGAAAACCACCTAATAAGTTGGTATTACTAGCACTACAGAGCTAGTGGGCCCTTTTGTGTGCGTCTTAAATGCCAAGTTTATTGTGTATGCAGTAGAGTCATCAAATTTTTCTTACAGGAATTTGGCATGGCCAGAGTTGGGTTTTAGGAAGGTTAACTTAGCAAGTATATGAAGCATGTATCTGTGGGGAAAGACAGGGAGGTAGGAGAAGGTTAGGAGTCTAGGGCAAAGTTCAGGCAAGAAGTAATGAAGGTAATGATACTAAGAGTTGGCAAGAATGTGGAGCAAATAGAAATCTCATCCTCTGCTCTTGGGAATATGAACTAGTACAACCGTTTTGAAAGATAATTGGTGTTACCTAGTAAAGTGAACTTGGACAGAACCTAAGACCCAGAAATTTCATGTCTAGGCCTATATTGTAGATCAGGGTTTCTCAACTGCTGACATGTTGGAAAGATAATTCTGGGTTGTAGAGGACTGTCCTGTGCATTGTAGGATGTTTAGCAGTATCCTTGGCCTCCACCCACTAGATGCCAGTAGCACACCCTCAATTATGTCACCCAAAATGCTTCCAGACGTTATCAAATATCACCCTGGCTGGGGCGGATGGGGAAGTGCAGAGAATTGCTCTCAACTGAGAAACTAAAGAAGCTGTTGTATAAGGGCATAGTGGGATATGAATGAGAAAGTTCATCGCAAAATAATTTGCAAAAGCATAAAGCTGGAAACAAGCCACATGTCCATCAACAGGAAATAGACATATTGTGGAATTTTCATATGATGGATAACTATAGAGCAATGATTAATGATGACAACAGTTGCACACATCAGCATGAATACCACAAACACAAAATTGCGGGGGTAGAGAAAGAGCAAGACAAGTAATACATCTAGTATAATTAGATTTACATAAACTCCAAAATGGAAAAGAAATAACATTATTTAAGGGAACATTCCTCTGCAGTGAATGTATAAAAATGTGAATTATTATCCCAGTTCAGGATCATGGTTACCTCTGGGAAGGAATGAGGGGATGAATCAGGAAGGGCACAGGGGGGCCTCCAAGGCATTAGCCGTGTTCTAGTTCTCAAGCTTGGTGGTGAGTACACAGGTTTACATATTATTAAGATATACCTTACATATATGCTGTATTATCTTCTGTATACATGAAACAGTTCATAATTTGTCAGGAAGTGATGCGGTCTAAAATAATGCAGGAAAACGGAGAGAAAGGCAACAGAGTAAATAACTAATTGGATGAGAGACAGAGACAGAGAGAGAGAGAGAAGAGCCAACCTTTAGGTGCCTCTTTGTATCATTTTAAATTCATTTTCTTCATAGAATTGGGGATGAAATCAATTCCTTATCTATAAACACACATAATTCATTGCTCAGACTTCTACGAAATGTACACTTTATGCCTCAACACGGATCCTACTATATGACGTGATTCACAGGACTGGATAATACTACATTTCACAAAACACCATTGTCTGAGAATCCTGCCCTGTTAGACTTGTACACCTGTACTCATTTGTATTCCTTGGAGTTATAAGCATCTGAAAATAGGTGGCTTAGAGTAAAAGTGATTCTTCATCACTAACTTTAGTGTCATTAGCATACACCTAACTGGTACAGAAAACTGTTTCCAACTTCGGCACCCACCCTACCCCTCTGCTTTTCTCCCAATGGTCACCTCTCAGGTAGTGGAATAAAAGGAGAACTTTTGGATCAACTCCTTTCAGAAGATGGAGCCATAACCAAGGAAAATATCAGAACATCCTAACCTTTCCTGGACCAGGCAGAGAGAGACAAGACAGGTCTCTTCCTAGAAAAAGCACAGAGTTTTCAAGGCTGAAGGACTCATTGAAAACATATATTATACATGTGGATACAGAAAAACCCACAAACACCCAGAGAAATAGGAAACACAGGATTTGTCCCTGACCTGATTTAGGGACTGTCTCTCAGAGACTCAGAGAAGCCTGATATGTTAGAGCTACAGCAAACCCTCAGAGCAGCAAGCCTGAGCTTCCTCCCTCAACATGAGAGGCTTCAGGTGCATACATGTGGATAACGTAGCCCACTTGTCCTGTTACCTGTATACACGGCCATCACCTCGTAGATACCTCTCAGTCCTGAGAGTATAACACTGACAGTGCAACTCACCCCTCAGAAGCACAGACTCAGTGAAGAGGAACACACATGCCTCTTGGGGCTTGGGACATGGGGCCACCTGGAGAGTAAATACAGGGCCCTAGGTAACTGGAGCTCGGTAAGGGGCAGGGATAAGGACTCCAAGCATGCACCAAAAAAGGCTTATCTCAAAAAGAGGTATGCATGTGTTTGTTTAAACTGAAACTCCGGCGACATCCCTGGCAGTCCAGTGGTTGAGACTCTGTGCTCCCAATGCAGGGGGCACGTGTTCGAACCCTGGTCGGGGATCTGATATCCTGCATGCCACATGACATGGCCAAAAATATAAATAAATAAATATATAAATATAAAAATAAATAAGTGAACCTCCATAAATTCTTAAGCCCAGGTAAAGGCCCTTAATATTAATTATTAACTATAATTAATACGCTAACTATATTAACACAGAAATACACACATACACACCCTGCTGGCATGGCATGAACCATACGGAACCAAACCAATTTGAGGTCTTTCGAGGGACCCTACATGGATACATTTCTACTTGGACTGTTCTTTCATTAAACAATGGTGACAAAAGGCCTCGTGCCTTTTGTTGTTGTTGTTCTAAGCATGAGGAATACTGTGTTACTACATGACAATGCATTTTTAAATGTCAACCCCACTGACAGGGGAAAGGGTTGTGGATACCTTACACTCACATCACTTTAACAGACCTTTATCAAGCATCTACAAAGAAGAAAACCCAGTGATTTAGAAGAGAGAAATCAATAAAAGCCTTTACGTTCTGCACAAGTCAGAAGCTCCCATTTTAGGGAGCTGGGGCGATACACACATAAATAAATAATGTTAATCTACTCTAGGATACGAGAGGAACTAGCATGGAAAACAGAAAATGAATTGATGCTAACCACGAAGCTCTCAAGCAGCGTTAACTAAATATAGAAATGAGGCTTTGTACCCTCAAACCCCTGGTCCTTCCCTTCTCTGATCGTCTGCTCTGCTCAAGTACCACTTCACTCTTTTCCCTTAAAGAAGTTCCAGATACTAGGCCCATTTCCTCTTTTAATTTTCTTTAAATTAGGACATATTTCAGACCTCGACAAAGGTACAGAGAATGCTACACCCATGCAACCATCAGCCGTCTTAAGAAACGTTAGCTTACAAATAAAATTGAAACCAACTGTACCCCTCCCCAACTGAATTCTCCCTCTTTTTCCATAGATTTAACCACTGTCTTAAATAGGTTTATTGTTCTCATACACACCTTTCTGCATACTACATATGCATGCATTACTCCTATGTATGCCTTTTACTACAAATAGATGTATGTATAATCAATCTAATAATTTTGAATGCCTTTAAACTTCATATGTGCATGGTATCATAATGCTTTTATCGTGTTGGAACTAGGTTCTTCCTTTATCTATTTGTCCCTTCCACTACTGAATCTTTGCCCCTTGTTATAAGCTGAATTGTGTCCCCTCAAAAGATATGTTGAAGTCTTGACCCCCGGAACCTGTAAATGTGACCTTATTTGGAAATAGGGTATTTGCAGGTGTAATAAAGATCAAGTGAGGTCATACTGGATTAGGGTGGGCCCTTCATCCAATATGACTGGTGTCCTTATAAGAAGAGAAAGAACACAGAAACAGAGACAGGGGAAAACACTATGTAAAGATGAAGAAAGAGACTGGAAATCTGCATGTACAAGCCGAGTGATGCCAAGGATTGACAGCAACCACCAGAAACTAGGAGAGAGGCATGGAACAGATGCTTCCTCTAAGCCTCCAGAAGGAACCAACCCTGCCGACACTTTAACCTCGGACTTCTGGTCTCCAGAACTGTGAGAGAATAAATTTCGGTTGTTTTAAGCCACCTGCTTTGTGGTAATTTGTTACGGTAAACCTAGGAAACTAACACATCCCTCCGGGAGGTCTTTGTGTCTCAGGCCCCTGAGAATTCTAGTACCTTCCTCAGTCCAGATCTTACCATCCTGTTCAGTTTACCTGCAATAGTACCAAGTCAGTGAATTAAGGCTGGTTCTACTGTAGGTGTAGTTAAATGTTTCCCCCATTGCTCTAAAGCAGTGGTTCTCAAACTTTAGTGTGCTTCAGTAGCACTTGGAGGACCTGTAAAACCCTGATGGCTAGCAGCCTACCTTCAGAATATCCAATCTAGTAGGTCTGGAGCAGGGTCTGAGAATTTGCATTTCAAACAAGTTCCCAGCTGATGCTGATGCTGATGCTGATGCTCCATGGCAGGCCAGTAGCACCATCTGGTCCCCAGGCAAGCTAGGTCATCCATCAGTTTCTTTCAATAACATATACTAGAGGCTGGGCCACCATCTCTATCGTCACACAAATTGTTTATAATCTAATGTTTTAATTTATTTGAGGCTGCTATAAAAGGATGTCAAACAGGCTTACCAAATACTTGAAAGAAATCCCTTTCAATGACAGTAAGGAGGGCCGAAATAAATAGAACAAAGATACATTGGAGTCAGTGTTATTTATGTTAAAAAAAAATCTGCAGCTTATTCGTGTCAAACAAGCTTTTATTTTCAATGTGAACAATACTGTCAAATTTATATCTAAAAGGTAAGAATAAAGTCAGATAGCAGTTAATATCATTTTGGCATGATGAACTTTGAAACAAAATCTGTGTTGTGGGCTAATGAAAACTAGAATGTTCATGAAGAACAAATTCTTCTCTTCTTTCGCTGTCCACTTCTTTTAATGTCTTCCAACTGTAGGATGGGATAAGAGTCAATTAACAATTGTACACCAACAACATGCACCAGGGACTTTCTAAATATGAGTCAATACTATGTACATCTCTTGGCTCTCCAAGGAGAAAACAAAATGTTTTCTTCTTGTAACCCAGACCCTTGGTTGTCAGGGTGCACATCATTTCATCACACCAACCACATCTCTCTCTTGCCAACCACTATATATGTTAGTTTTTTTTCTTGAAAGGCCACTCTGTGATTTAAATGTCTTTCCACCTTAAGAGCCTATGCTCCTTACCAAATCATAAATCCCTTATAATCCCAGACCTTCAGTTTCCGTATCTGTATAATGAGAATGAGGCTGTTATCAAACATCCACAGGTGTGAAAATTAAGAAAGGGAGAAAGAAAGAGTGTGATACTGAGAGAGAGAGAGAGATGAGAGAGAGAAAGGAAAAGATGAATGGGTAGTGGAAAGAGAAATTAGGATTGAGTTACCAACTCAGTGATAGCCAATAATAATACTATGGCTCATTTTCTTTCCTTTTGAATAAAACATCTAAATTGAACTAATATTTGTGAATTACTCATGAAATGCAGTCTTATTTGAAATCCTTAACTTTTTACTACTTTGTAAGGAGTCACCTTCTCAAAGGCATTGCTATTCCAAGAGACTTCATTTCTGTGGCCAGGTGATGAAGGTACAGCTAGTGCACAGCTTAGTCGCTTTAGCTGCTTCTCCTGGTGACCAGTCTCTAAAAATATAGGTCTCTATATTTTAGACCGCTAAAAAAATATAGGTCTCTATTTCCAGGTCTGATAAATTTCCCATCTGCAGTAGACTTAAAGCTACAGGACAAAGGACTTGTGGCTGTAAATGAAATACATTTCAGAACACACTTCCTTCTATACCATCTAGAATACAAGTACATTATTAACATTAAACTGTTTTCCCAAAACTAAATTTCAACAATTTTTTCTTATTATTTTACAAAAACAATTAAAAACATGATAGATGGCTAGAGGGAAGCAGCTGCATAGCACAGGGAGATCAGCTCGGAGCTCTGTGACCACCTAGACGGGTGGGATAGGGAGGGTGGGAGGGAGACGCAAGTGGGAAGAGAAATGGGGATATAGGTATACTATAGGTGATTCACTTTGGTATAAAGCAGAAACTAACACACCACTGTAAAGCAATTATACGCCAATAAAGATGTTAAAAAGATAAACAAAAAATACATTAAGGATGTAAACAAAACAAAACATAAAGCTGTTAGTAACAGGTATATGTCAGGACCGGTTGCACTATACAATAATACCTTGTCTTCTCCAGAATGGCCCTCTGCTGAGTCCATATCCAGCTTCGGTCCTTCTTCTGCTTTTTCATCTCCATCCTCTTTCTCTTCCTCAGCATTTTCATAATGATATTCACTCTCTTCTTTAGTGTCGAATGATACGGACTTTGGCATCACAAGGTGGTGGGAAGCATTTCCCGATTTCAAATCAGCAGCAGAATCTAGTTCTCTGCTCTCAGGAGGATCTGGAGAAGAGAAATATGTCCGAAAATAAATAAATAAATAAGGAGAATAGCTGGTCATGTTCCTACTGGTTGATACAGCACTTCCTTGGCCCTCACACTTCTGCTGCTTGACAGTTTTCACAACATTATCCCCCGTTTCCAGTAGATCTCACACACTGTGCTGCTGATTATTTCTGGCCCTTTGGAGAAGGGATCGAAATCATTTGATCCTGAGAGCAATTTTGTATGTTTCTGCCAGAACGTCACTGGAAAATGTTCACCCCATTTCAAGACAAATTCTACCGCGAACCTCATTGATTCCTCAGCCACTGAAAAGTGCCCCTGTGCCATTTCATCATTTTCTCAGGTCATCGTACTGAGAATCTTTACATTTTTAGAAGCCCGTCAGCCAAAAGTGAGGTATGCCATTTGTTTGCCCCTAGGTTGGTAGAAGGCAGCATACTTTTTCTCAAGATCCTAAAGTTCTTTAGAGAATTGGGCTTCTACTTGTGCATATCGTGGCTGAAGGTTTTTGAGAGCTTTGACCCGCTGCTTAACCGCCAGAGGCCAGCGCTGAGTGCACCCTGCCTTTGAGGCCGATGCCGCAGCAGGGGCTGCAAGGGACAGGGGACTGGGCCTCCCCTAGCCAGCCTCGGCCCCTTCGACGGGTCCACAAGTCCCAGCCACCCAGGACTCGGAGGCATCAGCCAGGACCTCGCCCGCCCAGAACTCAGCCTCCCCTGCCCCCGCCACCGGTTCCTCTGCCTTCTGGGATGCCACCCCCTCCGCAGGCTCCCGCGGCTCCCAGGGCGGGGGGCCCTCTGCCTGGCACTCGCCCCACCAGACCTCACCTGCCTCTCCCAGGTCTTCCTGCCCGTGAGGAAGCGCGGCAGCCTCTGCAGGGTCTGAGGGCCGTCGGGAGCGGCGGCTGACCATCACGCGGCCGGCGTGGGGCCCGGCCAGGACACGGTCGTTGTAGTGGCTGTGGTGCAGAAGACAATGGCCCACATCCCGGAGCAGGGAATGAAACTGCACCGCGGGTGCCCCGCGGCCTGCGACCACTCCCGCGCCTCCCTGCCCATGCTCGTCCTCCTCTTCTGTCTCTTCCTCCTCCTCGACCTCTTCCTCAGTTTCCTCCCCCTCTTCTGACTGGTACTCAGCCTCCTCCCGGTCCTCGATGTCTAATTCAAACTCTTCCTCCTCCTCGACCTCTTCCTCAGTTTCCTCCCCCTCTTCTGACTGGTACTCAGCCTCCTCCCGGTCCTCGATGTCTAATTCAAACTCTTCCTCCTCCTCCTCCACCACCTCTGCATCCCAGTCTTCTGCCACTGCGGCCTGGGCGGCCTCCTGCCCAACATCCTCCCCGTTAAGGGCTCTGGATAGCCTCAGGGAGGCCAGAAGTGCTGCGGCCCCCTCGACTCCATCCATCCCTCCAGAAGGGGAGGCACGGAACCCGAGGGGACTGGGGTCGCCACCCGCCCTGCCACCAGCTCCGTCCTGGCCACCTGGGATCGGCCCACGCTCCTCGGTGGCAGACATGGCAGGAGGGACACGCCAGACACGGATCGGGCTGCAGTGACGACCGTGGGGAAGATGGCGGCCGCTGCACTGAGTGTCGCTGAGGGAGCAGACGCTGTTGGCAGCTGGGCCACCGGGACGGGGTGGGGGCTGCAGAGAAGCCGGCTGCCCAGGGGACCAGAGTCGGAGAAAATGCCTCTGCGAGCCCCGCTACGGGAAGTGCAGACGGCCTGCCCGCGGAGCGCCCCAGCGAGACAGGGCCGCGGCCGCTGCGCACAGGGCGGGAAAGAGCTTGATTGGCTGCTGACGGGAGGCGGACCTTACAAGGGTCAACGAAGGGCCACTTCCTCCAGCGCCGACTCTAAGCTCATTTGCCAGCAGCCAAGGATTGACAGCACCACCGTCCAATGAGTGATCAAGTTCTTCACTTTCCCTGGAGGCCTTAAAGGGCTAGCTCACCCTCAGCCTCTGTGATCACACAGGAATCCCTTCTTTTCATTCCACCACTGCAAGAGCAAAACTACAATGCCCCTAAAGGCGGCGCCCTGGGGTATGGGAACCTGCATGTGTTCCCCAATTGCCACCCTGGGGCAGCTCACGCTGATACAGACACACGTAGTTCAAAACTGAGAGAGAGAGAGAAGGTGTATAGATCAAATCTCAGCAACGCTTAAAACCTCCCACAAGAGACAGCAAGCGAATTTGGAGGTTTTAATGCTGTTAAGGCTCCTTAGAAAAGGACATACAGAGTCGATATGGATGCAGTGAGAATGGAGAGTGGAAGAAGCAGTAAAGACAGGAGCTGGAGAGTGTTTCATCAGGGCTCCCCAATTCAGTTGCAGCCTCCAAGAAATGAAGACAGACAGAGAGAGGGAAGAGAGACAGAGACATAGAGAGAGAGAGAGATTTCTTTTAAAGTCTGGGCTGAGCACCTGCTCTGCACTGGATTGTGCACACCCCTTGCCTCCCAAATTCATACGAGAAGCCCGTCCCCAGCCCCACCCCACCCCCAGGAGATGGTATTTAGAGACTGGGTCTTTGGTAGGTCATTCAGTTTTGGTAAGGTCAGGAGGCTGGGGTCCACACATTGGGATTATTGCCCTTACAGGAAGAGACCATAGATGGTACTCTCCTCCCACCATCCCAACGTGAAGCCACAGGAAGAAGGTGGCTATCTTCAAGCCAAAACGAGGGCCCTCACCAAGAACTCCACCCTCCTGACACCCTGACTTTGGGCTTCCTAGCCTCCAGAACTGTAGGAAATAAATAACTGTCTTGTTTAAGCCGCCCAGCCCATGGCATTTTATTAGGGCAGCCTGAGCAGACTAATACAGCATGGCAGACGTTAACAGCACAGGCTTCCTAGAATCATTTCTCGGTCAACAGTCTGAGACTTTTTTTGTACTCAGCCCCACTTAGCCGAGTGGTCAAGGGTAACGAATGCTGAAAACGAGGAAGAAATCAACAACTATTTTATGCTAATCCCAGTTACTACTGTTGATGGGCATAGAAGCAAGACTAGGTGTCAGCTGTAACTTCACGTTCAGGAGAACATAAGCTATGTCCCTTACTTCCAGTAAGCACACTGCCTTGGGATCCAGGACATCGAATTTGACACATCCTAACGTTTCAGAGATGGGAAGCACACATTCTGCAGTGCGCTCCTGGGAAGGCTCAGGAGAAGAGCTGTTGTTGCCACCCTGAGTCACTATGGACTCCTCCTATCCCAAGTTGGGTTCAACGGTCAATCAAGACTGGTGACACCACACACACACACACACACACACACACACACACACACACACACTACCGAGACGCGATGCAAAGTGTATTCCTTACGTGAGGAGGCTTCTGGGGGGAGAGCAGGGCAGCCTTCTCAAGCTGCTCCAAAATAGACTTCAGAGAGTCAGGAATGGAAGAAATTTCTTTGGGAGTTCTACTGTGATTAGTGGATGGGGCCAGCATGACAGTTCCCTTGTGCTGGCAGTAGCTAGTGTCGTTTGATGCCCACTCCTCCTGCCCTCCACCCTACAACCGTGCCAAAGGAGAGAGTGGAGTGTGGGGCATTGGGGAAGAGGGAGGGTTGACGTTTAAAAGCCCTCAGCAGTCAAACATCAAAGGATGCAGTCAGACCCTATACTATAATTCACCTCTGGCGTGTTGCAAGCGACAGAAACGTGCCATTTTCGTGTAATGGAATCTGAACTTGTGGAAGTAAGCCACTCTGGAACTCTGAGTCCTGCAGCCTAAGGCCGGGTAGGGAGGCAAAAGGTCCACTGAAGGCTGTTCAAGAGCCCAGCGTGGTGTATCCTGAGAAGTAAAATGCATGCCTCGGTCACCATCAATAAGGCCCGGAACTCCAAAGCCCATCAGGAGGGTCTTGGCGAAGCCCTGCGTAGTGGTTTTAGTATATGTAGAGACACGTGTGACCTGGATTTATAATTTGGGAGTCTGTGGGCCAAGAGATTCCCACGGCTCTTTACCCCAAAGGGGACAGTTTTACACAAGGAAACGTCGCTGCCGCCATGGGCCGGACCAGACAGCCAGACCGATGACAACGGCCTGATTGTCCATGAAAATGTGAAGATGGTGCTAACTGTTGGCCAGAGCATCCAGCGCTAAGGTGACTGCCTGAAGTTCACTCACTGGTGCTGTCTTTTCGTTGAACAGTTTTATCTATGGTTATTGTATTGATTACTGACAAGGAAAGAGTTTTCCTGACATTTTCTTATTTATTTTCCACATGTCAGTCTTTTTTGTTCCTTCACTCCTCAATTACTCTGCTTTCTGTTATTAATTACTTTTTATAGTGTACAAAGTGATCCTTTATCACTCCTTTTGCTGTACTTTTTTAGTTTTTTTTTAGTGCTGGAGCTTTTTGTGGGGGCAGTGTCGGTGGTTACACTGGGAGTTACAATTAGTATCTTAGCTTTATAATAATCAAGTTTGTATTAACACGGAGATAGTTGCCATAGTATTCAAAAACTCTGCTTTTCCCTAGCTCTGCCACATTTCTTTATTTAATTATGGTGACACATGGCATGTCTGTATATTTGGTGCCCATTAACAGAGATTTATAGTTAATGCTTTATACATTTGTATTTTAAATCATATATGAGAACAAAAAGAGGAGATATAAACCAAAAGTGCAGCAGTACTGGCTTCTGCGTTTACCTGTGTAGTTACCTTGGCCTTTGTGGTTTATTTCTTCATATTGCTTCAAATATGTGCCCAGCATTGTTTCAATTCAGCCTGAAGGACTCCTTTCAGTACTTTCTATAGGGCAAGCTTACTAGCTATGTACTCTCTCAGTTATTGTTTGTCTTGGAATGTCTTTAACTCCCCTTCATTTCCCCCACATATAGAATTCTTGGTTGAAAGGGTATTTTTGTTCATTTGTTCTACGCTTTTAATATGCCATTCCAATGCCACCTGTCCTGTGTGGTTTCTGTAGAGGAATGCGCACAAATCTTACTGACGATTACTTGTATATGAGGAGTTGTTTCTATTGCTGTTTTCAAGGTTCACTCTTTGTCTTTGACTTTTGATAATTTGATCATGATGTGCCTAGGTGGGGATCTCTGATTCTATCCTGCTTGGAGTTTGTAGAACTTACTGGGTGTGTAGATTCATGTCTTTCCTCCGAGTTTGGAGGTTTTCAGGCATCATTTCTTCAAAGATTTCCTGCCCCTTTCTCTCTCTCCTCTGCCTCTGCAACTGTCATTATGTGTACATTGATAAGCTTGCTGATGCATATAAGTCTCATAGGATTTGCTCATTATTCTTCATTCTTTGCTTTTTCTGCTCCTCTTTTCCTTTCCAGAGACTGGATATCTCAACTAACCTTTTAAACTTTGCTGATTCTTTTTCTCCTGTTCAAATTTGCTGTTGGACATCTTTTATTAAATTTTCATTTCACTTACGGTGCTTTTCAGCTGAAGAACTTTTATTTTGTCCCTATTCATAATTTCTATCTCTTTGGGATACATCTTTCTCATTGTTTCCTAGTTCTTTGATCACTGTTTCCTTTCGGTCATTGAGTTTATTGAAGACAGCTGACTAAAAGTGTATTTTTCTAGTAACCCAAATACTGGGCTTCACCTCTGACAGTTTATAGTAATTAATTTTTTCCATGTGAACAGGACACACATTCCTCCCATCCCCTCCAACTTTATGGAAGTACAATTTACAAATAAAATTTGTATATTCAAGGGGAACAATATGATGCTTGATGTATGTACACATTGTTAAATGATTACCACAGTCAAACTAATTTATGCATCTATAACCTCACATAGCTAAAGGTTTTTTGGGGTGGTGCGTGGGATAAAACTAAGGTCTACTCTCTCAGCAAGTCTCCAGCATACCATACAACATCTTAAATTAAATCTGCATGCTGTGCATTAGATCCCTAGAATGTATTCATCTTATAACTGATCATTTGTACCCTTTGATGAACCACCCCACAAATAACAAACCTGGAGGCATCATGGTTCCTGATTTCATTATTTGACAAAGGTATAGTAATGAAAACAGTATGGTAGTGGCATAAGAACAGATATATATATAGACCAATGGATCAAAATATAGAGCCCAGAAATAAACCCACACATATATGTTCAACTATTTGACAAGAACTCCAAGAACACACAATGAGGACAGGATAGTCTCTTCAATAAATGCTGCTGGGAACACTGCATATCCACGTGCAATGATACTATACTGGAGCCTTATCTTACACCATATCCCAAAATGAACTCAAAATGGATCAAAGACTTAAACGTAAGGCCTGAATCTGTGAAACTCCTAGAGGAAGAAACAGGGGTAAGCTCCTTGACATAGGTTATGGCAATGATATTTTTTTGAAATGACACCAAAACAAAGGCAACAAAATCAAAAATAAACAAGTGGACGACATCAAACTCAAAAGCTTCTGCACAGCAAAGGAAACAATCAACAAAATGAAAAGGCAACTGACCTATGAAGCAGAAGAAAATATTTGCAAATCATGTTATCTGTTGAGGGGATAATATGCAAAATATAAAAGGAATTCAATCAACTCAACAGCAAAAAACAAACCAAAAAAACATCAACCAATAATTCATAAAAGGGCACACGGTCCGAATAAACATTTTCCCGAAGAAGACATACAACTGGCAAATAGGTATATGAAGAGGTGTTCAACATCACTAACCATCAGGGAAATGCAAATCAAAGCTGCAATTAAGACATCACACCTATTAGGATGGCTATTATCAAAAGGACAAGAGACAGCATGTGTTGGCAAGAGTGTGGTAAAAAGGGAACCCTCGTGCCCTGTTGGTGGGAAAGTAAAATGGTGCAGCCACTGTGGACAACTGCATGGAGGTTCCTCAAAAGACTGAAAGTAGAACTATCAGATCAGCCAGCAATCCCACTCCTGAAAACAGATCCAAAGGAGGTGATTTCTGCTCTGCTCCCTTATGCTCATTGCAGCATTATTCACAATAGCCAAGGAATGGAGACAAGCTAAGTGTTCTGGGCAGATGAAAGGATAAAGAACATATCACAATTATATAAAAGACATATAAAAGAATTCTTCTTAAAAATTCATCAGAGGGCTTCCCTGTGGCACAGTGATTAAGAATCCACCTGCCAACGCAGTGAACATGGGTTCAAGGCCTGGTCCGCGAAGATCCCACACGCTGCGGAGCAACTTAGCCTGTGAGCCACAACTACTGAGCCTGTGCTCTAGAGCCTGTGAGCTGCAACTTCTGAGCCCGCTTGCTACAACTACTGAAGCCCGCAAGTCTAGAGGCCGTGCTGCACAAGAGAAGCCACCGTAATGAGAAGCCCGCGCACCACAACGAAGAGTAGTCCCCGCTCGCCGCACCTAGAGAAAGCCCATGCGCAGCAACGAAGACCTGACACAGCCAAAAATAATAAATCAATAAAAACAAAATAAATAAAGTAATAAAAGTTCATTTGCAAGACTATTCTTACCTTTAGGGGGTGACACAGAGAGGAACAGGAACAGAGACAAGACATGGTAGATTCTCCTTCCTTCAGACGTCTTGTCTCTCTCAGGAAATCTCTACAGGCACAGCTTAATAGTGAGCCAGCTGCAAAGGCAAAATAGGGTTGACAGAGACCCAGAAACTTAGAAAAGGTTACAGAATTTTCAGCCCAGATATTAAACAAATTTTACTTACCTCGCATCTACTTCCTCTTATATATCCTGACAAAGAATGCAAACAGTGTGCCTTGTGACACAAAATAAACACAGAAGTGACTATAACATCAGTAACACCCACTTCCAAAAACACAAGAACAAAACTTAAGACCTTTGTTAGGAAGTGTACTCATGTTTAGATAGTAAATAGGGAACCACTGACAGATTTTAATGAAATTTACATATATCATTAATTTTGATGTAGAAAATTTCATGTACATAATGACTTCTCTTCTTTCTCCCATGGCCACCTAGGAAACTCAGAGATTAGGAAAAAAGCTTCCTTCCACATATGTTGGTTTAATATCCTAGCCTCAGATATACTCAACACCTCTGCCTGCGCCCCTGATGGAACACCACTCTCAGGTGAGGCAGTTTTTCTACCTGAAGGATTTCAAAATACCCTTAAGATTTGGGAGGAATTGGGAGGTCTAAAGGTAAAATCTGTGCAAACACTATGTAGAAGCAAAAACCTTGTATGACTCAGAAACGTATCTGGAGGGTTGAGTGGGTGTGTGTGAGTGTATGTGTAAAGATTGTTTCGGTTGAACTTTAGGCAAACTGTAAACATAAACTCTACACAGAAACACTTGCCAATCCCCTGTGTCTTTAAACCCATGAGATGAGCTGCCCTGCAGAGGCAGGACCTGGTGTCTTTGGGCAGCTGTGGCAGTTAAAGGGTGTGAGCTCTCAAACCAGACTGCCTGGATAAAAGTTCCAGTTCACTCACAGGCTGTGAGATCTTGGGCTCAGGATTTAATATCTCAAATCCTGTCTTATATAATAATTCTCAATTTCTCCATCAGTAAATGAGGTGAAAAATAGTCCCAACCTCATCGGATTGCTGTACAGATTTAATGAGCTAATACTTTACAAGGGCCTACTTGATGTAGAGCTTGGCACAGAGTAAGTGCAAATTAATGTCTGGATACATCACAAAATGAACACATTCCATGCTCACTGCTGTAGCTGCACAGATCATCTTTTACTCCTTCAAATATGCTATGTTCTCTTTCTTCTAATGGATCTTTGCCCATCTTCATTCCTCTAACTAGACCTTATGCATAGCTTTGGCCAAAACTGACTTTCTAAGCCCTAATCATCCTTAACGTCCCAAATCAGGCTTTTTTTTTTTTTTTTTACAAGAAGCCTCTTCTCTGTTAAGACGGGGTTGCACATTTCTTCCTTTGTTATTTTTAAACTAAAGTGAAAATAAAATAACAGAAAATTAATGATTTTAGTCACTTTAAAATGGACAAATCAAATAAAAAGTTTTAAAAATAAAATGTACAAATCAGTTCTTTTAGTACATTCACGATGCTGTGCAGTCATCACCCCTATCTAGTTTCAGAGCATCTTCATCAACTCAAAAAGAAACCCTATACCCAGGAAGCGGTCATACCCCATTCCCTCCTATCCTCAAACACTGGCAACCACTAATCTCCTTTCTGCCACTATGGATTTGCCTAATCTGGACATTTCATAGAAATGGAATCATGCCATATGTGGCATTGTGTGTTTGTGTTTGTGTGTGTGTGTGTGTGTGTGTGTGTGTGTGTGATATTTTGTAATTTTTGTTCATGGTAGTTGTTATCTTTTTTCATTATGAACTTTTTCTCATTCTAAAAAAAGATTCACTTCATGCATGCTTGTGTATAACGATAGAAGAGAATCTTCCATATTGTATGAGTTTCTTGCCTGACTGAACCCGTTTTGGACTCTCCCTGAAAACGACCTAGACTCCTTGGGTATAATGCCTGTAGCAGTCCAAGAACATACACAAAGATTGTATGCCCTGACCAAAGGATTTTTATCCCAGGAATATAATGTTGATTTGGATTTGTATCCCAGGAATATAATGTTGATTTAACATTAAGAAATCACAGTGTAGGGACTTCCCTGGTGGAGCAGTGGTTAAGAATCCACCCGAAAATGCAGGGGACACAGGTTCGAGCCCTGGTCTGGGAAGATCCCACATGCCACGGAGCAACTAAGCCCGTGCACCACAAATACTGAGCCTGCGCTCTAGAGCCCACGTGCCACCACTACTGAAGACTGCGCGCCTAGAGCCCATGCTTCGCAACAAGAGAGGCCACTGCAATGAGAAGACCGCACACCGCAACGAAGAGTAGCCTGCAGTCACTGCAACTAGAGAAAGCCCGCATGCAGCAACGAAGATCCAAGAGCAGCCAAAAAGAAAGAAAGAAAGAAAGAAAGAAAATAAATCACAGTGTAGGGACTTCCCTGCTGGAGAAGTGGTTAACAATCCACCCACCAATGCAGGGTACACGGGTCCGAGCCCTGGTCCGGGAAAATGCCACATGCCGCGGAGCAACTAAGCCCGTGTGTCACAACTACTGAGCCAGCGCTCTAGAGTCCTTGAGCCACAAATACTGAGCCAACGTGCCACAACTACTGAAGCCGGCACGCCTAGAGCCTGTGCTCCACAACAAGAGAAGCCACTGCAAGGAGAAGCCCGCGTACCGCAAAGAAGAATAGCCCCCGCTCAGTGCAACTAGAGAAAGCCCACACACAGCAACGAAGACCCAACGCAGAGAAAAATAAAAATAAATAAATTTATATAAAACAAGAAATCACAGTGTAATACCTCTAACAGAATACCAGACAAATCCTCATGATCATCTTAAGAGACATTTATAAAGCCTTTAGCATAATTCAAGAAACTTCCATGATAAGAACTCTCAAAAAACTAGGATTAGAAGGTATCTTCTTCAATGCTCAACATCACTAATTATTATAGAAATGCAAATCAAAACTATAATGAGGTATCACCTCACACCGGTCAGAATGGCCATCATCAAAAAGTTTACAAACAGGGACTTCCCTTGGTGGTCCAATGGTTTAGACTCCACACTCCCAATGCAGGGAGCCCAGGTTCAAACCCTCATCGAGGAACTAGATCCCGCATGCCGCAAGTAAGAGCCCACATGCCACAACTAAAGGACCCCGCATGCCGCAAGTAAGAGCCCACATGCCACAGCTAAACGATCCTGCACGCCACATGTAAAAGATCCCACATGTCACAACCAAAGATCCCACATGCCATGACTAAAGATCCTGCGTGCAACAACTAAAAGATCCCACGTGCAATGAAGATCCTGCACGGGGCAACAAAGATCCCACGTGCCCCAACTAAGAACCAGCACAGCCAAATAAATAAAGAAAATAAAATAAAATTTAAGAAAACGTTTACAAACACTAAATGCTGGAGAAAGTGTGGAGCAAAAGGAACCCTTCTACACTGTTGGTGGGAAATTAAATTGGTGCAGCCACTATGGAAAACAGTGTGGAGGTTCCTTCAAAACCTAAAACTGGAGTTGCCATATGATCCAGCAATTCCACTCCTGGGCATATATCCAGAGAAAACTCTAATTCAAAAAGATAAATGCACTGCAATATTCACAGCAGCACTATTTACGACAGCCAAGACACGGAAGAAACCTAAATGTCTATCGACAGATGAATGGATAAAGAAAACGTGGTACATATATACAATGGAATACCACTCAGCCATAAAGAATAATGAAATAATGCCATTTGCAGCAACATCGATGGACCTCGAGATTATTATACTAAGTGAAGTATGTCAGACAGAGAAAGACAAGTATCATATGATATCACTTACATGTGGAATCTAATACAAAACGATACAAATGAACTTATTGATATTTACAAAACAGAAACAGACTCACAGACATAGAAAACAAACTTATGGTTACCAAAGGGGAAAGGGGGTGGGGAAAGGATAAATTAGGAGTTTGGGATTTGCAGATATAAACTACTATACATAAAATATGTAAACAACAAGGTCCTGCTGCATAGCACAGGAAGCTATATTCAATATCCTGTTGTTAACCATAATGGAAAAGAATATGCAAAAGAATGTGTGTGTTTGTGTATATATATATATATGTATATATGTATATATATATTTATATATATAACTGAATCCCTTTGCTGTACACCAGAAACTAACATAATATTGTAAATCAACTGCACTTCAATAAAAATATATTAAAAAATGAAACGCAGCTATGAAGCCATAAAAAAGATACAAACTCTTAGTTATAAAATAAATGTCATGGGGATGTAATGTACAGCGTGATGACTACAGTTAATAATACTATATTGTATATTTGAAAGTTGCTAAGACAAAACCCTCTTAGGTTTGCTCTTAATAAGAGTTTATAATAGGTTTTTCCTTACCTTCTAAGTAATCTCCGTAGAAAGCAGAGATTCTGTGTCTTAGCAGAATAAATTCCTGTGCTTCTTGTTGATTTATCATGTCCTTTATTTGTAAGATAAATGAGTCTTCTTACTTCTAAAAGAGAGAAGGCTGTTTTTAATCACATTACTTCCAATATTTACTTTTGAAATCTTATATTAGTACTCTGGTTAAATAGGTGGCCAAATAGTTTCTTAGTGACCCATGATTCTATTTAGCCAAGTGTACAAATCTTTTGCCATTTCTAACAACTTGTGATATTGGGTCTTTCCAAATTCAAATCCTAAATGAAATCTTCTTCACCTCATACTGACACTGATATTTCCAAGAGAGCCTGCGGAAAATGCAGAGTTTGTTCTTTCACCTTGTAAATGAGAGATGTTACAATAAGAAGCTTTATTTGATAAGTTGAGTTGCACAGGAAGCACTGCCAAATATAAAGAGATGCTTAACCTTCTCTAGTTTATATTTCTATGGGTAAAATGTTATTAATACAAATACTTCAGAAATTGTATTGATTCCTATAAATGTCAGTGCCCTTGCTGTCCATGACGTATCTTGGTGCTGCTTTGCCTTCGAATTAGACAACATCAGCATAATGTTATCAGCTGTCATGCCAGTTAGTGTCTTAAAATGTTGTATGCCACAGAAACAACCAACTGTCCTTGGCAATTGCATCATTTTTATAATGAACTTTCATCACGTCTTTTACTATGGCCATTTTCACTCTTTTGTCATCCACACTTGTTTTAGTTTGATGCCTCCCTGAAAGCTCTTGCAATCAGCTACAGGCCAGAGTAATTATCTTCAACAAAATGGGACTATCTTGGAGTCCCACAGAAAGGACTATGCCAGGTACTCTTGAGGCACACAACTCCTAATGGCATTGCTTAAATAACTTTGAGACCGTACCACCAGCCTGAGTCAGGATTTCCAGAATTCTCCTGGAGAAGCTGATAAGTTCATGAGATGGCTAACCCAAGATCAAGCAGAACAAGAATTACATAGGGCTGAATGAATTCGTCAAGGACGATTATGGCTTTTGCTTGGACTACTGCTGATGCTTTAATGTTCCGTTTTCTGGATATAAAGAACTGCCTACTTTTCTAACTTCAGCTATCTACAATTCATAACAGTTTAGTAGATCATACTTCTGTAAGCAGAAATGAAGTATTTATCTTTTTTTGCCTGCCTGATCACTCTAGAATTTGAATATTTTTACTAAGTATTCTTATTTTCACAGTAATACAATGAACTGCTTAGGTTCAATAAGAATCCTTCCTCCTGGGAACAGAACATAATTGATTTGACTATATGACCAAAGCTCTGAGCGGACTATCATGTTTTGAAAGAATACAGTGTTTTTAAAAACAGTGATGGATTGATTGACTTGGCTGCACCAGGTCTTAGTTGCGGCACGAGGGATCTTCGTTGCGGCATGCGGGAACTTCAGCTGTGGCATGTGGGGTCTTTTAGTCGCGGCATGTGGGATCCTTAGTTGTGGCATGCAAACTCGTAGTTGTGGCATGTGGGATCTAGTTCCCTGACCAGGGATCAAACCCGGGCCCCGTGCATACAGAGCACAGAGTCTTAGCCACTGGACCACCAGGGAAGTCCCAGACTATCATAGTTGAGAACAATATATATAATCAGATATGACCAGATAGTTTTAAGGAACTAAAGGTGACTTTATGGAGCCAATGCTTACGAAGTCTTCTTGGGAAAATGGGCCTGGCACCTGGTTTACAGCTTTCTCAGCCTTACAGGTGAGCGGGAGAGGTCACCTCATGGCAGGCCTAGGAAACTTAGGATATTTTGGGGGCCTTCAAGAAGAGATTAATTTACCCAGATCTATAGGTACTGCAGGGGAATTGTGGTGGCGAGATTTTGGCTTGGATTCCTAGCTTTGTGAGGCTTTTAAAAGTCCAATCGAAGTGAGACTCCTTTTGAAAAGTTCCAGCAGAGTAAACTAAAAACGGCCTATGTGGTCAATTATCATTCTTGCTGCAATCGTGCAAATAAGCAAGCCAAATCTAATAAGACCAGACACTCTATAAGCAAGAATAATCTTACTTTGATTATCTTTGATCAAAAGGGAGGTGACGGGGCTTCCCTGGTGGTGCAGTGATTGAGAGTCTGCCTGCCGATGCAGGGGACATGGGTTCGTGCCCTGGTCCGGGAGGAACCCACATGCCGCGGAGCGGCCCGGAGCGTGTGCTCCGCAACGGCAGAGGCCACAACAGTGAGAGGCCCGTGTACCGCAAAAAAAAAAAAAAAAAAAAAAAAAAAAAAGGAAGTGACGGTTGAGTGAAATTTTATATTTCAATAGAAAATGCACCCTTGTGAGGGGTGAGATTCTGGTCCTGTTCATTACCTTTCAGCTAGTTTGCACTTCTTCGTAAACTACATGGTTGTGTTACCTACATGTAACTTGGACTAGCTCCTGCTATCTCACACATTTTGTCAGTCCTTACCAAATTCTCAATTCTTCCAATTTCCTTCAACATCTGGCTGCAACTCTTCAAACTAATGTTTCCAATTTTTCTCCAACCCTCCTGATTTGACATCGCTGAGAACTCAAAGCTGACCACCCAGATTCTTACTGGATCCTTAGGTTTTCTTCTAACTGGCTTTGTTTCACAGGATCTAAAGAAGCCCTGTGAGCTGAAGTTGGACAACTTGATGTAAACTTCAAAGGACTCTTCCCTGCAGCAGATCATGTATGATCCTCATGCCTGGAACTGCTGCCGTGTGGGCCACTCGGGAAATTCACTTTATCTTCCATGCTCTGCTCCACGAAATAATCATGACTGTGGATGATCTTACCAAAACCTAGCTGATGTCTATGCCATCAGAAAACATCCACTGTAAACTAGGAAATCCATCAGATTGCCACTGCCATCCTCACTCCACCATCTAAACATGCTTCAAGCCCAGCATCTTCAATGGGCTGTCCTTCTGGACTCAGAAACTGGCTTCAGATAGTCCACTACAAACATTAATCTTTCTTTTCCTTTTCTTAGAAACCCTCCTCATTAAATGCCTCATGCCTTGCATGATCCAGCAAATATCCTCTACTACCAAGCATCAGCAGATGGCTCAGTTGTTCCTTAATGAACAAAAGGTGACTGAATGAGAAATGGACTTATATCGTTCACAGGAAAAAAGAATGCCTCTTCTTGACTTGCACAAGAAGGGGAACTCAAAGTAACTCCCTTCTTAACCAAACTTGAGGCCATTCTGAGTCCTCTCCTTCACTAGGCCTCAAGCTTGATCCTATCTTTGGCCTGCCAAGCCCAGTTTGAGCAAAAATCCTCCTAGGCCAGTTTAGCAAGAATCCCCCCCTCCTTCGTATCTAAGTTCTTCATCCCTCCTCTTGAGGTCTAATCAAATTCCACCCCCCAGCCTCCCTTCATCCTTGTGTTAGTCAGGGTTCTCCACAGTAACAGGACCAGTAAGAAACAGACAAGCATATAGATAGCTTATCTATCTATATCTACAGATCAATATCAATGGTAGGTATATATATATCTAGATATCTATGTCAGATATCTAATATCTATATATTTATAGATATATCTTTACATTAATGCTATTTCTCTGTTATATAGAGATATAGATGTTGATATAGATATAGATATAGATGAGGAGATTTATTATAGTAATTGGCTCATGAGATTATGGAGGCTGAGAAGTCCTACAATCTGCTGTCTGTAAGCTGGAAAACCTAGAAAGCCAGTGGTAAAAACCACTCTAAGTCTGAAGGCCTGACAAACAGGAAAGTCCCAGATCAAGATTGAAGGCCCAAGAATCAGGGGGCTGATGCTGCAAATCCTGGTCCAAGTCCAAAGGTCCAAGACTAGGAGTAGTGATGTCTAAGAGCAGAATAATATGGATGTCCCAGCTCAAGCAAAGAGAAAACTCATCCTTCCACTGCCTTTTTGTTCTATTCAGGCCCTCAAGAGATTGTGATAATGCCCACTTGCACTGATGAAGGCAATTTTCTTTACTAAGTCTGCCAATTCACATGCTAATCTCTTCCGGAATCCTGCTCACAGACACACCAAGAAATGTTTTACCAACAATCTGGGCATCTTTTACTCAAACCAAATAGACACCTAAAATTAACCAACACAATACCTAAGTTCCTCTCAGTAATCTGCCTTTCACTAACTCCCTCACCCTCCCTGTTGGCCATAAACTGTCATCTGTCTGTCTTGTATGTGGAGTTGAGTTTATTTTCCCTATTGCAATAGTCCCTGGCCCCTATTACAATGGTCCTGAAAAAAGCCTTCCTTGCCTTAAACTCCATATGGCATACTTTTTTATTGACAATATTGATGTTACTATGTTCCTGTGAGTGAGAGAATGTCTGTCAGGATCATTGCTGTGAGCTAGGTAATGTGTCTGCATATTCATGTGAGATAATGTGAGAATGTGAGTCCATATGAGCGAATTTCTTCTGTGAGCTTATGTTGGAGCTTTACAGTGGATGTGAGCATATCTGTGTGTACATCTATACGTAAGCATGTTCCTGATTTCAGGAATGTGCATGTGCAAGTGAAAGTGTGAGTGACAGCATCGGGAAGCATCTGAGTGTTTATATTCGGGTCCCCATGTGAGTAACCTTATGAGTATGGTCATGAAATTAATTGAATATATCAGCATGTTTATGTGAAGCTGTGAATGTGTAAGTGGATGCATTTGAACATATGTGTTTTAAATTTCAATTTGTAGGCAATTCTGAGCATGTTTAGGGAGTGTGCAAACGTGACTGTATGTAAGCATATCTGTGTGACATAAGTGTGAACATGTTCATGGGTGAGAGTGTTTTCGTAGGTGCAAATTTGCGTTTAAAATATTTAAGTGTGTTCACTTGTACGAATGAATTTGTAAGCACGTGAAGGCAGATTAGCATAATTCTGAGTAGTTGGGGGTAAATGTGCTTTTTGTGTGTTCTTGTTTATGTGTGAATATACTTGAAAAAGGGAGCATGTATATGGGAATGCATGTAATGGTTTTTTAAGTGAATGAATGAAATCATGAGCTTCTTGCTGATTGTGTGCATGTTCCTATGCAACTCAATATGTAAGCATGTTACTGTTGGTGACAAGGATATTTTATATGGGTAAGGGAATGGGTGTGTGCATGTGTAAATGAAATGAGTGTACCTGGCGTGTGAGTGAACTTGTAACCATGTTTACGTTTTAAGTGCATGATTGATGATGATAATCTGAATGAGGTGGGGTTACTGTGTGTGTGTGAACTGTGAGGCACCAAGTGTGAAAGTATGTTAGTATGTGTGAGTACATTTGCCAGTATATGTGTTTGAGTGAGTTATCTGTAAGCATGATAATGTGAGTGAACAAATGAGCATGTACGTGAGCTTGTGCATTTGTGAGAGTAAATATGCGGCCTTGTAATCTCAAAGTGTGCAAGTATTTCAGTCTCTGAGGACTGCTGTAAATGTATGTTCAAGCGTTCCCTTGAATTTGCAGCCATATGCATGGGGGCTAGCATGTTTGTATGAGTAAGTGAACGTGTATCAGGTTCACTGTGGTGAGCTAGTTCACAGGTGAGTATATTTGTGTAAGTGAAACCTGAATAAACATGAGTGGAAGTGCATGTGAGTGTATTTGCTTCTTTGAGTGGATATTCTGAGCTTCATGGAGGATGTGAGCGTGTTTGTATGTGAATACCTATGTGAACATGTTCCTGATTTTAAGAGTGAAAATGTGCATGTGTAAGTGAATGTGTGAGTGGGAACTCCTGAATGTATGCATTTGTGTCCCTGTGTGAATGAATCTCTTGGCATGGTCATGTGATTGAGTGTTTGAGCACGTTCGTGTGAAGGAGTGAATGTCAGTATGTATGTGTGAATGTATGTGTGTCTGTGAGTGGGAGTGAATTGGTGGGCAAGTTTGAGAATGCCTCAGTGTTTAAGTGTTTTGTGAGTGAGTGAATGTGTGAGTGTATGTATGTGAGCACATCTGTCTGTGACAGTGTGTAGGTGAGCCTGTTTGTGGGTGAGAGTGGTCTCTTGGATCTACATTGGCACGCTTAAAGTGAACACTTTTGTATGCTCACCTGTATAAATGAACTTGTAAGCCTGCGAATCATGTTACCATATTCATGTATAGTGGATGAGCAAGTATGTTTTCTTGTGACCTTGTTAATATGTGACTACAGTAGTTGCAGACTATTCATGGGGGACTGATTCCAGCAGCCACCAAGGATACCAAAATCTGAGAGTGTCCAAGTCCCATAGTCAGCCCTCTCTATCCCTGTAGTCTGCATTCGCGGACTCAACCGACTGTGGATCATAAACATAGCACGTGATATGCAGCTGGTTAAATCTGTGAAAGCAAAACCCATTGATACAGAGGGCTAGCCATAAATTTATTGAAAAAAATCTGCATATAAGTGGACCCACACAGGTGACACTCTTGTTGTTCAAGGGTCAGCTGTATATTCGAATGAGGTCATTCATGCCCATATGTGTGAGTAAATGTAAGGGTTTTTATATAAATGAGTGAATTTGTGAGCTTCTAAGTCAGTGTGAGCATGTTTGTGTGCAATTATATTTGTGACTATGTTAATATTTATGACCAAAAATGTGCATGAGTAAATGAATGTGTAGGACTGTGCATATACACACAATGAGCATGTCTGGAATGTGTGCGAATTTGTAATCACTCTTGTGTGTATAAGTGAATGTGTGCATTTGCTCACAAGGGTGATGTAGGAAATTTTGGGTAGGTATATGAATGCCTGAGTGTCTGAAGGGGTATATATGTGTGTATGTGTGTATGTGTAAGTAAATTTGTCACTACACGTGCCTGAGTAGTGAATTTTAAGCATGTTAATATTAGTGAATGAATGTTTGAAAGTATGCGTATATCTGAGCTGGTCCACTCACAACACTAAATATATGAACATGTAAATCTGAGAGAATATTTGTGTTGATGTACATGTTTGTGCGTGTTCAAGTGCATCTTTTAATTTGTGACCATGTGTATGGATGTTAGCATGTTAGGGAATAAGTATCAGATTCACTGTTTTCAGCTAGTTAAGGAAGTGTGAGCATTCGTGTAAATTATGGGTGTGTACATGGAAGGACATGTGAGTGTATTTTCTTCTGTGAGCAAATGTTTGAGCTCCAAGTTGGATGTGAGCATGTTTGTTTTCATGCATCCATGTGAGCATACTCTGGAGGTTAAGACTGTGAATGACATGTGCAAGTGAAGGTGTGGATTGGGAGCATCTGACTGTATATATTTGTATCCCAGTTCGAGAGAATGTGTAAGCATGGTCGTTTGATTGAATGCACGTTGGAGCATGTTAGTGTGAAAGAGTGAATGTGTCAGTGTGTGAGTGTAAATGCATATGTGTTGTTGAATGTGAGTCAATTTTTGTGTTTGAGTTTGTGAATATTTGGTGTGCTGAGTGAATGTGTACCTCTATGTAAGTCAGGATATCTGTGTGCAACAGTCTATGTGTGAGACAGTTTAGGGGTAAGAGTAATTTCCTGGCTGTAAATTTGCACACTTACAGTGAACATGTATGTGTGCTCATCTGTATAAATAAATTTATAAGCATGTGAATGCAGGTTAGTATAATGCTGAGTTCTCAGTCAGTGAGTTTGTTTTTCAAGTGATCTCATAAATGAGTGAATATATTTGAATAAAGTAATTTGTGAGCATGTGAGTGAGTGAATGCAACTATTCTTAAGTAGTGTAATTGAGTGAATTTGTGAGCTTGGTGTGACCATATTTGTGTGCAAGTGAATATATGAGCTTGTTACTCTTAGTGACAATAATAATGTGCATGCGTGAATGGGTGTTTATAACTGTAATGAGCATATCTGCAAGTGAGTTAACTTGTAATAACTTTCATGAGTGAATGAATGCGTAATTCAGCTCATGAGAGTGAGTGAGGTTTGGGACACTTTTTGTGAGTGTGTGAAAGTATGAACATTTGGGTGTGAATGTACGTTAGCATGTGTATGGATGTGGGTAAGTTGTCACTATATGCATTTGCATAGTGAATGCAAGTGGTAATGTGAGTGAATGTGTAACCACGTGCTTCTATTCGACCATTTATCTTCTTTAGAGTGAATATGTGAACCTGTACATCTGTGTATGCTGACGTTTGTGTGTTCAACTGTATGTTTAAATTTGTGACCATGTGCACAGCTGTTATCATGTTTCTCTGAGTTAGTGAATATGTATAGTTTATTACTGAGACTTGAATCATTCAGTGTATTTCTGCGAGTGAAATACGAACATGAGTGTAAGTGCATGTGAGTGCATTTTCTTCTGTGAGTGACTATTTGACCTTCACCTAGAAGTGAGCACACTATGTGTAAGTGTCCATGGGAGCATGTTCCTGATTTTCACAATATTAATGTGCATGTATAAGTGAATGTGTTAGTGGGAGCATCTTAGTATATATCTTTGAGTCCCCGTGTGAATGAATTTGTGGGTACGCTCATGTGATTGAGTGACCGTTTGAGTAGGTTTGTGTGAAGGAGTGAATGTGTCGGTATGCATGAATGTTTCTATGTCTTTGAATGTGAGCAACTTTGTGGGCATATTTGAATGAGTATTTGAGTATGTTTTGTGAGTGACTGTGTGAGCATGTTTATGTACGCAAGCATGTCTTCTATGACGGTTTAAGTGTGAGCCGGCTCATGGGTGATTGTGTTCTTAAGTGTAAATTTGTGTTTACAAAGTGAATATTTGTGTCCCCATGTCTATGCGTCCATTTGTTAGCATGTGCAAACCTATTAGCATATTAGTGGGTATGAGCAGGTGGTTTTCATGTGATCTTGATTACGTACAACTATATTTGAATAACCTACTCTGAGAGCATGTGTGAGTGAATGGGATTTTATGTAACTGAGCGAATGGGTGAGATTCTTAGTGTATGTTCTTGAGCAAGTGAGTCTGTAAGCATGCTGTGTTTGTGACAATGATAATTTGCATGGAAAAGTGAATGTGTGAGTGTGTGCATATACATGCAATGAATGTGTCTAGAATGTGAGGGAATTTGTAATCACTTTCGTGTGTATAAGTGAGTATGTGATTATGCTTATGCGAGTGTGGTATGAGCTACTTTGTGGGAATGTTTGAGGATCTGAGTGTGCATATGTTAGTATGGGTATGTGTGTGAGCCAGTTTGTATGTGCATTTGAGTGAGTGAACTATAAGCATGTTAACAGGACTGAGGGAATGTTTGAGCGTGTGAACATATGTAAGCATGTACACTCGTGAGAATGAATGTGTAAACTTATACGTGACAGTGTGTTAGGATGGCATTTGAAAATTGACATATGTGTGTTTTAAAGTGTATGTTTCATAGTGGATGTGAGCATGTTTTTGTGTGAGGGTTCTTACAAGCATGATCCTGATCTTCTCAATGTTAATCTGCATGTGTAAGTGAATGTCTCAGTGGGAGACTCTGTGTGAATGAATGTGGGCATGGTCATGTGGCTGAGTGAATGTCACCACGTTGTGTGACTGAATGTGTCAGTCTGCGTGTGTGAATGCATGTCTTTGAATATGAGTGACTTTGTGGGCATATTTCAATGCGTGAATGCTTAAACTTTTTTGTGAGTGATGAATGTGAGTGTGTGTATATATGTATGTCTCTGTGTATGTGTGAGCCTGCTCATGCCCCTTCATTGTGAGCAAGCATTTTTCACGTGATGTTTCATTGCACTCATTGTATGTATGGATATTGAGCATGTACAGACACATTAGCATGTTTCTGTGTCGTGACTATATGGTGGGTTTCTTTTTTATCTTGTTTATGTGGGAGTACATTTGAGTAAGGTCATGTGTGAAAGTGTGTTGTAAGGGAATGTGTTTTATGTGTTGTAAGAATTTGTGAGATTCTTGGTGACTGTAAGAAGATTTCTGTGCAAGTGAATGTGGAAGCATGTTTCCGTTTGAGACAATGAGAATTTGCATAAAATTGAAAGTGAACGTGTGATTGTGGAACTCTAAACCTAATATGTATGGCGTATGAATGAATTTTTTATCATATTCATCTGTGTGAATGTGTGATAATGCTTCTGTGACTCACTGAGTTGTCGGCATGATTGTGTGAGTGAAGGGAAGTGTGTGTGTGAGTGCGAATGTATGCATGTTTACATATGTGAGGAACTCGTCAGGGTGTTCACTGCAAGAAGTAAACTATACTCATCTTAATGTTGGTCAGTCAGTGTGTGATCCTGTGCGTATATGTGAGGATGCACTTTTTTGAAAGTGATTATTATTATTAATTTCCTTTCATCTGCTAAAAGGACACTTTCTTTGACTACTGGTCTGTTCTTGGTGAGATTGTGAAAGATTTTCTGTACCTTTTGAGTAATCTGCCTAGAAAACAAAGACTGTGTTTGTATCAAAATAATTTCCTGTGCTTCATGTTCTCTTTCTCAGGTCTTTGATTCCTTAAGAAAACGGAATCTTCTTTATTAAAAGAGCAAAGTTTGTTTTGACAACCATGTAACTTTCTGTATTTGCCTTGGAAGTCCTTAATTCAGTTTGATAAAATAACTAAGTATTATTTCACAGTGACCGATGAAACTATTTAATCAAGTGTTTTAAAACTTTCTGATGTTTTGGACAAAGTTCCCCCAAATCAAATTATAAATCAACTCTTTTTGACCTTGAATGAACTTCAGGATCTCCCAGAGGGTCCCTGGAATATCTCAAAAAGAAACTTCTTCTCTCTCCGTATAAAAGAGAGGTATTAAACTCATTAGGTTTATTGGATATCTTAATTTATATGGGAGGTAGTATCAAATAAAAATTAATACTAAACTTTATTTGGGTTATTTGTATGGAAATACGCTAATATAAATGTTTCAGACATTACATGAAACTCCTAAATATGTTATATGTTCTGGTATAATGTTATAAGTCATAATTCTAGTTATTATTTTAAAATATATATCTCAGAAATAACTAAATTTCCTTGTCAACTGCATCATTATGAACTTTCATCAAATCTTTAACCGTGGTCATTTTAAGTCTTTTGACATTTACAGACAGTTCTGGGTGTACTCTGATGCTTTTGCAAAAATGTTCCTATAAAAGGGCTTCATCTTCAAGGAATTCATGGAAAAGACTCTGACAAGTACAGGTTTCTGGTAACTGACTATACTGTTGAACTGAATGAATAAGCATTTTCAGAACTCTAATGGAAAACTGATGAATTCATAAAAGTACTACAAAAGATCAAGATGAAAGAAAATTACATAGGACTGAGTGAACTGATGAGGATGATTATAATTTTGTGACTTTCTGTTTGAAACATTGTTGGTTCTTCTGTGCTTTGTTTTTCCAGATTTAAGAAAACCTTTTCTCTTTTCTCGTAAGCTATAGGTAGTTTGCTAACATACACCTTTGTGAACAAAGATGAAACATTTACCTTTATCTCCCTATCTGATCCTTCCAGAATTTGGAAACTCTCAGTGAGCATTCTGATTTCTGCAGCAATATATTTATTTGCATAAATTCAATAAGAATCTATTCTCCTTGTAACAGGACACAACTAGAGACGTTGGTTATAGTACCCAGGCTTTGACTGGAATATTTGAGAATGTACACAGAATCAGATATGACCAGACAGCTTTAAGGAACAGCATATTATGGTAAGAACTTCCTTTCCTATCAAGGGGTAGATTGAGAAGATGCTCTATTGACCCACACCTGCCAGAGCTCAAACCCCCACTGTGACCAAGTGGCAGCCTATCTGCAGCAGAGGAGCATCCTGTGTGCCAGCACACTGGCTCTAAACATGCAGGTGCTACTAGGCCCTAAAGGATACGTAAATCCTCCAAATGCCCCGCTCCTATTCCTCTGGCAGCCCCCGAGGCCTGTAGAGAGGGAATGAGGAAAGTTTTCACTGATGTCTGGTATACACATTGGTCTAGTCCGGGCATGCAGTCCTTAGGGACAGCAGTCACGATTCAGCCCAACACTGACATCAGCTGGACAGAAACAGGAATGAACGGCGGCAGCCAGTGGGATGAACTCAGAGCGATTTCACTGGTGATCACTCATAAGTCCTGGCTGTTAACACCTTGCTCTGACAGTTGGGCTGTTCTAAAGGGATTAAGCCTACGGCTTGGATGATGGCAAGCAGACGGGTGGATAATCATAAATAAGCCCTTTTGCGGTTAGAATATATAGAAAGACATTTGGGTTTGCTTGCAAGAGCCTGAGTCAGTTGTCACTCTTTTTCACGTACCAGCTCGTAAGACACTGATACCCCCCGGCAGACAGGAAGCAGATGCCCTAGCCCAGGTACAAGCCTTAGCAAGCTGCCCTTCAGTAGATACAGCAGATTGGGTGCACAGAAAGAGTGGCCACCACAGTGCTCGAAGGGATGGCACATTGCCAAGGATGCCAGAGTGCCCCTGAGACACAATGACTTGGTTCATGCGGCTGTTTCATGTGCTATAACGCCCAACTTGCCAGACTCCTTGGGCAAGGCAATTGCCAAGGGAGTCTGGGGCCATTCATTGGAGCTCCCCACTGCTGAGTCACTGGGAGGAAAACTTGATTATATTGGGCCCCTCCCTCCGAGTGAGGGTTCTAAATATCTTGCTTTGTGTGGACACTGTGTCTGGCCTAACCGAGACTTTCCCCAGTCACCACAAAAACCAGCATGTCACCATTTGGGGATTGAAAAGGTGAGTACCATGTATGAATCCCCTAGTCGCACAGACAGTGATCGGGGGAACAGTTCAAACATCATGATATTCAAGCCTGGGCAAAAGAACATGACGTTAAGTGGAGGTTTCATCTCCCCGATAACAAGTGAGCGGCATGGTTGATAAAAAGAAAGAACACAGTATTCAAGCAGCAGATTCAATAACTAACAGGTAAAACCACTGTGGCCAGGTGGACTAAAGTACTATCTCAGGCTTTAATACATTTGAATGATCCACCAGTAGGGTTGACTGCCCCATATGCCAGACTGGGGACCCCTACCTAGACTGCGGACCCCTACCTAGACACCCCATCGTGTAAAGGCACGAAAGTCGTGGGACAC
The DNA here is from genome assembly GCF_949752795.1 of Hyperoodon ampullatus. Taxonomy (NCBI): domain Eukaryota; kingdom Metazoa; phylum Chordata; class Mammalia; order Artiodactyla; family Ziphiidae; genus Hyperoodon; species Hyperoodon ampullatus. The sequence goes on along the minus strand of NC_136913.1, from coordinate 91,483,289 downwards.
ACAATGCCCTGACTCCTCTCACCGTGGATCAATGCGCTCTGCTGCTGGGAGCACCAAGCTTCATCACACCTGGGAAAGGCGTTATCTACTGGAATTTGGAATGAGACAGCCCACTAAGGTGGGTGAGGTACTTTGTACCCCTGGGTGGGGAAGGGGGGCGGGGGGCACTGCTGAGTTTCCACTGGGATCCTATTGTCCTGCAAGCCAGCCCTGTGGAAACACACTATGCTTGGAATGCAACACACACCATGGAAAGAGGGGAGAAGGTGGAAGCTCTGGTCTAGCATATCCCGCCCACAGTTCATCTCCTCATGCCTCCCCCAGGCAACATATATGGTATAAACAACCAGGTCAAGTTCCCAACGCCATAGCTACACGGACCGTTAACATCTAAGGATCAGGCCACAAGTGTAATTCTTATGGAAGGCAAAGACGTCCCACACGAGTTCCTACTAAAGTTCTGACTTTTCAACCTTAGACTACTGCTGCTCCAGTGTCTGGTCACACAGGGGGCCCTGAGGGAAACACCTGTCCCCAGTAGGCCCACTCACGTGCCCACCGAAGGAATCAATCCAACTGTTGGGTCACAGAATGTTATGTGTTCATATCTGAGGAGTCTACTAATCTATCATCCTTATTAAGTCACATGAGGACACAAGTAAACACCCTGAGTGATCCAACCCCCTGCCAGGGGACTTAATACATCAGTGGTTCAGATCATGGAGCTCTTGGTGGGAAAAAATGCTACTTAGCAGGAATCGTGACCTTAGTCTGTCTTTTCTCTTGCATACACTTGCATGATTGTTGGGGTATCTACCTCCAGTGCAGCCAGAGAGCCACCAAATGAGCCACCTCCATGCTCATAAAACCCCTTGCTGACCGCAAAGGGCACTATGCAGAAGAGGGGTACATATAAGATTGTAAGAGCCGGTCGTGTGGGATGGAATGTTGGAGGAAGTCATCAAGAAGACATGACCGCTGCTTGACCCAAGAGCTGAACCTTGGCGGTAGGAGGCTCCTCACCTCCTCCCCATCCTTTCCATGTATCTTCTGCCCACAGTTCCCACACCACGTGCTGTTTCAAAGACACAGCCTTGAAAGAGTAATGTGTTGTTGAGATCGTCTGGGCTGGACATTTGACTGAACCCCATTAAGTCCTCCATATAAGCTTAAGATTCTGGCAGGCACGTGTGGAGATCCACTTGTCTCATGGCCACTCAAGACAAGCCTTGTGTGTAAGTTCTCTTGCTTATTACGATTGCCACCAACCAACCTGGAGCGCTCTGCCTCTTTCTTTGGTCTCTCCTTGTCCTCGCATATGGGGGCCAGTTTCAAATTTCACCCAGGGAACTGCCGAGGTTGCAAACCAACAATCTCAATGTGTGCAGCCATGTGAGTGAAAGTTTTATCCCATTGCTGTCAGCTAATGAGTGAGCTTTTATGTTAAGTGAATGTTTGAGCATTTTTTTTAGGATTTTTGTCTGTTATTTTTCTTTGAGCATTTCTGTGTGTGTGAGCGTAAGTGTGATAGTGTGTGCATGAGCCTATTTATAGGTGAGAGTATTCCATTGTGAGTAAATTTTTGCTTAAGTGAATACTTCTGTGCGCTCATTTCTATGAAGGAATTTGTGAGCATGAACACACGTTAGCACATTTGTGTGTACTAAAGTGTTTCTTCGGTGTAAGCTTATTAACTTATGATTGTATTTGTATAAAGGCACATATATGTGTGAATGTGAGTATATTTATGTGACTGAATTTGTGAGCTTCCTGGTGTTACTGTTCTCATGCAAGTGAACATCCGAGCGTGTTTCTCTTTGCATTGATGATGGTTTCCACGTGTAAATGAATGTATGATTGTGAGTATAGAAATCTCATGAGTGTTTGGTGTGTGAGTGAATTTTTGATCATGTATGTGAGCGAATGTGTGATAATGCTCATGTGAATGAGTGAGATCCGACTATGTTTATGTGAGGGAATGTGTCAGCGTGTGCATATACGTGAGCTGGACTATTCGAGAGTGGACATATAAACTTGAACATGTGAGAGTACCTTAGAGGAATGTTTGAGTGCTGAGATGTGTGTTTGTGTGTGTTCAAGCGTGTGCCTGAATTTGTGGCCATGTGCATGGATGCTAGCACTTTCACGTGACTCAGTGAAAGTGTATCAGGTTCACTGCTGTAAACCAGTTAATGTGTTGAGTATACTTGTAGGAGTGAAATGTGAGCATCTGAAAGTAAGTGCATGTGAGTGTATTTTCTTCTATGAGGGAATGTTCTGCTTTGTGGAGGATGTGTGCACGTTTGTACGACAGCGTCCATGTGAGCATGTTCCTGATTATGAGAGTGTTAATGTGCACGCACAAGTGAATGTGTGACTGGGAGCGTCTGAGTTTATATATTCGTGTCCTTTTTGTTTGTTTGTTTGTTTTTGTGGTATATGGGCCTCTCACTGTTGTGGGCCTCTCCCGCTGCGGAGCACACCCGGACGCGCAGGCTCAGCGGCCACGGCTAACGGGCCCAGCCGCTCCGCGGCATGTGGGATCCTCCCGGACCAGGGCACGAACCCATGTGCCCTGCATCGGCAGGCAGACTCTCAACTGCTGCACCACCAGGGAAGCCCTATATTTGTGTCCTTGTGTGAGTGAATTTGTAGGAATGCTCATGTGATTGAGTGAATGTTTGAGCATGTTTATATGGAGTGAATTTATTACAGTGTGGGTGACTGGGTATCTGTTATGTCTATGAATTTGAGCACATTTGTGAGCATGTTCACCTGACAGTATGAGGTATGAGCGCATTTGTAGTGAGTGAATGTGTGAGCATGTGGGTGGGAAAGTCCATGAATGTGTTTATATGTGTGAATAATTTTTCTGCATGTTCATTTGTGTGAGCAAATAGGAAACATGTTAATATAAGTGAATGTGTGAGCATGTGCATATATGTAAGCATGTACACTTGTGAGAGTGAATCTGTGAACTTTTTCATGTCTTACAGTGTGTTATGTGACAATATTTGAGTGTTGAAGTAAATGGGGGTGTTCAAGTGTGTGGAATTTGTGAGCATGTGCATATATATTTTCATGTTTTTGTGAGTGAATATGTATATCTGTTTTCATGAGCTTGTTAAGGTGAGAGTGTATTGTATGTTAAATCTGTGAGTGAATCTTTGTGTGTGAGTGAATGTTTGAGTTGATGCTGAGTGTGAGCATGTTTGGGTGAGAGTGAATAGGTAAGCATATTTCTGTTTGTGAGTGTGTTAATGTGCTTGTGTAAGTGAATGGCTTCAGTGTGAACACAGTCTATATGACTATGTCTCTGTAAGCATGAGTTTGTGAGAATGCATGTTGTGCCAGTAAATGTGTGAGCATGTCCCTGTTTTTGAGTGTGCTAATGTGTGTAAATGAGGGAATGTGTTCATGTGAGATCTGTGAGTGTGTCTTCTTTGTGAATAAATTTGTGAACATGTTCAGGTGAATGAGGGAATATGTGCACTGGTGGGAGCATATGTGAGTGTGTCTACATGTGTGTGAGGACTGAGGACGTTTGTGTTAGTGAATACGTGAATATGTCTGTATAACAGCATGGATTTGTTTTAGTGAATTCGTATGGTCATGGGTGAGAACAGGTAGGTGTGTGTGACTGAACACTGAGATGTTTGTGCATGTGAATGAGTAAATACAGGAGTAAGACTGGCCAGGTGATTTGTATAAATCATGACATCTAAGAGTACATATACAAATGACTTTTTAACACGTGTGTGTTTGATTGAATGTGTTAAGCATTTGAGCGTGTGATCATGTTAAGATGGGGATGCCCGTGTGTGACTGAATGTATGAGTATGTCCTGGTTTGTGTGTTTATATATATTAACGAGAGAAGGTGTGAGCGAGTGAACGTAAGCATGTATGAGTGTGTCTTGCGTGTGCATGAATTCGTGGGCATGTTCTTGTGAACAAATAAATGTGTGACCCAGTCTGTGGGATTGAATGTGTGACCACGTAAATGTAAGTGTGTCTATGTGTGTTAGTAATTTGTAAGCATGTTGTGAGTGAACAGGTGTTCACCTTTAAGCATGTTAATGTGTGAGGGTATTTGGGTGTGATTGTGTGAGCGTTTGTAAGTATGAGCATGTTCACGTACAGATGAAGACATGAGCATGCTCCTTTTGTGATCATGTTATTTTATGGAAGTTAAAGTGTACATACAGGGACTTCCCTGGCAGTCCAGTGACTAAGACTTTGCCTTCCAATGCACGGGGTGCAGGTTCAATCCCTGGTCGGGGAGCTGAGATCCCACACTGGCCAGAAAATCAAAACAGAAAATACAAGCAATACTGTAACAAATTCAATAAAGACTAAATATAAAAAAAAGCTCCACATCAAAAAAAAATCTTTAGAAAACAGTGTATGTACATATAAGTGCAAATGAGTCTGTCTAGTGTGTGAATGATTTTGTGAGCATGTTCACGTGAGTGAATACATGTATTATCATGCTCATGTGAGTGAATGTTCACACGTTTGTGCAAGTGACAAAATGTGTAAGACTGCTCGTGAGTACAGGACTGTGACTGTGAGTTAATCTGTCACTGTGCCCTTTGGAGTGAATTGTGAGCATGTTATTATAAGTAACAATGTGTATGTGTGCATGTGTATTATCAATTTTTGTGTCTGAGTAAATTCACAAGTTTATTTGTGTGTTTGAACACACATATGAGTGAATGGTAATCAAGTTTTATATTTAATATGTTGATATGCATCTGTCACTGGGTGTGAGAATATGTGCCAGTGATTATATGTGAAACTCTACGTGTGCAAGCCAATTTTCAACCATGTTTGTGTTTGTAAGTGAACATGTCAATGTGTGTGAGCCTAAATTAAAGTACACACATCAGTAAATATATGAGTGTTGATACGTATGAGTGAAAGAATATGTGGTTATATGAGCGTATTTTCATGAGTGAGTGAAGGTGTGAGCATTTCATGTGTGTAGCCATGTTGGTTTGAGTACTAGTTGTTTGTCTGAGTGAGTGAATGAGCATGTATCTGTGAGTACATAAGCGTCTCCACCAGTGTGAGTAAACCTCTGAGCATGATCATGTCAGGGAGTAAATGTGTGTGCATGTATGAGACTGGTGTGTGAGCCTATTCAGGCATAAGTGTGTTGGTGTGAGTATACTTGTGTATTTAACACATATTTGTACCTATTCACATGTATGAGTAAATACGTGAATTTGTTCATGGATGGTAGCCTGCTCATGTGTGCGAGTTAACCTGTAAGCATACTAGCTTGCATGGGGTTGCTAATGGATGAGTAAATTTATGAGTGAATATGTGAGCATCTACTTGTGAGTGTGTATGTACACCTGTGGGTGTCTGAACATGTGAGCTTCATGATGAGTGTGAAAATGTTTATTTCCAATTGAATGGGTGTGTTCCCATTTGTGTTCATTTGCACGTGCAAAGGGCTTGAGAGTGTACGTAGGTGCAGGATCTGTGCACGTGAGCCTAAATTAGTATGTCTTTAGGTTGGAATAAATTTGTGATCATGTGAGTGAATGGATGTTTGGGCATTTTTAGGTGTGTGAGTGAATGTTGCAAGTGTGTTTATGTATGTGAGCTTCTTAATGGACGAATATATTTCTGGGAGTGAAAGTGTGAGTGTGTGTTTGGAAGCATGTTCATTTGCAAGTGAATGTATAAGCATGTCCCTGTTTGTGTTTACGTGCACCTGTGAGGGAATGTGTACGTACATGTGACACATATGAATGTCTTGTGCATGAGTGATACTGTAACCATGTTCATTTAAGTGACTGTGTGAGCCAGTTTGAGTGAATAAATGTGTCAAGATATTTTATGAGTATCACTGAGCATACATACTATCCCTGGGCATGCCTTAAATAAGACTCAAGAGGTAGTGGCTCTATTTGGTTAATGGCACTACCTCATAACACTGGGTCTCATCTGATCTGAGGGAAAAGTTGGCCCTGAGGGTTTAGAAGGCATCGATGAGTCATAAGCGTTATCCAAAGAGTCTGGCTTAGCCAGAATGGGTGTTGTTAGTAGTAGAAGAGACAGGAGAAGGTCGCTAGCCTCAGTGTTGGTATCTGCGGTCATGTCAGTAGGATTGAGCAACCTGAATAGCCAACAGCATGGCTCCCATTGTCCCCAGTCTGACCTATGTTGTAAGACGCCGTGGTGTGTGCATATGGTATACTGTTTCCAACAGACCCTGTCAACAGTAGTGTGTAGATTACTAGGGCTGGGTGTACCACAAATAGACAGACAGTCAACAATGGCAAGGGCAGTAACTCCTCAGGTAAGAAGGGGCATACTAACAGGGTAGGGATTAAGGTTGGAGGTCACCTGTAGCCATCAGTAGGGGACCTGATTGTCCCTGGGTATTGCTCACATGGGGTTACCTGGTCTGGGAGAGGTTTCGTTCCACCTCCTGTGTTCCACAGTGCCTTTAGCGGAGCAAAGTACATGGATGGCAGATAAGGACACCTCTTTCTCCAGAAAGTGGTGGGTAGTTTGCTTGGCTTATACTAAATGACGAATGAACACAGGCTAAGGATGGTTTCAGAATCACTGGTCCACGTCAGGTTCTCATCAGGATCAAGAAGGAAGTGGCTAAGCTCCGGGTTGTCTATGAGGGAGAAAGGAAAGATGACAGTACCTGGTGAAAGTTTCTTTTCTGTGCATGGCCATGCCTGGGCTCCCATGTCGGTGAAAACTGACAACTGGGTTGTGTCTGCTGTGGATGTGTACACCAGCAGAGATAGAAATGTCCCTGTTGGTGGTCTCGTCATTTGTTGTGAATTTAAATATGGTGTAGTTATGCCACAGGGGCATGAACTTAATATAATCTGGACCGTGGGCAGTATTTTTGACCACTTGAAGGACCACTGCCCTCCAAGTTCTCTCAACAGCCCTTGAGTTCAAAGTCCATTATGTCTTTCCATGGTCACTGCTACTGGAAGATGATAGGATAGGTGACAAACCCAAGCAAAGTTTTCTTGTAATGCCCATTGCTGGTTTGCTTTACAGGGATGTGGGAACTTTGGTCTGACGGTGTAACTTGTGCGGCAGTCCCAAGGGCTGTAAAAGCTATTTTGTCAAGCCCTCAATGATAGGAGGAGAGGGGAGACCTGTGCCTTGCATGGATATACGAATGGAAGGCCTGTATAGAAGGCCGGGAGGTTGTGGTAAATTAACTTCAGTGGCAGGGTATGTGGTGATTTTCTCATGGAGTTGTAGCACTCTAGTAGGGCCAGCTTTAGCTCAATCCAGTAGATCCCATTATCATTTGAGTAGAGGCCTTTGTTGCTCTACGGGGAGCTTCTGCTATGACCCAGCATATAAGAGGAATCTCCATCCACAGGATAACTGGCTCTGCTCCAGTGAAGCCTTCAGTTTCAGGAAGGGCTCAGTGTACCTCCTGAAGTTGCCTCTTCACTGGCCAATACCTTTGCACTGAGGCTGGGAGTCACTTATGCCAAAAGCCCACAGACATTTGGTCCTGTGGCTCCCATAAGTGAACGTTAGGGTGGCCAAAACTTCCGATTGTAAGTCCTGCCCTCAGAGCACTAGTGGGAGAGCTGAAATGATAGCCTTCTTTAGTTTATCTAGTGCCTGCTGTGGCTCAGGTCCCCACGGAAAAGTGGAGGTCCTATGGGTGACTCCATAGATGGGGGCCAGCAAATATTTGAGGTTGGCACCCGAATGCAAACATGCCTACCAAATGTTGGGCCTCCTTTACCAATCTGGGAGGTTGGCTGGAGCACTAGGAGCTTTTCTTTTACCCAACTGGGACTAGTTTACCCTTTTGAGTTTCAAACATAGCCCAGAAATTTAACAACCTAGGAGGTGCCTTGTACCTTATGGCGGGCAATTGCCCATCCCCTCTCAGGGAGGTGTTCACTCACAGTTGTGATGGTGTGTGACACAGAGTCTTGGCCAGGTCCAGTGACCAGGATGTCATCGATACAATGCCAGAGCTGAGTCTCTGCAGGAGGTGGCTTGTGCCGCACAGGCATCTAGGTCCCGACTGCAAATCCCACGGGCAATCACGGGGGCATTCAAGTACCCCACAGGTCACTGGGAAAAAGGTGTACTGTTGATCCTAAAAGGGGAAGGCAAAGTGTGATATTTAACAAAGAGAACATGTTAACCCAGTCTATGACTCTGAACCATTTACCAGTGTTATTCTGAATGTCATTCATTAAGGGAACAATACATGGTAGAGGGGCTCTAATACAGGGAGCAGCCTTGTTTAACTCTCTCTAGTCTACAGATAGCCTGTACTCATTAGCAGTGGCTTTAAGCACAGGCCATACCAGAGAACTGAAAGGTGGGAATCCATTCCTTTCTTTCACTAAGTCAGCTAGGACAGGCCATAATCCTTCAGTGCTTTCCTTTTAGTCAGTACCTCTTACACGGGTAGAGGAAGGTGTACTGGTTCCCACTGGCCAGCGCCCACCAGTGGCATCAAAACCTTAGGCTTGTTTCATGAGGTTACCTGCTCACTGAGGAAGTCCATTCCAGTAATGGGAAGAGTCTCAGAGAACAACGAGCGCAGAAGCATCTTTTAGCAAAACTAAGCCCACATTAAAAGCTGAGCAGACGGGACTGCCCTGGCGGTCCAGCGGTCGACTCCGCACGTCCACTGCAGGGGCCGTGGGTTCCATCCCTGGTTGGGGAACTAAAATCCCGCGTGCCACACAAAAAGTTAAAAAAAAAAAAGCTAAGCAGATAATTATCCCTTCAATTAATTCTCCTCCAAAGCCCGGCATCTCCTGGAGGGGGTGGGGGTGGGGGTTTAAAGTTCGAGTGCTTCCTGGGATTAGGGAGCTTTGGACACCTGTGTCCACCAGAGCCAGCCAGTGTCGTTAATATTTTACAGTTCACATGGTAAAAGGGCTACTGTCGGCCAGAAGAGGCCTGCTTTGAGACCAGTGGGTCCTGAGGTGGGAGCAGGTCCTTGCCACTGGCAGAGGTCAGGGGCAGACATGGAAGGTAAGGTTGTCTCTGAAGGAAAAGCCTGGCCAGGTTGGAATCTAACTTTAGTAAATATTTTAATTGCTCCACAGATTTACCAGAGATCATCTAATATCTCTGGGCTCCTCGTCCCTTAGGGTCCAATACAACCAACCTCTCTTGTTCATTTCAGGGTTCACGCTTAAGAGGGGGCCTGGTTTTAAGTGGTTTGTTTGGCCGAGGAAGGGGGCAATCGCTCTGTGGACAGTAATTTTGATTTAGGCCAGGTGGGGTATTGTTAACAGGCAGCACTTGACTTTGAGTTTGGCTTTCAGGAGTTTCTGTTAAATCCAGGGCAGCCATGTCCTCTTGAATTGTCTCAGCATGAGCCATCACTGTCAGGAAAGAGGACTTACACTGTTCAGGAGCGCCCCCTGAGAAACAACTTGGTGGACTCAGGACTAAATTCAGCCTCCTCGAGACTTGGCAAATCACCATGCTGCATGCCATCTGTCGCCTGATAAGCCCATCCCAACATCCCCAGCTGGTGGAGGCTAATGGTTTCCTTCAAGAGTCTGCCCAGGATCACTATGAGGCCTAACGTAGGGTGGGCGGCATTCTAAGAAATAAAAGTCCACATCAACAAAGTATCTACCTACTTATCTAGCTAGCTAGCTCCAAGGCCTCCTCTGGGAACATTCCTAGCTTCTGCACTAATTGCGTGACATACTTCAGTAGGGACACCATTTTCCCATCCCATATTATGGCAGTCAATTGATTAATTACATTCCCTGCTAGGTGGAGCTCACTGTCCCCCAGATTCTTTACAGCCAGAGAGCCCTTTCTTCATTTTGCTCTTCGGCTACGTCCCTAAGGAGAGACTGGGTCTCAGGGATGGCTGAGAGAAAGGATATGTTTCCTCCTCCAACTGAGAGCACACCTCACCTGCTTAGCCCTCCTACTTTGTCTTTACCTCCTTAGCCCTCCTACTTTGTCTTTTCTGTCTTTACTACTTTGTGAGTGGTTACCAGCAAAACAGAGGATAAGTAACTGTCAGGATGGTATTGCACTGCCTTTTCTTCTAGAGGGCACCAGACCTCTTTTCCCAGGGTTCTCCAATTTGTCTCGACTTCCAAAGGAGTTAAGGCTCCAAGCAAAAACAACAGTGAACAGAGCCCGACACGTCTTGTGGTTTGGAGCATGTGTTCATTAAGACAGCCACCTCCAGGCCTTCCCTGGTGGTCCAGTGGTTAAGACTCTGCGCTTCCACTGCAGTGGGCACGGCTCCGATCCCTGGTCAGGGAACTGATATCCCACGTGCCGTGCAGCCAAAACGAACAAAAAACAAAAAAGACAGCCACCTCGTTCAAGTCCTGGGAGCAGCAGGAATATTAACTGCCATGCCTTCGGTCATTTTAAGTAATGCTTTTTTTAGCCCACATCCTTTGTGGGAGGGACTAGAAAGACGCCATCTGCAACAGCAGGTCAGAGTGAGACAGCAGCAGAGACAGGCTAGCTGTTTACACAGATGTCCTAAGAGACCAGCCTCGGCCCGACACCTCTGCCTTATTGACTCATTTACCTGCCATAGCCACACCCCGGCCATGAGGATGTCCTCTCACCTCAGAGCACCCCAGATCACCAGCCCAGCTACAGGGAGCCTGTTATGGGATCAGAGGTAGCCCACTCTTGGTCCAGACACCCACACTCCTCCCCTTTTCCTGTTTGGGCCCACAGGTCTTACAACGTCTAGTACCTGCCTAGTGAGGGACCCAGGTGGGTGGGCGGATCTTTCTTGGGGAGCCCAGTGCCTCTGATCCCCAAAACTCAGTTACAATGGCATGGGTTGGCTCAAATACTGCTGCTGCTGCTTGTTCAGGCTCATGACACACAGGGAGACACCATAAATACAGATAAAGTGTAATACAGCACAGAGCAATGCCATGCCAAACTGACATGGGGGAGTTCCACAGTTTGAGTCCCAACCACTTAAGACTGCCCAGGATTGTTTTGCCAATGGATAGTCCTCCTGACTGGGTGGACCCTATATTGATTTCTTGATTATCACCCAAATCCTCCACTTTCCTCATCAACACGAGCAATGAGTGCGAGGGATGTAGGGGCGGATCAAAGATTAAACTATCACCAGAAAGGGGCAGTAGCACAAGATGACCTTTATCTGGAGGAAGCTTTCACAGCTTTGCATGCACGGGAAGTGTCTTAATAACAGGAGAACTTCCAGAGGCTACTGTGTGGGAGCACCACTCAGGAAAGAAAAGCAAGGGAAATGCCAGGTTTAGGTGATACCACTCCGTAGCGTGATGGGGAGCCTCTGGGTCGGAGAGTACCAAAGGGCAGCAGTGGTGTGGGGTCTTTTATAACTACAGGCCTTATCTTATCTATAGCTAACAGGTGTTGGCTGCACGCAAGCTCTGAATGGATTAAAATCTGCTTACTTGGAATATATTCAAAGCCAATGAATGTGTAAAAATTGAGTTTGGTGCGGCCGGGCTTCTGAGCTAATGGGCTCCAGCCTGCTGTGAAGAAGGAAAGAGAGGCCATCTTTGGCTCCTTTACATAACAATGTCCGTGTTGGAGAATGAATGGGTGAGCCTTTTCAAGTACGGTACAACTGCATTAATAGGAATTTATTTGTGTGATCAAGTAAATGTTTGTGCACCTTCATACGCATGAGTGAACAGGTGACCATGTGCATGGATATGAGCATGTTTGTGTGAGTGAAAATGTAAGCATGTTTATTTGCCTGATATTTTTTGGGGGTGGCCATGCCATGCGGCACAGCTTGCAGGATGTCAGTTCCCCGTCCAGGGACTGACCCCAGGCCACGGCAGTGAAAGTGCCGAGTCCAAACCACTACACCGCCAGGGAACTCCCCTGTCTGACATTTTAAGAGTACTTCTGACCCTTAAACAACAGGGGATTGAATAGCACTGATCCACGTATATGCAGATTTTTTCAATAGCAAATATTACCGTACTACGCGTTTGAGCACATTTCTTTCAGTAAATATGCATGCAATTAGTTGAGTCGGCAGATGCAGAACCCTGGATTCGGAGGAACCACATATACACAGGGTGGACTATACGGTATACGTATTCAACTGCACGTGGAAGGTCCGCGCCCCTGACCACTGTGTCGTTCAAGGGTCAACTACATTAGTGTATTTGAATGAATGAATTTGTGAGTGTATGTGAGTGAATGTGTGAGGCTCTTGGTGAGTGTGAGCACATTCCTAGTTGGGAGAATGTTAACGTGTATGTGAGGGAATGAGTGTAAGTATGTAAGTGTAAGTGACTGTGACTCAATGTGTCAGCACATTCTAGTGAAATGTGAGCAGTTATTGTAAGCAAAGGAGTGTGTGAGCATGTTTGTGCAAGTGAATGTGACCTTGCGCATGTATATAAGCACAGGTGTGCCAGCGAACGTGGGAGCCTAGTAAAATATGAGTTTGTGTGTTGAAGTAAATGGGACTTTTCATATGTATGAGTGAATTCGTGAGCATGTGCACGGATGTTAGCATACTCGTGTCTGTGTGTATGTGTGTGCATGTGAGTGAATGTGTGTTTGTGAGCATGTGAAAGTGGAGTAGATTTCTGTGAGTTAATGTGCAGGTGTGTGTGTGGGAGTATACCTGAGCATCTCTATGTGTGTGAGTAAAATGTCTGAACTCCATGGTAAGCGTGAGCATATGCATTTGTGAGAGTATGAGTATGATGCTGTTTGTAAACACGCTGTGTGTGGGGAAATATGTATGAGTACGCAACTGTGAGCATATATGGGTGTGTGTGAGTGAATGTGGGAGCAAGTTTGAGGGAATGCATGTGTAAGCATGTTTTCATGAGTGAGTGAATGTGTAACTGTTCATTTGTGTAAGCTTCTTAATGTGTGAGTGTATTTCTGTGAATATACGAGAGTATGCTTGTGAGTTTGAGTGTATCTGTGTGTGAAGGTGTGAGCTTTGTGATGACTGGAGAAAATCTGTGTTCAAGTGAATGCATGAAAGTGTGCTGTTTGTGAGCACGTTACTGTGCACATATAAGTGAAACTGAGTGTACTGTTGTCAGCATATATGAATGTCTGTATGTGAATGAATTTGTAAACATGTTCATGGGTTAGTGGACATGTGAGGATTTTGTGTCAGTGAATGTGGGTATGATCATATATGAGTGTGTCTATGCCTGTGAGTTAATTTGTGAGTATACTCGTGAGTCAGTGAATACATTCCAATGTTAAGAGAATTTTTGGCTGTGTGCATATATGTGAGCATTTCTTATTTCTCAGTGAATCTGTGAATGCGTTCACATGAAGAATACGCTGTGGATGTGAGTGAATAGTGATCACTTGTATATGTGAGCATGTTCACATGTGTGTGCAAATGATTATATATAAGGATGTCTATGTGGGTGAAGGAATTTGCAACCATGTTTGTGTGTGCGACTGAGTGTGCATGTGGGTGTGAACATCTTAAGGATGAGCATGCTCGTGCATGTAAGTAAATGTATGAGTGACACAGTGTACGTGAGACATATTCGGGTGGGTGAGTGAATGCACAACCATGTTAATTGAGTATGTTTGTATTGGAACGAATGTGTGCATGTGTCAGTGTGTCTATGAATGGGAGTAAATCTGTGAGCACGTTCATTGGAGTGAATGTGTAACTTGTGGATGTATGTGATCATGTCTGTGTGTAAGAGTGAGTGGAGCCTGTTCACATGTCAGTGTGTTAATGTGTTGCTGTTTCTGTGTGATCACGTGTATGAGTGAATTTGTAAGCATGTGCATGATGGTAGCATGCTCATCTGTAAGTGAATGTGTAACCGGGTTCACTTTTGTGAGCTTGTTAATGCGTGCATCTATTTCCGAGTCAACGCAGGAGTGCATGTGTATGTGTGAATGTTGATCAGATGCATGTACACGACTGTGTTAATGAGGGTACCTGTGAGTTTATGAGCAGGTTCACTGTGTGCATATGTGAACATCTTCATGTTTGTGTGCAAATGACTGTGTGAGTATATACATGTGATCATGTTCCAGTGTCTGAATGAACGTGTAAGCATATCATGTATGTTCATGAACGTGAGTGAATTTATGCTTTGTAGATGTGTTTTTGTACATTTCTGTCTGAGTAAATGTGCAAAAATTTTTATGTCAGTAAATGCGTGAGTATATACATATACACACACATATGTGTGCATATTATTAAAATGCAAGTTTAAGTCAATATAGGAATGTGTGTGTTAATGAATATGTAAACATGCTTGTGTGTAGGGGCCTTTTAATGTGTGTGTTCTGTTGTGTGAGTCAATGCGATTATGTTTGTGTGTGATGAAGTGTGTTCGTTTGTGTGGAAGTGATGTGAGCATGTCTATGTGCAGCTGTGAGTGTGTGTGTATGTGAGTTTGTGAGAGGCTGTGTGAGTGAATATGATCCTGTGTATATGTGAAAGTGTGATCGTGTCCATGCCTGAGCATGAGTGTGTTTGGGGTGTGTGTGAATGTTGTGTTTTAAATAAATGTGAGAGCATGTGTGTTTATGAACATGTAGGCTGTGTGAATATGTGAATGTGTTCACCTGTGTGAACTTGTTCATGCATGAGTGATGTGTGTGTGTGCGCATGTTGTTTTTTAAATAAATGTGAAAGCGTGTCCATGTGTGAATGTGTGAGTGGAGGTAGGGAGTGAGTGTGTGAGTGTGCAGTCATGTCATGTCTGTATGTAAATCGATGAGAATGTGTGTGTGTTTATGTGTGCATGTGAGTGAAAGTGGGAGTGTCCACTTGTTCGTGTGATAATGTGAGCACGTTTGTGTGTCTGGGAATGTTAATGTTTAAGTACGTTCATGTGTGGGTGAATGAGTATACTTGTGTGTTTGAGCATGAACATATGCAAATGAAAGTTTGAACATGTTTGTGTTTTGGGCATGGTAATGTGCAAGTGTGAAAGTTTGTGTGTGTGTTTAAATGAATTTGTGTGTTCATTCATATCTCAGTGTGTGAGCATATGCATGTAAGGGAGCATGTTCACATGTACTAATTAATGTATGAACAAGTTGGTGTGTGTGAAGGTATTAATGTATAATTATTTTTCCTGTGTGCAATTAAATGTGTAAGCAAGTTCATGCATGTGAGCACGATGTACAATTTTAAGTGAAGTTGTGAGTGTATGTGGGTGTATCTGTATATGGGAATTAATCTGTGAGCAAGTTCATGTGAGTGAATATGTCACTATGTTTGTTTGAACGTGTTAATGTCTTCTTGTGCTCATGAGTGTCTCAGCAGCTTTGTGTGTGTGATCGAACATAAGGATGTGCATTTATGTGAACATTTTCCTTTGTGTAAATAAATGTGTAAGGTTTTTGTGTGTTTGAGTATGTTGAAGTGTGAATATGTTCATTCAGTGAATGCGAGAATATGGGTATCTGTGTGAATGAACATGTTAGAATATGTGTAATTGTACTGAAATGTGTGTTAATATGTGTACATTCATGAATGTGACTATGTGATTGTATTCACGTGTGGATTAATATATGAACATGTTTGTGTGTGAGCAAATGGAGTTTTGTGTGTGAGAACATGTTCATGTTGGTGAAAATGTTAACGTCTTAGCTTGCATGACTGTGTGAGTGTCCTGTGATTGGACCTGAGTGCATCTAGGTGTGAGTGAATGTGTGAGCATGTTTGCGCATATACGCATGTTAATGTGAGTGTGCTCATTCGTGTGGATGAATGTGAGAATGGGCTCCTATGGGGGACTGAATGCATGAGTGTGTTCGTGCTGGAATGCTTGTGAGTCTGTAGGTGTATGTTCACGTGCAAGTGGGAACGAATATATGATTTTATGTGTGTGAGACAGCATCAGTGTGTTCACGTGTGTGAGTGGATGTGTGAGTATGAGTGTACGTGAGCATGTCTGTGTGCGAGTGACTGAGTTTGTGAGTGGATGTTATTGTGTCTGTCAGGGTGTGAGCACGTTCTTGTGTGTGACTGAGTTCATATGCACGTACATGTGAGCATGTTCATGTGTGTGAATGTGTGAACTTGTTCACGTGTGAGTGATTGGTGAGTGTGTATGCGTTTGAGCACATTTCTTTCAGTAAATATGCAGGTATGTCCATGTGCGAGCAGGATCATGCGTGAATGAATGCGAGTGTATGAGTCTCTCTATGTGTGAATGTACCAGCATGTTCCTGTGTGAAAACTGTGTGAGCATGTCCACATGTGTGAACATGTTGATGTGAAAATGTAAGAGCGTGTGTAAACATGTTCGTGCGTGAATGTGTCAGCATGTGTGTTTGTGTAAGTGGATGTGTGAGAATGCTTATATGTGTTACAGATTAAATGTGTAAGTGTGAGTGAATGGGTGAGCATGCGTTTGAGTGTGTTCCTTTTTTTTCAGAACCCCATATCCATAGAGTGAACTGTAAGGCACTGTGCACAAAGAAGTTTTTATTTTCTACTGGCTCAAAGCTGTCTTTAACCAGCTCTACAACTAGGCCACATTATTCTCTGTGTATTACATCACAGTGCTGCTATAGAAACATGTGTGACTCTTGTGATTCAACCCGCTGGCTTCACTGCAGGGTAAGTGCCCAGAAGCTGAGCTGCAAAGAGAGAAATGTGTTACTCCAAGCCTAATGCTTCAGAAAGCAAAGTGCTACTGGGAATAATTATCTGAATGACAACTGAGAAGTAAGTGGGTTTCTGTGTTAGGGCAAATCCCAGACTCCAGCATTTAGGGTTACTGTGAACAAGCCCCAGCAATGTGCTTTGTAGGGACAGGGGTTCCTATAAACACAGTCCTTTATTACAACCTTTGGCACCCCTCACATGCCTTTAGAGAATGGAAGCTGTGTAAGACAGTTAACAAACCCCAGCAGGGCCAGGGAGCCAGGGACCCCACCAACCCCAGGGTCATACTTCTCATTCTAGACCATTCAGTGCCACTCAGGCAATTCCATCACTTTTGGGGGAATCCTGAGGACCCTAAAGGGCCAGCACAGAGCCCTGTCCAAGGGCTCCCAGCTGAAACAGCAAATGGGAGCTGGAATGCAGTCCACATTCCCCTCTCAAGCCATGTGCCCTGGCACCTAAATGCAGCCCAGAGGAAGGGAAACTTGTTCTATTTTATCTGCCCAGAGGGGCTGCCTTATGTGCTAGCAGTGATCGGTGTGAGAACTTAGCTAAAGTATCCATACATCTCTAAAAGGAAAATGAAAAGTGTTACGGACTGGGCTTCCCTGGTGGTGCAGTGGTTAGGGATCCGCCTGCCAATGCAGGGGACACGGGTTCAAGCCCTGGTCCGGGAAGGTCCCATATGCCGTGGAGCAACTAAGCCCATGTGCCACAACTACTGAGCCTCTACTCTACAGCCTGTGAGCCACAACGACTGAACCCGTGTGCCACAACTACTGAAGTCCACGTGCCTAGAGCCCGGGCTCCGCAACAAGAGAAGCCACTGCAATGAGAAGCCCACGCACCTCAACGAAGAGTAGTCCCCGTTTGCTGCAACTACAGAAAGCCCGTGCGTGGCAACGAAGACCCAACACAGCCAGAAAATAAATAAAAATAAATAAATTAAAAGGGAAAAAAAGTGTTATGGACTGCATGTTTGTGTACCCCCCAAAATCCATGTTGAAAGCCTAACAGTGTGATGGTATCTGGGAGGTAATTAGGCTTAGATGAGGTCATGAGGGTGGACTCCCCATGGTGAGATTAGTGCCCTTACAAGAAGAGGAAGAGACACCAGAACTCTCTCGCTTTCCACCATGTGAGCACACAGCCAGAAGGCAGTCATCAGCAAGCCAGGAAGAGAGCTCTCACAGGAAACCAAAATGTCCAGCACCTTGGTTTTGGACCTCCCAGCCTCCAGAAGGATAAGAAATAAATGTCTGTTGTTGCCACTCAGTCTACGGGATATTTCTTAGAGTGGCCAGAACTAAGACAAGAAGCCTCCAGAGAAGGTGCCTGCATCCCATCTTTGCAGTGATGACCTCAGCTCCATAAGCTATCACTGTCTCCTCCCTGAAGGCAAGAAAAGTTGTGCGGGTAACCACTTCCCTTCCTCTTTGAACTTCACTGCTCCAGCTTCTCTCTCTCCGCAGTGTCTATGACAGGTTCAGGCTTCAAAGGAAAGACGAAGGAAGGAAGAATAAAAAATGTCTCATTTATTCCTTCACTCCACAATATGGGAGTGCCCCTGTCCTACCAGGTGCTGGGCTGGGTGAAGCCCTCAGCCAGCTGCTTTTCACAACACTGTGGCTTCCAGTTCTCTTGCCCAGACGGAAGCCTGGAAGCTGATTTGCTAGCTTTCCCTGGCTCCTCCTCCTCCTCTTCTCACTGCCCCTTCCTTCTCAAGGAAAAATAAAGCTCCTGTTTGAACCTGAACAGGACAAAGTTCCTAAGGCTTCTGCTTGTGAACTCGTGGGGGAAGAGGAAGAACGGGTTAAACCCTGAGGCTCTCCTCCACCTCACACACAAAGACAGGTTCGACTCAGTCCAGTGGGAGGCCTCACAGGGAGATCTAGGGGTCCCTAAGCTCTGAAGCCCTTGGCCCAATCTCCCTGAAGCCCTGCTTGAGAAGAGGAACAGGTGTGATGGCAGGTGACTTTCACAGGGTAGGTGCCACTGCCTGGATCCTGCTTGCCGCTGATAACCTCACAGACCTGGGGATGGGCTCGGGCTCAACTTGCCCGTGGAGCAGGCAATGGTTCACATGGGTTTTCAGTGCTCTTGAGACTACCACTTATCTCCAGGCAGTGTCCTCCTTCCTGTCCTCACTGTTCTTTACCCTCATCCCTCATCCTCTCTGTCTTGACTTCTCTACTCAACTCTGTCCAGTGTCAGCTCTCATTCTCCTGCTGCCTCTTTCTTCCTTCAATTAAAGCAATTCAAAATGTAAGCCGGTATGTTCACTCCTTGATTCCTAGAGTCTCACTCTCTTCCACAATCAGGTTGCAAATCTCTACCCTGGTGCTCTTCTCCCAGCGTGTTACCCCCAGCAACTTTAACCTTGTCCCCGTGGTACTTATGGGTCCCTGGCAGATGCTCACCTTCCTCTTCTCCTGCCCCATTGGGCTGAGCTTCCTTCCTCTCCAGAGCATGCATGCTGCTGTTGCAGACCAGGCAGGGAAGTTACCTCCTAGGACACACACCTTGCACCACAGTGTTCGGCTTCCTTCTCCACTTCCCCCAGCACTGCCAGGCACCCCAATCAGAGAGCAGCTGCCCCACCATCTGGCCTCCCTGCTCCCCAAATACACACACACACACACACACACATGCACACACACACACACACACACTCACACACGCGACAGCCCCAGACTTAGCGCCTGCGGTGCCCACTTCTGTCTAAAGAAAGTCCAAAGTTGTTCTTGTACTGCCCTCTTCATGGAATATTTGGCCAAAGCTATCCAGGGACCTCCTTTTCCTCATATGTCCCACGTCTGCATTCCAAAAATGGTTAATGTAACCCACCCCCTCCCACCTTAGGCATCAGGTGTAAATAGATCAGAGTCTGAAAGATGGTGATGAGGAGCCTCAGAGATAATGCAGATTCTCCACACCTCACAGTCCCCAGATCTTGGCCCTTGCCCCTGCTCCCTCCTTCTGGCTCCGGATGCCTGCTGAGATGCTACCTTGCTTAAAACGATGGTAGAATGTGCTTGGTGTTTTTCAACTGTGGTTGTTGGTCTCTGCTGAGATATAGGAGAACATGGAAAGGCGGAAATGAGGCAGCTACTCCCTGACACCGACCAGTGTTTGGGCCAACTGACCCAAACGATATCATACAAGGGGCAGGGGCTGTGCTCTAACACCTGAATTCCTCTATACCCAGCCCTCTAGCCCTCGCTCTCCTCCCTAAGGTCCCCACCTAGAGCCACTGCCATCCTTGTAACGTAAGGCTACTGAAGGAGCTTGCTTTCTGCCTTCCCCACCCCAGCCTCCCAGCCCCTAGGTATACACACTCGCACTTTGGAATATGTGCGCCACACCTTAACCTCTCACACGCTGGTGAGAACAATGCAGCAAAGGGAAAGCAGCAGTCAAGTGACCCACCTCCAAAGCCCAGGGCCCAGGGCAATGGCCTTGGTTTTCAAGGTAGCTCCCAGGGCAAACATGGTGCCCTCACTGGTCTACCCCCAAGCGCCAAATCCTCACAGCTCTGTGCTCTTTAGGGTGGAGGCACCGGATATTCAAAAGACTTGCATTCATTTCCACAAATACGAACGATGAGCGCTCATTAGCCCCTCAGAGTTAGTATCTAGTTCAACCTCCCATAGAACCTCTAATTAATGTACCCTTCCTTTTCTCTGTCATTGGCTTAGGGTTCCTGGGTGTCCCCTGGGCCAAAGAATACTACTGGACAGAATACTGGTCTTAGGGTAGGTTTCCTGTCACTTCAAGCTGTGTGGCCCAGGCTAGCTGCCCTTTCCAAGGGGAAGGCTAGGAGGGAATACAGAAAGAAACTGACTCATTGCCTTTGTGGTGGTTTGTATTTCTGCTTCTTTGTCATTTCTCATCTCTGCTCTAGAAATCTGAATGCTAGGCTAAAGGATTTGGATTTTATTGGACAGCTAAAGTCATCAGAAGTTCTTGACATAATCAGCATTGATTTATAAAGACCATGCTGATTGCAGTGTGCTGAATGGATTAGAGGGACAAATGCTAATATTGGGGAGACGACAGGATGGGAAGTTGTTGCAGAAATTCACTAGGAAGATGCCCAAGGCCTGATCCAGGGCTGGCTCATGATCAACAGATAAGGACAGAGTTGGGATGTTTTCTGGAGGTAGAACCAATACAACCTGGTGGGAGTTGAAGGCCTGGGAGGCAGAGGGGCAAGCACCTGGGGCCCGGGTAGGTGAAGCAGACTACACAGAGATCATGTGCTCAGTTTTGAACAAACTCCATAGGGTGAGTACCCAGGGTGCAGAGAAGGTGTGTTCAAGTGCCCTCCCCATGGAGCCTGACAGATGGAGCAGAAAATTCGACCTCGAGCACCACAGCGCCCTCCAGCCTGCACACCCATTTCTGTGGGTAGTGCTCCTCCACTCACACCAGGGAGTGTACTACGCGTGTGGGACCTTCTCAAGGGAGTGTGGAGCGAGCAGAATGCCTCGTGCACGTGAAGCCAGAGAAGTGGGAAAAATTGCAGGGTCAGAGCAAAAGGCCTGGAGGTTGGGAGCCCAGGAGTATCCCCAGTGCAGGTCTCTGCAAGTCAGGAACGTGGGATCTCGAGAGGCAAAGGTGTAGAGCCTGGGAGAGGACCACTGGTAAGCTTACGTGGTGGGCTGCCTTCCTGTGTTTCAGCTCTAGTCAACAGAAGAACCTCAGGTGTCTACACATGAATTTATCCACAAAACAAGAACAGACTTACAGACAAAGAGAACAGACTTGGGGTTGCCAAGGTGGTGGGGGGCGTGGTGTAGGGGAGGGAAGGATTGGGAGTTGGGGACTAGCAGATGCAAACTGTTATGTATACAATGGATAAACCACAAGCTCCTACTGTATAGAACAGGGAACTATATTCAATATCCTGTGATAAACCATCATGGAAATGAATATGAAAAAGGAGATATATATACATATATATATATATATATATATAAAACTGAATCACTTTGCTGTGTACCTGAAACTAACACAACATTGTAAATCAACTGTACTTCACTAAAAAAAAAAAAAAAAAACACCCTCAGGCGTCTATGAGCTGTTTACCTCCAATATGGGGACTCAGATGGATACCGTATCTCATCAGCATCCTGTCCAAAACCTTCTGAACCACTTTCATTTGCATAGTTTTTGCTGAAACAGAGAAGTCACCGGTCATCAGTAAAGGCCACATTGTTTCCCAGAGGACAAACAGCAGAGAATACCGCAGCTGTCACCTTTCCAGGGCTTTCCCTTCTCCTGCACACATGCAGACATGTATAGTCGTATGTGTACACGTTCTCTCCCCCACCCCCTTCTCTCCCCACGGTGAGTCAGCCAGAAGCACGCAGTGAGGCAGACTCCTCCTCCCCCGCCCCAGCTTTTATCCAGAGGATGGGGCACAAAGACTGGGTCCACACTACCAAGCAGGATGAGGGGCTGGGGGAGCGGGGGCCGGCATTCTGGGAAGTGGAGAGGAGAGGAAGCAGGCAGGGGGCAGCCCTCAGAAAAATGCATTATTACCTCAACCCCCTAAAGAGCCCCAGTTTGTAATCAGCAATGGACACAGCTCTCCAGGTCGGTGGCTGTCCTTTCAGGGGCAGCTGACTGCCCCAGGAAAAGTGCTCTTCCGCCCTCAGTGCCCTCCTCAGCTGAGCTAACCAGTCTACGTTCTCCAGCACAAACTCACATTTCCCCACCTGCGCATTTCGCTGTCATACCCATGTCATCCTTGCTCTCGTACACCTCTGTTTTTAGGGATGGGCATATGGCTTGACACAGAGAGAGAACCTCTGGCCCTCACCCAACAAAGTCATTTCACACTCTTAGGCCTCAAGGCTGTCTTCTCAAAGACATTCACTCTGGGAGCTGGCATTTCTCTCACTAATCATGTATTTCCAGCCTGGAGGTGTCTTGGCGGAGTATATGCAAGTAGCCAGCCAGAGCCCTGCAGACAGCTGGCCTTTCCAAAGCTCTCTGATGTGCTCACCCAACACACCTGAGACCTTCAGCAGGGCTGTCTCCTCCCAGAGGGCATGGGAATGGGAACAGGCCCTGAGCATCACTGTCATCCTAATGTACTCTCACACGCTGACCAAGGAACATCAGTCCCTGCAATGTGTGTGCGTGTTACTATATGTCCTATAAAGTCACCACAAGTCATGAATCACTGACTACTAAACCACTGCTCCTAGGGAAAATACAGGGTTAGGTTCCTGCGAGCCTCTGGTTACAACACTTTCATCAACCAATCAATATATAAACTTGTTTTATGTCTGTTTCTGTTTCAATTTACAATTTAATCCAATTAGAAATCCAGAATTTACTAAAAGAATGTATATTAACAAAATGCTAAAAGTGCCTTCCAACAAAAAAACTCTAGAATGTGTCCAAGTCTAAATCACTGGACACTCCCAGTAGTGTCTCCAGAGGTTCCTTCATTGTTGAGGCTTTAGTAACCTCTCCTCTTGCCCCCTGGCATCTCTGAACCACACATGATGGCTGTATGTTGCCCATGGGCTACTGAGGCAAGAAACTGCCCTTCGTTGCCTTGTATTATAAACCATTAGAGTGGCAACTGTCAGCCACCTACCAGGCCATCCTCAAAATAGAGTTTCTCACAGACCCTGAGCCTGTGACCCTGTGTACCCAGGTGCCCAGTATGCCTTGGATCATGGAACCAGCACCCCAAAACCTCAGCATGGTTACTGAGGCCTCCTTGACACCGGATAGCTTTCTGGCATATCTTTCTTGCAAGAGGGAATGGCCTCACCTGTCCTTAGTCCCTTGCCAGATGAGACAGTGGTAGAAGAAATCACCTCTCTCCCAGACCTCTTGGCTACCTGGGGAGCCCCTTGGAATCAAGTGAGTGGGCAATATTGGGCATTGTACACTACATATGGTATAGTCACCATCATCCATATTACTGCTGTCGATCCCTTAACCAGATGCCTATGCTAAAGGACAGGACCAAAGAGTCAGCTCAATTGACCAAACTTCAGTCATTTTAGTATTGGATGCCCTGGCTAACAAATGGGCCCATCTGTACATTTTTATAAACTCTTGGGCCACTGCCTAAACGTTGTCCCCTCTGAGGTAAAGAACTCTGGGAATCACTTGCCTCACAGATACCCAAAATATAGATCAAGATGTTAGGGACTGACAGAATGGCCATCATCAAAAAATCTACAAACAATAAATGCTGGAGAGGGTGTGGAGAAAAGGGAACCCTCCTACACTGTTGGTAGAAATGTAAATTGATACAGCCACTATGGAGAACAGTACGGAGGTTCCTTAGGAAACTAAACATAGAACTACCATACCACCCAGCAATCCCACTACTAGGCATATACCCTGAGAATACCATAATTCAAAAAGAGTCATGTACCACAATGTTCATTGCAGCTGTATTTACAATAGCCAGGACATGGAAGCCACCTAAGGGTCCATCGACAGATGAATGGATAAAGATGTGGCATATATACACAATGGAATATTACTCAGCCATAAAAAGAAACGAATTTGAGTTATTTGTAGTGAGGTGCATGGACCTAGAGTCTGTCAGAGAGTGAAGTAAGTCAGAAAGAGAAAAACAGGGACTTCCCTCGTGGCGCAGTGGTTAAGAACAGCCTGCCAACGCAGGGGACACGGGTTCGTTCCCTGGTCTGGGAAGATCCCACATGCCGCGGAGCAGCTAAGTCCGTGCGCCACAACTACTGAGCCTGCACTCTAGAGCCCGCGAGCCACAACTAGAGAAAGTCCATGCGCAGCAACGAAGAACCAACACAGCCTAAAATAAATAAATTTATTAAAAAAAAGAAAGAGAATAACAAATACTGTATGCTAACACATATAAATGGAATCTAAAAAAAAAAAAGTTCATGAAGAACCTAGGGGCAGGACGGGAATAAAGACGGAGACCTAACAGAGAATGGACTTTAAAATATGGGGAGGGGGAAGGGTAAGCTGGGACAAAATGAGAGAGTGACATGGACTTATATACACTACCAAATGTAAAAGAGAAAGCTAGTGAGAAGGAGCCGCATAGCACAGGGAGATCAGCTCGGTGCTTTGTGACCACCTAGAGGGGTGGGATAGGGAGTGTGGGAGGGAGGGAGATGCAAAAGGGAGGAGATATGGGGATATATGTATATGTATAGCTGATTCACTTTGTTATAAAGCAGAAACTAACACACCAGTGTAAAGCAATTATACTCCAATAAACATGTTATTTAAAAAAAAAAGGTGTTATGGACTGGGACTTCCCTCTTGGCGCAGTGGTTACGAATCCGCCTGCCGACGCAAGGGACACGGGTTCGTGCCCCGGTCCGGGAAGATCCCACATGCCACGGAGCGGCTGGGTCCATGAGCCATGACCGCTGAGCCTGCACGTCCGGAGCCTGTGCTCCGCAACGGGAGAGGCCACAACAGTGAGAGGCACGCGAATCAAAAAAAAAGAAAAAAACAGAATCCGCCTGCCAATGGAGGGGACACGGGTATGAACCCTGGTCCGGGAAGATCCCGCATGCCACGGAGCAACTAAGCTGTGCGTCACAACTACTGAGCCTGAGCTCTAGAGCCCGTGAACCACAACTACTGAGCCCAAATGCGTCAACTACTGAAGCCCGCACACCTAGAGCCCATGCCCCACAACAAGAGAAGCCACCATGGTAAGAAGACCGTGTACCTCAACGAACAGGAGCTCCCATTTGCCGCAACTAGAGAAAATCCGCACAGCAACAAAGACCAAACACAGCCAAAAGTAAAAAAAAAAAAAAAAAAAACAAGATGTTATGGACTGAATTCTGTTGCCCCAAATTCGTATGTTGAAGCCCTAACCCCAGTGTGACTATATTTGGAGATATGGCCTCAAGGTTAAACGAGGTCATAAGCTTGGAGCTCTAATCCAACAGGGGGTTATCCCTATAAAAAGAGGAACAGACACCACAGAGCTCTCTCTCTCCCCACACTGAACAAAGTAAAGGCCATGTGAGGACACAGTGAGAAGCCAGCTGTCTGCCAAGGACAAAGGTCTCACCAGGGTATAAATTCTTTTAGCAAATTCTAGACTTCCAACTAGATTGAACTGTGGACCTTTGTATCAATTTAAATTGTTTCCTCCCTCTGTATTCAAGTTTTCTGATTTCTTTCTCTCTGATTCTTTTTGCTTGTTTGTTTGTCACTGGAAGTACTGTGTGTGTGTGTGTGTGTGTGTGTGTGTACGTGTGTTTGTGTGTGTGAGGGTGTGTCCTCTCTAATCTGCTCATATTTATAGATTTCTTCCTTCAGAGAGCATCAAACCAGTTTCATTAGGGTTAGGAGCCTCCCCTACGGCAATGGTTGCTTAATAAGTTTTAAGGACTCTGGCTTAAGTTGGGTTTAATTTCATCACTGTGTCACCAAAGTGCCATGGTTGCTTTTCCCTATCATTAGGATGATCAGGATTTTTACTGCAACAGAGGCATATGCAAAGGAGTGGCACAGCAGAAGATTGCTGGGCCCCCAAGCCAGAGGTGGGTGGACTGAAACCATCTTCTGCTATGGTGCTGTCACTTGCGCTGCATGGAATTATTATTATTATTATTTTGTCTTTTCTCTCTATACAAATTCCCTCAGAATATTTTAGATTTCTAGCAGGGCAAATTTACAGCTGTGGGTTTTATCTCCATTTAATCATGAGTGGTCCAGACCATTTGGGGGCTTATGGGGACAGGTTCGGAGGCACACTGACCCACCTCTTGGGCAGCCCAGGAGAGGAGGACATCGCAGGCCATGCAGGACACGTGGGGGTTGCATTCTGGAACAGCGTGAACCAGAAGGCTCTGTGGGAGGCGGGCTTTGCAGTACTAAGAGGGTGAGGTACGCCCTGGTGCCTAAGCAAGGATGTGATTGGCTTGTTTGAATCGTTCTGCTGGCTGACAAGGAAACACTATTCAGGGGTAAGAAGCAGGAATGCATCCGGTGCATTTAATAAGAAGGGTTGTTGCTAGAGGACCCTATCTGGCGGAGCAGAGTGGGGAGCGGAATCTGGGATTAGGCCGTTCGAGGCCCTCCCAGTTTTACCAGCCGTCAACTCAGCACGGAATACTAACTTTAGCCCTCACCGCACCATCACCCCCTCCCCCCGCGCACTCACACACAGGGGCCAGTATACCTGGCTGAGGAGAACTCAGGCCCTGGAGATGGAGGGGTGGACCCTGGGGCGGTAGCTCCCCGACCCCCGCCATTTCAGCGCTATTAGGTACCACAGCAACACAGGGGCTGAAACAAGGGGGCTCCATCGCAGCTGCACGTGCCCAGCCCCACCACCAACTCCTCTACGGACTGGCCAGCAGGCAGCGCGCGTGGGCAGCGGTTCAGAAGCCCAGGCCCACGTCTGCTCCAGCCGCCTCCTTCTAAGAGGTCGCCCACTCACCCTCTGCCCGCCCAGCTCACGGCAGCCTGGCGACCCCACTCACCAATCAAAGAAGTCCAGAACGACGTCAGGAACATCAGGCGAGGAGAGGTCAGAAGCCAAAGTGGAATTTCCAGCTGGGATTGGGGTCGTCGCCCGCCAAGGGCCGGGTCCTGATGAGGAGTAGGCGCACAGCGGCCCGCCGCATGTCGGGACGCCATAGCTCCGACCGTCCGAGGACGCTCGAGAACGCTGCGGAGCGGGAGGCCGACAGACGACGGGGGGCGCGGGATAACCAAGAGGAGCGGGGCGAGGAGGTCGTGCTACTGCAAAGAGCCGCCTGTAAGGTGAGAACATCGAGGCCAAGGGGAGCGCGGAGGGTGGGGGGTCGACCAGCGGCCCTGAGCCAGGGAGCGGCAAGAAGAGCAGCAGCCCAGCAACTTCACTCCACGCAGCACCCCGACCACAAACCCAGCCGCTGCAGACAGCTCGGGGTCTGACGCACTTCTGGCAAACGCTGGGCGGGCCTGAGGCCCGGCGCACAACTGGCTCCGCCCACCCCGATGGCAAGCGAGCTTCGCCAATCAGGCAGGCGCCGGGAGCCTTTCAACGAGCTGCACGGTCCCGCCTCCTACCACAGCCTGTGTGCCGCCCAGCCCTCTGCTCCTTCTGGCGTCTGCAGTCATTCCCGGGTCAGCCGCAGTTCCAGCTCCCTGGCAGCTGGAGAGCTGGGCCGGGGGTCGGCGGCGTGGGGCACCCCGCCCTGCACCTCCCCTCTGCAAAAACGCAAAATGTGCTTTTCACTTGGAACAGCGTATCCCCAAGAGTTTGCTTTTTGTGGTGAAAGTAGTAATTTGACCACCCAGGCTCAATCTGCATTTTGAAAATACTGGACACCTTTGAGGAATCAGGACCTAGTTGACTGGTGGTCATTCCCTGACCCTCGGGCCTCCAGTGAACCACACTGCCTGTCCTCTGGAAGGCATAGAGGAGGTTCAACCAGTGCGTCTTGTGACACGGTTCTGGCCCATCATCAGGACCGAAATTGGGCTCCAGGAGCCCCCCTCCCATAGCTAAGGGATGCACAGTTGAAGTGAGGGTTCTTGGCTGACAGCATTGAAGGGGAAAAGAAGGCAACGGTCAGTGTATGGGATCTTCAAGGCAGTGAGCCCCCGGAGAGCAGGCCACTCTAATGCTCCAGCATTCTGGCCCCGCATGTGGGGGAAAAAAGCCTTACATTTTTGCTAGAGGGCTTCTCTTCTTTCCGCTACCCTGAACATTGCCACATAGAGTAGAAGTATCTCAGAGAAAGAGGAAATGCTTCCACTCATTCACTACCCTTCATCCTTCCCATCTCAGGTACCTTGATGAAGCAAGATCAGACTGATTCACTTTGTTATAAAGCAGAAACTAATAAAAAAATAAAAAAAAAATAAAAAAAATAAAAAAAAAAAAAAGAAAGAGGCTTCTTCAGAGCACATAAGCCACATGGGCAATGAACAGATAGACCTCAGTCATATTCACCAGCGCTGGACCTCGTGAGGCATGCCATGTAAAAGTGTTGAAATCAAAATGGATTTCAGGTTCACTCTTGGTCAACTAGAATATTCAAACAAACATTCCCCCCCTTCCCCTTTCCTTCAGTATTTGGTGAAAAGAGCTGGGACCGCTTGTGTCCAGCATATTGCACAGCTTTACTTGCATGGAACTCTCTGGGGTGGCTGAGTGTTTTGTACAGCTAAAAATTTAACTCTTTACCCCACCTCGACCTCTTCTCCAGGACCCCCTTTCTTTTCCTTTTCTTTTTTTTTTCATTTTTTTTTTTACCGTTTTAGAATCACACGTTTTTAAAACGTGTCTCTTAATTTCCTTCCTTCTCCTATCCAGCAGAACATCTTCACACCTTCGTTTTCCCTCTCCTTTCCCCCTTTTTCTTTCTATTGCAGTAAGTGCTTTCTTCTCACTTACGGGGCGGATCCGCATAGAACTAACCCACTTACTTATGTGGGGGATCCCTCTATAACGAACCATCACAACAGCAGTGGGTCAGTTGAGCCCAGCCCTACTGCTCTTAATCCTGCACCCCTTGTCTCTGGTCACTCAGGTATCCTCGTAGAGACAATACTTGCTTGTCAAAAATGAAAAGGCCATTTCAGATCACTTTGTCCAAGCATCTGAATTGTATATGGGCGGGGAGGGGTGGGGACTGAAGCCTAGACAAGGAGGGTGGATGGGACCAAGGTTACACAGTGGCAAAGTCCGAAATTGGAACCCTATTTCCAGGTTGGCCTACTTCCAGAAAAGTGTGTTTTTCCAGTGAAAGTCAGCTTTCACTGTTATTTCAGGCAGCCACAGGCATGTGGGAATTGTTTTGTTTGAAAGCAGGTTATTCCTATTCCTGGAATCAAATTCTGCACTCAGTGTCTCAACTGACAGGTAAAGGAAGCCTCAAGTTTTTTTCCTAGGCATCCTTGTGACTATGCAGATGGCCAAACACTTGATGGCAAAAATGAATTTATTTCCAGAGCTTATGTCCCACACTCCCATGACAAACAGCCCCAAAGGCAGCAAGGAATATGAAAAAGCCAGTACAATTTGTACTTGTTGAGTTTTTGTCTAGTTCATTTATTAGAATGTACATAAATAAACACATTGAATGGAATTAAACATGAATATGGAATCATGGTGTAGAGGACATAGCACTGACCTAGGGGTTCGCCCATCTGATTTCTGACCCAGCTCTGACATAGGACTGCAAATATTCCAGTTTGTCTAGAGTATAAGGTGGTTTGGGTGGTAAGGCAAGAGGTAAAATAGGTAAGAAGCAAAAGAATAGGTAGCACCTGCCCTAATGAGGGCCACACATTCAGTGCACAGGAATACCTCCTCGATGAATAAGTGAAGCTAAGAAGGAGAGTTCTATTTTACTTTTTTACTTATAAACAGCAAACATTTATTTTTCACAGTCCTAGTAGCTGGTTAGTCCAAGATCAGGGCACCATGAGACTTGGTGTCTG
This sequence comes from Hyperoodon ampullatus, assembly GCF_949752795.1. Lineage (NCBI taxonomy): Eukaryota > Metazoa > Chordata > Mammalia > Artiodactyla > Ziphiidae > Hyperoodon > Hyperoodon ampullatus. The sequence continues at coordinate 91,453,232 of NC_136913.1, read as the reverse complement.
GTAAAAGCCACTTCCTGGATGATAAATGGCAACTACTCGCTATGTCCTCACGTGGTGGAAGGGGCAAAGTATCCCTCTGGACCCTCTTAAATAAGGCACTAATCTCATTAATGAGGGCTCCACCCTTATGAACTAGGCACCACCCAGGGACTCCACCTTGTAATACCATTATCTTGGGGATTAGGATTTCAACACATAGATTTGGGGGAAATGCAAACATTCTATTTAGGACACCTAAGCAATTTCCATACTGCCCACAAAGTGCCATGTCTAAACCCAAATAAAATCACATCATTTTCTGACTTTAATAAGTTCAAAGTCTTATGATTGACTGGCAGAGAACTTTTCTTCTTCAACCTTTCTCTCCAAACCTATTCCATATACTCCATTTTCCATCTGCATCTCTTCTTTTTTTTAAGTTAACTTTTATTGAAGTATAATGGCTTTACAATGTTGTCTTATTATCTGCTCTACAGCAACGTGAGTCAGTTATATGTATACATATATCCCCTCTTTGTTAGATTTCCTTCCCATTTGGATCACTGCAGAGTACTGAGTACAGTTCCCTGTGCTATACAGTAGTTGCTCAGAAAGAGAGTTTTAGACCTGATTGTCCAAACTAAGGAATTTGATTTCTATCTTACATTCAACAGTAAGCTTTTGGAGAATTTGTGCAGGAAAATGACACCATCAGGAAGAAACTTTCAGTTACTTTCTGGAGGAAGAACTAGAACAAACAGAGACTGGGGACAAGGAGAGAAGTTAGGAGGGTGGTGCACACCTCTGCTTCCAGTCATGGCAGGCTAAGTCATTTGCACTCACCATCCCAATGAGGACAACTAAAAAATACTGGGTGAAATGTGAAAAAGAAATTATCTTCATTAAGCGCTAAGAAACTCTGAGGCTAAAATCTAGAAGAAAGCAAAAACCCAAATAGGAAAGCCCAGCACTCAAAGCCACTTTTGCCTGAGGGCATTAGCAAATCCAGAAGAAAGAATTGTGACACTGAGCTGTGGTTTTGGTGGCCTCATGGAAAAGAGACGAAAAGTTGAAGTTCTCATCCCCAGTGAGTAGATCTGATAAGCCCTCCAGCCACTCTAAAATAAGTGGCTAACCATTTAGGATAATGGTGAACCAGAAGCAACAAGCCCTGGCATGGACTTGCAGTCTAGATATCCATCACCAGATTGACCCAAGGAACTTCAAGCCCTGAACTTGGATTAAAGTGGTCTTGGACAGGTAGTGACCCCAGGCATTTTGCAGCAGAAAGTAAAAATGCTCTCTGCAGGAAGGTTCTGTCTTCCTATGCCTGAAATCAGTCTGATAAATAATTTTTCAATAATATATTGGCACATAGTCAAAGATAAGTGGACACATAAGCAAAAAAATACATTGTAAATGACAGCCCAAAGAAAAAATAGACAATGAAAACAAATTCACAGATATTTCAGATATCCGAATTATGAGACACAGACTACAATCACTATGGCCTACTATAGTTCAAAAATGTTTAAAAAGCTTCAAAATATTTTCAGGGAACAGAAAATCCTAAAAAGTGGCATAGCCTATTTCAAAAAGAATCAAATAGGACATCTAGGACTAAACAATATAACGATTGAGGGTTTAATGGATGAGTTTAACAGAAGGCTATACATAATCATTAGATGATGATAAATGTGATGAAGAGAAATAAAGCTAAGAGAGAATTACTGAATTCGAAGATAGACCAAAGAAATCATCCAGAATTTTGCCTGGAGAAATGAATTATATGAAAAAATAATGTAGGATAAGAGACACAATGAATAGAGTGAAGAAGTCTAATATACATTTAATTTAAATCCTGGAAGGACAGAAGTGAGAAATGGGAAAGAAGATGATGGCCAGAAATCTTCCAGAGCAGATGAAATGCACCAATCCACAGATTCTAGAAGCCCAGTGAATTCTCAGCAGGATAAAAAACAGATATTCACTCCTAGACACATCATAATGAAAGTGAAGGAAATCAGAAAGAATGAAGGCTATATTAATGATCCAAGTTAGAGATAATGAATCTTGACCTTGGGCAGGAGCAGAAGAAATAAAGACAAGGGGATGGGCCTCTACACGCTTGCCTTAAGAATACCTTTTGCTCAGACTTACCATGAACGACTATTTTATAAACATTCTCCATTTCATTCTTCATTAATAAAATAATTTGCTAACAAATCTATTTGTTAGAGCAACCTGACACCTAGGAGCTGTTTAAATTTTCTTAGTCATACATGAAAGGTCGTCATCTTATAAGTATGTCATCTCATGGGCTATGAAAGGGGTGAGTATTCTCCATAGGAATTATGACGCTTAATTTTATGTGTCACCGTGATTGGGCTAAGGAAGAATTTCAAGTGCATCAACCTATTCCAGGAGCTATTAGGTCTGGAAAAGCTTCTGTGTGGATCTGCAGATCCTATTTAGGAGTAAGCTATAGAAATGAAGTCAGAGTGACCTTTCTTGTGTTCCATTTTTTTTTTTTCCCGGTACACGGGCCTCTCACTGTTGTGGCCTCTCCCGTTGCGGAAAACAGGCTCCGGATATACAGGCTCAGTGGCCATGGCTCACGGGCCCAGCTGCTCTGCGGCATGTGGGAACCTCCCAGACCGGGGCACGAACCCGTGTCCCCTGCATCGGCAGGCGGACTCTCAACCACTGCGCCACCAGGGAAGCCCTCTCGTGTTCCATTTAATGCAAACATATTAAGAGAGCATCTTTACACTGAAATGCATTATTATGGCAACTTGCTTATACAGAACTTCACTTTGAATTTATTAAAAATAAATGGAAATGCTCATTTCACCTTGAGGATTATGTGTGGACCTTAATTGACAAAATGTACTCTCTACCCCATCCCACTGATCAGAAAATGGCCACCCTCCTCCCCAGGACGAATAATAATCATTTAATCCTCACTTCAGCTCTGTAAGGTAGGTATTATTCTTCCCATTTTCCAGCCGGGAGGGGAGATGATATAGTAGATGTCAGAGGTTAGACTCTGAAGCCAGACTGCCTGGGTTGGAATTTCACCTGTGCTACCCACTAGCCGTGGAATCTTAAGCAAGTTACATAGCTTCTCTGTGCCTCAGTTTCCTCATCTCTAGAGAAAGATAATATTAGGACTTCTTTAGAGGCTGCAATGAGTTAATTCATGGAAAGCACCTAAATTATTATGGCCAATCATACAATCAGTGCTCCAAAAATGGAAAATCTACTTGTTCTAGACTTACGAGGCCATTTTTTTGTGGCCACTTAATAGCACGAATGAGAAGGAAAAATATGCATCCCTGAAGCCGACTAGAAGAAGAAACATGGGTCATGGGAGCAGCCTGGCCTTATTATCCATAGTTCCTGAAATGAGCTGTGTGACCCTGACTGGGGGCAGGGGGAGGTGTCTACAAGGGTTGGAGAAGGCACTCCAGGCGGAGCCAGTGCCTAAGATATGTCCCAAATGTGTCTGCCCAGCCAGAAGCTCCTGGAATCCCGGAGATGAGAAAAGGCCCTTTCCCACACAGGCTCCAGGAAGCATTTAGAACCCCAAGGAATATACAAATTACTAAGCTCAATGAATCACAATAAATTCACTTTAAAAGTACTAGTTTACCCTCTTAATTTACAAGTGGCAATGTATGAAGCAACTGTTTGTTCATCATAGTTTTTCTTTGGGAGACCTGAAGCAGTTTCTGGCTTACCCAGTAGGGATGTCAAACCCCTGAGTGACATGCAACCACCTTATCACCTTACCTTATAATTTCTAATGGCTGGACTTTATGTTCTGTTGTCATCACAGAATGTAAATGGTTTCAACTATAACTTTGTTCAAAGCCCTTAGTCCATATCAAACTACCTTCCCCTTTACTTTTCAGTTAAGACTCTCAAGAAGTTCCTAGAGCAGCTTCAGCATTTATACCTTTCTGTCAGCAGCTTTGTCTCAGATATTCATGTGGATACAGCCTTGTTCACAATTGAGCCCAGGGCAAAATGCAGAATGTCTTTGTGTTTCTGATTTACTATAATGAGGGATAAGTGTGCTTAGGGCAATCACTCCCAGGGAGAGCAAAGGGGAAATTTAGCAGAACATAATGTGTGTTGACTTGAGTAAGCCTCAGTCCCGTGCCCCTCCCTTGGGGTTGGATTCCAGTTTCTGACCACCCAAATGTGTTCACAATGCACACTGGAAGATGTAGCCCCATCTGGCAACACTGGAAATAAGCAAGGAGTCATAGGGCCCCTTAATACAGAGGAATTCCCCAGGTCACTGAGTTGGTGAACTCAAGGTGATCCGGTATTCCTCCATTCCTCATGATAGCAGTATTTATTGAGAGAGAACCATATGCCAGGTCTTGTGCCATGCACAGCCACACACACGGTCTGCCCCCAGGGAAACAACTCTTTATTAGAAATATAGATGATGAGCCAAGGAATTCCAAAACACATGGTGCAGTGATATACATAAGAGGGGCTCCTGAACCAGGCTTGAGGGTTTGCAGAGAAAACTGGATGTCTGGGGCAGGAGTGAAAGGAAGTATTAATCTTCACACTTTTATGTCTTTCCCTCAACCCTGCCATAATTTATAGACAAGTCCTATTTTCTGAGTAAAATATAAATCCAACCACTTTCTAACACCTTGCTTTTGTCACTCTGGTCCAAGCTCCCATCGTCTCTCAGGTGGACTACTCCAATAGCCTCCTAATTGGCTTCCCCACTTCCAGTTTTATATCCTGTGGCAAATATCATAGGTTAGCTCACTTGGCTCCATTACAATCCCAATCACAGCAGGTAAGGCTTGATCGAGGTTGCAGACCAAGTCTACATTTCCTGAACTCCCGCCCTTATGGCCTGGGTTCCACACATAACTTAGCCTCTGGCAAGCAGATAATAAACCCCCATGAGATTTGGTAGGAGCAGGAAGGTGGAGTCTATGCTGCTTCCTCTGTGGTTTCTGGTTTCTCTTAGTGAGCATGGGCTCAGAAACTTTCGCTTCTACTGCAGCAGTAATAATAGAGGTCCCAGGGTACAGTTCCTAGTTTTGTGGGTATCAAAAGGCAAGGCATGGGACATCAACTTTGTATAGATGGAGAAGGAGGCAATGTGGTCTCAAAGCCAAAATTTGTGATGCTCTCAGCAGAAACAGAGTGGTCCAATGTCTTCTTCACTTTCCACCCTCCTGATTGTACCAGTTCTGGGGTATTATTCAAGAAAACAATTCTGGAAATTATAACTACTACTTGAGTTAAAACAAACATGACCACCCCCCCGTGCAAAAGTCTCTCGTGCTTTTCCCTCATACACCCAGGTATTTTGTAGGCTCTTGTAATTTATTTATGCATGCCTGTTTTTGTACTTTGTAAAAATGGCCTCCTATAGAATGTATTCTTGTGTGTGTCTGTTCTTTTTTTTTTTTGGCTTGATATCTTGATTCATAAGATTCATCTATCTTGTATGTAGCCAAGTTTGTTCATTTTCTTTGCTGTATGGCATTCCACTGATGCATATATCACTTCATATACCTACCCAACTAGTTTCTGAATTTGGGTTGTGTCCAGTTCAGGACTATTACAAACAGTGCAGCTCTGTGCATCCTTGGCCTTGTCATCTGCTTTGCACGGGCATGAGGTTCTCTAGGCGAAGCGCCTAGTGGTAGTATTAGTGGGTCCAGGGTAAATATATCTTAAACTTTGAGGGATACTGAATATTCCCGTTATTCAGTTCTACATATTTGTTGATTTCCTCCAGTCCAAGGATTAGTTAGTAGTATGATATTTTGTTTCCAAACATTTGGGTGTTTTAAAGCTATCTCTGTGTTATTACCCTCTGCATTAAGCATTATCTTCAGAGAGCATAGATTTCATGCCAGTGATCCTTTGTAGTTTATTGAGGCTTCCTTTTCCTTATTAAGGTCTATTTCTGTAAACGGTCAATATGCTCAACAGAATTTATTTTCTCTGCTTGTTGGGCATAAAGTTTTATAGTATCTAATAGCTCAAAGTATTATTGTGTTTAGGGCTTTGATATCACTGCTTATTTCTGTTTGCTTGGACTTTCATGTTCTGAGAGTGGTGGGTTAAAATCTCCAGCTCTCATTGTTAATGTGTCTATCAGTCCCTACAGTCATAAAATTTATCGTTGAGGTTTAAGCTATCCTGCTATGCCACCTTCTATAACTCCCTCACGCTATCATCCACTGACCCTAGCCATCCACTGCTCTCTGCCCCATCCTACCACCTTCTACATGACTCCAACTTCCCCATCAATCACTCAACAATTTGATGCTCTCATTTCCAATGAACATCTTTACAACATACTAGCCAACCCCTCTCACAGACACACTCTGTTTATTCTTCAACCTAAACTTCTCTACCTCTCACAACTAAAATGAAAATATCCCAGTGTTGGACCGCAAGCCCCTGGCCATGCTGCTCTCTCATTCTTCCACTCTCTCTACACGTGTTCTTTTATCTCACTGAGCCCTCCTATTCCTTGGCCTCTCTATTTTCTGCCCATCTGCACTCTCCCTCTTCTGTCTCTTCCTCCTGTCAGTAATGATTTGGTTTTGGGTTCTCCCTATTTTTTTTTTCTGGCCGCGCCACGCAGCTTGCTGGGATCTTAGTTCCCTGACCCGGGATCAAACCCGGGCCCCCAGCCACTGCCGAGTCCGAACCACTGGACTGCCAGGGAATTCCCTGGGGTTTCTCCTCTTTTCCTTCTTTTCCTGCTCCCACTCAGGCATACTAAGTTCTCAATACATCTACCACCGCTTATTCTTCTACGCTTATAACACCTTCTGTATCTCCACATCCAGTTATCACCCATAGCCAATCAACTGTTGACTTTCAGTTCTATACACTTCTTCATGTGCTTTCAATACCCCTACCTTAGTCTAGGACTTCAGCATCTCTCACATAAATCACTGCTACAATGAGCACTCCATTCTTGCTCCTCTCTGATCCTTTCTTCACATTGCTTTCAGAGTGACATTTCTAAAACACAAATTATTTCCCAAAGTAGAGCCCCTTGATGGCTTCTTGTAGCCTTAAGAATGAAGTCTCCACTGCTGTCTCTGGGGAAATGCAAATGGAGAATAGAGACATGTATACATGTTCAACATCCCTAATCATCAGGGAAATGCAAATCACAATCACGAGACATCACCTCTCCAAAGGACACATGTAACAAATTTTGGCGAGGATGTGCAGAAAAGGGAACCATCCTACACAGTTTCACGGGAGTGTAAACTGTTGCAGCCACTGTGGAAAACAGTATGGATATTTCTCAGAAAACTAAAAATAGAACTACCATATGACCCAACAATTCCACTGCTGGGCATCAGTCTGTAAAAATCAAAAACACGAATTAAAAAAGATGCATGCACCCCAATGTTCATAGCAGTGTCATTTACAATTGCCAGTGTATGGAAGCAATCTGTGTCTTTCAATGGATGAATGGACAAAGAAGATGTCAGTTATATATACAAAGGAATACTAATCAGCCATAAAAAAAGAATTTTGCCATTGGCAGCAACATGGATGGACTTGGAGGGTATTATGTTAAGAGAAATGAGTGAAACAGAGAAAGACAAATACTCAGTAAATTAAAAAGAATTAATTACTGGCTGAATTAATGGACATAGAAATGAATGTAGAACAGACTTAAGAAAGGGTAAGACTTCAACAACACACATGCTGCACAGAGCAGAGAAAGGGCAGGGCTTATTTGAAAACCACCTAATAAGTTGGTATTACTAGCTCTACAGAGCTAGTGGGCCCTTTTGTGTGTGCCTTAAATGCCAAGTATATTGTGTATGCAGTAGAGTCATCAAAATTTTCTTACAGGAATTTGGCAGGGCCAGAGTTGGGTTTTAGGAAGGTTAATTTAGCAAGTATATGAAGCATGTATCTGTGGGGAAAGACACAGAGGTAGGAGAAGGTCAGGTGTCTAAGACAAAGTTCAGGCAAGAAGTAATGAAGGTAATGATACTAAGAGTTGGCAAGAATGTGGAGCAAATAGAAATCTCATCCTCTGCTATTGGGAATATGAACTAGTACAACCGTTTTGAAAGATAATTGGTGTTACCTAGTAAAGTGAACTTGTGCAGAACCTAGGACCCAGAAATTTCATGTCTAGGCCTATACTGTAGATCAGGGTTTCTCAACTGTTGACATTTTGAAAAGATAATTCTGGGTTGTAGAGGACTGTCCTGTGCATTGTAGGATGTTTAGCAGTATCCTTGGCCTCCACCCACTAGATGCCAGTAGCACACCCTCAATTATGACACCCAAAACGTTTCCAGACGTTATCAAATGTCACCCTGGCCGGGACAGACGGGGCAGTGCGGAAAATTGCTCTCAACTGAGAAACTAGAGAAACTCTTGTATATGGGCATAGCGGGATATGAATGAGAAAGTTCATCACAAAATAATTTGCAAAAGCATAAAGCTGGAAACAAGCCACATGTCCATCAACAGGAAATAGACAAATTGTGGAATTTTCATATGATGGATAAGTACACATCAATGAAAACTGATTACTACCATTTCACACATCAACATGGATAAAACTCACAAACACAAATTTGGGGGGGAGAGAAAGAGTAAGACAAGTAATACATCCAGTATAATTAGATCTACATGAAGTCCAAAATGGAGAAGACATAACATTATTTAAAGGAACATTCCACTACAGTAAATGTATAAAAAAGTGAATTATTAACAAGTTCAGGATTGTGGTTACCTCTGGGAAGGAATGAGGAGATGAACCTGGAAGGGCACAGGTGGGCTTTCAAGGCATTAGCCGTGTCCTAGTTCTTAAGCTTGGTGGTGGGTACACAAGTTTTTATATTATTATGATATACCTTACACATATGCTGTATTATCTTCTGTATACATGAAACAGTTCATAAAATTTGTCAGGAAGTGATGTGGTCTAAAATAATGCAGGAAAACGGAGAGAAAGGCAACAGAGTAAATAACTAATTGGATGAGAGACAGAGACAGAGAGAGAGAGGGAAGAGCCAACCTTTAGGTGCCTCTTTGAATCATTTTAAATTCATTTTCTTCATAGATTTAGGGATGAAATCAATTCCTTATCTATAAACACACATAATTCATTGCTCAGACTTCTAAGAAATGTACGTTTTATGCCCCAAAGTGGATCCTACTATATGATGTGATTCACAGGACTGGATAATACCACATTTCACAAAGCACCATTGTCTGAGAATCCTGCCCTGTTAGACTTTTAAACGTGTACTCATTTGTATTCCTTAGAGTTATAAGCATCTGAAAATAGGTGGCTTAGAGTAAAAGTGATTCTTCATCACTAACTTTAGTGTCATTAGCATATCCCTAACTGGTACAGAAAACTGTTACCAACTCTGGCACCCAAACTACCCCTCTGTTTTTCTCCTAACTGTCCCTCTCAGGTAGTGGAATTAAAGGAGATTTTTTGGATCAACTCCTTTCAGAAGATGGAGCCATAATCAAGGAAAATATCAGAACATCGTAACCTTTCCTGGACCAGGCAGAGAGGGACAAGACAGGTGTTTCCTACAAGGAGCATAAATTTTCATAGTTGAAGGACTCACTGAGAACATATTTTATACATGTGGATACAGAAAAAGCCACAAACACCCAGAGAAACAGGAAATGCAGGATTTGTCCCTGACCTGATTTAGGTACCATCTCTCAGAGACTCAGAGAAGCCTGATATGTTAGAGCTACAGCAAACCCTCAGAGCAGCAAGCCTGAGCTTCCTCCCTCAACATGAGAGGCTTCAGGTGCATACATGTGGATAACATAGCCCACTTGTCCTGTTACCTGTATACACGGCCATCACCTCGTAGATACCTCTCAGTCCTGAGAGTATAACACTGACAGTGCAACTCACCCCTCAGAAGCACAGACTCAGTGAAGAGGAACACACATGCCTCTTGGGGCTTGGGACATGGGGCCACCAGGGGAGTAAATTCAGGGCCCTAGGTAACTGGAGCTCGGTAAGGGGCAGGGATAAGGACTCCGAGCATGCACCAAAAAAGGCTTATCTCAAAAAGAGGTGTGCATACGTTTGTCTGAACTGAACCTCCTGGGACTTCCCTGGCGGTCCAGTGGTTAAGACTCTGTGCTCCCAATGGAGGGGCACGGGTTCTAGGCCTGGTCGGGGATCAGATATCCTGCCTGCCACATGCCGTGGCCAAAAATAAATAAATAAATAAATAAATAAATAAATAAATAAAGTGAACCTCCGAAAATTCTTAAGGCCAGGTAAAGGCCTTTAATATTATCTATTAACTATAGTTAATACGCTAACTATATTAACACAGAAATACTCACACACACACCCTGCTGGCATGGCATGAACCATACGGAACCAAACCAATTTGAGGTCTTTCGAGGGACCCTACATGGATAAATTTCTACTTGGACTGTTCTTTCATTAAACAATGGTGACAAAAGGCCTCGTGCCTTTTGTTGTTGTTGTTCTAAGCATGAGGAATACTGTGTTACTACATGACAATGCATTTTTAAATGTCAACCCCACTGACAGGGGAAAGGGTTGTGGATACCTTACACTCACATCACTTTAACAGACCTTTATCAAGCATCTACAAAGAAGAAAACCCAGCGATTTAGAAGAGAGAAATCAATAAAAGCCTTTACGTCCTGCACAAGTCAGAAGCTCCCATTTTAGGGAGCTGGGGCGATACACACATAAATAAATAATGTTAATCTACTCTAGGATACGAGAGGAACTAGCATGGAAAACAGAAAATGTACTGATGCTAACCAGGAAGCTCTCAAGCAGCCTTAACTAAATATAGAAATAAGGCTTTGTACCCTCAAACCCCTGGTCCTTCCCTTCTCTGATCGTCTGCTCTGCTCAAGTACCACTTCACTCTTTTCCCTTAAAGAAGTTCCAGATACTAGGCCCATTTCCTCTTTTAATTTTCTTTAAATTAGGACATATTTCAGACCTCGACAAAGGTACAGAGAATGCTACACCCATGCAACCATCAGCCGTCTTAAGAAACGTTAGCTTACAAATAAAATTGAAACCCAGTGTACCCCTCCCCAACTGAATTCTCCATCTTTTTCCATAGTTTTAACCACTGTCTTAAATAAGTTTATTGTTCTCATACACACCTTTCTGCATACTACATATGCATGCATTACTCCTATGTATGCCTTTTACTACAAATAGATGTATCTATAATCAACCTAATAATTTTGCATGCTTTTAAACCTCATATGTGCATAGTATCATAATGCTTTTATCGTTTTAGAACTAGGTTTTTTCTTTATCTATTTGTCCCTTCCACTACTGAATCTTTGCCCCTTGTTATAAGCTGAATTGTGTCCCCTCAAAAGATATGTTGAAGTCTTGACCCCCGGAACCTGTAAATGTGACCTTATTTGGAAATAGGGTATTTGCAGGTGTAATAAAGATCAGATGAGGTCATACTGGATTAGGGTGGGCCCTTCATCCAATATGACTGGTGTCCTTATAAGAAGAGAAAGAACACAGAAACAGAGACAGGGGAAAACACTATGTAAAGATGAAGAAAGAGACTGGAATTCTGCATTTACAAGCCGAGTGATGCCAAGGATTGACAGCAACCACCAGAAACTAGCACAGAGGCATGGAACAGATTCCTCCTCCGAGCCTCCAGAAGGAACCAACCCTGCCGACACCTTGACCTCAGACTTCTGGCCTCCAGAACTGTGAGAAAATAAATTTCAGTTGTTTTAAGCCACCTGCTTTGTGGTAATTTGTAACGGTAACCCTAGGAAACTAACACATCCCTCCGGGAGGTCTTTGTGTCTCAGGCCCCTGAGAATTCTAGTATGTTCCTCAGTCTAGATCTTACCATCCTGTTCAGTTTACCTGCAATAGTACCAAGTCAGTGAATTAAGGCTGGTTCTACTGTAGGTGTAGTTAAACGTTTCCCCCACTGCTCTAAAGCAGTGGTTCTCAAACTTTAGTGTGCTTCAGTAGCACTTGGAGGACCTGTAAAACCCTGAAGCCTAGCAGCCTACCTTCAGAATATCCAATCCAGTAGGTCTGGAGCAGGGTCTGAGAATTTGCATTTCAAACACGTTCCCAGCTGATGGTGATGCTGCTGCTTCATGGCAGGCCAATAGCACCATCTGGTCCCCAGGCAAGCTAGGTCATCCATCAGTTTCTTTCAATAACATATACTAGAGGCTGGGCCACCATCTCTATCGTCACACAAGTTGTTTATAATCTAATATTTTAATTTATTTGAGGCAGCTATAAAAGTATGTCTAACAGGCTTACCAAATACTTGAAAGAAATCCCTTTCAATGACAGTAAGGTGGGCCGAAATAAATAGAACAAAGATACATTGGAATCAGTGTTATTTATGTTAAAAAAAAAAACAAAAAACCTCTGCAGCTTATTCATGTCAAACAAGCTTTTATTTTCAATGTTAGCAATACTGTAAAATTTATCTGCAAAAGGTAAGAATAAAGTCAGATGTCAGTTTATATCATTTTGGGATGTTGAACTTTGAAACAACATTTGTATTGTGGGCAAATGAATACTAGAATGTCTGTGAAGAACAAATTCTTCTTTTCTTTCGCTGTTCACTTCTTTTTATGCCTTCCAACTGTAGGATGGAATAAGGGTCAATTAACAGTTGTACACCAACAACATGCACCAGGGACTTTCTAAATATGAGTCCGTACTATGTACATCTGTTGGCTCTCCAAGGAGATAAGAAAATATTTTCTTCTTGTAACCCAGACCTTTGGTTGTCAGGGTGCACATCATTTCATCACACCAACCTCATCTCTCTCTTGCCAACCACTATATATGTTAGTTTTTTTTCTTGAAAGGCCACTCTGTGATTTAAATGTCTTTCCACCTTAAGAGCCTATGCTCCTTACCAAATCATAAATCCCTTATAATCCCAGACCTTCAGTTTCCATATCTGTATCATGAGAATGAGGCTGTTATCAAACATCCACAGGTGTGAAAATTAAGAAAGGGAGAAAGAAAGAGTGTGATACTGAGAGAGAGAGAGAGAGATGAGAGAGAGAAAGGAAAAGATGAATGGGTAGCGGAAAGAGAAATTAGGATTGAATTACCAACTCAGTGATAGCCAATAATAATACTATGGCTCATTTTCTTTCCTTTTGAATAAAACATCTAAATTGAACTAATATTTGTGAATTACTCATGAAATGCAGTCTTATTTGAAATCCTTAACTTTTTACTACTTTGTAAGGAGTCACCTTCTCAAAGGCATTGTTATTCCAAGAGACTTCATTTCTTTGGCCAGGTGATGAAGGTACAGCTAGCGCACAGCTTGGTCGCTTTAGCTGCTTCTTCTGGTGACCAGTCTCTAAAAATATAGGTCTCTATACTTTAGACCTCTAAAAAACACAGGTCTCTATTTCCAGGTCTGATAAATTTCCCATCTGTAGTAGTCTTAAAGCTACAGGACAAGAAATTGCGGCTGTAAATGAAATACATTCCACAACACACTTTCTTCTATATTATCTAGAATACAAGTACATTATTAACGTTGCTTTTCCAAAAGTAAATTTCAACAATTTTTTCTTATTTACTTCACACAAAAAATTAAAAACATGATAGACAGCTAGTGGGAAGCAGCTGCATAGCACAGGGAGCTCAGCTGGGTGCTGTGTGACCACCTAGAGGGGTGGGATAGGGAGGGTGGGAGGGAGACGCAAGAGCGAGGAGATATGGGGATATAGGTATATGTATAGCTGATTCACTTTGTTGTAAATCAGAAACTAACACACCACTGTAAAGCAATTATACTCCAATAAAGATGTTAAAAAATAAAAAAATAAGTACGTAAACAAAACAAAACAAATCATAAAGCTGTTAGTAACAGGTATATGTCAGGAATGGTTGCACTATACAATAATACCTGTATTCTCCAACGCTGCCCTCTGCTGAGACCATATCCAGTTTGGGTCCTTCTTCTGGTTTTTCATTTCCATCCTCTTTCTCTTCATCAGCGTTTTCATACTGATGTTCACTCTTTTCTTTAGTCTCGAATGATACAGACTTTGGCATTACAAGTTGGGGGAAAATATTTCCCGATTTAAAATCAGCAGCAGAATCTAGTTCTCTGCTCTCAGGAGGATCTGGAGAAGAGAAACATGCCAATAAACAAACAAACAAACAAACAAATAAATAAATAAATAGCTGGCCATGTTCCTACTGCTTGATACAGCCCTTCCATGGCCATCACACATCTGCTGCCTGACAGTTTTCACAACGTTCTTCCCCTCTTTCCAGTAGATCTCACACACTGTGCTGCTGATTATTTCTGGCCCTTTGGAGAGGGGATCGAAATCATTTGATCCTGAGAGCATTTTTGTATGTTTCTGCCAGAACGTCACTGGAAAATGTTCACCCCATTTCAAGACAAATTCTACCGCAAACCTCATTGATTCCTCAACCACTGAAAAGTGCCCCTGTGCCATTTCATCATTTTCTCAGGTCATCCTACTAAGAATCTTAACATTTTTAGAAGCCCGTCAACCAAAAGTGAGGTATGCCACTCGTTTGCCCTTCAGTTCGTAGAAGGCAGCATACTTTTTCTCAAGATCCTAAAGTTCTTTAGAGAATTGGGCTTCTACCTGTGCATACCGTGCCTGAAGGTTTTTGAGAGCTTTGACCCGCTGCTTAACCGCCAGAGGCCAGCGCTGAGTGCACCTCACCCTGCCTTTGAGGCCGATGCCCAGTCAGGGGCTGCAAGGGACAGGGGACTGGGCCGCCCCTCGCCAGCCTCGGCCCCGTCGTCGGGTCCACACGCCCCAGCCTCCCAGGACTTGGAAGCATCAGACAGGACCTCGCCCACCCAGAAATTGGCCTCCGCTGCCGCCCCCGCCGGCTCCTCTTCCTTCTGGGATGCCACCCCCTGTGCAGGTTCCCGCGGCTCCCAGGGCGGGGTGCCCTTTGCCTGGTACTCGCCTTCCAGCATCTGGTCCCCTCTCTCTCCCGGCTCCCTGGGCTCCCAAGATCAGCGGCTGACCACCGTGTGGCTGGCGTGGGGCCGGGCCAGGACACGGTCGTTATAATGAATACAGGGTCTAGAAGGGAAGGGACCAGATCCGGAAACAGGGACTGAAACCGCGCGGTGGGCAACTCACAGATACCCCCGACCAGTTCTGCGCCCTCCTCACCGTCCTCCTCCTCGTCTTTGTCCACATAATTCTCGTCCTCTTCCTTGTGTCTGTCTTCCTCCTCTGCCTCTTCTTTCTTCTCCTCATCCTCTTCAGCTTCCTCTGCCTCCTCCACTTCCTCCTCTTCTGCCTCTTCCGCTGCCTCCACTTCCTCCTCTTCAGCCTCCTCCGCCTCCTCCACTTCCTCCTCCTCTTCTGCCTCTTCCGCCTCTTCTCCCAGCTGTACACCCCAGTACTCCTCGACTATGGGCGGGGTGCCCTCCTGCCCACCCTGCTCTTCCCAAAGGGCTCGCACTACCGCCTGTAAATCCCTAGCGGCAGTGACCCTGCAGCCCCTGGCATGCCGTTCTGCAGGGACCGCTCCTCGTCTGACTGATCCAGGGATGTTGCCCATCCCACTGCCTGCTCTGTTCTGACCACCTGTGGCTGAGCCTCGGTTTTCTGTGGCAGAGATGGCAGGAAAGATGCACCAGTCAGTGCCTCAACCAGAGAAGCGATACGGCTGCTAGACCTAGTTGGCAAAAACGGCTGCTGACGAGCTAAGCGTTGCTCCCGGCAGCAGAGCCTGCTGGGAAGGGGTGGGGAAGAGGGGCGGGAGTGGTGGGAGGCAGACAAGATGGCGGCCGACAACGGAACAGTCTGTGACGGTGGCCTGTGGAGGCCTCGTGACAGGAAGGGTGGGCGGGAGGGGCCCGAGGAGCAGCCAACCAGAACTGTGCCTGGGAGGCCATTGGACAAGGCGGGAAAAAATCTGATAGGCAGTTGACGGGAGGCGGAACTTTGAAGGGTCAACAAAGAACTGCTCCCTCCCCCCTCGTAGGGAGCTCTAAACTCATTGGCTGAAAGGTGAGGATTGACATGCCTGGGATTCAATGAATTTTCAAGACCCAGCTTCTAGAGTTTGAGACCTTCCTCCCTTTCCTTCCAGGTCCTTGGAGTCCCCAATTACCCTTTAAGCCCACGCATGTCTGGTCCTTTTAATTTTACCACTGCCAGCAAAACTAAAGTGTCCCCATATAGAAGTACTCTGCTGCACACGGTGAATTGTTCCCTGATTTCCACCTGGAGATGGCTGGTGCCAATAGGGGCAGAGTCATTAAAAACTGTATAGTTAATATGTCAGCAACAGCAAAAACCTACCAGAAGAGAGAGAAAAAAAGAATTTGGACATTTTAACATTATTAGAGCTATTTAGAAAAAAGGCAAAGTTGAAATGGATGCAGTCAGAACAGAAAGTTGCAGAAGTGTTAACAACAGGAGCTGGAAAGTATTTAATGAACAGCTGCTAAATTTCAAAGGAACAGGACCCTGTGGTTACAGACACCCTCCCACCCCCCACCCCACCTCTTGTTTGTAGAAAAGCTGTAGCCTCCCAAGCCCTCCCCGAGTTCCAAAGAGCAAATTTAATCAGAGAATTGAGAAAATGCAGGAAAAAATGGGGAACAGTCAAGGAAGACAAAATAATAATAATTTGGCCATATGACAAAGTCATGGACCCGTAGTTCCTTCTCAAGGGCTATAGATAATAATCTGAGCCATATCCTTGAATTGTTTTCAGATACTAAACCCTCCACCAGGTGGAAGAAGTTAACTGCGTGCTAACCACAAGCAAGTAGATCCCAGACAGGTTGAAAGCAGAAGATTGATGATGTTAATTCCCAAAATACCACCCTGTTACCTCATCACCAACCAAGGACAAGGATATCATGTACACCACTACCCTCTCCCTCACCTTGCCTTTAAAAATCCTTCCCTGAAAGCCATTTGGGAGTTTGGGTCTTTTGAGCGTAAGCTGCCCATACTGCTTGCTTGGCACCTTGCAGAAAATGCTGTACATTCCTTGACCACAACCGGCTGTCAGGAGATTAGCTTTGCTGCACGTTGGGTGAGCAGACCCAAGTTTGGTTCAGTAACATAGTCACTTCAATGCTGCAAAGAATGAATAAAGAAAGAGACTAGTTTTAAAGGTCCAAGATAAGCATGATAGACGTGAAAAGGCAGTCTTCCTAGAATGATTTCTGAGTCAACAGTCCAAGACTTTTTGTTGCATTCAGCCCCACTTAGCCAAGATCTCAAGCGTAAACAATTCTTAAGATTATGAAGGAATAATTAGCTCTTTTATACTCATTCCATTTCCTGTTGTTACTGGGCAAGCACCAAAAGAATTCCTGATGAATCCTCTCGGTTCAGACATACTGCTCCCTGTCCCCATTATGTAGGAACAACTCATATCTCTGCATGGTAATCAGTGTCAACTTGCCCGCAACCCCCCCAATATATCAACCTGCTTTCTTTGCCTGCTGATCCACTGCCATGAGGAGATTGAAATGACCAGATGGTCGCTGTAGCTTCAAGTTCAGTAGAATCCAACCTGTATGCCTTACCAGAAACAGTCTCTCTTAAGACCCAGAATATTGAATATGGCAGACCCTAAAGTTTCAGGGATGGGAAGCACACATTCTGCAAGTGTGCTACAGGGAATGATAGTGAGAAGAACTGTTGTAGACACTCCAGAAAGAAAGGATGGACCCCATCCTCCCAGCTAACATTTGCTTCAGATGTCAAGACTGCTGACACCAAACGTAACACATATTAAGACGGTAGGACAAGGTTTATTCCTTACATAATAAGGCTTTCAGGGAAGAGCAGGGAAGCCTTCCCAGACTGCTCTGAAAACAGTTTGAAAGAGTGGGAAAGGAGACTGATTTCAGGTTTTTGTTTTGGTTACGGGGTGGGGCCAGGGTGAGGGTTTTGGTGCAGAGGTAGGGGCTTGCATGGTTCGAACCTCCTGCTGGCTTCCAAGAATAGATTACCTGGGATTTCTTGTCAGCTTGCCCAGCTGTGGGGTGGAGGGGAAGAGGGAAGGCTGAGTCCTAAAAGTCCTCAGCACTCAAACATCATAAAGGAATCAGACTCATTTTTATGTGAGCCAATCTGATTTTCACTCCTTGGTTCCCAGATTTATATACACTAGATTTGGCAACATAGCGTCAAATATCAGTTTTTTTTCCCCAAAGTCAAAAGAGTTTTTATTCATTTTTAAAATATCACATATGTGATATAAAATATCACAAATATCTTGCGGTTTCTGTAACTGGATCACTCAGATCTTATTCATCAGCCTGCTGAACTGTTCCTTTTTCAGAAACAAAGATACCATTCAAAAATTTTCTGATATCCTTGCTTTTAACTGTTGTGGCTTGCTGAATCAAAGCAGCTGAATTTGACACAAGTTCAATGTCATTTCCTTCAAGAATCAACTCATCTTTCTGGGCTTGAGATACTGAACAAGCAAAACCTGGCCTCATCCAAACCCTGCGGATGTATTTTTCACCCCAAAAATTTCGGATTTCAACAAGAGAACCATTCTCCTGAATAACAACGTTGATGGGGAAGTGAGCATACACAGACCTCATCTTGTAATGGAAGCCCAGTGTAACACCCTTGATCATGTTCTGTACATGACTACAGATAGTGTGAACAGTGGCCAGTTCCTTCCTATTCCCCCACCATTTGTCAACCCGGAGCCTCTTCTTTTTCTTCCCAAGGAGACTGAGTTCTACATTGATGTGATTGAAGTCCCTCCGCAGGGTGCCTCTGGGGCCCTTCACAATAACTGTGCGTCCCTTCAGAGTAATGTCTACATTTTCTGGAATGTCGACAGCCTGATTGCTGAGAATGGTCTTCATTCTTGCAGTAGATGTGGCAAAGAGAGCAAATATCAGTTTTTGATTCATTGCCTATACCAGATCCTGGAAGAATGTGTCCAAACTATGCAGAGTGTCGCACCTGCACTCCTGGAATAGCTGAGCTGCTCCACCTGGTGGAATTAAGCCAACCAGAAAGGAGATGTTCTTGATCAGATATACTCCTCCCCCTTGAGCCTGAATGTACCCTAAGGCCAGTCTGTCATCCATTACAAGAGTACAAGGAAGTTTAGATTGATTCTCTTATCTTCTAGAGCTGGTGCCACCTTATTGGCTATGAGAGCTAAAGTTAAAGATAAGTTTCTGCCATTGTCTCCAGGGCCTGAACACTGATGCCAGGGTTATGGAACCAGGTATCTCCCCAGGTAGAACAGCCCTCTTTGCCTGGTGTCCCAACAAGTGATGCAAAGGTTAGTGTCACTTTCTATAATTACAGGGGACAGTAGAGGATTTAAAACACTACCCCTACTCACGTTGGAAAGACGTTCTGTGGCCCACTCTCCAACACAGACAAGCATAATACCTAAAGGGGCTTCTTACACTTGATTTGGATCACCTTTATATTGGTTTGGTAAAGCCACATGGGCAGTGTTGCTGAATAAATGC
Organism: Hyperoodon ampullatus; assembly: GCF_949752795.1. Lineage (NCBI taxonomy): Eukaryota > Metazoa > Chordata > Mammalia > Artiodactyla > Ziphiidae > Hyperoodon > Hyperoodon ampullatus. Next base: position 91,433,706 of record NC_136913.1, on the reverse strand, counting down.
AGCTTCAATATCCATACATGCCTTTGGTGCCATGGATGCATCAGGAGAACCATGTGGATTTGTATCTGTGATAATGAAACAAGGTTGTCCTGGTCAGAGTGTTTGTATGAGGGGGGTCAAATTTAACAGCCATGGCCATGGAAGATTTTCTGTTCCCATCTATGTGGATGGAATGACAAACCTCAGACAATTCAGTCAGCTGCTACCGCCACTTGACTCAAGTGGGCCATGGGGATATTTGCCAAGCTGTGGTGCTGGATTTAGGGGACACAAAGCCCATCCCCATCTCTGCACCTGCCAGCTTACAAGGAGTTCCACTCCAGATACTGACATTGCTGCTTTCGCCCAGATACTGAGATTGTTGTTTTCCTTCCATGGCCCCATAGTTTGCTTGTCCTATTTCAGTAATCAGTACTTCCTCCACTGACCCAGCCATTTCCCACCTGCATCCAGACCTATCTGGATGTTCCAGGAGTTACATAGTCTGTGGCACAATGGTAGAACTTTCAATGGTCTATTGACCATCACCTACTGCTGCCTGAGGGGGCCACCACAAGGGTCATCTAGATTTCACAAATTCCACCAGTGGATCATTATCCTTGTGATCTGTGACCCACAATGTCCAATGACTGGAGCCAGGTAATAGTAGAAGCAATAAGCTGGAGTCACTTTCACTTCGTTCTCTGACTAAGGTCAGTGAAGGAAGAAAAAAGAAAGAAAGAGGAATGGTTGGGGATTGTCGGTGTGGAATCACTGATAGAGTGAAGTGATCTCCCTGTCCTGACATCCCCCAAGCAACCATTCCCTTTAGAAATGGAATATTCCTGGGGAATTCCATGGCAGTCCAGTGGTTAGGACTCAGCACTTTTACTGCCAGGGCTAGGGTTCAATCCCTGGTTGGGGAAGTAAGATCGCACAAGCGTTAAGGCGTGGCCAAAAAAAGAAAGAAAGAAAGAACTAAAGGGAATATTCCTTTGCTGGGAACAGCCTCATATAGTGACCCTATAGCCTGACTGTAATGTCTAGTCTGGCAGTGATTCTGGCAGCATGGCCTTTCCAGCAATCTGTTACAGTCAAAGCTTTGAAAATCCACTCTACTTCTTGATCATGCCAGCCACCAGAGCATGAAAAGGGGTATGGAATACCTATGACGTGTCATGCCCATTTCTTTTTTTTTTTAGTCCTTGAAAGTTCAGCCTTTATTATTTGATTTATCCTAGAGGTTTTGCTTCCATCCAATATGGTCTTGAGAATGCTGATCAAGGCTGTACATTGTGAACAGCTCTTGTCTCTCTAACTGTGCTAATCCAGTTCTCTCTGGCTGCTGGTTCTCTCCATGGAATCAGCTTCTCTCAAGTCATTACGGAGAATAACGAGTTGGTCAAAAAGTGCTGTACTCTGTTTGGAGTGAGAACCATAAAGGTATTCTTCATTGGCACACACCACGGCACTTCCGGGGTGCTCTGGCGGTCTTGCTTGAGTCTCCTTCATCATGAATGGCTCGCACTGAAAGATTACAAGTGGCCAAAAGCGTGGCAGAACTTAGACTCAAGTGTTACCCTGGTGGTGCCAGAATCTGCTGCTCACACAGGAATGGCAACTTCGTAGCCCGAATAGGTTTCAAAGGTTATTAGACACCAGAAGTAGCCACCGGAAGGCAGCAGAGGGTGGAAGTAGACTCTTTGCCAGGCGTGGGCAGAGCTCAAAGTCCTGTCACCTGCTGGCAGGTAACCCAGATGGAGGCCTTTGGAGCTCATTGATTCTGTAGTGGGGCCACTTGCCTACTCTGACAATCAATCATCCCCCATGAAATCCAACAGACAGCTAGGCTGTTAGCTAGAGCCCAAGAGCCAGTGAAAATACAGCATGCCTGCCCCTTAGGAGCAGTGTCTAGGGCAAGGAAGGCAGCTTTTAATTTAGCCCATGGTGCTGACGGGTCCTCACTGCAGTGGGTCCTTTACGATTGTCATTGAGGCTAAATGAGTGCTGATGCCCGGGGACACTATTAGCTTTTATTGTGGCCAAGACACCAGTAAGCTGACACCAAGCATCCTTGGGGACTTCTAGGAAGTGTGGTCACCAGGTAGCGAAAGACTTCCCTTGTAGTTGAGCAAACAGAGGTGAAATGGCCCCCTAAATAGGTAGCCACAGCCTTTTCAAATAAGCAAGACACAGCTATAGGACCAGACCTGCCTCTCTCTCAAATACAACATTTCATTTAATAAGAAAAGTTTGTTGTACCTTTCCAACCTTGTTGTGAGGATCTGAGTGGAACAAACTCAAGGTAGGGATGTCTGGATGTGCTGTTCCCTGTTCCTATATATAGATATAGATATATATGTAAGACCATGTCTTGTGAAAATATAGTTTCATTTCTTCCTTTTCAATATGCATGCCTTTTATTTCTTTTTCTTGGCTAATTGACCTGACTAAAACCCCCAGCACATTATTAAATAGAAGTGGAAAGTGCAGGCATCCTAGTCTGCTTTTGATTTTTAAGAGGAAAGCTTTCAGTCTTTCTCTAGTAAGTATGATGCTGGCTTTGACTTGTTTGCAATCTCTCATTTATCATTGTCCTTTGTAGCTTTTTGTCCGGCGTGTTGAAAACCGTTGTTTCATAGTTGTTTTCTGATTATTTTGGTGTTTCACAGGAACTTGTGGTAGGCTGAATTATAGATACCCAAAGACCTCAACATCCTAACCCTCAGAATCTGGGAATATATTACCTTATATTGCGAAAAGGACTTTAAAGATGTGATTAAGTTAAGGGTCTTGAGTGGGGAGATTTTGCAGCATATTGCAGATATCCCGCAATATCTGGGTTGGCCCAGTGTAATCAGAAGTGTCCTTGTAAGAGAGAAGGCAATGTGAAGATTGAAATAGAGATTTGAAGATGCTTCCTGGCTGGCTTTAAAGATGGAAGAAGAGGCTCTAAGCAAAGGAAGGTAAAACATGTAGTGCTAGGAGCTAGAAAAGACAAGGAAACAGATTCTTCCTAGAGCCTCTGCAAGAGCATGGCCACTGCTGACACCTTGGTTTCATCCCAGAGAAACCCATTTCAAACCTGTGGCCTCCAGAACTGTGAGACAATACATATGTGTGGTTTTAAACCACTGAATTTGTGCTTGTGTTTTATAGCAGCAATAGGATGCTAATAGGTCTTTGTTCCTCCATCATATGTGGACACAGAAGGAAATTCGATAGTCATTCTACATAAACTATTCCTGGGGAAAAAGAAGAGGTGGGAACAATTCTCAACTTTTGTTTTTTAAGCCACGCCACGTGGATTGTGGGATCTTAGGTCCCTGATCAGTGATTGAACCCACACCCTTGGCAATGAAACACAGAGTCCTACCACTGGACCGCCAGGGAATTCCCAATTCTCAACTTATCAAATGAGACCAGCGTTACACTGAAATCAAAAAAGAAAAGTCATGACATGAAATGAAAATTACAGCCCGATACTCCTCATCAATTTAACCATATTTTAGCAGATTAACCCAGCAATATATGACAAGAAAAATATGCTACAATCAAGGAGAGTTCATCCCAGGAAACAGAAGTGTGGTTTTCTTGCTTCCCTTCCTCCAAACACATGTCTCTGTGTGGCCCTCCCTAGGAGCACAGCCTAACAGTGAACAAGGTAGAAAATCAGAAACAGGGTTAGCAGTGACACGCTTCAGTATCACAGCAGAGTCAGGAATGTGAAGCTGAGGGATTGAAATATACTTTATACCAACTGCTTACTATAGTGTATTTCATACAAAGGAAACAACAGGAAGTACTCTAACTAATCTGCCTCTCCTCTGAAATATAATTAATGAAAAAAACTGTCCCTTCAACAAAATTCACAATCGGAATTCAACCAGAGGCCAGAAGTTTTATTAAGGAGCTTGTCCATTATGCCTGTAGCAATGGGGAGCCATTTATAGGGTTTAACTAGTGATGTGATAAGTTAAAAGTTTTCCTTTGGGGTAGTATTTTCCAGACGTGTTCAAACACCTAGGAGCTAGGTAAATGATCCACTGGAGACCAGGAAAAAATGTATTAATATTTCCGTTATATTCATTGTATCTCATAATTCATTTGCTTCATAATTTGTGCATTCATAATTTACCTTCCGCAAATTTCCTCAATGTATGTTGACATATTATAAATATACATCTTTCAGTGATATTGCTAAGATAATTCTTGGAGAGGGGTGCATAGCCAAAAAGGTTTACAAACTTTGGCTCTACAGAATCCCAGATCACAGAGCCCTCACACTATGATGTGTCACCTGAAGACACAGAAACAAGGGACAGAATGGATTAACTAGTGACTCCGCCTCTTCAGTCTGCTCTCAGCAGTGGCTGCCAACCACCCACCACAAAATATTGATCAACCCTTACATTTGCAATCATATATTCAATTCCTCCCCGCCCCAATATCCTCACATACACACACACTCATACTGAGGGTAGACAGCCACATTATTATTATTATTATTATTATTATTATTATTATTATTATTATTATTATTTGCAGTACGTGGGTCTCTCACTGTTGTGGCCTCTCTCGTTGCGGAGCACAGGCTCCGGACGCGCAGGCCCAGTGGCCATGGCTCACGGGCACAGCCGCTCCGCGGCACGTGGGATCCTCCCGGACCGGGGCATGAACCCGTGTCCCCTGCATCGGCAGGCGGACTCCCAACCACTGCGCCACCAGGGAAGCCCCCAGCCACATTATTTTGATGCCAGTATCACACACTTTCTGCCTGTAAACATCCAAGTTAAATGTTTCCCCTCCCAGGGTAAGATGGTAGAGTTCTGTTGTCATAGAAACCAAAGGGACCTCAGGTTGTTAAGGTTGATATCACTTCCCTACCGCTACTAGATAGTGCACATTCATCCTCAGAGGCAAAATTTTAATCTCCACCTCAACCACCTGAAACCCTCAATCCAATAAATGAATGAATAAACATTAGAGAAAACACCAGAGACTTATGAGGGGATACGCACTGGAGAGAAAATATGTCTAATAATGATTTAAGGAAATCAGTTTAGATAGAAGGCTTGAAACGTTTGGCTTGCTTGTCAGACACACACCTGCGTTCCAGTCCCAGTTCAGCACACTCTTACAACATGTCCATAACATACGCTGGGTCTGAAGGAGACGTCAGAAGTCACTCAGTCCTAATTCCAGACTCACTTCCACCGGGCATCTAATGATGCCAGTTTCCTAGGAGGGGGAGAATAAAGGCATTATCGGAGGTATTTCCATATCCCTGCAGTAAGTGCCTCAGGTGTGAATCACATGGCAGAAGGGATCAGAACCCTTCTGTCTACCTGCACAACTAGCACCCTCACTCACAAACACACAGATAAGGGTCACTTGGAATTCCAAATACCAGAAGCTGGTTTTCAGATGTTCCTGTCGGCACATGCCTTTGCAGAAGATCTTTGTCTCTGTGGAATATGTAGTGCATCTCAGTCATGATAGAAATCAGATTATCACGCAAGTCATAATGTTAACTTCTGCAACCTGTGACACCCGAAAATTATCTTTACAGCCAGAGCCTGGGTGCAGTTACCAGCAGTTTTCATAGTTTTATCAGACAATCTTGTTGCTTCCTCTGAGCACTGCATTCTCAAACTTTTGCCCATTTTCTCTCTCACATGGTATGTCATTTTCTTATTACTTTCGTAGGCATTCATTATATCACTGTGCCTGATCTATGTATTGCAAAAATCTTACTTTCACTTTGTTTAGGATGTATTTTGTCAAACATGAGGTTTTATTCTTGAGGTCACATTCTCCAATAGGTTCTTGTATGTGTTTTACTTTTTGTTATATTTTAAAAACTTTTCCCCCCATCTACCACTCTCTCAACAGAGAAACGCAAATCAAAAACACAATATGAGGAGGTGGATCAAGATGGGGACATAGGAAGGTCCTGAACTCAGCTCCTCCTCCTACACCAAACCTGCAGCTCCATGAAGCCCAGTCACCCTAAAGCTGAGTTCCCCTGCTGAGCATATGATTAATCTCTCTATCCAAAATTTTATTCCCTTTCTTGTCACCTCTGACCTCCATCCTGTGCTAACTGAACACTAATCCACCAGAGTCAGGTGACTAAGATTGCATGGACTCTAACAAAGAGAGACAGGGCAGACTACCGCCTCCAGGGCCCTGCACAGTAGCAGACTGAAACACACTCCAGCCTTTCTGAGAAAGAGACCTACTTGATTGTCCAGGAGCTATGGCCTGAGGGGCAGGCTTCTGGTCTGGCAAACTTCTTGAGGCCTGTAAAGGTGCTCTCAGGGAGTGGAGGCTGGTGGAAACAGTCTTGGCACTCTCCCTCTGCCTCACTCCAGCTGCCCAGTATCTCCCAGAAAGGAGTTTATACCCTTGTCTGGCATCCCAGTTTTTGCAGCTGCTGCCAGGAGACACCTCTATGTCCCCTGGCTCTGGGGGCCAGTCGGGCTTCTACTCACAGTTCCCATGGGACTGTAGCCAACAGAGAAAGTGTGCTGAAACAGCCATCACTGTCTGGGCACCGCAAGAGGCAACAGAGTCAGGAGCCCAGTCTTTCCATGAAAGAGGCCTATAAACTTATCCTCAGAGCCTTGGACTGAAGGGCAAGCGTCTAATTAAACACACACCTAAGGGCTGATGGTGAACCTTAGCAGAGAGCTCAGAAGACGGTGCTCTTTCTGCAATCTCCATCTTCCGCACTCCAGCACACCAGTATCTGTTGCAGGGCAGCTCTCACACCTGTCTGGTGCCCCATTTTTTATGTCTGGTGCCACCCAGGGTATTTGCCCCTTGGATACCTGGCTCTGGTGGCCAGGGGGTCTTGCATTCCTGGGTTCCATGGGGCCGTAACAATCAGACAGTTCTCTGCAGGGCACTGCACAGACAAGAGAATGAAACACATTCCCAGTCTTTCTGCAAAAGAGAACTATTTGCTTGACCTAGAGCTTTGGCCTAGGTTTCGGGTTTGGCACACTTCTAGAGGCCTAAGGAGGTGCTCTCAAGGAAGATAGGCCAGGAGACGCCATCTCTGTGCTCTCCATCTGCCTCGCTATAGCTTGCCGGTATCTCCCACAAAGGACATCATACAATAATCTAGGGCCCAGATTTTTGTGACTGTCGCCTAAGGAACACCTCCAGATTGCCTGCAATAGTGGCCAGCCGGGCTTGTCATTGTAGTCTCACAGGACTATTATATTTGTATACTTGAAAGGCTGCTGCCTGAGGATCTAGCTTCCAATCAGCCTGAACCTGGGGGCTGAGAACCCCCCACTTTGGGACACTGACAGGCTGTGGCACACCCTCAACCAATGGGAGCTATTAAAGCTAAAAGAGTCTGCTAGGACAATCACAAAGGTTTGAGAGACAACCAAGAGCGAGGGCAAACTTGGACAATCAGGTTCATCCTCCTACACAAGGCCACTCCTTCAAGACTGGAAGAGCTGGCTATTTCATCTAATACATGGAAACCAACACAGAGAGTCAAGCAAAATGAGGAAACAAAGAAGACATACAGATGGTCATCAGGTATATGAAATGATGCTCAACATCACTAAGCATCAGGGAAATGCAAATCAAAATCACAATGAACTATCACCTCACACCAGTTAGAATGGCTATTATCAAAAAGACAAGAAATAACAAGTGTTAGTGAGGATGTGAAGAAAAGGGAACACTCCCGCACTGTTGATGAGAATGTAAATTAGCACACAGCCACTAGGGAAAACATTATGGACGCTACTCAAAAAATCAAAAATAGAACTACCACATGATCCAGCAATTCAACTTCTCGTTATCTATCCAAAGAAAAGGAAAACACTAACTTAAAAAGATACATGCACTCCCATGTTCATCGCAGCATTATTTGCAATAGACAAGACTTGGACGCAACCTAAGTGTCCATCAGTGGAAGAAGATTAAATAGAATAAATCAACTAAAATGGAAGATAGATACAGATAGAGATACATAGATAGTCATAGATAGACAGACGATAAACCCAGGAATAAATAAGACTCTTAAAGAATATAAAAGTTTATTTCTGCTAACCTAAACATCGGAGATAAGCATTTTAGGTCAGTGGGCAGCTCTACTCCATGTAGGTATTTAGATATGAAGTTACGTTGGTCTTGTTTCTCTGCCAAAGCAGAGTTTTTAACATGGAGCCCATAGACCCTTCATGAAGATCTAAGGGTAAAATTAAGAGGATCTATAAATTTGAAACTTAAAAAGTTTTATTTTTAATTTCAACAACCTCAAGCTGAAATTTAGCATTTTCTCAATTTATGAATATGGGCTAAGAACTACGGTAGTGGAAACAATAAATGCTGGAGAGGGTGTGGAGAAAAGTGAAGCCTCTTGCACTGTGGGTGGGAATGTAAATTGATACAGCCACTATGGAGAACAGTATGGAGGTTCCTTAAAAAACTAAAAATAGAACTACCATATGACCCAGCAATCCCACTACTGGGCATATACCCTGAGAAAACTGTAATTCAAAAAGAGTCATGTACCACAATGTTCATTGCAGCTGTATTTACAATAGCCAGGACATGGAAGCAACCTAAGTGTCCACTGACAGATGAATGGATAAAGAAGATGTGGCACATATATACAATGGAATATTACTCAGCCATAAAAATAAATGAAATTGAGTTATTTGTAGTCAGGTGGATGGACCTAGAGACTGTCATACAGAGTGAAGTCAGTCAGAAAGAGACAAACAAATACCATATGCTAACACATGTATATGGAATCTAAAAAACATAAAAATGGTTCTGAAGAACCTAGGGGCAGGACAGGAATAAAGACGCAGATGTAGAGAATGGACTTGAGGACACGGGGAGGGCGAAGAGTAAGCTGGGATGAATTGAAACAGTGGCATGGACTTATATATACTTACAAATGTAAAATAGATCGTGGGAAGCCGCCACATAGCACAGGGAGACCAGCTCGGTGCTTTGTGACCACCTAGAGGGGTGTGATAGGGAGGGTGGGAGGGAGACGCAAGAGGGAGGAGATATGGGGATATAGGTATATGTATAGCTGATTCACTTTGTTATATAGCAGAAACTAACACACCATTGTAAAGCAATTTTACTCCAATAAAGACGTTAAAAAATAAATTAAAAAATTAAAAAAAAGAAACAATTTGAGGCCCTTCAAATGACATTACATGGATAAATTCCTACTTGGACTGCCCTTTTGTTTTAAATAATGGCGACAAAAAGCCCTGTGCCATTCCATAAGGAATACTGCATGTTACTACGTGAGAATACACTTTAAAATGTTACCACTGATGACAAAAAGAGGATGGTGGATGCATTGCATTAACTTTATTTTAGTGGTCATTTATGGAGCACATACTAAGAAGAAAACACAGTCCTACATGCTTTGGGAGACAGAGAGAAATACATCCCTTTAAGATCCCAATCATTGAGAAGCTCACATCCCGGGGGGTGGGGGGTGGAGATAGACACAAATACATAAGAATGTGAAAATATATTAGGATTCGAGACGCACTACCACAGAATATGAACGAAGGGGTTACTAAGAGACCTAGAGAGCATCTACACAGCCTTACCAAAACGCATAAAGGAGGTCTTCTACCCTCGACCCCTTGGCCTTTCTCCTTCTCTGATCCTGTATTCTGGTCAATTACAACTTCATGTTTTCCCCCTTAAATAGCTTCCATTTCTTAGTCCCATGTTCTTCTTTTCTTACTTATTTTCTTTTTATTTTTTTGGTCAGGAAATATTTCAGACCTACACAATGGTATAAAGAATATTATATCCATGTACGCACCACCCAACTTCAGAAATATAACATTTCAGATACAGTTGAAGCCCAGTACATACCTGTGTCCTCCAGAAAGATATGCCCAAGTCCAGATCCCTGGTACCTGTAAATGTGACCTTATTTGGAATTCGGGTGTTCGTAGTTGTAATTACATTAGGGATCTAATTTAATGGAGTCACCCTGGATTTGGGATGGGCCCTAAATGGACTGAGTAGTGTCCTTATAAGAGAAAGGAGAGGGATATTTGAGACATTGGCATGGGGAAGGTCATGTGAAGACAGAGGCAGAGACTGGAGTTATTGTGCCACAAGCCAAGGAGTGCCAGAAGCCACCAGAAACTGGAGGTGGCAAGAGGATTCTCCCATAGAGCACCTTGCTTTCAGATTTCTGGCCTCTAGAACTGTGAGACAATAAACTTTATGTTGTTTTAAGCCACCTACTTTGTGGTAATTTGTTATGGCAGCCCTAGGAACCTAAGAGTAACCCTTCCCAGTTAAATTCTCCTCTCTTCCTCTCCACATGACATAACCACTATCCTAAGCAAGGGGTTTATCATCCTTATACATGCCTTTCTACATGTTACATATGCATGCATTCCTTCCATGCATGCCTTTTACTACATATATGTATCCATAATCAATATGATTGTTTGGCATGTTGTTTAAACTTCATATTCATGGTATCATAATGGTTCTGTCCTTCTGAAACTAGTTTGTTCCCTCATCCATTTTTTCCACCGCCACCATCCAATCCTTGCCCCTCCGGGAGGTCTTTCTGTGTCCCAGGACCTTGACAATTCTAGTCTCATCCCCACTCCAGCCTTTACTGTCCTATTCAGTTTACCTGAAGTAGTATCAAGTCACTGAATAAATGCTGGTCTTACCACAAGAGGAGCTCAGTCCCTCACCATACCCGTCCCACGCCCCATGCCCATCACTGCTCTCAACCAGTGATGTTCAAACTTTAGTGTGCTTCAGAGTCACCTGGAGGACATGTAAAACTCTGATAGCTGGCCCACCTTCAGAATTTCTGACTCAGTAAATCTGGAGTGGGGCCTGAGAATTTGTACTTTCTAACAAGTTCCCAGGTGATGCTGATGCCACTGGTCTGGGGCAGCCCATCTGGTCTCCAGATAAGCTTGGTCATCCATCGGTTCCTTTCAATAAAGTGAAGGAGAGGTTAGACCTCCATCTCTCTCTTCACATAAATTGTTCATCAATAGATATTTCAATTAATTTGTGACTGCAATAAAATAACTTTAAAAATGGTTTCAATGACAGTAAGGTGGGCCAAAACAAAAAGAAAAGATACAAGGATAGATGTGCATCAGTGTTATACAGCTAAAACAATCTGCAGCTTATCCATTGCTAGCAAGCTTTTATTTTTAACATGAACAAATGCTGTCAAATATATCTGACAAACGTAAGAGGAACATCAGATGTCGGTGGATAACACTTCGCATAATGAAATCTGGAACAAAACCAGTGTTGATAAAATTCCCACTGGCTACTGAGAAGCAGAAAATCTCAAATCCATGAAGAACAAATTCATTGTTTCTTCCTCCATCGTGTCTTTCTATGCCTGACAACTGTGGGATGAAATAAAGCCAATTAACAATTGTAAACCAATAACATGCAACAGTGACTTTCTAAATCTAAGAAAATAGTCAATCCTACCTAGGCCTGTTGTATCAACAAGAGAAATCAACACATTTTCCTCTCGCTACACAGACCTCGGGATATGTCATCAATCTCGCACTCCTCATACCAACGTCCTCTCCCACTTGCCAAACAGCAAAGATGCCTGCTTTGTTGTTGCTGTTTTTCTTGAGAGAGACTTATTTACTAAGTCTTTCCACCTTACAAGCCTGTGCTCTACCCATCCATCACACTCTTAATGTCCCAGACCCTCAGTTTCCATGTCTGTAAAAGGAAGAGAAGAAAGAGGAAAAAGCAATGAAAGAAGGAGAGGAAAGGATAGGTGAGTTATAAGTTGACTTAATTACCAATTCAGGGATGAACAACAATCTCACCATGACTAATATTCTTTTCTTTTGAGTGTCCCATGAAATATAAAAACTCACAACTGAACAAATAGTTCGGTAGCAATCGTTAAATGTGCTCCCACTTGAAAATTTTTACTTATTACATCTTTGTCAGTAGTCACATTCTCAAAGGCATTTTCTCCTGGTTAGCACAAGAGACTGTATTTCTGTAGCTCAGTGATGAGGGGGGCCCAGCTAGTGTATGTTCCAGTAACTTTACCCGCTTGTTCTCATAATTGTGTTCCAGACAAACAGTAGTCTCGGCTACCCGGTCTGATAAATTTCCCACCTGCAGACGTCTTACAGCTACAGCTCAGAGGACCTGTAGCTGTGAATGAAGCACACTGCAGAACATGCTGCGTCCTATATTAGCTAGCACACAAGTATCATTAACATTAAGCTGTTTTTAAACTAGACTCTACCAATTTTTAATTCTTATTTACTTTGTGGAGAAATTTTAAAAACATATCACAACAGGCGTATGTCAGGAACGGCTGGGTGATACTCAGAGCTGCACACAGATACCTGGGTTCTCCGGGGCTGCCCTCTGCTGGGTCCGGATCTTTTTCACGTCCTTCTTCTGGTTCTTCACTGCTGTCCTCCTCCTCACCTGCAGCACCTTGGACCTCTTAATCAGAGTTTTCATACTGATAAGCACTCGCTTCATTTGTGAAGAATAATACGGATTTTGGGACCAGAACTTCACAGAAAAAATAGCCCAACTTATAAACAGTGGCGACATCCAGAACTCTACCCTCCAGAGAATCAGGAGGGTAGAAGTAGGTGAAGAAAGAAGAGCTGGGCACCTTTCTAGTGGTCGTTAGGACACCTCCAGGGCCCTCACATTTCTGCAGCTTCAGAGTTTTCACGGTGAGGTCTTTCCCGTCTTTCCAGTAGATCTCACACCCTGTGCTGCTGATTATTTCTGGCCCTTTGGAGAAGAAGGGATCAGAATCATCTGGGTCTGATCGCATGCGGTATGTTTTCATCAGAACTTTGTTGAAAAAGTATTCGTTTGACTTAAAGAGTAATTCTACAGTGAAGCTCGTGGGTTCCTTGACCCCTGAAAATCTTATTTTTACGTCTTTCAGGTGCTCCAGTACAAGTTCATCATTTCCCCAGATCACGCTACTGAGAATCTTTACATTTTTAAAAGCCGTCAACCAAAAGCGAGGTACGCCATTTGTCTGCCCCTTTCCTTCAGGCTATCTTTCCATTTCCTGCCAAGCTCCTTCCTGAACACCGACTTGCCACTGACTTCGACTTCTGTGAGCTCATGTATTGCACTGATGATGTCATCTCTCTTATCAAACAGAGGTTGGTAGAAGGCAGCATACTTTTTCTCAAGATCCTAAAAGTCTTTAGAGAATTGGGCTTCTACTTGTGCATATCGTGCCTGAACGTTTTTGAGAGCTTTGACCCGCTGCTTAACCGCCAGAGGCCAGCGCTGAGTGCACCTCACCCTGCCTTTGAGGCCGATGCCCAGTCAGGGGCTGCAAGGGACAGGGGACTGGGCCGCCCCTCGCCAGCCTCGGCCCCGTCGTCGGGTCCACACGCCCCAGCCTCCCAGGACTCGGAGGCATCAGCCAGGACCTCGCACGCCCAGAACTCGGCCTCCACTACCGCCGCCGCAGGTTCCTCTGCCTCCTGGGATGCCGCCCCCTCTGCAGGTTCCCGCAGCTCCCAGGGCGGGGGGCCCTCTGCCTGGTACTCGCCCCGCCAGACCTCACCTGTCTCTCCCAGGTCTTCCTGACCCTGAGGAGGCGCGGCATCCTCTGCAGGGTCCGAGGGCCGTCGGGAGCGGCGCCTGACCATCACGCGGCCGGCGTGGGGCCCGGCCAGGACACGGTCGTTGTAGTGGCTGTGGTGCAGAAGACAATGGGACACATCCCGGAGCAGGGACTGAAACTGCGCCGCGGGCGCCCCGTGGCCCGCGACCACTCCCGTGCCTCCCTGCCCATGCTCGTCCTCCTCTTCTGTCTCTTCCTCCTCTTCGACCTCTTCCTCAGTTTCCTCCCCCTCTTCTGACTGGTAGTCAGCCTCCTCCTGGTCCTCGATGTCTAATTCAAACTCTTCCTCCTCCTCCTCCACCAGCTCTGCATCCCAGTCTTCTTCCACTGCGGCCTGGGCGGCCTCCTGCCCACCATCCTCCCCGTCAAGGGCTCTGCAGAGCCCCAGGGAGGCCAGAAGGGCCGCGGCCCCCTCGACTCCATCCATCCCTCCCGAAGGGGAGGCACGGACCCCGAGGGGACTGGGGTCGCCACCTGCCCCGCCACCAGCTCCGTCCTGGCCACCTGGGATCGGCCCACGCTCCTCTGTGGCAGACATGGCAGGAGGGACACGCCAGACACGGATCAGGCTGCAGTGACGACCGCGGGGAAGATGGAGGCCGCCGGGCTGAGTGTCGCTGAGGGAGGGAACGCTGTTGGCAGCGGGGCCTCCGGGACGGGGTGGGGGCTGCAGAGAAGCCGGCTGCTCAGGGGACCAGAGTCTGCGAAGATGCCTCTGGGAGCCCCACCACGGGAAGGGCAGAGGGGTGTCCCGCGGAGCGCCCCACCGAGGCTCGGCTGAGGCCAATGTGGACAGGATGGGAAAGTGCCAGACTGGCTGCCGACGGGAGGCGGAACTTGGAAGGGTCAATGAAGGGCCACTTCCTCCAGCGCCGGCTATAAGCTCTTTTGTCAGGAGCCAAGGATTGACAGCACCACCGTCCAATGAGTGATCAAGGTCGTCAGCTTACCTGGAGGCCTTAAAGGCCCAGGACACCATGAGCCTCTGTGAGCACACAGGAATCCCTTCCTTTTCATTCCACCACTGCAAGAGCAAAACTACAATGCGCCTAAAGGGCGGCGCCCTGGGGTATGGGAACCTGCATGTGTTCCCCAATTGCCACCCTGGGGCAGCTCACGCTGATACAGACACACTTAGTTCAAAAACGAGAGAGAGAGAGAAGGTGTATAGATCAAATCTCAGCAACGCTTAAAGCCTCCCACAAGAGAGAGCAAGAGAATTTGGAGGTTTTAATGCTGTTAAGGCTCCTTAGAAAAGGACATACAGAGTCGATATGGATGCAGTGAGAATGGAGAGTGGAAGAAGCAGTAAAGACAGGAGCTGGAGAGTGTTTCATCAGGGCTCCCCAATTCCGTTGCAGCCTCCAATAAATGAAGACAGAGAGAGAGAGGGAAGAGAGACAGAGACAGAGAGAGAGAGAGAGAGAGAGAGATTTCTTTTAAAGACTGGGCTGAGCACCTGCTCTGCACTGGATTGTGCACACCCCTTGCCTCCCAAATTCATACGAGAAGCCCGTCCCCAGCCCCACCCCACCCCCAGGAGATGGTATTTGGAGACTGGGTCTTTGGTAGGTCATTCAGTTTTGGTAAGGTCAGGAGGCTGGGGTCCACACATTGGGATTATTGCCCTTACAGGAAGACACCATAGATGGTACTCTCCTCCCACCATCCCAACGTGAAGCCACAGGAAGAAGGCGGCTATCTTCAAGTCAAAACGAGGGCCCTCACCAAGAACTCCACAGTGGTGGCACCCTGACCTTGGGCTTCCTAGCCTCCAGAACTGTAGGAAATAAATAACTGTCTTGTTTAAGCCACCCAGCCCATGGCATTTTATTAGGGCAGCCTGAGCAGACTAATACAGCATGGCAGACATTAACAGGACAGGCTTCCTAGAATCATTTCTCTGTCAATAGTCCGAGACTTTTTGTTATACTCAGCTCCACTTAGCCGAGATGTCAAGTGTAACGAATGCTGAAAACGAGGAAGAAATCAACAACTATTTTATGCTAATCCCATTTACTACTGTCGCTGGGCACAGAAGCAAGACTGGGTGTCAGCTGTAACTTCACGTTCAGGAGAACATAAGCTATGTCCCTTACTTCCAGTAAGCATACCGCCTTGGGATCCAGGATATCTAATTTGACAGACCCTAATGTTTCACAGATGGGAAGCACACATTCTGCAGTGCGCTCCTGGGAAGGCTCAGGAGAAGAGCTGTTGTTGCCACCCTGAGTCACTATGGACTCCTCCTACCCCAAGTTGGGTTCAATGGTCAATCAAGACTGGTGACACCACACACACACACACACACACTACCGAGACGCGATGAAAAGTGTATTCCTTACATGAGTAGGCTTCTGGGGGGAGAGCAGGGAAGCCTTTTCAAGCTGCTCCAAAATAGACTTCAGAGAGTCAGGAAAGGTAGAAATTGCTTTGGGAGTTCTACTGTGACTAGTGGATGGGGCCAGCATGACAGTTCCCTTGTGCTGGCAGTAGCTAGTGTCGTTTGATGCCCACTCCTCCTGCCCTCCCCCCTACAACCGTGCCAAAGGAGAGAGTGGAGTGTGGGGCATTGGGGAAGAGGGAGGTTTGACGTTTAAAAGCCTCAGCAGTCAAACATCAAAGGATGCAGTCAGACCCTATACTATAATTCACCTCTGGCGTGTGACAGGTGACAGAAACGTGCCATTTTCGTGTAATGGAATCTGAACTTGTGGAAGTAAGCCACTCTGGAACTCTGAGTCCTGCAGCCTAAGGCCGGGTAGGGAGGCAAAAGGTCCACTGAAGGCCATTCAAGAGCCCAGCGTGGTGTATCCTGAGAAGTAAAATGCATGCCTTGATCACCATCAATAAGGCCCGGAACTCCAAAGCCCATAAGGAGGGTCTTGGCAAAGCCCTGCATAGTGGCTTTAGTATATGTAGAGACACGTGTGACCTGGATTTATAATTTGGGAGTCTGTGGGCCAAGAGATTCCCAGGGCTCTTTACCCCAAAGGGGACAGTTTTACAGAAGGAAACGTCGTTGCTGCCATGGGCTGGACCAGAGATCCAGATGGACGACAAAGGCCTGATTGTCTATGAAAATGTGCAGATGGTGCTAAATGTTGGCCAGAGCATTCAGCGCTAAGGTGACTGCCTGAAGTTCACTCACTGGTGCTGTCTTTTCGTTGAACAGTTTTATCTATGGATCTCTGATTTTAATCCTGCTTGGAGTTTGTAGAACTTACTGGGTGTGTAGATTCATGTCTTTCCTCCAAGTTTGGAGGTTTTCAGGCATCATTTCTTCAAAGATTTCCTGCCCCTTTCTCTCTCTCCTCTGCCTCTACAACTGTCATTATGTGTACATTGATAAGCTTGCTGATGCATATACGTCTCATAGGATTTGCTCATTATTCTTCATTCTTTGCTTTTTCTGCTCCTCTTTTCCTTTCCAGAGACTGGATATTTCAACTAACCGTTTAAAATTCGCTGATTCTTTTTCTTCTGGTCAAATTTGCTGTTGGACATCTTTTATTAATTTTTCACTTCACTTACTGTGCTTTTCAGCTGAAGAACTTTTATTTTGTCCCTACTTATAATTTCTTTCTTTTTTTTTTACATCTTTATTGGAGTATAATTGCTTTACAATGGTGTGTTAGTTTCGGCTTTATAACAAAGTGCATCAGTTATACGTATACATATGTTCCCATATCTCTTTCCTCTTGTGTCTGCCTCCCTCCCACCCTCCCTATCCCACCCCTCTAGGTGGTCACAAAGCACCGAGCTGATCTCCCTGTGCTATGCGGCTGCTTCCCACTAGCTATCTATCTTACGTTGGGTAGTGTATATATGTCCATGCCACTCTTGCACTTTGTTCCAGCTTACCCTTCCCCCTCCCCGTATCTTCAAGTCCATTCTCTAGTAGGTCTGCATCTTTATTCCCATCTTGCCCCTGGTTCTTCATGACCAATTTCTTTTTTTTATATTACTTTCTCGGTGGGTGAGCAGACAATCCTCTCAGGCTGGTGAGTGCTGGTCGTCACCGATCCTCTGTGCGGGAATCTCCCCACTTTGCCCTCCGCACCCCTGTTGCTGCGCTCTCCTCTGTGACTCGCAAGCTTCCCCCCTCCACCACCTGCAGTCTCCGCCCGCAAAGGGTCTTCCTAGTGTGTGGAAACCTTTCCTCCTTCACGGCTCCCTCCCACTGGTGCAGGTCCCATCCCTATCCTTTTGTCTCTGTTTATTCTTTTTTCTTTTGCCCTACCCTTGTACATGGGGGGTTTCTTGCCTTTTGGGAGGTCTGAGGTCTTCTGCCAGCATTCAGTAGGTGTTCTGGAGGAGTTGTTCCACATGTAGATGTATTTCTGATGTATTTGTGGGGAGGAAGTTGACCTCTACGTCTCACTCTTCTGCCATCTTGAAGCTCCTCTCATTTTTGTTTTAGTTTGTAACTAACAGCCATTACTTCACGTAGTATGGTTATAATAGCTGCTTTAATATATTTTTTCTGCTGATTCCAATACTTGCATCATCCTAGCATTTGCCTCTCTTGTTTGAATTTTCCCTTGGCATTTTTATGACATTTTCCTGGTTCTTCTTATACCAAGTATTTTTAAGTATATCCTGCACATTTTAGTATTATATTGTTAGACATTGTATCTGACTTAGTACTATGAACCATGTTTATTTTGTTTTTTGTTTAGTTTACTTTTTGTTTTGTTTGAGGTTCAGGCCACAAATTCTTATCCTAGTTTTATTGTCTGTAGTTGCAGTCTCAGTTCAAATTTCAAAGGCTTTGCATTGCTATTCACATCTGGCCCATATATGTGCCACCCAGTGAGGAATGTGGGATCTGGACAGTAGTTTACTTGTTTGATCAGTTCTCAAATCAAATCTTGAGCTATTGTTTTAGCTCAAGATCCACGCATGTGCAGTCTGTTCATGAACTCAGAACTTTATACACAATTTTACACGGTTAGGTTAGGCTCTGGTTAAATAATTTATCCTGAGGTGAAACACTGCTAAGAGGAACGGAGTGCTCTGGCACATTTCAGAATGATTACTTTTCCCCTCTCCTGCTGGAAGCATGAGGAGTTTTTACTATGACATATTTACCGTGAGAACCTGGCTGAGCTCCTAGAGGTAAAACTCACAAAAGTGTGGGGAATCCCTATGACTGGGTCCCCCTGGCGTTTTTAACTCACAGACTTGTTCACACTGAACCTCCAGCAATGCATCAATTAGAGCTCAGTTCAATTAGATTTCCTGCCCCAGCATTGGTTCCCACAGAGGTTTCTGATCTTGAGTTTTTGCTTTGGTAAATTAGGATTCTCTGTATTCACCTGTCTCCCCAGTGTTCAGGCAGTGGTTTGGCCTGTGACCTCTCTTTGCTATGAATATAAGAAGAGTTGTTAAGGACTTCCCTGGTGGTGCAGTGGTTAAGAATCCACCTGCCAATGCAGGGGACATGGTTTTGAGCACTGGTTTGGGAAGATCCCACATGCCACGGAGCAGCTAAGCCCTTGCACCACAACTACTGAGCCTGTGCTCTAGGGCCTGCGAGCCACAACTACTGCGCCTGCGTGCTACAACTACTGAAGCCCGCATGTCTAGAGCCCATGCTCCTCAACAAGAGAAGACACCACAGTGAGAAGCCCACGCACCGCAATGAAGAGTAGCCCCCATTCACTGCAACTACAGAAAGCCCACATGCAGCAACGAAGACCCAACACAGCCAAAAATAAATAAATAATTTATTTTAAAAACAAAGAAGAGTTGTTGACTTTTCAGTTTGTTCAACTTTTTACTTGTTTTTAGGATGGAGTGGCAACCTATAATCTCCTCACATGTGGAACTAGAACTGGAAGTCTGCCATTTATTGATTTCTTAAAAACATTAAACCAATCTTGCAGTCTTGGGATAATCTTTGCTTTGTCATAATGTACTATCTTTTTATGTATCACTGAGTTGATTTTTGTGACTCTATTCAAGAAGGAAATTCAACTGTAATTTTCAGATTTTAAAAAATGCCCTTTTCAGATGCTGATAAACCTCATAAACAACTTGGGTAGTAATCACTCACCACACTGGCCTCGTTTTCTGAAAATTTCTGAACAATGGATGTTATTTTTTCCTTGAACATGTGATAGGATTGACCTGTGTAAGTATCTGGAACTAGAGTTGTTTTCCCAGAGGATTGTGAAGAGTTATTCAAAATGTTTAACAAGTAAGAGGCTATTCAGGCTTTTTATTTCAGCTCTGAATGGATAAAGAAGATGTGGCACATATATAAAATGGAATATTACTCAGCCATAAAAAGAAACAAAATTGAGTTATTTGTAGTGAGGTGAATGGACCTAGAGTCTGTCATACAGAGTGAAGTAAGTCAGAAAGAGAAAAACAAATACCATATGCTAACACATATATATGGAATCTAAAAAAAAAAAAGCTCATGAAGAACCTAGGGGCACAGACAAAGCGAAAGAGAGGCATGGACATATATACACTACCAAAAGTAAGGTAGATAGATAGTGGGAAGCAGCCACAGAGCACAGGGAGATCAGTTCGGTGCTTTGTGACCGCCTGGAGGGGTGGGATGGGGAGGGTGGGAGGGAGGGAGATGCATGAGGGAAGGGATGTGGGAACAGATGTATATGTATGACTGATTCACTTTGTTATAAAGCAGAAACTAATAATAAATAAATAAATAAATAAATAAATAAAAATAAAATTCAGATTTAAAAAAAAAAAAGAACCTAGGGGCAAGACTGGAATAAAGACGCAGACCTACTAGAGAATGGACTTGAGGACACGGGGAGGGGGAATGGTAAGCTGGGACAAAGTGACAGAGCAGTAGTGTATATATGGACATATATACACTAGCAAATGTAAAATAGATAGCTACTGGGAAGCAGTCGCATAGCACAGGGAGATCAGCTCGGTGCTGTGTGACCGCCTAGAAGGGTGGGATAGGGAGGATGGGAGGGAGAAGAAAGGGGGAGGAGATATGGTGATATATGTATATGTATAACTGATTCACTTTGTTATAAAGCAGAAACTAACAAACCATTGTAAAGCAAATATACTCCAATAAAAAAGTTAAAAAAAAAGATAGGGGTTGGGTTAGGGTTGCATTTTTCCTAGGTTTAGGGTTTTTTCGTCTACCTAAATTGTCAAATTTGTTGGTATTAAATGGATCACTGTGTTGTCTCAATAACATTTTTATAACAATTTACTGAGAAATAATTACTGTACCATAATGTATACTATTTAAAGTGTACAATTCAATGGCTTTTAGAATATCTGTAGATTTGTGCAATCAAGATTTCATTAGGATTTGAATTTGGAAGGACAAAATATCACAAGTTGTTAGAAATGACAAAAGATCTGTACACTTGGTTAAATAGAATCATGGGTCACTAAGAAACTATTTGGCCACCTATTTAACCAGAGTACTAATATAAGATTTCAAAAGTAAATATTGGAAGTAATGTGATTAGAAACAGCCTTCTTTCTTTTAGAGGTAAGAAGACTCATTTATCTTACAAATAAAGGACATGATAAATCAACAAGAAGCACAGGAAATTATTCTGATAAGACACAGAAGCTCTGCTTTCTATGGAGATTACTTAGTAGGTAAGGAAAAACCTATTATAATCTCTTATTAAGAGCAAACCTAAGAGGGTTTTGTCTTAGCAACTTTCAAATATACAATATAGTATTATTAACTATAGTCATCATGCTGTACATTACATCACCATGACTTATTCATAACTAAGAGTTTGTACCTTTTTAATGGCTTCATAACTATGTTTAATTTTTAAATATATTTTCATTGAAGTGTAGTTGATTTACAATGTTATGTTAGTTTCTGGTGTACAGCAAAGGGATTCAGTCATATATATAGATATATATACACACACACACATATTCTTTTTCATATTCTTTTCCATTATGGTTAACTACAGAATACTGAATATAGCTTCCTGTGCTATGCAGCAGGACCTTGTTGTTTACATATTTTATGTATAGTAGTTTATATCTGCAAATCCCAAACTCCTAATTTATCCCTTCCCCACCCCCTTTCCCCTTTGATAACCATAAGTTTGTTTTCTATGTCTGTGAGTCTGTTTCTGTTTTGTAAATATCAATAAGTTCATTTGTATCATTTTGTATTAGATTCCACATGTAAGTGATATCATATGATACTTGTCTTTCTCTGTCTGACTTACTTCACTTAGTATAATAAGCTCTAAGTCCATTCATGTTGCTGCAAATGGCATTATTTCATTATTTTTTATGGCTGAGTGGTATTCCATTGTATATATGTACCATTTTTCTTTACACATTCATCTGCCGATAAACATTTAGAATTCTTCCATGTCTTGGCTATCATAAATAGTGCTGCTGTGAACATTGGGGTGCATTTATCTTTTTGAATTAGAGTTTTCTCTGGATATATTCCCAGGAGTGGAATTGCCAGATTATATGACAACTCTATTTTTAGTTTTTGAAGGAACCTCCACACTGTTTTCCATAGTGGCTGCACCAATTTAATTTCCCACCAACAGTGGAGGAAGGCTCCATTTGCTCCACACTTTCTCCAGCATTTAGTGTTTGTAAACTTTTTTTAAAAATTTATTTTATTTTCTTTATTTATTTGGCTGTGCTGGTTCTTAGTTGGGGCACGTGGGATCTTTGTTGCCCCATGCAGGATCTTCATTGCACGTGGGATATTTTAGTTGTTGCATGCAGGATCTTTAGTCGTGGCATGTGGGATCTTTGGTTATGACATGTGGGATCTTTTAGTTCCAGCATGCGGAGTCTTTTAGTTGTGGCATATGGGCTCTTACTTGAGGCATGTGGGATCTAGTTCCTCAATGAGGGTTCGAAACCAGGAGCCCTGCTTTGGGAGTGTGGAATCTTAACCATTGGATCACTAAGGGAAGTCCTTGTTTGTAAACATTTTGATGATGGCCATTCTGACCGGTGTGATGTGATACCTCACTGTATTTTTGATTTGCATTTCTCTAATAATTAGCGATGTTGAGCATTGAAGAAGATATCTTCGAATCCTAGTTTGTTGAGTTGTTTTTTATTTTTTACATCTTTATTGGAGTATAATTGCTTTACAGTGGTGTGTTAGTTTCTGCTTTATAACAAAGTGAATCAGTTATACATATACATATGTTCCCATATCTCTTCTCTCTTGCATCTCCCTCCCTCCCACCCTCCCTATCTCACCCCTCTAGGTGGTCACAAAGCACCGACCTGATCTCCCTGTGCTATGCGGCTGCTTCCCACTAGCTAACTACCTTATGTTTGGTAGTGTATATATGTCCATGCCACTCTCTCACTTTGTCACAGCATACCCTTCCCCCTCCCCATATCCTCAAGTCCATTCTCTAGTAGGTCTGTGTCTTTATTCCTGTCTTATCCCTATGTTCTTTATGACATTTTTTCCCCTTAGATTCCATATATATGTGTTAGCATACGGTATTTGTCTCTCTGTTTCTGACTTACTTCACTCTGTGTGACAGACTCTAGGTCCATCCACCTCACTACAAATAACTCAATTTTGTTTCTTTTTATGGCTGAGTAAAATTCCATTGCATATATGTGCCACATCTTCTTTATCCATTCATCCAGTGATGGACACTTAGGTTGTTTCCATCTTCTGGCTATTGTAAATGGAGCTGCAATGAAGATTTTGGTACATGACTCTTTGAATTATGGTTTCCTCAGGGTATATGCCCAGTAGTGAGATTGCTGGGTCAAATGGTAGTTCTATTTGTAGGTTTTTAAGGAAATTCCATACTGCTCTCCATAGTGGCTGTACCAATTCACATTCCCACCAGCAGTGCAAGAGTGTTCCATTTTCTCCACACCCTCTCCAGCATTTATTGTTTCTAGATTTCTTGATGATGGCCATTCTGACTGGTGTGAGATGACATCTCATTGCAGTTTTGATTTGCATTTCTCTAATGATTAATGATTTTGAGAATTTTTTCATGTATTTGTTGGCACTCTGTATATCTTCTTTCAAGAAATGTCTATTTAGGTCTTCTGCCCATTTTTGGATTGGGTTGTTTGCTTTTTTGTTATTGAGCTGCATGAGCTGCTTGAAAATTCTGGAGATTAATCCTTTGTCAGTTGCTTTATTTGCAAATATTTTGTCCCATTCTGAGAGTTGTCTTTTGGTCTTTTTTATGGTTTCCTTTGCTGTGCAAAAGCTTTTAAGTTTCATGAGGTCCCATTTGTTTATTTTTGTTTTTATTTCCATTTCTCTAGGAGGTGGGTCAAAAAGGATCTTGCTGTGATTTATGTTATAGAGTGTTCTGCCTATGTTTTCCTCTAAGAGTTTGATAGTTTCTGGCCTTACATTTACGTCTTTAATCCATTTTGAACTTATTTTTGTGTATGGTGTTAGGGAGTGTTCTAATCTCATACTTTTACATGTACCTGTCCAGTTTTCCCAGAGCCACTTATTGAGGAAGCTGTCCTTTCTCCACTGTACATTCCTGCCTCCTTCATCAAGGATATGGTGACCATATGTGTGTGGGTTTATCTCTGGGCTTTTTATCCTGTTCCCTTGATCTGTCTTTCTGTTTTTGTGCCAGTAGCATACTGTCTTGATTACTGTAGCTTTGTTGTAGAGTCTGAAGTCAGGGAGCCTGATTCCTCCAGCTCCGTTTTTCGTTCTCAAGTTTACTTTGGCTATTCGGGGTCTTTTGTGTTTCCATACAAATTATGAAATTTTTTGTTCTAGTTCTGTGAAAAATGCCAGTGGTAGTTTGATAGGGATTACATTGAATCTATAGATTGCTTTGGGTAGTAGAGTCATTTTCACAATGTTGAGTCTTCCTATCCATGAAAATGGTATATCTCTCCATCTATTTGTATCATCTTTAATTTCTTTCATCAGTGTCTTATAATTCTCTGCATACAGGTCTTTTGTCTCCTTAGGTAGGTTTATTCCTAGATATTTTATTCTTTTTCTTGCAATGGCAAATGGAGTGTTTTCTTGATTTCACTTTCAGATTTTTCATCATTAGTGTATAGGAATGCCAGAGATTTCTGTGCATTACTTTTGTATCCTGCTACTTTACCAAATTCATTGATTAGCTCTAGTAGTTTTCTGGTAGCATCTTTAGGATTCTCTATGTATAATATCATGTCATCTGCAAACAGTGACACCTTTACTTCTTCTTTTCCGTTTTGGATTCTTTTTATTTCCTTTTCTTCTCTGATTGCTGTGGCTAAAACTTCCAAAGCTATGTTGAATAAGACTGGTGAGAGTGGGCAGCCTTGTTTTGTTCCTGATCTTAGTGGAAATGCTTTCAGTTTTTCACCATTGAGGATGAAGTTTGCTGTGTGTTCGTCATATATGGCCTTTATTATGTTGAGGAAAGTTCCCTCTATGCCTACTTTCTGGAGGCTTTTTTATCATAAATGGGTGTTGAATTTTGTCGAAAGCTTTCCCTGCATCTATTGAGATGACCATGTTGTTTTTCTCCTTCAATTTTTTAATATGGTGTATCACATTGATTGATTTGTGTATATTGAAGAATCCTTGCATTCCTGGAATAAACCCCACCTGATCATGGTGTATGATCCTCTTAATGTCCTGTTTGATTCTGTTTGCTAGTATTTTGTTCAGAATTTTTTCATCTATGTTCATCTGTGATATTGGCCTGTAGTTTTCTTTCTTTGTGACATCCTTGTCTCGTTTTGGTACCAGGGTGATGGTGGCCTCATAGGATGAGTTTGGGAGTGTTCTTCCCTCTGCTGTATTTTGGAAGAGTTTGAGAAAGATAGGCATTAGTTCGTCTCTAAATGTTTGATAGAATTCACCTGTGAAGCCATCTGGTCCTGGGCTTTTGTTTGTTGGAAGATTTTTAATCACAGTTTCAATTTCAGTGCGTGTGATTGGTCTGTTCATATTTTCTATTTCTTCCTGATTCAGTCTTGGCAGGTTGCTCATTTCTGAGAATTTGTCCATTTCTTCCAGATTGTGCATTTTATTGGCATAGAGTTGCTTGTAGTAATCTATCATAAACTTTTGTATTTCTGCAGTGTCACCTGTTACTTCTCCTTTTTCATTTCTAATTCTATTGATTTGAGTCTTCTCCCTTTTTTTTCTTGATGAGTCTGGCTAATGGTTTATCAATTTTGTTTATCTTCTCAAAGAACCAGCTTTTAATTTTATTGATCTTTGCTATCATTTCCTTCATTTCTTTTTCATTTTTTTCTGATCTGATCTGTATGATTTCTTTTCTTCTGCTAACTTTGGGGCTTTTTTGTTCTTCTTTCTCTAATCGCTTTAGGTGCAAGGTTAGGTTGTTTATTCGAGATGTTTCCTGTTTCTTAAGTTAGAATTTTATTGCTATAAACTCCCCTCTTAAAACTGCTTTTGCTGCATCCCCTAGGTTTTGGGTCGTCATGTCTCCAGTGTCATTTGTTTCTAGGCATTTTTTGATTTCCTCTTTGATTTCATCAGTGATCACTTCATTATTAAGTAGTGTATTGTTTAGCCTCCCTGTGTTTGTATTTTTTACAGATCTTTTCCTGTAATTGACATCTAGTCTCATAGCATTGTGGTCGGAAAAGATACTTGATACAATTTCAATTTTCTTAAGTTTACCGAGGCTTGATTTGTGACCCAAGATATGATCTATCCTGGAGAATGTTCCATGAGCACTTGAGAAAAATGTGTATTCTGTTGTTTTTGGATGGAATGTCATATAAATATAAATTAAGTCCATCTTGTTTATTGTATCATTTCAAGCTTGTGTTTCCTTAATTATTTTCATTTTGCATGATCTGTCCATTGGCAAAAGTGGGTTGTTAAAGTCCCCTACTATGAATGTGTTACTGTCGAATTCCCATTTATGGCTGTTAGTGTTTGCCTTATATATTGAGGTGCTCCTATGTTGGGTGTATAAATATTTACAATTGTTATATCTTCTTCTTGGATCGATCCCTTGATCATTATGTAGTGTCCTTCTTTGTCTCTTCTAATAGTCTTTATTTTAAAGTCTATGTTTTGTGATATGAGAATTGCTACTGCAGCTTTCTTTTGGTTTCCATTTGCATGGAATATCTTTTTCCATCCCCTCACTTTCAGTCTGTATGTGTCTCTAGGTCTGCAGTGGGTCTCTTGTAGACAGCATATATATGGGTCTTGTTTTTGTATCCATTCAGCCAGGCTGTGTCTTTTTGTGGGAGCATTTAATCAATTTACTTTTAAGGTAATTATCGATATGTATGTTCCTATTCCCATTTTTTAAGTGTTTTGGGTTTGTTGTTGTAGGTCTTTTCCTTCTCCTGTGTTTCTTGCCTAGAGAAGATCCTTTAGCATTTGTTGTAAAGCTGGTTTGGTGGTGCTGAACTCTCTCAACTTTTGCTTGTCTGTAAAGGTTTAAATTTCTCCATCAAATCTGAATGAGATCCTTGCTGGGTAGAGTAATCTTGGTTGTATGTTTCTCTCCTTCTTCACTTTAAATATGTCCTGCCAGTTGCTTCTGGTTTGCAGAACTTCTGCTGAAAGATCAGCTGTTAACCTTATGGGGATTCCTTTGTGTGTTATTTATTGTTTTTCCCTTGCTGCTTTTAATATGTTTTCTTTGTATTTAATTTTTGACAGTTTGATTAATATGTGTCTTGGCATGTTTCACTTTGGATTTATCCTATATGGGACTCTCTGTGCTTCCTGGTCTTGATTAAATATTTCCTTTCCCATATTAGGGAAGTTTTGAACTATAATCTCTTCAAATATTTTCTCAGTCCATTTCTTTTTCTCTTTTTCTTCTGGAACCCCTATAATTCGAATCTTTGTGCGTTTAATGTTGTCCCAGAGGTCTCTGAGACTGCCCTCAGTTCTTTTCATTCTTTTTTCATTATTCTGCTCTGCCATAGTTATTTCCACTATTTTATCTTCCAGGTCACTTATCCATTTTTCTGCCTCAGTTATTCTGCTATTGTTCTCATCTAGAGTATTTTTAATTCCATTTATTGTGTTGTTCATCGTTGCTTGTTTTATCTTTCGTTCTTCTAGGTCCTTGTTAAATGTTTCTTGCATTCTCTCTGTTCTCTTTCCAAGATTTTGGATCATCTTTACTATCATTATTCTGAATTCATTTTCAGGTAGACTGCCTATTTCCTCTTCATTTGTTAGGTCTGGTGGGTTTTTATCTTGCTCCTTCATCTGCTGTGTGTTTTTCTGCCTTCTCATTTTGCTTATCTTACTGTGTTTGGGGTCTCCTTTTTGCAGGCTGCAGGTTCGTAGTTCCCGTAGTTTTTGGTGTCTGTCCCCAGTGGCTAAAGTTGGTTCAGTGGGTGGTGTAAGCTTCCTGGTGGAGGGGACTAGTGCCTGTGTTCTGGTGGATGAGGCTGGATCTTGTCTTTCTGGTGGACAGGTCCACATCTGGTGGTGTATTTTGGTGTGTCTGTGGACTTATTATATTTTTAGGCAGCCTCTCTGCTAATGGGTGGGGTTGTGTTCCTGTCTTGCTAGTTGTTTGGCATAAGGTGTCCAGCATTGTAGTTTGCCGGTCGTTGAGTGAAGCTGGGTGTTGGTGTTGAGATGGAGATCTCTGGGAGATTTTTGTCGTTTGATATTACATGGAGCTGGGAGGTCTCTTGTGGACCAGTGTCCTGAAGTTGGCTCTCCCACCTCAGAGGCACAGCACTGACTCCTGGCTGCAGCACCAAGAGCCTTTCATCCACACGGCTCCTAACTTCAGAACTCCACACTCCAGAGACCCTCCTTTCGACCTGCCCAGATATTTTTATTATACAATTTAATTGCCTTATTGACAATTTTACTCTATTTTTCATTTACTATCTTGATGGCTGCCTAAGTGATCATAGTTAACATTTTAGCTAAAACATTCTATGATGGAGTAATACCAAGTTAATTTCAATACTAAGGTGTAGTAATACCAAGTTAATTTCAATAGTAAACAAAATCTTTGTAACTATTAGCATTTCCTCCCTCTTTCTTTTTTTTTTTTTTTTTTTTTTCAGTACACGGGCCTCTCCCTGCTGTGGCCTCTTCCGTTGCGGAGCACAGGCTCCGGATGCGCAGGCCCAGCGGCCATGGCTCACGGGCCCAGCCGCTCCGTGGCACGCGGGATCCTCCTGGACCAGGGCATGAACCCGCGTCCCCCGCATCGGCAGGCGGACTCCCAACCACTGCGCCACCAGGGAAGCCCCTCCCTCTTTCTTGATACAATTATTGTCATACAAATGAAGTCTGTACATATTATTAACTCATCAATGCACTTTCATTATTTTTTTCTATAGGTGTCCATTGAGTCATATGAGAAAACAAAAGAGAAACAAACAAAAATCTCCATATCCCCTGTCTTTATATTTACTTATCTAGTTACATTTGTTGGTGTTTTTTAACTCAACAATTAATGTTATTGTTTAGTGTCCTCTCATTTCAGCTTGAAAGATTTCCATTAATATTGCTTGTGGGACAGGTCTCCTAGGGACAGACTCTCTAAGTTTTTGTTTACCTGTGAAAGTCTTAATTCTTTTTCAATTTTGAAGGGTAGTTTTTGTAGGTATATAATTCTTCATTGACAGTCTTTTTCTTTGAATACATCATCACACTGCCTCTGGGTCTTCCTGGTTGCTGATGAGAAGGAATTATCTCTCTTGTAAAAATTAATTAATTAATTAAATTTTGACTGCATTGGGTCTTTGTTGCTGTGTGCGGTCTTTCTCTAGTTGCAGCGAGCAGAGGCTACTCTTTGTTGCGGTGCATGAGCTTCTTATTATGGTGGCTTCTCTTGCTGCAGAGCATGGGCTCTAGGCATGCGGGCTTCAGTAGTTGTGGCACACAGGCTCAATTGTTGTGGTTCACAGGCTTAGTTGCTCTGCAGCATGTGGAATCTTCCTGGACCAGGGCTCAAACCCATGTCCCCTGCATTGGTAAGCGGATTCTTAACCACTGTGCCACCAGGGAAGTCACGGATGTATCTCTTATATGTGATGAGTTGCTTTTCTCTTGTTGCTTTCAAGATTTTCTCTTTGTCTTGGGCTTTGAAAGTTTGATTATACTGTGCCTAGCTGTGTCTTTCTCTGAGTGCATCCTACTTGGATGCTATTGAGTTTCTTGAATGTGTAGATTAATTTTTTCAACTATTTTGGGAAGTTTTAGTGATAATTTATTCATATATTCTTTCTGCCCATTCCTCCATCTCCCTTATTTTTGAGGCTCCCATTATGTTTATGTTGATATGCTTGATTCTTCTTCCATAGATCTCTGACTCTGTTCAATTTTCTTCATTTGTTTATTTTCTGTTCCTCAGTTTGGATAGTCTTAATTGACCTACCTTCATATTAACTGATTATTTTGTTAGTTCAGATCAGCTATTGAGCTCCAATGGGAAATTTTTCATTTCAATTTCATTTCAAGTATTTTCAACTTCAGAATTTCTATTTTCTTTTTATTCTTTTTTAAAATATAATATCTTGGGCTTCCCTGGTGGCTTAGTGGTTGAGAGTCTGCCTGCCGATGCAGGGGACACAGGTTCGTGCCCAGGTCTGGGAAGATCCCACATGCCGTGGAGCGGCTAGGCCCATGAGCCATGGCCGCTGAGCCTGTGCGTCCGGAGCCTGTGCTCTGCAACGGGAGAGGCCTCAACAGTGAGAGGCCCGCATACCGCAAAGAAAATAAAAAAATAAAAAAATAAAATAAAAAAATAATATCTCTTCATTGATATTCTATATTTGGTGAGATACTTTTCTCATATTTAATTTTAATTATGTACACGTGTTTTCCTTTAGTTATTTGAATATATTTATAACAGTTGATTTAAAGTCTTTATTTGTTAAGAAGTCCAATGTCAAGGCTTCATCAAGAATGGTTTCTATTGACTGTCTTTTTCTTTTTTCATGAACTATACTTTCTTGGTTCTTTGCATGTTTTATATAGCTTTGTTGCTTTTATTGTTACTTTTTCCTTTAAAATAATACATTGTGGCAACTCCAAAAATCATATTATGTCTCCTTCCCCAGATTGATTGCTGTTTGTTCCTATTGTTATTTTTCTTTGATTATATAGTCACTTTGCCCAAATAATTCATTAAAGCCTGGATACTTTGTCATCTGTGGCCACTGAATTCACTTCTCTAATAGCTTAGTGATCAGCTAATGACTGGAAAGATATTTTTATTAAAGATCTTGAACCTATAAATCTTCCAACCTTTATCTAGGTGCTTTGGATGTGTGTTTTGGGATGTTTTCAATGTTCAGGTAGGAAGTTTACAACTTTGCCTACCCCTTCAGTTTCTGCTTGTGCAGAGCCTCATTGTCAGCCAGAGGTGAGACTTAGGCCTTCTCAAGTATATTCTGAGCATGCACACAGTTTTACACATGCTCATGGCCTTCTAGACCTCAGTTATATGCTGGAGCTTTTCAAAGCATCCTATGGACATTTCCTTCCCAGTTTTTCATTTTAAGTTTTTGAATAGCTCCTTGTTAGTTCTAAACAGTAGCACCACATCGGGAAGCTGAAGTGTTAAACAGTTGTTGCTGAATATTTTTTCAAATGCCCTGAGGATATGCCAGTTCACCCAAAACAGACTCTAAGTGAGAACAAATGAAGTCATGTCTGAGAATTGAGGTTTTTAGAGAGCTGCCAGACAGGTCAAAAATTGACAGTCCTCTGAGAATGAGATTGTTGGGGAGCTCTAAATCTTTTCTGCCTCTCCACTGGCTGCCAGGATGCAGGTTTCACAGGTTACATAATTACAAAACTGTTGGTTTTCAATACTATGACAGACCTAGGGTAAAGAGGTTCAGAATAAGCCAAATTAAAATGTCACAAAGCTTATTGTTCATAGAAGAAAGTGGTCATTAAAAAAATACTCCTTGGATGATTGAAAGATTTTCATTAATTACTAGAATTCTGGAAAGTTGATTTTGCCAATTTTTTTCCAGTCTTCTCATTGCGTTTATGAAGGATCAGATTTTCAGAGGTCCTTACTCCACCATTCCAGAAGTAATTCTCTAACTCATTTCTTAATTTCAGTAAGTGCTCCTTTTACATGTGGAATTTCCATTTGGATTTGTTTGTTTCCCATATTGTTCTACTCTACTTTTATTTATAAATTCCAAAATTATATTGTCATGTGCTTAAATGTTTATGATGACTAGTTACTTTCATTAGAGTAAAATATGCCTTCCTTTGAAAGCTATTTATCATGAATTCTACTACTTCTTGTATAGGCTTTATTATATTTGCTTTGTGGTTGTTCACATGTGCTCTCTTTCTATATTTTCCTTCTCTTTAGAGGCTTTTAAAAGGAAATATTCAGCTGCATATCTGAATCATAAAGACACTCTTCTTTTAAAAATTTCAAATGTTATAAGAATACTACAGTCCTGTTTCACCACCTGTCACCATCTTCATTCTTCTTAATTTCATATGTTACTCTATCATCAGACTATGGGATATATTTGAAAACCTTTATTATATGCGTTTATTAATACATGTCCTTGTATATTACAAGGAAAAAATATTTTTTTCAGTTTTGAACAAAGGATACAATTTAATACTTATTGGTTTGTAAACTAATTTTTATTTGATTTTCTTTCTATTTATTGTATTTGTATCAGCTTCATTCTTTCTAATTGATGCATAATATTCCATTTTATGGGTAGACCATAGATTATTTATTCTTTCACACTTTGATAGACACCTACATTTTATGAAGGGATATTTTCTTGTTATTTCTGAAGAAAATGCAGTAAATAACCCTATAAACATCTCCTTATGATAAAGGGACACTGTGTGTATTGAGCACCAGTGAGGACTCTCAATAGGAGATGAGACAATTACACACCTGCTTCACTCACCTGGAAGTCATAATGGATGTCTTAACACATAGTATGAAATGAACTATGTGTTTTTAATCAAAAATATCATTTAGTAATTTCTTACAGTAATAGGGATTTGAAATTCTTGCCCATATGAGGGTATGAAAGTAGGAATTCATAATAATATGAGAGACATTCAGCAAGAGGGTGTTGTAAAAGGATGTGGAGGTCATCTCTCCCCATGAACATACCAAAAATACATCTACAAGTGGAACAATTCTCACTGACAACTAACTGGAAACTTGCAGAAACACTTTTGTACAACCAAGGCTGTAAGAAAGGTACACACATAATCAAGTAGAAAAGGAAGAGAAATGATGCGTCGGAACGTATGTCCCTGGCAAGGGACTCAGAGGAAAAGGATGATTACATGGGCAGACACCCACCCTGGGAAGTGAGTGGCTTGAGCCAAAAACTGGGCACCCCAGTCCTGGATTTCTACACGGAGGAGACAAACCCCCTTGACTGGTCGGAAGACTGCTGCGACAGATAGAAGGTTGTGGGAAGCCTAGACTCTGCTGGTGAAGAGTGCATGTGCACCGGCTTACCCGGTGCAGAGTGTTCTGGGGTGCAGAGTGTTCTGCCCTAGCTGCTGCCAGCTTTCTTGTGACCAACTCGCCACAAGCCCCAGCCTAAGCAAGTAAACGGTCTGCTCACTCCACATCACAGCATGGCACTGGATTTGGGGCAGCCATGACTGGGGACAAAACTCGACTGTGGGATGCAAAGGTGACCTGGTCCCTGGGCACAGCCTGAGTTGGGCGGCAGTGGCTATTGTTAGCAGTTAAACAGCGCCTCAGAAGCAACCCAGATCTCTGACAGCAGCCACTCCCCCACAGGTCGTCCCTGATACATGCTGAATCCATGCAGGCACTGCCTGCCCTGACCAGTGGTTCCACCACAGGTTGGGGGTGTGGGTTGGGGCAGAGGCTGGGAGCAGTAGTTGGCTATGAAGGAAAAAGGGAGGGGACTTGCGCCCAAGGCTGTGTCTGAGTAGAATCACGAGAACCTGCACAGGCAGTGCATCAGACCTTTGTCTGCGCAAAGGCCCCACTTGCTTGAACACTAAACCCCTCTGGAGCAAGGGTTACAGTGCAGGAAGAGGGAAAAACACACAGTTAAATGGAACAGAGCCAACTTCGACTCTGTTCCCACCAACATCTCCACCAAAAAACTATTAGAACTAATAAATGAATTCAGCAAAGTTGCAGGATACAACTATACTTCAATAAAAGTAAAGAAAAATAATAGAGTGAATCAATGACCAAATGTTTTTTTCTTTAAAAAAATACTACAAACATTTATCTAGATTGACCAAGGGAAAAACTGAGAAGATTTAAATTAAAAATATCAGGAATGAATGAGGTGGCATTACAATTGTTAAAAACAAGACAATAGGTCCAAAATGGAATCACTTATGCTAAGCTCCAGGTCATCAAACTGAGACTTAATTACAGTTTTGACTCTCCCAGAAGTGTAAACTTAAGCCAGTCAGTCAGGAATCACCTGATCAGCACTAGTTAAGTAATCTTCTTAATAGACCCATGCCATCCTCTAAAGGAAAGTGACCTTGCCACCACCTTTCCGCATTTTGCTAGCATAACCTCCTAATTCCTGCTCCCTTCTGCCTATAAAAGTCTTTCACTTTGTACAGCTCTTTGGAGCTCCTTTCTATCTGCTAGATTGGATGTTTCCTGGTTCATGAATCATTAAATAAAGCCAATAAGATCTTTAAAATTTACTCAGTTGAATTTTGTTTTTTAACACTACCGGTGCTACAAAATTAAAAGGGATTATAAGGGAGTACTATGAACAAGTATATGCCAACAAATTAAATAACTTACATGAAATGTAAACATTAGTGGAAAGATACAAAACAACAGAATTGACTCAAAAATCAATAGAAGGGCTTCCCTGGTGGCGCAGTGGTTGAGAGTCCTCCTGCCGATACAGGGGATATGGGTTCGTGCCCAGGTCTGGGAAGATCACACATGCCACGGAGCGGCTGGGCCCGTGAGCCATGGCTGCTGAGCCTGTGCATCCGGAGCCTGTGCTCCACAATGGGAGAGACCTCAACAGTGAGAAGCCCAAGTACAGCAAAAAAAAAAAAAAAAAAAAGATAACCAACAAGGACCTACTGTATAGCACATGGAACCCTGCTCAATATTCTGTAATAACCTAAATGGGAAAAGAATCTGAAAAAGAATAGATACATGTATATATATAACTGAATCACTTTGCTGTATACCTGAAACTAACACAACATTGTTAATCAACTCTATTCCAATACAAAATAAAATTAAAAAAAGAGCTAGTAAATTGATTCAGCAAGGTTGCAGGATATAAGATCAATATATAAAAATCACCTGTGTTTCTTTATATTAGCAATGAACAATACAGTAATGTAATGGAAAGATACATTATATGTCCAGTAAGATGTTACTTAGGAGTAAAGTTAAAAGCCCATGTCCATCAACTGATGGATGGGTAAAGAAAATGTGGTATATTTGTATAGTGGAATATTATTCAGTGATGAAAAGAAGGTAGTAGTGATAAATGAATGCTACAATGTGTATGAACTTTGGAAACATTATTCTAAGTGAAAGACACTAGTTATAAAATGTCATGTATTGTATGTTTCAATTTATATGATGTATCCTGAAAAAGCAAATCCATGGAGACAGAAAACATATTAGTGTTTGCCCGGGTCTTGGTTGGGGGTTGGGATTGGGAATTGCCTCAAATGGGACCAGAGGATTTTTTTAGGTAGCAGAAATGTTCTAAAACCAAATAGAATGTATAGATTGTGGTGATGGTTGCATAAATATGTAACTCTGATATAAAATCATTGAATTATAAATGTAAAACCAGTTAATGTTACTCTGTATTAATTATACCTCAATTAATATGTTAAAATCATCTCTTTACCAATGGTGCTTTTTTTATGCTGTTTTTTGGAAGAAGTAGCCTATAAGAGTCAATTGGAAACCTTAGTGGAAGGAAAATTTCACTTTTCCATATTACTCAGACTCTGCTTCCTTATTAAAGTCATCTCAGTGTTCACATCCTAACATATTCTCTGCTCTATCTCATTCATTCATTCATTCAGTTTTAGAATTGTGAGTCAAGTGTGAA
Organism: Hyperoodon ampullatus; assembly: GCF_949752795.1. NCBI lineage: Eukaryota > Metazoa > Chordata > Mammalia > Artiodactyla > Ziphiidae > Hyperoodon > Hyperoodon ampullatus. The sequence continues at coordinate 91,398,053 of NC_136913.1, read as the reverse complement.
CCACTTAGTTGTGATGCAAGGCTATGATTTTGATGGTAAATCATATGACCCTAACTCACTGAAAAATGGTAATCACATTATTTGGGAAAAGGAAGAATGAGGTGGTGATGGATGACAAATCTTTGATGCTTGAAGGGCTACTGAATCACCCATTGTATGAGACAGCAGCTGTGTTTCGGTCAGCCCCTGAATACATAAGGAAATGAAAAATAATGAGAAACAAGCTAAATATACAACCCTTTGGTTATTTTCATCTGTAATGGATAAAATGAAAGTAAAGGAGAGTGTTGGGGTGGATCCTAACACTGCACCAAGCTCAGATACCAGCCAGTCTGAGCTACAATTACTAGCCCTAGAGCTGCTACCAGAGGGAAATATTGTGCTGAAATGACAGATAGCACCTCTTTGGCCTCTAGTCACAAAGAAGATATTACAAGTAGCAAAGAGAAGCAAACATGAGAAACTACTGAAACAAGTGGGTATGGTGTTAAAGAGTTTTCTCCTTCTGAGGATGAATATCATAAGCTTCCTGAAAAATGGACCCTGATAGTTACTAACCTAGGAACAGTCTCTTTGGTGTTGAATGTTGCAGAATTGGTGAGTATATTTGGATTAATGCAGGACCCATTTCTTACTATTGAACAGATGGCTCTACATGATCCAAACACACAGCAATTTCTTCCTGAGGGGACAACTAGCCCTATGGACTGGATAAAAGCCACTATAAAGTTTGTTTACTCTGAGAAGGGGAATGCCTTTTCCCCTCTTTAAAAGCCAAGTGGAACTCTCAAGATGAAGCAGTTGATATGATACATATGCAATCTATGCTGGATTGGCTTTACAATGATCAGGAGGTTCAACCATTTAATATACCTCTTACCCAGGTCATAGTAAATGCTTTGATTGAGGAAGAATCTTTTGCATTTTTACCTCATGTAACATTGTTGTTGCAAAATCAAGCAATGATCCAAGAAGCTGTATCAGATTTGTTATCTCAGCTTCCCCCTATGAGTCTCACAGATGCTAAGAAAATTGGTGTTTCACAAGAGAACAGAGAAAGAAAAGGGGATAGACCAGGGACTCACTCCAGCAAAGTGGAAATCTTTAAATAGTTGTTAAGGAATGGGATGAATAAAGTAGCATAGATGAGGTTGACACTATTATAATGGGAGGATATGAGGATACACTGGTTGATGGAATTAAGGTCAATATTTGGATGAAAATTAAATGTTTGAATGGACTTTATGTGAAGTGGCTGCATTTCCTTTTCCTGCATGTATTATATTATTGAGAAGGATATATGTCTGCTGGGGAACACTTTATCTGTCTTGTATGGGAAAACAGAAGGAATGTAAGTTCACCCCTTGGCCAGTATTAATTGGACATGCTAAATGAGAACCTACAGAATTTCCTAAGTCCACGCATGTTGTTAATTTGAAACAGTGTAGATTATTTGGTAGAGAAAAACAGACTACTGCTTTAATTAATTACATGTTAGAATCTGGAATGCTATGACCAACAAATTCTCTGTAAATAGCCCTGTGTAGCCAGTGAACAGGCAGATGGCACCTGGAGACAAATATTAGACTATTAAGGCTTGAATAATGTGTCTCATTTAGGATCATCAGTCCAAAAAAGTGAAAAAATGCAAGTTAAAAAGGTGACTACTCAGTGATTGATTTTGAAAATACTTTTTTTCTTGATGGTAATCATGGAAACGAGTCAATTACAATTTTTCTTTATGTGAAAAGGATCTCAATTTACAATTTACTGTATTGCCACAGGATTATTTGAAATCACCAGCTTACTGTCATAATTTGATTAGGAGGAATTTGGACTTGATGGAGGTATTGAGTGCAATAACACATTGCATGTCATGATAATATCAGAAATTGAAGAGCAAGATACAACTCACTTAAATAGAGTGGTGACACATATGACTAACAAATGCTGGTTGATAAATCCAGCAAAGATCCAAGGGCCTTTCCAAATGGTGAAATTCATAGGAATAACATGGGTGGGAGCCACTGAGACTTTCCATAAGTAACTAAAAATAAAATGCTCTCATTGTCTTCCTCTGGAAATAAGCAATATACACAGCACCTGGTTGGTTTTGTTTGTTTTTTTTGTGATACGCGGGCCTCTCACTGTTGTGGCCTCTCCCGTTGTGGAGCACAGGCTCCAGACCCACAGGCTCAGCGGCCACGGCTCACGGGCCCAGCCTCTCCACGGCATGTGGGATCTTCCCGGACCGGGGCACGAACCCGTGTCCCCTGCATCGGCAGGCCAACTCTCAACCACTGCGCCACCAGGGAAGCCCCTGGTTGGGTTTTTTGAATTTTGCAAGATGCATATTCCACCTTTGGGAATACTGCTAGCTCCAATCCATAAAGCCATCTGCAGGAAGATCATATTTGAATGGGGACCTGAAAAACACCAGGCTATATCTGAAATGCTAAAAAGCTCAATCAGTGACTTTGAACCCTTATAATACACACTCAGATAGGATTTTAGAAATATCTGCAACTTGCACTTATGCAGATTAAAGGTTATGGCAAAGCTCATTAGAGCTGCTCAGCAGTGATCACTGGAATTTTAGACCAGAAAGTTTCTAGACATGGAAGTACACTGCACACTGTTTGAGAGACAATTATTGATTTACTATTGGGCACTTATCCTATTACCACATGGGTGGTACCCTATGCATAGCTCTCAACTGATCAACAAATAGCTGCTTGGTTTATAGTTGTCAGTTACAAGGTGGATGGAACCTTGTTTGGAAGGTTGCTGCTCTATAATGTTCTGATGGAAAAACTCTGATTTAAGAAGATAAGAATAAATCAGCTCAATGGGCAGAATCCATGCTCTTTTCTTTGCAGTGATGGAAGAATTGAACAGCAATAAAAATTTAAAATTCTGGGTTTATTCTGACACAGTGGTGGGATAGATGGAATAGGGAGGTGGCCAATGGCCTGGCCATATGGTCAGGCAGATGGGCAGTGGAAAATTGGATTCTTAAGTGATTCCTATATGTGTCACAGCCCTATGGAAATCATTATAGGAATTTAAGAGGCACATTGAAGAACTTCCTTCTCAAATCATAAGGTGATTTTAATCAGCAAATGCACATCCTGGTGCACATGTTTGAGGTGGCCACTTGGGTCCATAAAATGAGTAGACACGGGGTAGCTGCAGCAATGCAGAGATACTGATCATTAATACATCCTACTTGCACATTCCGAGGTACAAAATGACAGCAAGAACTATCTTGTCTTCCAACCAGAGAGGCAAAAACTACAGATGAAAATGGAAGGACTTCCCTGGTGGTCCAGTGGTTAAGACTCCTCACTGCCAATGCAGAGGGCCCTGTTTGATCCCTGGTCAGGGAAGTAGATCATATGCCGCAACTAAAAAAGATCCCACATGCCACAACTAAAAGATCCTGCATGCCTGCAACTAAAGATTCCCGCACATGACAATGAAGATCCTGCATGCCACAACTAAGATCCGGCGCAGCCAGATAAACAAACAAACAAACAAACAAATAAATAAATAAATATTCTTTAAAAACAAGAAAGAAAATGGAGTAGATTCCCTGAGGGGAAAGGCCCCATGCGTAGCTGGCATCTCAAATACATCAGACTACTACCGGTAGCCTTAGGACGCTATAAATAGGTCCTTACAGGAATAGATATTTACTTCAGATGAAGCTTTGCATACACTGTGGTAGATGCAAATTCTCAAAACTCTATAAAGGATTGGAACAGAAGATATTGTACCAATTCAGACCATCGAATTACATTTCTTCAACCAAGAATCATATGTTATAGTCCATAGGGTTCAACAATGGTCAAAGAGATATCATATCAAGTGGACATATCATACTGCATATCATCCTCAGAGTAGTGATTTGATAGAAAATTTGAACAGTCAGTTAAAACACTAGTTGTCTAAAATGAGTGGAGATAAAGTCATGAAATCTTAGTTTACACACCTTCATGAATGTGAGCTTACATTCAATGTGAAAAGGGGACAAGACGTGATCCCTATTTGTTAGAGTCTTATGTTTTTCTGGAGGAATTGGGAGAAAGGGGGATAGAGGAAGATCCTGGAACAACTATACAATTCTTCCCCAAATTACTGCAACTTTCTTTTTTCCTATCTGATTCAGTGATCCTGGAATCAGGGCTGCAGGTGCCAGATGTAGGAATGATCCCTAAGCAAGAAACTGTAACTATACCTCTAAACCTTTATGCCAGTATTCCTAAGTGTCTGATGGGATGGCCTGTACCTTCTACCTGGCAAAATTGGGGTTGACAGTAAATGCAACTATATTGCCTAATGGTCAAGAAGACCCAATAGTTCTGTATTTATGTAACCTTGTCATATATGGATAAGAATGGATTGAGTTTCTCCTTACACAGAAACTGTTGAAAACTGTTGAAGGTAGGCACTTGCTAGATTGGTATTGGTGCCGATGATCTGGACCAACACAATGGCTAAACCTATCATTCCTTCCAAAGATGGAAAAGTCTGGGTAAAAATCAATGAAAACTGGAGAGAAGGAGCAATAGCAGTTGAGGTTAAAGGAATGACTGATTGGGTTATGGAATAATGGAAATTCAATATTGGTGCCTCAAGAGAGGCTCAGAACAATAAAAGGATGTTGTCTCTTAGCACAATTATACCCTAATGCTCAAAAGGGTGAAGCCACATATTTTCCACCCCTGCTTTTTGAACTTGACAAGGTCAAATAGAAAGCTGGAAACCTAAGTGGCATTACTTTTGGAGACATTTTGGTCATTCAGTATGATGAAGGTAGTCTTATAGTTGATGACTGAGTGGAACTCTAGTAATGTTCCAGTATCTTTTGACTCTTAGTTTTCAGTTACATCTATTACAAAGGGTATCATTTGGGAAGGCATTTCCAAGAACTACTCCGTACTGAGCCATTGGTCCATGGAGTGTATAGCTCCTGGCAGACTAATTACTGTGTAACTATAAACCATGGTGATAAATAATTAGAAAGGTCCCTGGTTATAATGGATGAAAGGTAGCAGCAGCCGGAGGGCCGGAGGAAGATGGCGGAAGAGTAAGACGCGGAGATCACCTTCCTCCCCACAGATACATCAGAAATTCATCTACACGTGGAACAACTCCAACAGAACACCTACTGAACGCTGACAGAAGACCTCAGACCCCCCAAAAGGCAAGAAACTCCCCACATACCTGGGTAGGTCAAAAGAAAAAAAGAATAAACAGAGACAATAGGATATGGACGGGACCTGCACCAGTGGGAGGGAGCCGTGAAGGAGGGAAGGTTTCTACACACTACAAGCCCCTTCGAGGGCGGAGACTGCAGGTGGCGGAGGGGGAAAGCTTCGGAGTAGCGGAGGAGAGCACAGCAACAGGGGTGCGGAGGGCAAAGCAGAGAGATTTTGGCACAGAGGATCGGTGCCCTCAGGCACACACCAGCCCGAGAGACTTGTCTGCTCGGCCGCCAGGGCGGGCGGGGCTGGGAGCTGAGGCTCGGGTATCGGCTTTCAGTCGGAGCGCAGGGAGAGGTCTGGGGCTGGCGGCAGGAAGAGACCCTGAAGGGGTTAGTGCTAGCCCGGAGGGAGTCCGGGGAAAGGGTCTGGAGCTACCGGAGAGGCATGAGACTTTTTTCCCTTTTGTTGCCTGGTGCGCGAGGAGAGGGCATTCCCCTCCCTCCCCTCTGCCTGAGTGAGCCAGAGCCCCCGAATCAGCGGCTCCTTTAAACCCGTCCTGTCTGAGCGAAGAACGGACGCCCTCCGGCGACCTACGCGCAGAGGTGGGGCCAGGTCCAAGGCTGAGACCCGGGAGCTGTGAGAGCAGAGACAGGGAAATCTCTCTGTGCAGCCTCCGAGGCAGCGGATTAAAGCTCCACGGTCCATTTGATGTGCCCTGCGTCTGTGGAGTGCATGAATGGACAGCGAATCATCCCAAATTGAGGAAGTGGACCTTGAGGACAAGATTTAAGACTTTCCCCCCCCTTTTTTTTTCCTCTTTTTACAACGAATTATCTCAAATTAAGGAGATGGACTTAGCAAGATTTCAGACTTTTCGCCCTTTTCCTCTTTTTACAACGAATTATCCCAAATCGAGGAGGTGGACTTGGAGAGCAAGATTTTTGATTTTTCCCCCTGCTCTCTTTTTGTGAATGTGTATGTGTAATCTTCTGTGTAAGATTCTCTCTGTATAGCTTTGCTTCCACCATATGTCCCAGGGTTCTTTCGGTCCGTGTTTTTTTTCAATAATTACTTTTTAATTTTAATAACGCTACTATATTTCATACTTTATTCTATTTTACTTTACCTGCTCTTTCTTTTTTTCCTCCCTTCCCTTCCTCCCTCCCTCCGCTCCTCCTTTCCTTCTTTCTTTTTCTTTCCTCCATCCCTCCCTCCCTCCCACCCTTCTTCTTTCCACTTTCTTTTTCTTTCCTTCCTCCCTCCCTCCCTCCCTCCTGTCTTTCTTTCTTTCTTTCCTTCCTCCCTCCCTCCCTCTCTTCTTCCATTCACTCTTCCTTTTGCTTTCATTCCTCCCTCCCTCCCTCCTTTCTTTCCTTCTTTCTTTCCATCCTTCCTCCCTCCCTCCTTTCTTTCTTCCTTCCTTCCTTCCTTCCTTTCTTCCCTTCTTCCTTTCTTTCAATCTCTCTTTCTTTCTTCTGCTAATTATTTCTCTCTACTTTTTCTCACTGTTATTCTGAGCCGAGTGGATGAAAGGCTCTTGGTGCTGTAGCCAGGAGTTAGTGCTGTGCCTCTGAAGTGGGAGAGCCAACTTCAGGACACGGGTCCACAAGAGACCTCCCAGCTTCACATAATATCAAGCAGCGAAAATCTCCCAGGGATCTCCATCTCAACACCAGCACCCAGCTTCAGTCAACGACCAGCAAGCTACAGTGCTGGTCACCCTATGCCAAGCAACTAGCAAGGCAGGAACACAACCCCACCCATTAGCAGAGAGGATACCTAAAAACATAATAAGGCCACAGGCACCCCAAAACACACCACCAGACGTGGACCTGTCCACCAGAAAGACAAGATCGAGCTTCAACCACCAGAACACAGGCATTAGTCCCCCCCACCAGGAAGCCTACACAACCTACTGAAACAACCTTAGCCACGGGGGACAGACACCAAAAACAACGGGAACTACGAATCTGCAGCCTGCAAAAAGGAGACCCCAAACACAGTAACATAAGCAAAATGAGAAAGCAGAAAAACACACAGCAGGTGAAGGAGCAAGATAAAAACCTACCAGACCTAACAAATGAAGAGGTAATAGGCAGTCTACCTGAAAAAGAATTCAGAATAATGATAGTAAAGCTGATCCAAGATTCTATTTCCCAGATCCAAAATCTTGGAAATAGAATAGACAATATGCAAGAAACAGTTAACAAGGACCTAGAAGAACTAAAGATGAATCAAGCATCGATTAAAAACACAATAAATGAAATGAAAAATACTCTAGATGGGATCAATAGCAGAATAACTGAGGCAGAAGAACGGATAAGTGAGGTGGAAGATAAAATAGTGGAAATAACTGATGCAGAGAAAAATAAAGAAAAAAGAATGAAAAGAACAGAGGACAGTCTCAGAGACCTCTGGGACAACATTAAACGCACCAACATTCGAATTATAGGGGTTCCAGAAGAAGAAGAGAAAAAGAAAGGGACTGAGAAAATATTTGAAGAGATTATAGTTGAAAACTTCCCTAATATGGGAAAGGAAATAGTTAATCAAGTCCAGGAGGCACAGAGAGTCCCATACAGAATAAATCCAAGAAGAAATACGCCAAGACACATATTAATCAAACTGTCAAAAATTAAACACAAAGAAATCATATTAAAAGCAGCAAGGGAAAAACAACAAATAACACACAAGGGAATCCCCATCAGGTTAACAGCTGATCTCTCAGCAGAAACTCTACAAGCCAGAAGGGAGTGGCAGGACATAATTAAAGTGATGAAGGAGAGAAACCTGCAACCAAGATTACTCTACCCAGCAAGGATCTCATTCAGATTTGATGGAGAAATTAAAACCTTTACAGACAAGCAAAAGCTGAGAGAGTTCAGCACCACCAAACCAGCTTTACAACAAATGCTAAAGGAACTTCTCTAGGCAAGAAACACAACAGAAGGACTATACCTACAATAACGAACCCAAAGCCATTAAGGAAATGGGAATAGGAACATACATATCAATAATTACCTTAAATGTAAATGGACTAAATGCTCCCACCAAAAGACACAGAGTGGCTGAATGGATACAAAAACAAGACCCATATATATGCTGTCTACAAGAGACCCACTTCAGACCTAGAGACACATACAGATTGAAAGTAAGGGGATGGAAAAAGATATTCCATGCAAATGGAAATCAAAAGAAAGCTGGAGTAGCAATTCTTATATCAGACAAAATAGACTTTAAAATAAAGACTATTAGAAGAGACAAAGAAGGACACTACATAACGATAAAGGGATCGATCCAAGAAGAAGATATAACAATTGTAAATATTTATGCACCCAACATAGGAGCACCTCAATACATAAGGCAAATACTAACAGCCATAAAAGGGGAAATCGACAGTAACACAATCATAGTAGGGGACTTTAACACCCCACTTTCACCAATGGACAGATCATCCAAAATGAAAATAAATAAGGAAACACAAGCTTTAAATGATACATTAAACAAGATGGACTTAATTGATATTTATAGGACATTCCACCCAAAAACAACAGAATACACATTTTTCTCAAGTGCTCATGGAACATTCTCCAGGATAGATCATATCTTGGGTCACAAATCAAGCCTTGGTAAATTTAAGAAAATTGAAATTGTATCAAGTATCTTTTCCGACCACAATGCTATGAGACTAGACATCAATTACAGGAAAAGATCTGTAAAAAATACAAACACATGGAGGCTAAACAATACACTACTCAATAACGAAGTGATCACTGAAGAAATCAAACAGGAAATTAAGAAATACCTAGAAACAAATGACAATGGAGACACGACGACCCAAAACCTATGGGACGCAGCAAAAGCAGTTCTAAGGGGGAAGTTTATAGCAATACAATCCCACCTTAAGAAACAGGAAACATTTCGAGTAAACAACCTGACCCTGCACCTAAAGTAATTAGAGAAAGAAGAACAAAAAATCCCCAAAGTTAGCAGAAGGAAAGAAATCATAAAGATCAGATCAGAAATAAATGAAAAAGAAATGAAGGAAACGATAGCAAAGATCAACCAAACTAAAAGCTGGTTCTTTGAGAAGATAAACAAAATTGACAAACCATTAGCCAGACTCATCAAGAAAAGAAGGGAGAAGACTCAAATCAGTAGAATTAGAAATGAAAAAGGAGAAGTAACAACTGACACTGCAGAAATACAAAAGATCATGAGAGATTACTATAAGCAACTCTATGCCAATAAAATGGACAACCTGGAAGAAATGGACAAATTCTTAGAAATGCACAACCTACCAAGACTGACTCAGGAAGAAATAGAAAATATGAATAGACCAATCACAAGCACTGAAATTGAAACTGTGATTAAAAATCTTCCATCAAACAAAAGCCCAGGACCAGATGGCTTCACAGGCGAATTCTATCAAACATTTAGAGAAGAGCTAACACCCATCCTTCTCAAACTCTTCCAAACAATATCAGAGGAAGGAACACTCCCAAACTCATTCTACGAGGCCACCATCACCTTGATACCAAAACCAGGCAAGGATGTCACAAAGAAAGAAAACTACAGGCCAATATCACTGATGAACATAGATGCAAAAATCCTCAACAAAATACTAGCAAACAGAATCCAACAGCACATTAAAAGGATCATACACCATGATCAAGTGGGGTTTATTCCAGGAATGCAAGGATTCTTCAATATACGCAAATCAATCAATGTGATACACCATATTAACAAGTTGAAGGAGAAAAACCATATGATCATCTCAATAGATGCAGAGAAAGCTTTCGACAAAATTCAACACCCATTTATGATAAAAACCCTGCAGAAAGTAGGCATAGAGGGAACTTTCCTCAACATAATAAAGGCCATATATGACAAACCCACAGCCAACATTGTCCTCAATGGTGAAAAACTGAAACCATTTCCACTAAGATCAGGAACAAGACAAGGCTGCCCACTCTCACCACTCTTATTCAACATAGTTTTGGAAGTTTTAGCCACAGCAATCAGAGAAGAAAAGGAAATAAAAGGAATCCAAATTGGAAAAGAAGAAGTAAAGCTGTCACTGTTTGCAGATGACATGATACTATACATAGAGAACCCTAAAGATGCTACCGAAAAACTACTAGAGCTAATCAATGAATTTGGTAAAGTAGCAGGATACAAAATTAATGCACAGAAATCTCTGGCATTCCTGTACACTAATGATGAAAAATCTGAAAATGAAATCAAGAAAACACTCCCATTTACCACTGCAACAAAAAGAATAAAATATCTAGGAATAAACCTACCTAAGGAGACAAAAGACCTGTATGCAGAAAATTATAAGACACTGATGAAAGAAATTAAAGATGATATAAATAGATGGAGAGATATACCATGCTCCTGGATTGGAAGAATCAATATTGTGAAAATGACTCTACTACCCAAAGCAATCTACAGATTCAATGCAATCCCTATCAAACTACCACTGGCATTTTTCACAGAAGTAGAACAAAAAATTTCAAAATTTGTTTGGAAAAACAAAAGACCCCGAATAGCCAAAGCAATCTTGAGAACGAAAAACGGAGCTGGAGGAATCAGGCTGCCTGACTTCAGACTATACTACAAAGCTACAGTAATTAAGACAGTGTGGTACTGGCATAAAAACAGAAAGATAGATCAGTGGATCAGGATAGAAAGCCCAGAGATAAACCCACGCACATATGGCCAACTTATCTTTGATAAAGGAGGCAGGAATGTACAGTGGAGAAAGGACAGCCTCTTCAATAAGTGGTGCTGGGAAAACTGGACAGGGACATGTAAAAGTATGAGATTAGATCATTCCCTAACACCATACACAAAAATAAGCTCAAAATGGATTAAAGACCTAAATGTAAGGCCAGAAACTATCAAACTCCTAGAGGAAAACATAGGTAGAACACTCTATGACATAAATCACAGCAAGATCCTTTTGGACCCACCTCCTAGAGAAATGGAAATAAAAACAAAGATAAACAAATGGGACCTAATGAAACTTCAAAGCTTTTGCACAGCAAAGGAAACCATAAACAAGACCAAAAGACAACCCTCAGAATGGGAGAAAATATTTGCAAATGAAGCAACTGACAAAGGATTAATCTCCAAAATTTATAAACAGCTCATGCAGCTCAATAGCAAAAAAACAAACAACCCAATCCAAAAATGGGCAGAAGACTTAAATAGGCATTTCTCCAAAGAAGATATACAGACTGCCAACAAACACATGAAAGAATGCTCAACATCATTAATCATTAGAGAAATGCAAATCAAAACTACAATGAGATATCATCTCACACCAGTCAGAATGGCCATCATCAAGAAATCTAGAAACAATAAATGCTGGAGAGGGTGTGGAGAAAAGGGAACACTCTTGCACTGCTGGTGGGAATGTGAATTGGTACAGCCACTATGGAGAACAGTATGGAGGTTCCTTAAAAAACTAAAAATAGAACTACCATATGACCCAGCAATCCCACTACTAGGCATATACCCTGAGAAAACCATAATTCAAAAAGAGACATGTACCAAAATGTTCATTGCAGCTCTATTCACAATAGCCCGGAGCTGGAAACAACCTAAGTGTCCATCATCGGATGAATGGATAAAGAAGATGTGGCACATATATACAATGGAATATTACTCAGCCATAAAAAGAAACGAAACTGAGCTATTTGTAATGAGGTGGATAGACCTAGAGTCTGTCATACAGAGTGAAGTAAGTCAGAAAGAGAAAGACAAATACCGTATGCTAACACATATATATGGAATTTTAAAAAAAAAATGTCATGAAGAACCTAGGGGTAAAACGGGAATAAAGACACAGACCTACTTGAGAATGGACTTGAGGATATGGGGAAGGGGAAGGGTAAGCTGTGACAAAGGGAAAGAGAGGCATGGACATATATACACTACCAAACGTAAGGTAGATAGATAGTGGGAAGCAGCCGCAGAGCACAGGGAGATCAGCTCGGTTCTTTGTGACCGCCTGGAGGGGTGGGATGGGGAGGGTGGGAGGGAGGGAGATGCATGAGGGAAGGGATGTGGGAACAGATGTATATGTATGACTGATTCACTTTGTTATAAAGCAGAAACTAATAAAAAAAAAAAAAAAAAAAAAAAAAAAAGAAAGGTAGCAGCAGCCTTCCCAGCATGCCACAGTGTATTGTGCACAGAAATATATTACCCTTGTTTTTGTGGATGGAAAGCTATTAAACAGAATAGAAAAAGAAAGATTCCTGATGGGAATAAAGCAGTGGACATCACATGATAAATTCTAATTCCCCTAGGGAATGATCCCAATTTGAGCACCTGCCTTAGGTAAATAATCATATTACAATACTGATACTGATGAGCCAATGTATTGGTAGATTGAGCGAAGAACTTCTCAGTATATAATACTGATAGAAAATGACTGACATAAGAAGGGCTGGATTTAGCTAACCATCAGCTATATACTATATTAAATAGTTCTGCACAAATTTATCACAAGGTACAAATAATGGTAGATTAAGAAGGGAAATGAGTAATCAATTTAGTATGAGAATATGGAAATATTTTCCTTTATAGGATAGATTAGTCATTTCATTAAATATATCCCTTTTCTACAGTGGCTTCTCCAACTGTTGGGCACATTCATGATGATACTATTGCTGTATCTGTTATGTAAATGCTATACCGAATGTAGATGCACAGAAAAATATGATAGTTTTTTTCTAAGAGCGTTTACATCAAGGATCAGGGAAACTGATTGGGCAGGGAAGGATTAACTAAGCTGGCTTGGATTCCTCAATCCCTGAATTGTCTAAAGAAAATACTGTCTTCAGAACCAGCCTTTGACTAACTCCTGGGAAATAATCTCTGTATGCTGGAATATTCTACCTGTCCAGTTTATTTTTGTATGTCAGGTAAGTTTATAATTTATGCTGAAGGCCCATGTTACTTTGGGAATGGGAAAGGGGCAAGGGTCTGAATAGGTGAGGTCAGTCACATGCCTGTATGACTGACTACCCCAGAATCTCTGGCTCCTAAGTCTAAGGTGAGCTTCTTTGATTGGCAATGCTTCACATGAGTTGTCAACACATTGTTTCTTGGGAAATTTAAGCATATCTCTGTGTAAATCCACTGGGAGGGGACACCTGGAAGCTTGAAACTGGTTTCTCCTGGACTTCAGCCCATGTACCTTTTCCCTTTCATAGTTTGATCTATTTGACCTGAATTTTAACTGTAATAAATTGTAACTGTGGGCATAACAGCTTTTTTATTTCCTTGAATCCTTACAGCAAATGAGTGAGCATGAGTGTGAAACAGCTTGTATATTTAAACATGGACCAAGTGGTAGAAAATTTAAGTCGAGATAAATAAACCAAGTTCAGTATGTTCCTTAGCGTGATTTTGTTCATTCATTAGTTGGAGTGGTAGAGGTTAGAGTGGCTGACCTCTTAACTATGAATCTGACTCTCAGAGTGAACATATGTATCCTAGTTTCCATGCAATACTACACTAATGCAGGAGGTATGGTAACATTTTGGTTTTATGGCAACTGTCTATGCTATTATTTTCTGGTAGATTGATCATATAGAATTACAGGCAGAAAAGGTGGAAAATCTGCATCATTTACAGGCCTATTCAAAGTCTAGTCTAGCATCATAGCGTGTTTGTAGGTGTCTGTGGTTGTGGATTGAGGTATATATTTGGGGTTGAGGGTGCTTTATCCATTCCTTTTTGTGTAAGACATACTGGCAGCTCTTGCTAAGAGAATCCTGAGGAGGCTGAGTCACTAGCCAATGTTTTTCCTTCCTTGATTCTATCAACTAAGATGATAGGGCCCTTATGCTAGTTGGGGCAATTTGATATTATTTCATAAAAATCAGAGGTCTCTGTACTTTTCTAAGCAAGCATACTTGTTTTAGAGAGCTTTTTTTAGTGCTTTAAAGATGTGTCATATGCCATTATATATCTGCATAGAATAATAATCATTTTTGCACTTTAAGAAACACACAAATGAGGTTACAAGACAGGAGTTGGCAATTTTTTTTCAGTGAAATGTCAGATAATAGATACGCTATACTTTGGTGGTCATACAAATCTCTGTCCGAATTACTCAACTCTGCCATTGTAACAGGAAAACAGCTGTAGACATCAAGATAAAAAATGAGGGTGGCTATGTTTCAATAAAATTGATTTTTTTAAAAAGGCAGCAGGCCAGATACAGCCCCCAGGCTTTAATTTGCTGACCCCTGTTATAAAGGATTGGATTTTAAATGTTTGGAAAAATCTAATATTATCTTTCTGGGCTCCAATTCATCATCATCTTGCTTACAGCTACTCACATAGCCGAGCATCATTTTGGAAACCAGTTCTCTAAAGAATATTTATATCTTTTCCCACCAGTCCTTTAAATCTCAATATGGCTTTCCTTTACCTATAGCATAAAGCACAAGTCCCTTAACAAAGACTGTTTTATGTCAGCTTGAGTGCCTGCTGGTAGATATTGTTGATGATGCAGTTAGTAATTCATTCTATTAATTATGCTTTGAGGGAGAAGCATAGTCTTTTCAGTACGTATTGTTGCCTTCCTTGCATGAAAGGTGCTTTAAGCAGAAGCATATGGTAGGTGAAGGAGATCTGAGTCTCTTAATCAACATGCCTTAGAGTGTGCACAGGTGCTGTGACCGGGATTCTGACAGCCCTGTTTGTCCTTTACCACCTGCCTCCCATTTTGATCTGATATTTGAGAATACCACAGGGAGACAGGAAATTGAGGGGAGAGAGAAGCAGGTTGCACTTCCTTTCTGCTTCCTTTTGCTATCAGTGTCACCCAACAAAGTCCCTTCACCCGGCAATGGTTTCAGTAGGGGCAGTAAGGAGAGGTTTGCATAGTCTTCTAATTCCAAGGATATTGGACATTACACCCCTTCAGAAAATTTAGCAGCATCAGGAAGCTAGTTACCGCTTTCCCCTTTACATCTGAGTTCTAGCACTCATGAAGCCTTCTCTGAAATCCTAAGGCTCAACACCAGCCAAGCATCTCTCCTTCCTCAGAGATAAGTTCTCAGGCTTGTGGGGTCACTTCTCAGAGCCCCTTTAAGAGGCACCATTAGCTGCGCATCCCCCTTTCCTTAGAAGTCTGGGTCCCAGCAGTTAAGGACCTGTCTTCCTCCTTTTTTGATTCTCAGGCACCTCATATCCCCTGGGTTTGCCCTGCCCTAGGAGTGGAAATTCCTCCCTATTCTTCCTATCTCTGTATAACATTAGTCTTCCTATTTGTCTATTTAGATATCACTAGCCTATTTAAGGAATTCCCTCTGTTGTATTCTTATTCTTATAAATGTGTGGTTTCTAAACAGAAATCCGACCTCAACCTGCCTGATAAACTTGTGTTTCTGACTGGATCCTGCCTTTGCTTTTCATGACTACTTCTTGGATCTGCTGTTTGAGTATCTCCCATAATTTTGGGGCGGGGAATTCTCTGTCATTATTCTCTTCAAATATTGCTTCTTCCCATATCTGTCTCCGTATCCTTCTCCAAATCCAGTTACATATCTCTTTGAAATCACATTTGGTCTCCTGTCTTTTATATTGTTTTTTTGCATTTTCTCTCTTGCTTCATCTGTACTTTTAAATCTTAACTAACATACATTTTATTATTTCTTCCTTCACTGTGTCTAATCTGTTATATAGTAGATTCCTGATTTCAGCAATTTGCAGGAGGGGGACTGGGCTTCCAGATTCTCCCTTTGATTTGAGACAGAAGGGAGGGAATGCAGAAACAAAGGAGGAACAGTTAAGAAACAGTAGTGAAGCAATAGGGCAGGGTCCTGGTTCCTCCTCAAGGGATATACATATCAATATCTTTGAGTTCTTCTGCAGGAACTAAGGCCCCCACCCAGGTGGAAGATGGTAACTTTGGCTGAGCACAAGATTCCTAGAATACCACTTTGTTACCTCAACACCAACCAATCAGAAGAAAGCCTGCACACAGTGGAAGATGAACCCCCTCCCCAAATGATTAACTTTCCTTTCTCCCTTTAAAAACTTTCATGGTCAATCAGAATCTTTGGAGTTGGTTTTGGACACGAGTCTACTTTCTCCCCAGGTTGCCGGCCTCCTGAATAAAGCAACCTTTCCTTTCCAACCAACACTGTCTCTTGAGTATTGCCTTTCAAGTGGTGAGCAGCAGAAGCTGAGTTCGGTAGCAACAGGGCAGTTTAATGGTTTTACTGAAGAGATTTTCATCAGTTGTTTATCTTAAGAATATGTTACTCTTTTGATAGAAAAATAACTCAAATTATTATTTCTGGGGTTTGTGGAATGTGCCCCATCAAAGTGATTCATATTAAGATGTAGACAAGTGAGACTTCCAAGGGATGTGAAAATATGCTATGGAATTGCTTTCAAAAGCTATTCATAGAGTTTATAAAAATATATGTATGGATATCATATTTGTCTTTCTTGGTATGATTACACCAAACATAATAACTGCCAGGTCTTTCCATGTTGTTTTAAATGGCAAAACTAAAATTATTTTTTATGGCTGAGTAATATTCCATTGTAAATATATACCACAGCTCCTTTACAAAATACTGTATGTTTTCTCTTATATGTGGAAGCTGAAAAATAAAACAAATGAATGAATGTAACAAAACAGAACCAGACTCATAGATACAGAGAACAAACTAGTGATGACCGTTAGGGAGAGGGGTGGGGAGGGGCAAGATAGGGGAAGGGGCTTAAGAGGTACAAACTACTATGTATAAAATAAATAAGCTACAAGGAAGTAATGTATAGCACAGGGAATATAACCAATATTTTATAATAACTTTCTCTAAGAATATTGAATCACTATATTGTACACCTGAAACTAATATTACATTGCAGGTCAACTATACTTCAGTAAAAAGTAATAAAAATATATGTATGGATAGAATAAAAACTTGGAGAAATACACACTCGTGTTTACACTGAAATGCTCAACCAGTTCTTAGAATTTTCAATCAGCTTTCCTATGATGAGAGGGGAAAAAGAGACGGAAATAATATATGCCATTGTGTTATACACAGCATACTGTTTTGAGAGGGAGGCAGTTAGACATAGAGGCTAACCTTGTCATTAGGTGATGGTGAAATATTCCATGGGCTGGAGAGTCTTGCCTGTGAACCTTGTCTTTAGTTGCCCTAGTGTCCTGGGTGTGTTTCTTTTTCATTCTCATTGTGCAGAATACCAGCTCTCATCAGCAGGTGACACATTCCTGTGATTCCTCAGAACAGAGAGGTATTATATTTACTTTTTGAAAAGGATGCTTATGATACAACATGGGGCAAAATACAAACATCCATATATCCATACATGCAATGGAATAATAATGCCACTTTACAAAGCAAGGTAGAACACTATGCAGTGATATGGAATGATAAGTTGCATGACAAATGAAAATTCTAGAATGGCATCACTGAGGGAAAAAATTTGAGGGGAAAATGTCACTGAAATAGTGTATACACACTCTCATGCCTCCTTCTCATTAACTGAGGAGGATGGATCCTCTGAGCCTTCATGTAGGCTACGCACAGACGTGAGGGATATAATAGACCTGATCTCACCACTTTGCAATGCAGGTGACATTTTGCATTCTGACTCATTATTGTGTTGTACTTTTTGGAGACAAATGGTGAGAGAGAGTTTGATGTTTTGAAAGTCAGCTCATGACACTGTATGAAGCAGATTTATGGCTGCCTACCTGAATTCTACTAAAACAGTTGTTCTCAGACGTTTTGTTCTGAAGGCCCCAAAAAGCTTTGCTTAGGTGGCTTATGTGTGCCACTATTTGAAAATTTAAAAAAATAATGCTAAGCACTTTTAAATGTATTTATTCATTCAAAGTAACAATGTTAAACCCATTTCATGCTTGAATAAAAAGCATATGCTTTTTGAAAAATAACTATATTTTTGAAAACCAAAAGGTTCTATTTTCTTTAGTGACCTTTGATCAACCGTTTAAAGATGAGGCATTATCACTTTATTTCACCAAAATGGAGACTAAGGAACAGAGTGGTTAAGCGGCACTGGGAAAGTCACACTGTTGATGGATGGCAGAGCTGAGAGTCAAACCCTCCTCTATTTTTCTGAAGTCTGATTTAAAATGAGTGAACATGAAAACATCCCACTATTTGCCCTTCCTGAGAAACTAGATAGGCTAGATCATGGGTTTGATGACTATCTCCATTTCCTGTGCCTTAAGAACCTTTTGAAATCCTTTATGTAGTTTGCATACTGGTGTATCTCTAATTCAGCATGGCACTTCTCCTGTCGATCCCACAGAGTGGGATGATCTTGTTTTGCTCTGGAATGCGCAGATCCAGTTGTATGCTGGAGCTGGCTCAGACCAGCTCATGAGAGCTGACTCTGACTCTCTGCGTCATTTGCTAACGCAGCTTTCATTGACATCATCTTGGTGGCTAAAAATATCAGGCCACAGTGTGTTTATTGGTGGTGGTGGGGCGTTTAAATCAGGGAACCTCGAACTGCTGGAAACCAGACTGCACTGCCCTCTCCCCTGGGGGCCTGTTTCATGCGCATTAATGCTCAGGGCCGACCACACAGGCTTATTATAGGAGAAAGTGCTGCAAAATCGGGCAGCTCTCTCTAATGTGAATGACTGTGTGACAGAACTTGTGTGTGCTTGTGTACCCTGATGACTTTGTGCAGTCATTATCAACATTACTAAATTAAAAAAAAAATGTGGGCTTCCCTGGTGACCCGGTGGTTGGGAGTCCGCCTGCCGATGCAGGGGACACGGGTTTGTGCCCCGGTCCGGGAAGATCACACATGCCGCGGAGAGGCTGGGCCCGTGAGCCATGGCCGCTGAGCCTGCGTGTCCGGAGCCTGTGCTCCGCAACGGGAGAGGCCACAGCAGTGAGAGGCCCGCGTACCGCAAAAAGAAAATAAATAAATAAATAAATAAATAAATTTTAAAAATGTGAATGTGGTTGTAAGAAACCTACCTTTAAGCAAATTATTAACTGGCAGTGTGGTTTCAGCATTTCGTGGGCAGAGCAGATTCCCAAATGCGAGATACTTAGCTTTATCTCCCTGCTGCCCTAGAGCACAGGCAACTTTGTGGGAGTTGTTTCTCTTCTCAGGAACCATTTTCTCCTCACAACCCTAATTAACACATTTGTCCAAATGCAGGCACAGCTTCCTTTGACCCTGGCAAAACCTGATTTTCTAGTTTGTCTTCCTCTGACATCCAGATAATTTATGCTCTGCAGGTCATTTAAAAGTGACCAACAATCCACAGGTTTCCACCTCCACAAGTGCACTTGAACTCTCGTGTTATGGCAGGCTGAAAGGTGGTTTGTAACAGAAACTGGAACATGAATCTGTGTCTCTAACAGGGGAACCATACTGCTTAACCCCTCTTTACTTCCTTGATAATGCCTTGTGCAAAAAGCTTCCTTTCTTTAAATGCCTATGCCGTGGCTAGTATTGTCTCCAATATTTCCTTCATCAGATTGGGCATGGTATAAGTGACTAAGATCAAGTGCAATGCTCTGGTTCTGAGGTTGTACGTGAAACCATTTCCTGGTTTCCTTAGAAAGCTAACATCAGCAAGAACATTTTGATGACATTCTGGTTTCTATGACAACTGAGATATGCTGTTTTATGCTGGGGGTAGGAACATTATTACAAGGATGTTACAGGCTGGATGGACTAGCAACCTAGTACGTGATTACTATCACTGTGAGGTAGTGTGTGTGTGCATGTTTGTGTATGTGTGCTTTGGGAAGGTGAGGTATTTAGTTGGGGATTAGGGGCTATAAACCCTCCTGTTTTATTGAAGAAGCTGGAAATTCCCACTAAAGAGAATCTGAGGTGATGAGTCACCTTTCTGTGTTTTTCTGTGTCCTAAGATGACACCTGTTGTGTGAGGGCATTGTGATCTGAGTTCTTTAAAGCAGATATCTCCAAATATGTGTGATCTTACACCTCTGTTTAAAAAAGATTTGTGCTTGAACTCTTAAAGATGCACTTTGCTCATTTTATATCTACTTTTACTAAGAAATTATTATGTGTATGTTACGGGAGAGAAAATCTGAAGTCAAGATATGATGAGATAAATGAGTAGGATTGGAAGCTCTGATGTAACTATGTGGAACTTCAGGGTTGAAAGGTGCTCACCTTGAACAGCTTACACATAGAATAAGAAAGATATTCTCTTTAAAAGACAAATTTGCTGTCATCACACCACTAATCAAAATCTGTAAAGGGCTCCCCATTTATCACATAAGCATAAGGTACAAGTTCCTTAACAAAGGTTCTGATTTTTGTTTTTGTGGTTTAGGAAGTAGTTGTTGCTGGTGTTATCATTATTTCTGTATTTATTATGTTTCAAAAGAAAGTCATGGCATCTAAAGGAATTACTGTTGCATTTGTCATCAGGATATGTGCTTTAAAAAGAAGTACTAGGTAAAGGATATCTATGTCTCCCTCTCTCTGCACCAAATCTTATACACTGCTCTGTGATGCTGAGACTCTCATGCTATTGTTAAATGAACTCTTATCTAAGTTATTATTTATCTCAACAATTTAAAAAGGAACCAGTAAACTATTGGACACTTTTCAAATAAGAATTTGAGATACTGATATTATTTTTCTATAGGACAAATTGTATATGCACTGCTAAGGATAGGAATCATTTGCACTGCCATGAACAGAAACAGTGGCATTACTATCAGTTTTCTACATGTCAATTTCTGTCTCTTACAGATTAAAGTAGTCTAATCAAAGACAATGAAAAGGCCATACCTCTATAGAATGAGCTAATTCCTGCAGAACGCATTAGCCAATGCCTGACATTCCACTGTAGGGTCCCAGGAATCTCCTGTGCCTATTTCTGAGTCTTTGACATGTTTTCCAGGCAGGGTGGTATTAAGAGAAGGGCTCACATTTTAAGAGAATTCCTCACTAGAAGTGTTTTTTTTTTTTTTCCTTTTTATTCCCTGCACAAGTGTTCAAAGTCACCACTCTGGTCAGCAGGTAGCACTTGTGATATTGTGCTCATCGTGTACAGCTGACACACAAATTAATAAATATTCTCAATAAATGTTCTCTTTATTTATTCTCAGTAAAGGAAATAAACAAATTTCCTGCCATAACACCATTAACTGAAATCTATAAATGGCTCTCCATTTATTATATAAGCATCAGGTAAGAGTTCCTTAACAAATGTTCTGATTTTTGGTTTTGCATTTTAGAAAATGGATGTTGCTAATGTTACAGTTATCTTGGTATTTATTGTGTTTCAAGAAAAATGCATAACATTTAAAAGACTTGCTGTTGCATTCTTTGTCAGGTATATGCTTTAGGAAGAAGTAGGTGCTGGGTAAACGATATCTAAGTCTCTTGGCTCCATATCCTCTACTCTGTTCATGATGCTGGGACTTGGAGTCTGCCAAGCTCATTTTTCCTTTACCAGCCTGCTCCCTGTTAGGCTCTGCCAGTCAAGTTGACCAAAGGGTGACAGGAAAGAGAAGAAGAATGTGCCTTCCTCTCTGTTCCTATTCTTCTCAATGTCACCTGAATAAAGGCCCTAAACAAAAATAAGGCCATATGATTTCAGAAGGGCCAGAATGTCCAAAATACAGTTTTTGTCCAAACTTCAGGGGCTCACTACATCAGGTCCCCTAAGAAAGACAAGCACTAGCACACTGGTGAACTCTCTCTCTTTCCTGAGTTCTAGATCTCAGCTTTGAGGGTGTCCTCCTCTGAGATCTTGATGCTCTGGCATGAGCAGAGATCAGGTCACCATCATCAGAGGTAAGGGGTCTTAGGTTTTAGGGGGTCCTTCTACTGATCTTCCTTAAAACCCACTTGTAGCTGAGCAGCAACTTTCTTTGGAATCTCTGTCCTGGCTCTGAAAGACCCCTCCTCTAAGCTTATGAGTTCTCAGAACTGCTATGTCTTCACTTGGTTTTTCCAGACCTAAGAGCCTTAGCTCCTTTCTACCATTGCTATCTCCACGTTACCTCATTGTTACCTTTATGCCTTTTTCAGCCTCAAAAAAATTCTAAGTTAACTCTGACTTTTTTTAAAAAGAAAGAAAAGAAAAAAGAGGGCCCTTGCTCATTAATTATGATTGTTTTTGGTTTTGTCTCTTCTCTTTTAGGTTTTTCTCCTTGGCTTTGTTTTCTAGGAGTTTTACTATAACTGGCCTAGGGGTGTGTTTGTGTGTGTGTGTATGTGTGTTTTGGGATGTGTGTGTATTCAAATGTTAGTTTATTATTTTTTAAAGCACAGCTTGAATATTCTGCTTGATATTGTTCATTATTTTGGTAAATTCTCAGCTATTATTCCTTCCAATATTCTCAATTTCCTAGGCTCTCTCTTGGGACTCCTTACATATCTCTTAGGTGTTTAGGTACCTAAATTTTAATAAGAAATATTTCCTTTGATCAATATAAAATACTAGTCTAAGAACTTTTGAAAGATATTTTCCTTACATTCCCTTTGTATGGTACCATTTTGCTAGGGTTACTTTCTTTTCTCACTTATATCTGATATTTTATCTCATATCTCCTAAAGTCTCTATAAAGTTACATTGAAGTGCATATATACATATAAGTGCATTCTCTATGCAATATTTTATAATATTACAGGAGAAAATCAGGTCTTCCTTTACTATCCATTTCCATCCTTGTTACTCTTTTGTTTCATGTGTAACTATGTTATCAGATGTCTGTTTACCATTCAAGACTCACCTTTATCGAATCTGTATTCCAAAATAAGCATATATAGCATTGTTCTCCACCTGTAGTGTTTTACATGACCTGCATGATTTGTACATCATTGATCTCTAACTTGATTATATTAACTGGAATTTTTCTTCTGTGTCAGTGCATTTAGATTTGCATGTCTTTGTAATGGATAAATAACATATCCTTCTTGACTTAGACTCAGTTTTTCAGTCTGTCTCATGGATAGCATTTTGTCATTGTTGTTATAATGAACTACAATGTGATGACTTATCTTGGGTACATGAGCAACTCCTTATCCTTGTGCACAACACAGGGAAATCAATAGGTTCTGAAAGATACATCTTTTTCCCTCACTTGAATGTTAGTAAATGTAAAGGTCCCACCTTCAGGAAAAGAAGAAGCTACACTTGACTTTTTAACACAAAACACTATGCATGATATTATTACAATTACAGGGCATACTAGATACCTTTCCTGTGGCAGGGTAATAGGGACCAAAGTGTTAAAAGAGCACCTTTGGAAGAAAGTTGGCCTGCTGGACTGGAGAAACAACCTGAGTTTTGTAAAGGAATGGGCTTTGAAAGGGAGAATATTCACACTTGTCTTAAAATAATGCCTTCAATATAAACCATGAGTGTTGAATGGTTCCTTTTCTGAAGTGCTCATGTTTTTCCTTTTCTAAGTAGGAGATGGTCTTTTTTTTTTTAAGTAGGAGATAGTCTTCTAAAATACGTACCTGAAGACTAGGTTTTGTGACTGGTTATTTGTTTAGAGAAAAATTGGGAATCAGGGATTTAGTACTGAAAGTTTGGTAAGTTGAATATGTGTATGCACATTTATGGTCATATAATATAATTTGGAAAATGACAAATAAGTCTAAGTTTTTATTCCTAATTAGCAAACAGAGGGCAATTAAATGAGTCCTCAGTTTGTAACAGTTGCCATTTAAATACTATGTACAAAAAACAACCCTCCTAAAATTTAGGCATGACAACTGTGAAGAAATATATGAACTGGTGAACAACAGGAGAGAACAATTTTAATGATAGAAATTCTTAAAAATTGTGCTGAAAATTCACTGCTAACCCAATGCAATCTCATAAGCTTTTTAAAAAGTACATGTGAAAACTTATGCTAAAATTAATCTGGAGATGGAAAGGTACAATAATAGGCAAGACTGTATTTTCCTTCTAAATGTAATTTTATAGACTATGCCTTTATTATGATAAAGGGGTCTTCTGACTTATATTTTATGAAATGACTTTTTTTGGAGCCTTTAAAATTATAAAGCCTACAGCTTACAAGAAGCTCTACTAAATAGTAATTGTAGGCAAGGGACACAGGATTAAAGATGAAAGAAAATGAATTACTGCCTCCAGATAATGTCGTGGTAGGGTTTTTATTAAGAAAAGCACCCAATTTTGAAAGAATTCCTTACTTAAGATTGTTATCTTTTTTCCTCAGAAATTATTTAAGCCCTCACTTAGAAAGGAGTTAACAAAATAGAGCTTATATTTCCGCCAAAACCATGGCTGTTGATTGGAGAAATAAAGTTAATTTTCATCTAATTTTTCCATTATTTAACTAAAGAGCAAAAGTCATAGAACAGAAGTTAAACAGGGGCTGTGAAAAGTTAAAATATTCAATTGAAAAATTTATTTTTTGATTATCTAAAATTGACCATGATATTATAGATTTCAGAGCTGTCAATTATAGTATTTCCCTCTTGTTTTAATCTCATTGTGTATTCACACTTTTCAGACAGTGGCTGAATTCTAAAGTCAGATATTAGATGCACTTTTATACCCATGGACCTGTGAGAAATCAAATTTACTTAAAAGTTAGTATGGCGTTTTCCAACATTCTATGGTATTGGTACTGGTGTGCAAATGGGAATCAATATTTATATCTTTCTTTAAATATTTTTCTGTCCTTTCTCTTCATACATTTTTCTGTCCCTCTGGAGGATGAGAAGAGAAAGGAATTCCTATTAGTACAAAATATGAAAAGAAAAATATCTTTAAGATTATATATAAGGGACCAAACAAGTGATAAGGGAATAGTTTAATATTTTCGTTTAATATATTTCCCTTCTGATTGTTTCTCTCAAGCATGCATTGCTTTGGAAATCAGAAAATAACCATAACTGATGATTTGGGTTTTTTTAACATATTTATAGGAGTATAATTGTTTTACAATGGTGTGTTAGTTTCTGCTTTATAACAAAGTGAATCAGTTATACATATACATATGTTCCCATATCTCTTCCCTCTTGCGTCTGCCTCCCTCCCACACTCCCTATCCCACCCCTCTAGTTGGTCACAAAGCACCGAGCTGATATCCCTGTGCTATGCAGCTGCTTCCCACTAGCTATCTATTTTATGCTGGGTAGTGTACATATGTCCATGCCACTCTCTCACTTTGTCACAGCTTACACTTCCCCCTCCCCATATCCTCAAGTCCATTCTCAAGTAGGTCTGTGTCTTTATTCCTGTTTTACACCTAGGTTCTTCAAGACATTTTTTTTTCTTAGATTCCATATATATGTGTTAACATATGGTATTTGTCTTTCTCTTTATGACTTACTTCACTCTGTATGACAGACTCTAGGTCCATCCACCTCACTACAAATAACTCAATTTTGTTCCTTTTTATGACTGAGTAATATTCCATTGTATATATGTGCCACAACTTCTTTATCCATTCATCCAATGATGGACACTTAGGTGGCTTCCATCTCCTGGCTATTGTAAATAGAGCTGCAATGAAGATTTTGGTACATGACTCTTTTTGAATTATGGTTTTCTCAGGGTATATGCCCAGCAGTGGGATTGCTGGGTCATATGGTAGTTACATTTGTAGGTTTTTTTTTGTTTGTTTTTGTTTTTTGTGGTACACGGGCCTCTCACTGCTGTGGCCTCTCCCGTTGCAGAGCACAGGCTCCGGAGGCGCAGGCTCAGCGGCCATGGCTCACGGGCCCAGCCGCTCCGTGGCATGTGGGATCTTCCCAGACCGGGGCACGAACCCGTGTCCCCTGCATTGGCAGGCGGACTCTCAACCACTGCGCCACCAGGGAAGCCCACATTTGTAGTTTTTAAGGAACCTCCATACTGTTCTCCACAGTGGCTATACCAATTCACATTCCCACCAGCAGTGCAAGAGTGTTCCCTTTTCTCCACACCCTCTCCAGCATTTATTGTTTCTAGATTTCTTGATGATGGCCATTCTGACTGGTGTGAGATGATATCTCATGGTAGTTTCGATTTGCATTTCTCTAATGATTAATGATGTTGAGCATTCTTTCATGTGTTTGTTGGCAATCTGTATATCTTCTTTCGAGAAATGTCTATTTAAGTTTTTTGCCAATTTTTGGATTGGGTTGTTTGCTTTTTTGTTATTGAGCTGCATGAGCTGCTTGTAAATTTTGGAGATTAATCCTTTGTCCGTTGCTTCATTTGAAAATATTTTCTCCCATTCTGAGGGTTGTCTTTTGATCTTGTTTATGGTTTCCTTTGCTGTGCAAAAGCTTTGAAGTTTCATTAGGTCCCATTTGTTTATCTTTGTTTTTATTTCCATTTCTCTAGGAGCTGGGTCAAAAAGGATGTTGCTGTGATTTATGTCATAGAGTGTTCTGCCTATGTTTTCCTCTAAGAGTTTGACAGTTTCTGACCTTACACTTAGGTCTTTAATCCATTTTGAGCTTATTTTTGTGTATGGTGTTAGTGAGTGTTCTAATCTCATACTTTTACATGTACCTGTCCAGTTTTCCCAGCACCATTTATTGAAGAGGCTGTCCTTTCTCCACTGTATATTCCTGCCTCCTTTATCAAAGATAAGTTGACCATATGTCCGTGGGTTTATCTCTGGGCTTTCTATCCTGTTCCATTGATCTATCTTTCTGTTTTTGTGCCAGTAGCATACTGTCTTGATGACTGTAGCTTTGTAGTATAGTCTGAAGTCAGGGAGCCTGATTTCTCCAGCTCCGCTTTTCGTTCTCAAGATTGCTTTGGCTATTTGGGGTCTTTTGAGTTTCCATACAAATTGTGAAATGTTTTGTTCTAGTTCTGTGGAAAATGCCAGTGGTAGTTTGATAGGGATTGCATTGAATCTGTAGATTGCTTTGGGTAGTAGAGTCAATTTCACAATGTTGATTCTTCCAATCCAGGAACATGGTATATCTCTCCATCTATTTGTATCATCTTTAATTTCTTTCATCAGTGTCATAATTTTCTGCATACAGGTCTTTTGTCTCCTTAGGTAGGTTTATTCCTAGATATTTTATTCTTTTTGTTGCAATGGTAAATGGGCGTGTTTTCTTAATTTCACTTTCAGATTTTTCATCATTAGTGTATAGGAATGCCAGAGATTTCTGTGCATAACTTTTGTATCCTGCTACTTTACCAAATTCATTGATTAGCTTTACTAGTGTTCTGGTAGCATCTTTAGGATTCTCTATGTATAGTATCATGTCATCTGCAAACAGTGACAGCTTTACTTCTTCTTTTCCAATTTGGATTCTTTTTATTTCCTTTTCTTCTCTGATTGCTGTGGCTAAAACTTCCAAAACTATGTTAAATAAGAGCGGTGAGAGTGGGTAACCTTGTTTTGTTCCTGATCTTAGTGGAAATGCTATCAGTTTTTCACCATTGAGGATGAAGTTTGCTGTGTGTTCGTCATATACGGCCTTTATTATGTTGAGGAAAGTTCCCTCTATGCCTACTTTCTGCAGGGATTTTACCATAAATCGGTGTTGAATTCTGTCGAAAGCTTTCTCTGCATCTATTGAGATGATCATATGGTTTTTCTCCTTCAATTTGTTAATATGGTGTATTACATTGATTGATTTGTGTATATTGAAGAATCCTTGTATTCCTGGAATAAACCCCACCTGATCATGGTGTATGATCCTTTTAATGTGCTGTTGGATTCTGTTTGCTAGTATTTTGTTGCAAATTTTTGCCTCTATGTTCATCAGTGATATTGGCCTATAGTTTTCTTTCTTTGAGACATCCTTGTCTCCTTTTGGTATCAGGGTGATTGTGGCCTCCTAGAATGAGTTTGGGAGTGTTCCCCCCTCTGCTGTATTTTGGAAGAGTTGGAGAAGGATGGGTGTTAGCTCTTCTCTAAATGTTTGATAGAATTCGCCTGTGAAGCCATCTGGTCCTGGGCTTTTATTTGTTGGAAGATTTTTAATCACAGTTTCAATTTCAATCCTTGTGAGTGATCTGTTCATACTTTCTATTTCTTCCTGATTCAGTCTTGGCAGGTTGTGCATTTCTGAGAATTTGTCCACTTCTTCCAGGTTGTCCGTTTTGTTGGCCTAGAGTTGCTTGTAGTAATCTCTCATGATCTTTTGTATTTCTGCAGTGTCAGTTGCTACTTCTCCTTTTTCATTTCTAATTCTATTGATTTGAGTCTTCTCCCTTTTTTTCTGATGAGTCTGGCTAATGGTTTATCAATTTTGTTTATCTTCTCAAAGAACCAGCTTTTTGTTTTATTGATATTTGCTGTCATTGCCTTCTTTTCTTTTTCATTTATTTCTGGTATGATTTTTATGATTTCTTTCCTTCTGCTAACTTTGTGTATTTTTTATTCTTCTTTCTCTAATCGCTTTAGGTGCAAGGTTAGGATGTTTATTCGAGATATTTCCTGTTTCTTAAGGTAGGATTTTATTGCTATAAACTTCCCTCTTAGAACTGCTTTTGCTGCATCCCATAGGTTTTAGGTCATCTTGTCTCCATTGTCATTTGTTTCTAGGTATTTTTTGATTTCCTCTTTGATTTTTTTAGTGATCACTTCGTTATTAAGTATTGTATTGTTTAGCCCCCATGTGTTTGTATTTTTTACAGATCTTTTCCTGTAATGGATATTTAGTCTCATAGCACTGTGGTCGGAAAAGATACTTGATACAATTTCAATTTTCTTAAGTTTACCAAGGCTTGATTTGTGACCCAAGATATGATCTATCCTGAAGAATGTTCCATGAGCACTTGAAAAAAATGTGTATTCTGTTGTTTTTGGATGGAATGTAATATAAATATCAATTAAGTCCATCTTGTTTAATGTATCATTTAAAGCTTGTGTTTCCTTATTTATTTTCATTTTGGATGATCTGTCCATTGGCAAAAGTGGGGTTTTAAAGTCCCCTTCTATGAATGTGTTACTGTTGATTTCCCCTTTTATGGCTGTTAGTATTTGCCTTATGTATTGAGGTGCTCCTATGTTGGGTGCATAAATATTTACAATTGTTATATCTTCTTCTTGGACCGATCCCTTGATCATTATGTAGTGTCCTTCTTTGTCTCTTCTAATAGTCTTTATTTTAAAGTCTATGTTGTGTGATATGAGAATTGCTACTGCAGCTTTCTTTTGGTTTCCATTTGCATGGAATATCTTTTTCCATCCCCTCACTTTCAGTCTGTATGTGTCTCTATGTCTGAAGTGGGTCTCTTGTAGACAGCATATATATGGGTCTTGTTTTTGTATCCATTCAGCCAGTCTGTGTCTTTTGGTGGGAGCATTTAATCTATTTACATTTAAGGTAATTATGGATATGTATGTTCCTATTCCCATTTTCTTCATTGTTTTGGGTTTGTTATTGTAGGTCTTTTCCTTATCTTGTGTTTCTTGCCTAGAGAAGTTCCTTTAGCATTTGTTGTAAAGCTGGTTTGGTGGTGCTGAACTCTCTCAGCTCTTGCTTGTCTGCAAGGGTTGTAATATCTCCATCAAATCTGAGTGTGATCCTTGCTGGGTAGAATAATCTTGGTTGTATATTTCTCTCCTTCATCACTTTAAATATGTCCTGCCACTCCCTTCTGGCTTGCAGAGTTTCTGCTGAAAGATCAGCTGTTAACCTTATGGGGATTCCCTTGTGTGTTATTTGTTGTTTTTCCCTTGCTGCTTTTAATATGTTTTCTTTGTATTTAATTTTTGACAGTTTGATTAATATGTGTCTTGGTGTGTTTCTCCTCGGATTTATCCTGTATGGGACTCTCTGTGCTTCCTGGACTTGATTAACTAATTCCTTTCCCATATTAGGGAAGTTTTGAACTATAATCTCTTCAAATATTTTCTCAGTCCATTTCTTTTTCTCTTTTTCTTCTGGAACCCCTATAATTCGAATGTTGGTGTGTTTAATGTTGTCCCAGAGGTCTCTGAGACTTCCCTCAGTTCTTTTCATTCTTTTTTCATTATTCTGCTCTGCCATAGTTATTTCCACTATTTTATCTTCCAGGTCACTTATCCATTCTTCTGCCTCAGTTATTCTGCTATTGTTCTCATCTAGAGTATTTTCAATTTCATTTACTGTGTTGTTCATCGTTGCTTGTTTTATCTTTCATTCTTCTAAGTCCTTGTTATATGTTTCTTGCATTCTCTCTATTCTATTTCCAAGATTTTGGATCATCTTTACTATCATTGTTCTGAATTCTTTTTCAGGTAGACTGCCTATTTCCTCTTCATTTGTTAGGTCTGGTGGGTTTTTATCTTGCTCCTTCATCTGCTGTGTGTTTTTCTGTCTTCTCAATTTGCTTATCCTACTGTGTTTGGGGTCTCCTTTTTGCAGTCTGCAGGTTCGTAGTTCCCGTTGTTTATGGTGTCTGTCCCCAGTGGCTAAAGTTGGTTCAGTGGGTTGTGTAGGCTTCCTGGTGGAAGGGACTAGTGCCTGTGTTCTGGTGGATGAGGCTGGATCTTGTCTTTCTGGTGGACAGGTTCACGTCTGGTGGTGTATTTTGGTGTGTCTGTGGACTTATTCTGATTTTAGGCGGCCTCTCTACTAATGGTTGGGTTTGTGTTCCTGTCTTACTAGTTGTTTGGCATAGGGCGTCCAGCACTGTAGCTTGCTGGTCGTTGAGTGAAGCTGGGTGCTGGTGTTGAGATGGAGATCTCTGGGCTATTTTTGCCGTTTGATATTATGTGGAGCTGGGAGGTCTCTTGTGGACCAGTGTCCTGAAGTTGGCTCTCCCAACTCAGAGGCACAGCACTGACTCCTGGCTGCAGCACCAAGACCCTTTCATCCACATGGCTCAGAATAAAAGGGAGAAAAAGTAGAAAGAAAGAAAGAATGAATGAAAGAGGATAAAATAATATAAAATAAAATAATGTAAAATAAAATAAAGTTATTAAAATAGAAAATAATTATTAAGAAAAAAAAATTTTTTAAAGAAAAAAATATGGACATATAGAACCCTATGACAAATGGTGAAAGCAAAGCTCTACAGACAAAATCTTACACAGAAGCATACACATACTCACTTACAAAAAGAGGAAAAGGGGAAAAATAATAAATCTTGCTCTCAAAGTCCACCTCCTTAATTTGGGATGATTCATTGTCTATTCATGTATTCCACAGATGCAGGGTACATCAAGTTGATTGTGGAGCATTAATCTGCTGCTTGTGGCTGCTGGGAGAGATTTCCCTTTCTCTTCTTTGTTCGCACAGCTCCCGGGGCTCAGCTTTGGATTTGGCCCCGCCTCTGCTTGTAGGTCCCTGGAGGGCATCTGTTCTTCACTCAGAGAGGACGGGGTTAAAGGAGCAGCTGATTTGGTGGCTCTGGCTCACTCAGGCCGGGGGGAGGGATGGGTACGGAGTGCGGGGCGAGCATGCAGCGGCAGAGGCTGGCGTGATGTTGCACCAGCCCGAGGCGCGCCATGCGCTCTCCCGGGGAAGCCGTCCCTGGATCCCGGGATCCCAGCAGTGGCGGGCTGCACAGGCTCCCCAAAAGGGGGGCATGGACGGTGACCTGAACTCGCACACAGGCTTCTTGGTGGTGACAGCAGCAGCCTTGGCGTCTTATGCCCATCTCTGAGGTCCGCGCTGTTAGCCATGGCTCAGGGCCGTCTCTGGAGCTCCCTTAAGCAGCACTGTTAATCCCCTCTCCTGGCACACCAGGCAACAAAGAGGCAAGAAAAAGTCTCTTGTCTGTTCGGCAGCTCCAGACTTTTTACCGGAGTCTCTCTCAGCTAGCCGTGGTGCAGTAGCCCCCTTCAGGCTGTGTTCATGCAGCCAACCCCAGTCCTCACCCTGGCATCCGAACTCCAAAGCCCGAGCCTCAGCTACCAGCCACCGCCCGCCCCAGTGGGTGAGCAGACAAGCCTCTCGGGCTGGTGAGTGCCGGTCAGCACCGATCCTCTGTGCCAGAATCTCTCCGCTTTGCCCTCCGCACCCCTGTTGCTGCGCTCTCCTCCGCGACTCAGAAGCTTTCCCCCTCTGCCAACTGGAGTCTCCACCCGCGAAGGGGCTTCCTAGTGTGTAGAAACCTTTCCTCCTTCCCGGCTCCCTCCCACTGGTGCAGGTCCCGTCCCTATACTTTTGTCTCTGTTTTTTCCTTTTTCTTTTGCCTTACCCAGGTACGTGGGGAGTTTTTTGCATTTTGGGAGGTCTGAGGTCTTCTGCCAGCGTTCAGTAAGTGTTCTGTTAGAGTTGTTCCACGTGTAGATGTATTTCTGGTGTATCTGTGGGGAGGAAGGTGATCTCCGCATCTTACTCTTCCACCATCTTCCCCCTCCAGGCTCTTCATTCTTATTTCGAAGATTTCATGCTATAAATTTCTCTCTAAGTATTGCTTTAGAAGCATCACAATAATTTGGATATGTTGTGTTTCATTTTTATTCCATTCAAAATAGTTTCTAATTTTTCTTATGGCTTCCCTTTTGACATATTATTATTGATATTTATGAATGATGTTTAATTTTAAAACAGTGGGTATTAAAATTATTTTTCTATAATTTATTTCTAGTTTAATTCCATTATGATCAGAGAAGGTATTTTGCATAATTTTAATATTTTAGCATTAATGAGGATTTTTAGTGGTCCAAAATATGGTCTATCTTGGTAAATGATGCATATGCATTTGAAAAGAATGTTTATTATGCTAGCTGTTGTGTGGAGTGCTCCATAAATATCAATTAGATCAGTTAGTTCATAGCCTTGTCTAAATCTTATCCAAACTTACTTACTATTTATTCCATAACTTATTCAGAGAATCGTGTTAAAACCTCCAACAATAAATGCATAATTTTCTATTTCTCCGTTACTTTCTGTCTTTTTTGTTTCAGTTATTTTGAAGCTGAGGTGTTAGGCACATACCCATTTGGGATTTTTTTTTAATTTTTATTATTTTTTACAACTTTATTGGAGTATAATTGCTTCACAATGGTGTGTTAATTTCTTCTTTATAACAAATTGAATCAGTTATACATATACATCTGTTCCCATATCCCTTCCCTCTTGCGTCTCCCTCCCTCCCACCCTCCCTATCCCACCTCTCCAGGCGGTCACAAAACACCGAGCTGATCTCCCTGTGCTCTGCGGCTGCTTCCCACTAGCTATCTACCTTACGTTTGGTAGTGTATATGTCCATGCTTCTCTCTCGCTTTGTCACAGCTTACTCTTCCCCGCCCCCATATCCTCAAGTCCATTCTCAAGTAGGTCTGTGTCTTTATTCCTGTTTTACCCCTAGGTTCTTCATGACATTTTTTCCCTTTAAATTCCATATATATGTGTTAGCATATGGTATTTGTCTTTCTCTTTCTGACTTACTTCACTCTGTATGACAGACTCTAGGTCTATCCACCTCATTACAAATACTCAGTTTCGTTTCTTTTTATGGCTGAGTAATATTCCATTGTATATATGTGCCACATCTTCATTATCCATTCATCCGATGATGGACTCTTAGGTTGTTTCCATCTCCGGGCTAATGTAAATAGAGCTGCAATGAACATTTTGGTACATGACTCTTTTTGAATTATGGTTTTCTCAGGGTATATGCCCAGTAGTGGGATTGCTGGGTCATATGGTAGTTCTATTTGTAGTTTTTAAAGGAACCTCCATACTGTTCTACATAGTGGCTGTACCAATTCACATTCCCAATGCACATATGGTCATCTTATCTTTGATAAAGGAGGCAGGAATGTACAGTGGAGAAAGGACAGCCTCTTCAATAAGTGGTGCTGGGAAAACCGGACAGGGACATGTAAAAGTATGAGAGTAGATCACTCCCTAACACCGTACACAAAAATAAACACAAAATGGATTAAAGACCTAAATGTAAGGCCAGAAACTGTCAAACTCTTAGAGGAAAACATAGGCAGAACACTCTATGACATAAATCACAGCAATATCCTTTTTGACCCACCTCCTAGAGAAATGGAAATAAAAACAAAAATAAACAAATGGGACCTCATGAAACTTCAAAGCTTTTGCACAGCAAAGGAAACCATAAACAAGACCAAAAGACAACCCTCAGAATGGGAGAAAATATTTTCAAATGAAGCAACTGACAAAGGATTAATCTCCAAAATTAACAAGCAGCTCATGTAGCTCAATAACAAAAAAAAAACAAACAACCCAATCAAAAAATGGGCAGAAGACCTAAATAGACATTTCTCCATAGAAGATATACAGAGTGCCAACAAACACATGAAAGAATGCTCAACATTCTTAATCATTAGAGAAATGCAAATCAAAACTACAATGAGATATCATCTCACACCAGTCAGAATGGCCATCATTAAAAAATCTAGAAACAATAAATGCTGAGAAGGTGTGGAGAAAAGGGAACACCATTTGGGATTTTTAGTTCTTCAATTGAATCCTTTGTCATTGTTATTCCCCTCTTTATCTATTTAGTGTTCCTTGTTCTGAAATCTAATTCTTCCATAGTAATATATCCACTCCAGCATTCTTTTGATCAATGTTTTCATGGTATGTCTTTTTCCATTATTTTACTTTATTAAATGGCTGTACATGGGTATATTTGACATAAAACACACTGTTAACATTTTAAAATTATACAACACAGTTTTTGTATAATACATAAGCTCATGAAATTATCACCACTCTCAAGATAGCAACATTTCATTCATTCCTAGAAGCTTCCTCACTCCTCTGATAATCCTTCCTTGTTCCCACTCCCTGCAACCTCCCTCCTGTTCCACAGTTACTCATAAGCCTTGCATTTTCTGTGATTTCATATTAATGCAATAATGCACTATGTGCTTTCTCTTTGCTTTTCCTCTTTCACTACGATAATTATTTTGAGATTCATCTAGGTTGTAGCATATATCAATAATTCATTTTCATTACTGATATATATCTATAGAGATATATACATAGGTATAGAGATACAGATGTAGATATAGTTATAGGTATAGTTATATTACAGTTTGTAGTTTATTCATTTACTTCTTTTTTTAAATTGAAGTATAGTTGTCTTAATTACTGCTGAACAGCAAAGTGTTTCAGTTATACATATATACATTTTAAAATATTCTTTTACATTATGGTTTATCATAGGATGTTGAATATAGTTCCCTGTGCTGAACAGTAGGGCCTTGTTGTTTATCC
Organism: Hyperoodon ampullatus; assembly: GCF_949752795.1. Classification (NCBI taxonomy): domain Eukaryota; kingdom Metazoa; phylum Chordata; class Mammalia; order Artiodactyla; family Ziphiidae; genus Hyperoodon; species Hyperoodon ampullatus. The sequence continues at coordinate 91,362,708 of NC_136913.1, read as the reverse complement.
ATTCTATATATAAAAGCTTACATCTGCTAACCCCAACCTCCCATTCTATCCCTCCCCCAACCCCCTCACCCTTGGTAGCCACCAGTCTGTTCTCTATGTCTGTGATACTGTTTCTGTTTCACATAAGTCTATATATAAGTGATATCATATGGTTTTGTCTTTCTCTTTGACTTACTTCACTTCGTGTGATAATCTCTAGTTGCATCCATGTTGCTGCAAATGGCATTATTTCATTCTTTTTTATGGTTGAGTAGTATTCCATTGTATATATGTACCACATTTTCTTTGTCCGTTCATCTTCAATGGACATTTAGGTAATTTCCATGTCTAGGCTATTGTGAATAGTACTGCTATATTCATTTACTTCTTAATGGACATGTGGATTTTTCCTGTTTATGGTTTTTGACTAATTCAAATAAAATTGCTATGAACATTTGTGCACTAATCTTTCTATGCACATACAGTTTCATTTCTTTTGGGTAAATTTCTAAGAGTGGAATGTCTGGATCATATGTTAGGTATGTGTTTAACTTTTTAAGAAACTGCCAAACCATTTTTTTCAAGCAATCATTTTTATTGATAGCCCTGTGATCAGAAAGGAGGCTAATTAGAAACCTTTGGGAGAGGCTGAAATCAAAGGAAAAGAAATATATGAAAAATATATCAAAAACACCTATGGCAAAAATGAAACATTTTTGTTTATACATAACCATTCATTTCATACAGATTTCTGTATAAATATTCTGTAAGCAATAGCGGAATAACAAAAAATGGGAGGTAGGAAGCAAATGTCCCACCCACCACTCAGCTGGCTCAGAGGACAATAAAGCCAGCTGACAAACATTTTCCATAGCACCAATCCCTTAGAGTTCTTTCTTCCTCTATATTTTTATTTTTTATTGAGATATAGTTGATGTATGATATTATGTAAGTTACAGGTGTACAACATAGTGATTCAATATTTTCATAGGTTATACTCCATTTATCGTTATTATAAAATATTGGCTATATTCCCTGTGTTGTACAATATATCCTTGTAGCTTATTTATTTTATACATAATAGTTTGAACCTCTTAATCCCTTACCCCTATCTTGTCCCTCCCCCCTTCTCTCTCCCCACTGGTAACCACTAGTTTGTTCTGTATATCTGTGAGCCTGTTTGGTTTTTGTTATACTCACTAGTTTGTGGGTTTTTTTAGATTCCACATATAAGTGATATTATACAGTATTTGTCTTTGTCTGACTTATTTCACTTAGCATAATCCCCTCCAAGTCCATCCACATTGCTGCAAATGGCAAAATGTCATTATTTTTATGGCTGAGTAGTATTCCATTATATATATATATATATATATATATATATATATATACACACCACATCTTCTTTACCCCTTCATCTATTGATGAACACTTAGGTTGCTTCCATATCTTGGCTATTGTAAATAATGCTGCTATGAACATTGGGGTGCATGTATGTTTTCGAATTACTGTTTTTGTTTTTTTCAAATATATACCCAGGATTGGAATTGCTGGGTCATATGGTAGTTCTATTTTAGTTTTTTTAAAAATTAATTTTTAAATTAATTAATTAATTAATTTTGGGCTGTGTTTGGTCTTCATTTCTGTGCGAGGGCTTTCTCTAGTTGTGGCAAGTGGGGGCACTCTTCATTGCAGTGCGTGGGCCTCTCACGATTGCAGCCTCTCTTGTTGTGGAGCACAGGCTCCAGACACGCAGGCTCAGTAGTTCTGGCTCACGGGCTTAGTTGCTCCACGGCTTGTGGGATCCTCCCAGACCAGGGCTCGAACCCGTGTCCCCTGCACTAGCAGGCAAATTCTCAACCACTGTGCCACCAGGGAAGCCCTAAAAAATTAATTTTTATTGGAGTATGGTTGTTTTATAATGTTGTGTTAGCTGTTCTATTTTTAGTTTTTTGAGAAACTGCCATACTGTTTTCCACAGTGGCTACAGGCAATTTACATTCTCACCAACAGTGCACACGGGTTCTCTTTTCTCCACATCCTTGGCGACATTTGTTATTTGTGGTCTACCAAACTGTTTTTCAATGTGTCCGTACCATTTTATATTCCCACCAGCGGTGTATGACAGTTCCAGTTTCTCCATAACTTTCCAGTACTTAGTGTGGTTAATATGTTTAATTTGATTCATTCTAATAGGTGTGTGGTGCTAACTCATTTTGGTTTTAATTTAAATTTTCCTAATAATGAATGCTGTTAAACATCTTTTGATGTACTAATTTGCTATTTCTCTACCTTTTCTAAAACATCTTTATTGGAGTGTAATTGCTTTACACTGGTGTGTTAGTTTCTGCTTTATAACAAAGTGAATCAGCTATACGTATACCTATATCCCCATATCTCCTCCCTCTTGCGTCTCCCTCCCATCCTCCCTATCCTACCCCTCTAGGTGGTCACAAAGCACCGAGCTGACCTTCCTGTGCTATGCGGCTGCTTCTTACTAGCTATCGATTTTACATTTGGTAGTGTATATATGTCCATGCCACTCTCTCACTCTGTCCCAGCTTACCCTTCCCTATGCCTGTGTCCTCAGGTTCACTCTCTAGTAGGTCTGCGTCTTTATTCCCATCCTGCCCCTAGGTTCTTCATGACCATTTTTTTTTTAGATTCCATATATATGTCTGTTGAAATCCTTTTCCCATCTTATGTTCTGTTGTTTATTGTCTTATTATTGAGTTCTGTGATTTTATATTATGTTGGGTTATTTTCTTATTAAGTTCTGAGATTTTTTGTATATTCTGGATATGTGTCCTTTATCAAGGTGTGGTTTGAAAATATTTTCTCTCTGTAGCTTCTCTTTTCATTCTCTTAACAGTGTTTTCCAAGGAGAATAGCTTTGATAATGTCTAGTTTATCAATTAGTTTCGTTATGAACCAAGTTTTTGGTGTCACATCTGAGAAATCTTTGCCTATCCAAAGGTCACAAAGATTTTTTCCTATGTTTTCTTTCAGATGTTTTATAGTTTTTGGTTTTATATTTAATTTGATGATGCATTTTGGAAAAAAGTATGTAATATGAGGTGTATTTCAAAGATAGAAAGAAAAAGGGACATATCTATGATCGCTATGAATGTTAGGCATTTCCTTTCTAAATCTTTAAGCTCTCTGGAGCTCTCACTTTCTATACCGCAGTGCTCACTTCTGGGTTTCAGAGTGTATTACATTCAAGGCAGGGAGTTCAAAAAGAAAAATATATGTTAAGCCCACTGTCAGTTCCATGATACTTTGAATTTGGTTGTCCTTTCCCAATTTGCCCGCTGCTATTTACATTTCAGAGTCCTCATATAGCTTCTCCATACATTCTGTTCAAGTTTTATTTGTATTCAGTGGCAGAGATGGGTGATGTGCTTATTTTGTATAACCTGGAACCAGAACCAACACTCCCATCTTCATGTTTTACCACTACTTTCACCTCACAAACACACACATAGCCTACAAACCAACTCCCTTCTCTTCAGAGGACTAAATGTAAATGTTGATCAACCCAGAAGCTTACATTAGATGCCAGAAGCACCAGAAAGTAAAGCTGTATAAAATATACTTCATTCTTCAATGAATAAGCCCTGTGTACATAAATGTCCCAATAAGGCAGTGGAAGAATTCTGTTTCTCACAAATGTGCCCAGAAAACTCTCCCTTCTTTTAAAAAAGCCTTACATTTTACTATGCTAAGTAGTTCAATCACGTACTTATCATCTGGACTCTCAATTTGGATAAACAAAATGTTTTCTCATTGTGTACCATCTGTGCCAATAATTACCCCAAACTTCCCAATTCTAAGGGAAGATTTTTTTCAACTTCTCATTTAGTATAATGTTTCCTTTTATCCTAAAATTCCAAATATAATTGAATGTTTTCTTTTAATACAAAGGCAGGTTTATATAAAGATGATATATAAATACTTCTGAAGATAATTGCTTTTGAAATACACTCTGGGATTAGAAGTATCTCGGACTATAGCCAACGTTCTGTATTGCTCACCAAAGAACAGAAATGACAAAGGCCTTTCAAGAGAAATCTCACAGAAAAAGGAATATATTCTCAGTGTCTCATACAGTGATTTTTTTTCTTTTCTTTTCTTTTCTTTCTTTCTTTCTTCTTATTTTTTAATATTAGGGTTTTTTTAAACATCTTTGTTGGAGTATAATTGCTTAAAATGATATGTTAATTTCTGCTGTATAACAAAGTGAATCAGCTATACATATACATATAGCCCCATATCCTCCCTCTTGCATCTCCCTCCCACTCTCCCTATCCCACCCCTCTAGGTGGACACAAAGCACTGAGCTGATCTCCCTGTGCTATGCGGCTGCTTCCCACTAGCTATCTATTTTACATTTGGTAGTGTATATATGGTACAGTGATTTTTAAGTTTGAAACTTTGAAATATCACCCAAAGTTCCTGAAATGGAACAATCCACAAAAAAATTTCCTGCTTTTCTCTTCCTGCTAATTATTTATATTTATATTAAGTCATCCTGGAAAACTCATGAGATTTGAATGGCTTTATTTTTCTTTTGAAGTTAATATAGAAGATGTGTTAAATACTTCTTTATGTTCCCTAGATTAGAATCAATTGAAAAATAAGACTTGGGTGACAGAGAGGTGGACATCAAAATGTTAGCTTTATTCCTGATATTTAACCAAAACGCTTGCAAATAATTCCCCCTTGAGCTAGACAAGTTTACTTATCCAATCTCTGTTACTGCTAGAAAATTGCTGCCTTCGTCATTTCCTAGTACCACAGAAAGGGTCCATTTTAACTTACAGCATAAAGAAAGCCAGAATGAACCCTCATTGTAGACAGTCAGATCAAATGACAAAAGAAGGGACTGATCCAGGCATACAATTTCTTCTCCCAAGCTCACCATTCATCCTTCCCAAGGGAGGGGAGTTTAGGGAGAGATCAGGAGTGTTACTCTGAAGTCCTTCAACAGGGAAACCAGTAGCCAGGGAAATGCAGGACCTTCGACCCACCTTCATCCCAATGTTTCATAAGGTCTTTGGTCTTTTAACTCACATGTCTTAACCATTAATTAGACTTACAGTAAGCCAAGCGTGTAGCTGCATATCCCGTCACCAGATTTTATTAGAGGTGTCTTTTTACTCACCATACTGAAACTTTCTTACTTGCCAATTGAGCCCTGTGCTGCTGGTACCAGAGTTAGTAGTACCATCAATTCCTTGTGGATTTCATGTAGCCACCTGGCTACTACGCTCTCATTAGCAAGATTTCCCACACCTGTAGCAGCAAATTATTCATTTACATAGTCTTGCTTTCTCTGTGGTACTAGTTTCTTACTCTAAGTTCACTCCCTCTCTTATTTCCCATCTTCCCTTACATCCGTCTATGTTGTTCAATATAGTTCATCAGAAGTTCTAATATAAGATCACATTTAGATAACCAATAATAAAATGACCAGAATGTAGAGATGCTCCAAATTTGAAAACGAATAAAAAGTTCCCCTTTCCCTTTATGAACTTCCCATAAATAAATAAAGTCCAAAGAATTTAATAAAAATTATTTTGCTCCTATGTCAAATTAAATTAAAACTCAAAGATCTTAAACTACTCCATCATGTATTTTTTCTATTTAATTTTGACCAAAGTCGTTCCTGATGCCTGGATAATGCTGAGCTTATGTCAACAGCTACATCTTCCGATCTATTTTATTGGAATGAGTATAGTGCTTTAAAAAAAATCACTTTGTTGAGGTATGATTGACATAAAAAGCTGTATATTTTAGATGTATACAACTTGAGTTTGGAGATAAGTATACAACCATGAAAACATCACCACAATCTATGTCATAAACATATCCATCACCTCCGAAAGTTTTCTCCTGTCCTCTTTATTTATTACTATTATTTTTGTGATAAAAACACTTAAGATCTACCCTCTTAGAAAATTTTTAAGTATTCAGTATATTATTAACTGTAGGTACTATGCTGTACAGTAGATCTCTAGGACTTATTCATCTTGCATAACTGTTTGTACCCTTTGAATAACACCTCTCTGTTGGTAAAGTAATTTTAAGCCTCAAAAATCACAGGAGTTGAATCACAGGTTTCTCACGAGATTCACTTTAAAAAAAATACAAATAAAGAGCAGGTATCAAGAGATTTGATTTCCATATCACTCCTTCATTTAATTTATTTAACAAATATTTTGAGGGTACCTCTTATGTGCAAGGCCCTAAGATATGAAGCAGAAATAAAAGAGTCAAAAAATCCCTCTGAAGATGGTCCTGAAGCTGGCATTCTAAGAAGCTCATCATAAATACAAGTAGAAAACAAGCAACTTCCAGATTTTTAAGGCAATCATGCCATGGAAAATTATGTTCCCAGAACACAGTACATGGTGTTGCCAAAGACCATAGCAACAATTGAATGGTATTTGATGAAATGAGGGTACATGGACACAATCTTAGCTTCAGTATTGCCAATCATTTATGCAACTTGTTTAGATGAGAAAGGCTAATTTTAAATTCAGCGAGAGAAATCTACTTTTAAGAGGTCAATATGGAAAAAAAGAGGTCAACATGGAACCATATTATTTAAACATCTATGGATGAGTGGGAAAAACCCACTCATGAATACTGACTCCTCTATCAGAAGTGTCATTTGAGACATTGCTTATCTTCTAAGTTTAGAAATTTGCAATGATTGGCAGCCCCAATGACAAGTTCTTGCCTGAAGTGCCTATCTTTACTATTCAGTATATTTCCGTCCTCTTAATTTCCACTTCTACTCCATGTTTCTCATATGATGATACTTAGTACATGTAGGTTTTGTTTAGTGACATAGTTTCCAGATTCTTTCATGAGTGTACATTTTTATTATATGCCATAATAGCTGCTACCACATATTCATGCAAAGGAATTGTATAGGCCTGTGAAATATGCTTAGAACAAATGTTAGCTCAGTAAGGTCACAGAATAAAGTATCAACATGCAAAAATCAATTGCATTTCTATTTGCTGACAATGGACATGCAGAAACCAAAATTGAAAAAAACATAATTTACTATAATTGCAAATAAATTGAAATACTTAGGTATACACTTATCAAAACACGTACAGGTTCTGTATGCTGATAATTACAAAATGCTTAGGAAAGAAATAAAAGACCTATGCAAATGGAGAGGCAAACTGTATTCATGGATTGGATGACTCAATATAGTAAAGATGTGAATTTATTTATTGGCTTGTTGCAATTCCTATAAAAATCTCAGTAGTCTTTTGTAGACATAGACAACTTTATTAAAAACTGTATATATAAAGGCACAGGATTTAGTATAGCCAAAACAATTTTGTAAAAGAAGAATAACACCACTCTATCCAATGTTGTGTGTGTCTATATTTATATCTATACCATAAGGAAGATATTGTTGTACTGGTGTGGAGATACATACATAGTTCAAGGGAAAAGAATAGACAATCCAGAAATAGACTCATACAACTATGCCCAATTGATTTTTGACCAGGTTGTAAAAACAATCCAGTAGAGGAGGGATAGGCTTTTCAACAAATGGTGTGGAGCAATTGGACATCCAAAAATAAATAAACTGTGACCTAAACATCATACCTGTTAAATGTTTCTTGCATTTTCTCTATTCTATTTCCAAGATTTTGGATCATCTTTACTATCATTATTATGAATTCTTTTTCAGGTAGACTGCCTATTTCCTCTTCATTTCTTAGGTCTGCTAGGTTTTTACCTTGTTCTTTCATCTGCTGTGTGTTTTTCTGTCTTCTCATTTTGCTTATCTTACTGTGTTTGGGGTCTCCTTTTAGCAGGCTGCAGGTTCGTAGTTCCTGTTGTTTTTGGTGTCTGTCCCCAGTGGCTAAGGTTGGTTCAGTGGGTTGTGTAGGCTTCCTGGTGGAGGGGACTAGTAAACATCATACCTGTTAAAAAAACTTAACTCAAAATGGAGCACAGCTTTAAATGTAAAACATAAAACTATAAAATTTCTGGAAAGAAAATAAAGCATGAGGGAAAATCTTTGGGAAACAAGGCTAAGCAGAGTTCTTAGTTCTTATACTAAAAGCACAGTGAAAAAAAGGAAAACTTGATCAATTAGACCTCATTGAAATTGAAAGCTTTTGCTCTTGAAAGTCCATGTGAAGAGGATGAAAAGAAAAGCTACAAACTGTACAAATATTTGCACAGTACACATCCTACAAAGGACTAGCATTCAGATTATATTAGAGAACTCTCAAAACTCAATAGTAAATAGAAAGACATGAGCAGACATTTTACCAAACAGACTATACAGATGGAAAGCAAGCACATGAAAAGGTATTCAATATATTTAACCATTGGAGAAATGCAAATTAAAACCACAATGAGATATCACTACATACTTACTTGAAGGGCTAAAATAAAAGAGAGTGGTGGGAATTCCTGGCAGTCCAGTGGTTAGGAGTTGGTGCTCTCACTGCCAGGGCCCGGGTGCAATCTTTGGTCAGGGAACTAAGATCCCACAAGCAGCGTGGTGTGGCCAAAAAATAAAAAAAACTAAAGAGAGAGGGGCAATACCAAATATTGGTGAGGATGCAGAGAAATGGGATCACACATATATTGCTGGTGGAAAGTTAAAATGATATACACTGTTCTGGAGAATTGTTTGGCAAGTTCTTATAAAGCTGAGCAAGCAATTACCATAGGACTCAGCAACTGCACTCTTGGGGATTTTCCTCAGAGAAATGAAGATTCATTTTTATAAAAAATATTCACACAAATGTTCACAGCAGCTTTTTTTTGCAATAGTCTAAAATGAAAACAACTCAGTTATCCTTCAAAGGGTAAATGGTTAAAGAAACTATAGTTTCTTTATATTAAAGTCATACTGTGGAATACTACTCAGCAATAAAGATGAATAAGCTATACACACAACAACTTGAATGAATCTCCAGGAAATTATGGTGAGTGAAAAAAGACAAACCCAAAACTTTATAAACCTTATCATTTGAAATAATATTTGAGAAACGGAGGATAGATTAGTGTTTGCCACTGGTTAGGGATGGGTGAAGCAGGAGAGGGAGGTAAGTAAGTTTATGAGGAGCAACAAAAGTGATCCTCATGGTGTTGGAACTGTTCAGTATTTTGACTGGTGGTGAATACACAAACCTACTCAGGGAAAAAGATGTATATAATTAAATACACATACACAAGCTCAAGTAAAACTGAGGAAATCTAAGTAAGGTTGGTGGATTGTGTCAATATAAATAGCTTTGTTGTGATATTTATTATGCTATACTTTTGCAAAGTGTTACCAATGAGGCAAACTGGACAACAAAACGTACAAAGGGTCTCTTGTATAATTTATTATAACTGCTTGTGAATACACAGTTATTTCACAAGAGTGTAATTTTTTAAAAAGTTTAAAAAACAGAATTGAACCAAAAATCGTGCAGTAGATAACAAGAAAATTCTGTCCTCCACAAAAGCAATGAATAAACTGGGGGGAAAACCTATCTGAATCAACTTTTTAAGAGCTCTGGACACTGACCAAAAGCTTGCAGCAACCAGGGAAAGAATCAAGGAAAAAAGGCTGAAACTTGATAAGAGATTTTTGTGACATTTTAAATTACCCTGGCTCCATTCCTCACTCCCCAGTTTGGTGGTGGCATTGAAGACAACATGCTGCATTCTCCCTATGGGTAGCTGTACTAGAAAGATAATAGGGACCTATTGTAAAAGAAACGTGGTTGATTGTTTTGGTCTGTCTCATGCATCCCTGGAGTACTGGTTTAAAGGCTTGCTCTTATCACACCTAACTCTCCCAGCCCTGTGGTGGTTACTGGGTACATTTTTTGAAAACACTTAAAGTCAAATGTATCAGTTGCTGCTGCCCAGGGTAATGGATTACAGTTGGGACAATTAATAGACTCACCAAAATGCCTAGGAAAGGCTGGGAATGAGACATTTGAGAAATGAGGGCTAGGAAAACTATGACATATTCCTGGAAATATAGAAAGCCTCTTACACGCCTAGGGTAGAGTGTATACTTAGAAAAGACCTGAGAAGGCTAGAAGCTCTCATCTCTGGCTGACTTCTATGCTCTGCAAGCAAAAAAAAAAAAAAAAAAGGACAAAAGGCAGAGTTACAAACTGACAGGCTCAATGTTGAAGACATGCCTCAACATACACAAAGCCCCCATCTGCAAAAACTGGGATTTTAAAAATTCCAGGCCTTTAAGGGAATCTTTGCCAAATCGCTAGCTGACCACTAAGCAAATGGAAGAAAAAAGAGATTTCAATGTTTACACATGAGAAGGAATTCAGACTTTACAAAATTAGTACAGAAGTCACTAAACAAACAAACAACAACTACTACAAAGACTACAACAATAATCCTGGGAGAGGTAGGAGAATCTTATTTACTGAGTGGACCAATTGTAATATTCAAAATTCTCAGTTTACAAAAAAAATTAAGAGACAAACAGCAGAAGAAAGCATCGTCCACACACTAGAAGAAGACAATGGAACTGCTCCTGAAGAAGTCCAGCATCTCCTTCATACCAAGATCAGATAAAGACATTACAAAAAAAGGGAAAACTCTAGAACAATACCTCTCATGAACATGGATGCAAAAATCTGCAACAAAATCCTAGCCAACTGAATCCAACAATGTATAAAAAAAGCAATACATCATGACTAAGAGATATTTATTACAGGTATACAAGGGCTACTTTATTATTCAAAAATCAATTCATGTAATTCATCACATCAACAGGCTAAAGAAGAAAAACCACATGATTATATCAATAGATGCAGAAAAAGCTTTTGATAAAGTCCAACACAGATTCATGATAAAAACTATGAACAAGCTAGAAATAGAGGGGAACTTCCAAAACTTAATAAACAATATCTACAGAAAAACCTACAACTAACAAAACACTTAATGGTGAGAAACTAGATGCCTTCCTCAAGTTCAGAAACAAGGCAAGATGGCCAGTTTCACTACTCTTATTCAGTATTGTACTGAGAGTTCTATTTAATGCAATTAGACAACGAAAGGAAATAAAAGGAATACAGTTTGGAAAGGAAGAAATAAAGCTCTCTTTGTTCATAGATGATATCATTATCAATGAAGAATATCCCAAAAGAATCAACAAAAATGTCCTGGAATTAGTAAACATTTATGCAAGGTTGCAGGATACAAGGATAATATACGGAAGTCTATTGCTTTCCTGTATATCAGCAATGAACAATTGGAAATTTAAATTAAAAACACAACACCATTTACATTAGTACAAAAAACTAAATACCTATGCATAAATTTTATAAAATATGTACAAGATCTGTATGAGGAAAGTTACAAAATTCTTTTATTACTTTTTATTACAAAAGTAATAAAAGAAGATCTAAATAAATAGATATTTCATATACATGAGTAGGAAAGCAATATTGTTAAGATGTCAGTTCTTCCCTACTTGATCTATAGATTCAACACAATCCCACTCAAAATTCCAGCAAATTATATTATGGACTAAAAAAACCCTGATTCTAAAATTAATAGGGAGAGGCAAAAGGCCCAGAGTAACTAAGAGAACGCCCCATTATTTTCCTTTTTCTTGAGTAATTACTCTGGCTAGAACTTCCTGCATAATATTTCAAAGAAGTGGTGAAAGCAAGCATTCTTGTCTGCCTTCTGATCTCAGGGGAAAGTTTTCAGTCTTTTATCAGTATGTATATTGGGTGTGGATTTTTCTTAGATGCCCTTTATCAGGTTGAGGAAGTTCTTTACTATTCTGAGATTGTTGAGGGTTTTAATCATGAAAGGGTGTTGGAAATTGTTAATGTTTTTTTCTACATCAGTGGAAGTGATCATGTGGGTTTTTTCCTTTATTCTTTTAAGATGATGTATTACATTGTTTGATTTTTGTATGATGAACTGCCCTTGAATTCCTAGGGCAAATTCCCCTTAGTCATAGTATCTGATCTTTTAAATTTGCTGTTGTATTCAGTTTGCTAGTATTTTGTTGAGGATTTTTGCATCTATATTCATGGGGATATTAGTCTGTAGTTTTCATGTTGTTTTTGTCTGGCTTTAGGAACAGGGTAACGCTGGCCTCACAAAATGAGTGAGGAAGGAAGAATTCTCCCCTCTATTTTTTCAAAGATTCTGAGAAGGATAAATGTCCATTCTTCTTTAAAAGTTTGGTAGAATTCACCAGTGAAGACTGGTTATGGGCTTTTCTTACTTGAGAAGTTTTTGATTACTTATTTAATATCCTTATTTATTATAGAACTATTCATATTTTCTATTTTTTCCTGAATCAGTTTTGATAGTTTGTTTATTTCTAGGAATTTGTCCATTTCATATAACACACAATTTGTTGATATCCTGTCCTTCATAGTATTCTTATTATCCTTCTGATTTCTGTAAGTTCAGTAGTAATGTACTCACTTTTATTTCTGGTTTTAGCAATTTTTATCTTCTGTTTTTCTTAGTCTACATAAGAATTTCTCAATTCTGTTGATCTTTTCAAAGAACCAATTTTGGTTTTGTTGATGCTTTCTACTGTTTTTCTTTTTTAAAATATTTATTTATTTATTTGGTTATGTTGGGTCTTAGTTGTGGCACATGAGATCTTCGTTGTGGCATGTGGGATCTTTTTCGTTGAGGCATGCAGGATCTTTAGTTGCGGCATGTGAACTCTTAGTGGCGGCATGTGAACTCTTAGTTGCAACATGCGAACTCTTAGTTGTGGCATGTGGGATCTAGTTCCCTGACCAGGGATTGAACCTTGGCCCCCTGCATTGGGAGCACAGTGTCATAGCCACTGGACCACCAGGGAAGTCCCCCTACTGTTTTTCTATTCTGTATTTTTATACCTCTGCTGTAAGCTTTATTATTTTCTTTCTTTTGCTAGCCTTGCATTTAGTTTGCTCTTCTATTTATGGTTCTTTAAGATACGATGTTAGATTATTGATTTGATAGCTTTTTGTATAATAGGCAATTATGATCATAATTTTCTCTTTGAGTCCTGCATGTGTTGCATCCCATAATTTTGATATATTGTGCTTTTATTTTCATTCATCTCAAGTTACTTTTAAATTTCTCTTGTGTTTTCTGCTTTAATCCAGTGGTTGTTTAAGTGTGTGTTGTATAATTTCCACGTATTTGTGAATTTTCAAGTTTTAGTTATGTTATAGATTTCTAGTTATATTCTTTTGTGGTCAGAAAATATACTTTGTATGATTTCAATCAATCTTTTTACATTTATTGAGTCTTGTTTGGTTGTCTAACATATGTTTTATCCTGGATCCATGTGCACTTGAGATGAATGTGTATTCTGCTGTTGTACGGTGAAGGGTTCTGTATATATATATTTTATGTTCAATTGGTTTACAGTGTTGTTCTAGTTCTCTATTTCTTTATTGATCAGTTCTGTAATTCTATCCATTATTGTAAGTGGTTTATAGAACACTACATCTATTATTGTAGAAAATATTTCTCCCTTAAATTCTATCAATTTTTGCTTCATATATTTTGGGGTTTTGTTGTTACCTGTGTATATGTTTTTATTTAAAAAATTAAAATATAATTAATTTTATTTACTTTAATATAATTAACTTTGAATATAATTAATATAAGTTATTTTTAACAGTCAAATGTAATTCTATAATTTGGTGATTTAAAAATTTTTTTATTGGAGTATAGTTGCTTTACAATGTGTTAGTTTCTACTGTACAGCAAAGTGAATCAGCTATATGTATACATATATCCCATCTTTTTTCGATTTCCTTCCCATTTAGGTCACCACAGAGCACTGAGTATAGTTCCCTGTGCTATACAGTAGGTTCTCATTAGTTATCTATTTTATACATAGTATCAATAGTGTATATTTGTCAATCCCCATCTCTCAGTTCATCCTACCACCTTCCCCCTTGGTATCCATAAGTTTGTTCTCTACATCTGTGTCTCTATTTCTGCTTTGCAAATAAGATCATCTATACCACTTTTTAGATTTCACATATGTGAATTAATATATGATATTTGTTTTTCTCTTTCTGACTGACTTCACTCTGTATGACAGTCTCTAGGTCCATCCACATCTCTACAAATGACCCAATTTCATTCCTTTTTATGTCTGAGTAATATTCCATTGTATATATGTACCACATCTTCTTTATCCATTCATCTGTCGATGGACACTTAGGTTGCTTCCATGTCCTGGCTATTGTAAATAGAGCTGCAATGAACATTTTGGTACATGACTCTTTTTGAATTATGGTTTTCTCAGGGTATATGCCCAGTAGTGGGATTGCTAGGTCATATGGTAGTTCTATTTTTAGTTTTTTAAGGAACCTCCACACTGTTCTTATATGATTTTAATTGTTATATAGTCTTGATTACCTGACCCTTTTACCAATATATAATGTCCTTCTTTGTATCTTTTAATTTTTAAAAATCTAATATTAGTATACACAACCAACTCTCTTTTGGTTACTCTCCTCAGGTTTATTTTATTTTTTCTGCTGTTGTATATTGTAGTTTTTTGCTTAGTTACTTTTCTAATTTTTCTATTTTTGCAAAGAGTGTATTCTTTGTTGTGTGTAGTCACTGAAGTCTCTGTTCTGTTAGCCTAGTGGCCAGCTACTGATTTGACAGAGATTTGCTTAAAAGCCTGGAGTTAATAGAAAAAGAGAAAGTAAAAGAAGAAGAAGAAGGAAAAGGAGCAGGAAGACGGTGGGGAGGAGGAAGAGGAGGGGGGAAAGGAGGAGGAGGAGGAAAGGAGCAAAACCAACCAACCAACCAAACAAACAAACAAGAAAACCTCTCCTGTTCTTTGTGCATTGACTCTGAGTTGGGGCATGCTTTCCGTGCTTAGCCAGGCCATTAAGAACTCAGCCTTCAGTTTCACTTCCTGCTTATATTGAACCTTAAGGTCAGCAGAGGTTAAAACTCGGGACTTCTCAGGTCTTTTGTGACTATGCATCTCTTCTTGGGTATGCATGTGTCCTTTGAGAGTCCCCAATATAAACAAAAGCATTTCAAAATCCTTAATCCTCCATGCATCTCCTTCTCTAGCTTCTTCCTTGCAAGGCTTTTCAGTGTGTCTGCTTCTTGCCATGTCTGTTATTCCTTGCTCCAGATGGTGGCTTGTATGTTCCTTTACAGGCTTTTGACATATACCTCCAGGGAGGCTACTCAAACCTTGAGAACGTTTTGAGGGATGCAAAACAAAGGGAAGCCCCTGAACAGCTCTCCTCAGGGAGCTGCAGGACAGGTCACAATACACAATTGCATTTCTTTGAAAACAAGGATCATGTTGTTCCTCTGGCACTAACAAGCCATACCAGGCATGTGGGCTATCATCCAGATGGGCGTCTCTGAGCTGGCGAGTGGCAGATGATAAGCAGGTAAATAAAAGGCCTCAACACTCTGTTAGCAGCAATTATCAGCTTCTTTCTTCTTTAAGGACTCCCCAGGTTGTTGCGTTTTTAAAACTGTGGTTTAAAAAGCCACATAACATAAAATTTACCATCATAACTATCTGTACTTGTATAGTTCAGCAGGCATAAGTATATTCATATTGTTGTGAAACAGATCTCCAGAACTTTTTATCTTGCCGAACTTAAACTCTGTATCTGTTAAATAATGATTCCACTTTTCCTCCTCCCCTAGCTACTGGTAACTCCCACTCTACTTATGTTTCTATGAATTTGACTATTTTAAATATCTAATGGAAGTGGAATCATACAGTATTTGTCTTTTTGTGACTGGCTTATTTCACTTAGCATAGTATCCTCAAGGTTCATCTATGTGGTAACGTGTGATAGGATTTCCTTCCATTTTAAGGCTGAATAATAGCCCATTGTATGTATATACCATACTTTGTTTAGTCGTTCATCTGTCAGTGGACATTTAGGTTGCTGTTGAATGTGTTTGATTAGATTCCAGAGTTTCAAAAAAATTGATTCTGACAGTTTTTTGAAACTTATTTGTTGCTTCAGTGGATTGAAAGATCCTTGGACTTCTCTACTCCACAATTTCAGCAGGCCACTTAATAAATATTTTTTAAAAAATTCTACATCACATATCAAAATCAACAATGAAAATATGTATAACATATTACAATTTTTTAAAAATTTATTTATTTATTTTATATTCATTTTTGGCTGTGTTGGGTCTTCGTTTCTGTGCGAGGGCTTTCTCCAGTTGCGGCGAGCGGGGGCCACTCTTCATCGCGGTGCGTGGGCCTCTCACTGTCACGGCCTCTCCTGTTGCAGAGCACAGGCTCCAGACGCGCAGTCTCAGTAATTGTGGCACACGGGCCTAGCCACTCCGCGGCATGTGGGATCTTCCCAGACCGGGGCACGAACCTATGTCCCCTGCATTGGCACGCAGATTTTTAACCACTGCGCCACCAGGGAAGCCCCTACAATTTTTATTTGCAACTATTTTACCTGAACATCTGTCTTCCTCTTAAAACATCAACTTATGAAGTAGAAGGAAAATGGATAATCACCCATTGAATAGGAAATGCAATATAATTTTTATTAAAGGAGATTCTGTAAAGTGAGAGAGGAATCAACAAAGTGGGTCTCATTCTTCCCATAAATTCAGCTACAGTAGTAATTACTGTGAAAAAATATGTAAATGACATCACATGTGAGGTGCAGTTGACCTACCATAAGGGTTAAAAATGCAGTCAGATCTAGGTTAAGTCCTTAGTATTTATTTTCACATCAAGTTCTTAAAATAAAATAGTTTTTCTAACATTTATTTTTTTTAAAGTCATATTTCAAGTTAAGATAAAGAGTTAATTGGCTTCAGATTTTAACTTTTAATCATGTATGGAAGCATACTTCATTTTATTGTATTTCACTTTATTGTGCTTCACAGATATTGCATTTTTTTTTTTTTTTTTTTTTTTTTTTTTTTGCGGTACGCGGGCCTCTCACTGCCGTGGCCTCTCCTGTTGCGGAGCCGCAGGCTCAGCGGCCATGGCTCACGGGCCCAGCCGCTCTGCGGGATGCGGGATCCTCCCGGACCGGGGCACGAACCCACGTCCCCTGCATCGGCAGGCAGACTCTCAACCACTGTGCCACCAGGGAAGCCCAGATATTGCATTTTTAAATTGAAGTATACTTGATTTAAAATATTGTTAGTTTCAGGTGTATAGCAAAGTGATTGGAGTTTTTTGTTTTGTTTTTTGCAGATTATATCCCATTATAGGTTATTACAAGATACTGGGTATAATTCCCTGTGCTGTACAGTAAATCCTTGTTACTTATCTATTTTACATATAGTAGCTTGTATCTGTTAATCCCATATGCCTCATTTGTCCCCCCCCTCCCCTTTGATAACCACTAGTTTGTGTTCTGTGACAGAAACAGACTCACAGGCTGTTTCTGTTTTGCATACACATTCATTTGTATTATTTTTTAGATTGCATATATAAATCATACCATATAGTATTTGTCTTTCTCTGTCTTGCTTATTTCACTAAGCATAATATTCTCTAGGTCCATCCATGTTGCTGCAAATGGAATATTATATTGTGATTTTTACAAATTGAAGGTTTGTGGCAACCCTGAGTCAAGCAAGTCTATTGGCACCATTTTTCCAGCAGCATTTGCTCACTTTGTGTCTCTATGTTACATTCTGATAATTCTTGCAGTATTTCAAACATTTTCATTATTATTATATTTGTTTTGGTGATCTGTGATCAGTGATCTCTGATGTTACTAATGTAATTGTTTTGGGACTCCGTGAACTACGTGTATATAAGACGGCAATCTTTTTTTTTTTTTTTTTTTTTTGTGGTACGTGGACCTCTCACTGTTGTGGCCTCTCCCGTTGCGCAGCACAGGCTCCAGACGCACAGGTTCAGCGGCCATGGCTCACGGGCCCAGCCGCTCTGCGGCATGTGGGATCTTCCCGGAACGGGGCATGAACCCGTGTCCCCTGCATTGGCAGGCGGACTCTCAACCACTGCGCCACCAGGGAAGCCCAAGATGGCAATCTTGATAAATGTGTGTATTCTCACTGCTTCACCAACTGGTCATTCCTCCATCTCTGTCCCTCTCCTCAAGCCTCCCTATTCTCTGAGACACAACAATTTGAAATTAGGCTAATCAATAATTCTACAATGGCCTCTAAGTGTTCAAGTGAAAAGTCACTTGTCTCTCACTTGAAATCAAAAGTTAGAAATGATTAAGCTTAGTGAGGAAGGTGTGTGTTGAAAGCCGAGATAGGCTGAAAGCTAGGCCTCTGGTGCCAAACAGTTAGCCAAGTTGTGAATGCAAAGGAAATGTTTCTGAAGGAAATTTAAAGTGTTGCTCCAGTGAACACACGAATGATAAGCAAGGGAAACATCCTTATTGGTGGTATGGAGAAAGTTTCAGTGGTCTGGGTGGAAGATCAAAATCAACCACAACATTCCCTTAAGCCAAAGCCTAATCCAGAGCAAGGCCCTAACTCTCTTTAATTCTATGAAGGCTGAGTGAGGTGAGGAAGCTGCAGAAGAAAAGTTTAAAGTTAGCAGAGGTTGGTTCATGAGATTTAAGGAAAGAAACCATCTTAATAACATCAAAGCACAAGGTGAAGCAGCAAGTGCTGATGTAGAAGCTGCAGCAAGTTATCCAGACCATCTAGCTAAGAAAATTAATGAAGGTGGCTACACGAAATAACAATTTTCAGTGTAGATGAAACAGTCTTATATTGGAAGAAGATGCCATCTAAGACTTTCATAGCTACAGAGAAGACAATACCTGGCTTCAAAGCTTCAAAGGACAGGCTGACTCTCTTGTTAGGAGCTAATACAGCTGGTGACTTTAAGTTGAAGCCAATGACCATTTACCGTTCTGAAAATCCTAGGGCCCTTAAGAATTATGCTAAATATACTCTGTGCTCTATAAATGGAGCAACAAAGACTGAATGACAGCACATCTGTTTACAACATGGTTTACTGAATATTTTATGTCCATTGTTGGGGACCTACTGCTCAGAAAAAAAGATTCCTTTCAAAATATTACTGCCCAACGACAATGTACCTGGTCACTAGAGAGCTCTGATGGAGATGTGCAATGAGAAATTGTTCTTGAAAGGAAGTCAATCAGCGTGGCAAATTTCATTGTTTTTATTCTAAGAAACTGCCACAGTCACCCCAACCTTCAGTAACCACCACCCTGATCAATCAAAAGCCATCAATATTGAGGCAAGACCTTCCACCAGCAAAAAGACTATGACTCATTGAAGGCTCAGATGATCGTTTGCATTTTATAGCAGTAAAATATTTTAAAGTTAAGACATTTACTTTTTTTAGATACAGTACTATTGCACACTTAACAGACTACAGTGTAGTGTAAATATAACTTTTATATGCCCTGGGAAACCAAAAAATTCATGTGACTCCCTTTAGTGAAATGTTTGCTTTATTGAGGTGGTTTGGCACTGAACCCACAACATCTCTGAGGTATGCCTGTATTTAACCATATTCAGGTAATTGTCATATTTACCTAAGTGGAGGCTTTTTTTTTTTTTTTTTTTTTTTTTTGCGGTACGTGGGCCTCTCACTGTTGTGGCCTCTACCGTTGCGGAGGAGCACAGGCTCCGGACGCCCAGGCTCAGCGGCCATGGCTCACGGGCCCAGCCGCTCCGCGGCATGTGGGATCTTCCCGGACCGGGGCACGAACCCGTGTCCCCTGCATCGGCAGGCGGACTCTCAACCACTGCGCCACCAGGGAAGCCCCAGTGGAGGCTTTTTTATGTAATACATTTCCAAACTCTTAGATCCTGGCTCGTTTACTCCTTCTAGCAGCCTGTAATGACTTACCAGTCAGTATTTATATTACTGAAACTTATTGGAGCTACTCTATGAATAAGCCAGATGATAAAGCTTTCTTGGCTTATGACAAATGACTATGTATTTAGAGATACAGGAGTCAGACCAAAGTGCTTACATTTCCTACAGTTTATACCAAACTAGATGGGCTCTTAAGCAGTCAGCCTGGACTCATATTCATAGATTAGCCAGATCATGAATACAATGACTCTAGCTGCCTTCTACATGTTGTCAGATGGCTATATTAAGAGGATCCAGTCACTATCAGTTAGGAAGACAACCAAAAACCTGTCTGTTTTACGAAGCCATCCAGCCATTGAAGAATTGATACTCCCATAAATGAAATTTCAGGGAAGTGTATAGTGAAGAATCTTTCTCAAGACTGCCAAAATGATTTATTGCATGCTGAGATTTCATTCACTCACATAATAGACTGCATTAACTTTATTTTTTAAATGCAGGTTGTTTTCTGGCAAAACCAATTGAAGTTAGTGATAATATATAAGATATTATCTGTCATTGGTTTGATGTCCCAAAGCTATTTTTCCAAAAATAAGTAAGCATAATAGGGGAAATTCAGGAATTATCTTAAAAGGAAATCCAACAGTTTATACCAACGAAGCAAAAAAAAAAAGGAAAAAATTGATTTATATTTCTGGAAAAATATACATTAAATTTTAAAAATTGTTATTGCCCAATATCTGACACCAGTGACTTTTTATGTAAAAAAGAAAGTGAATTCTATTTTAAAATATTAAGTACACTTAAAAGAAATGAAAATAAAATAATTTCCTTTAAATTTGAGGAATTGGCCCATTTCATCTAAGTTATTTAATTTGTGTTTATAGAGTTATTGATAGTATTTTATTATCCTCTTAACATCCATGGGATCAGTAGTGATGTCCCCTCTTTCATTCCTGATATCGGTTATTTGTGTCTTCTCTCTTTTTCTTGGTTATCCTAGCTAAGAATTAGGTTTCATTGATTTACTCTATTGTTTCCCTGTTTTCAGTTTTGTTTTTTTTTTGATTTCTGCTCCAATGTTATTTTCTTTCTTCTACTTGTTTTGGATCTAATGTGCTCTTCTTTCTCTGGTTTTCTAAGGTGAAAACAACAACTTAAGTTGTTGATTCTGGCAAAAGGGATAGGGGGAAATGTTGGACTCTGTCTTATCCAGAACTGGAAATTACTGATTTTAATAGCTTTCATACGTGAATAAGTTTAAAATCTTTAATACATTTTTGATTTGGTGATGCCTACTTATATTTTATAAAATATATACATAATTATTGCTGGTTATCTTAGCTTGAGCGTCCACAAAAGAGAGTGTGATACAAGAGTTTCCATTTGAGTAGCTCATTTGACAAGAGATTCTAGTGAGTCAGAGTAAGAAAAACGTGTGGTGAAGCAAGGAAGAAAAGTCAAACAAGGATGTGTTATGAAACTGCACATCACTACAGGCAAGTGGTGCTTGACCCTATGGGTCCAAAGTCGGCATCCATTTTTGTGAAGATGAATTCTTAGAATGGTGCAGTGCATTCAATGTAGAACAAGGTAGCTGGATGATATCCTTGAAGCAAGGGACAGAATTGAGTGCCCAGCATCAGATGTTGCTCTTGGGGAGTTATACATTCAGAAGTGGGAATAGCTTGATCACCCCTGGAGAGAGAGAACCAGTGCTGTTGAACTCAAGCTTAGGCTCCATCCCTGCCATCAGGACAATTCATGGATTCATTGTGCCAGAACCATGATGACTGAGGAGAGAAGTTGTTTGACATCCACATGAGTCATCAGATCCACTTGGCTGTTAAGTGCCTTCTCTACAGTCAGTTCCTTGGATGGCCATTAATATGAGGCACAGAAACACATATGCTTTGTTTCCATTCTCATAGTTCTAACCACATGCCTCATATCCAAACTTTCTTATCTTCAATTTCCAATCATTCTTCTTCCAAGACCTTGACATACCAGCCAAATCATTCACCACAGTCCAGGAGACCACCTCAAACTACTACTCCCTCCATACAAAGTGAAGAACCTGGTGTAATGCTCACAGCTCTGCCAACTGGAAGTTTTACCCTTCAACATTATTCTTTAGGGCTACTCTAACTGAAGCTGAAGTGTGGTGGCAGTCAGTTTATAGCTACCATTAATATTTAATGCTCACCCATCTGTGCACCAGGCTTGATAATTTCCTCTTCCATTAGTTGGTCGTAGATCACCCCCTGCCTCATGAGGGGTATCATTGTAACAGTGCTCAAAGGCATGGGGGTTTGTGCAATCAGTCGGTTTATTTGTGCTTTCTCAGGCTGGATCCTGGAGCATTTCCATCGTGGGTGGACAGCTATTGAGCCTGCCAAACCTTATCACTTGGTGAATCTTATAATGTACAGCTTGTGGTGGGCAGCTCCTGTCGTATAGTCACTTGTTAACTCTTGGTTAGGCACTCCATATATACTAACCTCAATAGCATATAAGGAGCTATGTTTTAATTGGCAAGTAGTTTACTGACATAGGAGGTATGACTTTTGTTAAGAACCCCAGGATTCTGGGTTGCAACTCCCATATTATGGCTTAGAATGATTCAGATGGTGCATCCTTATCCATCACAGATGCTGTAAGCATTATCAGATATGCTGAGTCATATGGCCTGAGTAGCAGAACAACTTGCACTGCAGATCTGAAAACTTGGTGGGGGACCACAATTTTCCACCACAGCTGCTAACATCAGACTTTGACTTGCCAAGTCTCATGTTTTTCTTTTTGTACAAAAGAAGTGAGCTGTTCACACTCTAGCCCTGGAATACTATCTATAAGGCATTGCCACAGATTTCTGTCAGTCAAACTAGTTTGACTCCACTCCGACCTTGCTTCACATTATGGTAATTATACCCAACTTGCTCCTGAGGTTTTGTGCTGCTACCTGGGCTCTGACATTCTGGAATCTTATCATCTCCATTGCAACATAGTTTAGTTCCAATCATGGCTTGCAGAGGAGAGCCAACATTGAGTTTCTCAAAAATGTCAAGTGTTCCCCCTCACCAGCACAGTCTTTATTATTGTAGTGTCTTCTCTGCCCTCCTAGGGAAAGTAGTTTAGAGATAGGTCCTCGTTTCATGCAATAAATTATTTCTAATACCTTCACTCCCTTTGACCTTCTCACCAATTCCTCAGTACTCTGGCAAGGAAGTTCTAATATCTCCATCTCATTTACTGTAGCCTGTTGTCCAAGCTTAAAGATGCCACCCAAGCAGCATATGAAGGCAGCTCCAGGTCATTGAACCCTGAGTCATAGGTTTGTACTCCTATGACTCATGTCAGTGAGTCCTCAAAATCCATTCCAATGTATATTATCCCAGTTCATACTAGTACACATTAGCCAGTTCCTATAGTTCTTTCTGGATTTTCCACCTAAACAGAGACTGTATTTTGTTCTTTGTGCTGTGATGATACCTTATCCTTGTCATAAGTTGGAAGCAATGAAAAATATCAGTGTTGGGTGTTGAGAAAGACAAGCAATGTCTTTTTGAGGTAGCTGCCTTAGATGAGGCTATTGCCTTGTCTCTAGGAACAGGGAGATTGCTCTCCAATAGTAAGGGTTAGGGGGCTGCTTTTACCAGGCTGAGTGTACAGAGGATTATAGGTATTCAAGATTCCCACACTCATCACTATTCCAGGTCTCAGAGTTCTACTCCTTCCTTATTAGGATACATATATTGATATAGAGATCTTTAAATGTTGTGAATGCAGTTTCCATGCAGCTCTGCAACCTTACAATTAGAATCTGGGTCTGATATTCAGCAGTCTGCCTTATGACTGGAGGAGATGAGGGTCTTCTTAATCCAATGTGTTAGGGTGAATAACAGGTTGTGCATTCCCATTAGACACACAAACCTAGATTACAGATCCATTTTAGGGCAATCTTAGAGCCTGCCCTAACAACCACTCAGGCTGAAAGGGATCTCACAATCCACACTGAGCTGGAAGCCAAACTCATCTATTTCCACACCCCAAATGCCAACTTACTTAAAGAGGAGAATAAATGCATTTTTAGGCACATCTTCCATACTGCAAAATATGCCACAATATAAATGACATCCCAGGAGGAATTAGGTGCCCCTCCTTTACCCCAAACCAGACACCCAGGAACTCACAAATATGGGGAATCCTTGGGCTTTGATTTTCAAATAAAGTTAGTCCATGAGGTTAAGAAATATTTCTCATTATTATGATGAAGAAGTGCATCTTAGTCATTTTAGAAATTAGATTTTCATCTGGCTCACCTTAAATCTGGTACCTCAAATCCTCAGAGCAGAGCTTTGACCCACACATTGCTTGCTCTCTTGACGCACAATTGTATGAATAAATGAATAAATGAATTAGGTAGTAAATAAAATATTAGAACCAAGAGACAGAGTTAGCTCCACTGAGAAAACAGAAGCTGGGTAATATATCAGAATCAAAGGGACACAATATTATAGAGTAAACAGAGTGTGTTTTCCCAGGGTATAAGGTCCACATATAGTGTGGTTATGGCCTGTTGTCAAATGATCCTCAGAATCATGAGGACCCTGAGGAAACTATGTGGATAGGTACAGGCTATATGCCTAAGGAGTCTGGTCTTTGTCAGGCAGGAGACAGGGTCCAGAGAAGGTTCTGTGAAATCTGAAGCTTACACAGTTTTGAAGGCTTTCTTTTAAAATAACACAAAATCAATCATGAAAGTGAATATTTATTTAGAATTATAAGATAATGTATAACAAGCATTAAAATCATGACAACTACAATAAGCAAAAATTCCAAACAAACCATATATATATATATATATATATATATATATATATATATATATATATGCAGAAACACCACTTATGTAGCTGTACAATCTGAAGTATGGTGAAGTGGACATCCAAGGTGAAAGATATAATCGTTTCATGGAAAATCAAAACATCGAACTTCTGCAACTTTTACATAAACACGTGGCCATGTGAACACATAACAAAAGCCCAAGAGTGACAGTTGTCTCACTCTGAAAAATGCAGACAGGTTCATGTAGAGCCTTTAGCATTTATTTTTACATCAAGCTTTTAAAATAAAATAGCTCTCAATATTTATTCTCACTAAAGTCTTGTTTCAAGTTAGAATAAACAGTTCAATGGCTTCAGGCTTTAACTTTCAATTGTGTATTTTTAAACACATTGGGATAATTGTCATATTTTGCCAAATAGAGACTTTTTCTGTGACCCATTTCCAAATTCACAGACTTTGGTCAATCTACTCTTTCTAGTAGTGTGGAATGATTTACCAGTTGGAATTTACATTATTGAAAGCAACTGGAACTACTGCACGAATAAGCCAGATGATAAAAATTGCTTGGTTTGAAACAAGTGACTATGTATTTGGAGATACAAGACTCAGAACAAAGTGCTTGCATTTTCTACAGTTTGTATCAAACCAGATGGGCTCTTAAGCAGTCAGTCTGGACTCGTACATCTAGAGTAGCCAGACCATGAATACAATGATTCTAGCTGCCTTCCACGTGTGGTCAGAAGGCTATATTAAGATACAGCCAATGTTAGTTATGAAGACAGCCGAAAGCGTGTCTGTTTTAAGAAACCATTCAGCTATTGAATAATAGAAACTCCCATACATGGAATTTCAGGGAAGTGTAGAATGGACAATCTTGTTCAAGGCTGCCAAAATTATTTTCTGCATGCTGAGATGTTATTCACACACACAAAGACTGCATGCTGGTAATTCATTTACTTTATTTTTGAATTCCACATTGTTTTCTTGCAAAAGCAATTGTAGTTAGTTATAATATATAGCAAAGCATCTCTATCTTTGGGTCTATATCTCAGAGATATTTTTTCCCCAAAAATAAATAAGCATGGCAAGAAAAATAATTCAGCTATCTTAAGAGAAAACCTAATATTTTATAAAAATTAAGCAAAAATATATATTGATGCTTTTTTTCTAATTATCTTAATATCTAATACCAGTGCAATTTTAATATTAAAATGATTGTGCACACTGTATTTAACTATACAGCATAGACACAAAAATGTCAAAAAACAAAATAGCACTTTCCCTTATAAATCATTTAGGAATTATGCATTCTAAAAATGTATGGGAAAGTAGAACTGCTGAAATATGTTAATAATTTGACTTTGAAGAAGCACAGGAAAAGGAAATGAAGATGTAGCAATAGTCATAGATCCTAGAGATTGCAAAGAAAAAGGGAACTCATCACCAAAGTCTCCCATTTCTAGAAAATACTTATATGTTAGAATCATTCAGAGATTTTTTTAAAAAAAACTAGCATCTATGGAAGTTCCCTGTTATGGTTTGGACTCTCAGAAGATTTAATGAGCTTCATTTGTTAATGGTTTCCGTCTCTTTTCGAATATGATTTTTGCATCAAATAATTCTCTTTCCCTGTATCCTAGAGATGGCCCTTTTAGATACTTTGCTTCCGCTGCCTTGTAATCTAATCCATCAACAGCAGAAATTGAACAAATGATTGCTTCCGGCAGAAGAACTTCCAGGATAAATTTAACTTTATCTCTTATCAGAGTCAGCATTTTTTCATCTATTTGTTTGTAGATTTCTTGTAAATATTTCACCACCTCATCCAACTGATCTTCATCCTCAAAGTATGTTTCAATACAGGGTGTGAACCTATTTGCATTCAAAAATGATTTCAGCCACCTGGACCCTTTCGTGCCTTTTAAAATGGCTAAAAGATGGCTCTCTGTTCCCTTTGCATTCACAATGAAGTCCACTAGGTTCTTGTTGGCTCGGTCCCGAGCAGACTTCATTCGGTCTGGAAGAATTTTCTGGAAGGACATTTTCTTGGTCTGGGAAGTCACAATCATTGATTCCACAGGATTTTCATTTTGCAGCTTTGGAAATAAGTTCCTGAGGGTATCCTGTTTGATTACTTTCCTAAGTGGATAACTAATGTCAGCAGCATAATACTCAAGGAAAGAGCCTGCAAAAGAACCACAACCTATTCTAACTCTGTAGTCACAAATCAGCGAGATGCACCAGTCAATACTTTCACTGTAGTCCTCCCTGGCTTTATCCACTAGTGCTTGTTTCTCTTTGCAGTCAAATTTCTTTAATCTTCTAAAAGGCACTCTAATGCCTCTCTTTTCAGGATTCATATTTGCCTCAACAAAAAGCACACTTGCTTTTCTCTCTTTTTGCCTGATGCTTTTTACCACTGCTGGCCAAAATGGATATTTTTGATATTTAAACCAGACTATCATTCCTGTTTCAAATGAACGTGGCTCATAATGAAAAAGGAAACGTGGAAGTTCTTCATCTTCCTCATTGTCATCTAATATGGAAGCATCAATAGAATTTAGATGAACTGACTTGTCAGAAGCTTGAAGTTCTTCCCCAAGTTCCTCAAAATCCAGTCTCTGAAGATTTCTTTCATTATTCACAAGGAGTGAATAATCCATGGCATGGTTAGAGGCACTAAAGGAAACCTGGTGTTCCCATGAAGAAGGCCTAGGGGATGCCACAGCACCCATCTCTGATTCCAAAGTAGGTTGATTCTGGCTGGTATCTGAGCATGGATTGGAGGGACCCTCTCCAGGATCTTCACTATTCTCTGAGAAGGTAGGGCCTTCAGAGGAAATAGCCAGGGCCTCTGGGCAGATGTCCTGTGCCTCCTCTTTCAAAGCTTTGGGCACAGTGAAGCTATCTGACAGTAAAGTTGGAGTGAACTTTTCATCTTTAACATATACATCCTCCTCTTTAATTGTGGAATGCAAAGGCATAATTGTTGAGATGTCAATCTTTTTCTTGCTCTCCTTTTCATCCTCATCTTCTGAAAGTGAAGGGAAAGTGGGGAGCCAGCTGAAGTTTTGTGATGACTTTGTTTCCATTTCACTTGGAATAGTATCAATGACTGCATGCACCCGTGATTTATCATCATACAGGGAATCATCACTCTCTGAAGATACTAACAGGGATGTTGAATTTTCATTTTCCTCAAGACACTTTGGTAAGTCTCCTTCGTGCTTCCGATACTTTTTACGAGGGGGTGAATCAGAAAGCTTTTGTGGTACATTTTGAGACAGTGTCGTGGTCTCTCCCTCATCTGAACTGCTTGCTTGAATCAAATTTGTTCTCTCATTCAGAATATCCAATGCCGTTTTTAGTGACCTTGCATAGGCTGTTTCCTCTCTAGGTGGGTCACTGACCTCTGACTGTGCTGCTAGTGAGGAGGCAATAGCTTCAACTTGAGATTTACTGAGGATCTTTGTTTCTGTGCTTTCCACTTTAATTGTTTCATCTAGTGAGAGTATCTGAACTTCTAGGGAAAATGTCTTTTTTCTCTTACTGTCTGATGAAGCCTCAGATCTGGACAAAACTTTTGCTGGCCACAATTGGTCTTGCCAATTGCATAAGACATACTTGGCATCCATTATGATTTAGATTTGTGTGCCAAGAGTTTACTAGCAGAGATTGAGGTGTCTGGCTATTATTGTCACTGCTAAGGAAGTTCCTACCACAAACAATACTTTTAGCAATGCCCCTTTTAAAACTACAAAGAATTACAAAGGGTTTACAGCTTGTGTGGCCTGTTCTCCTCCAGCTGAATTTCCCAAGGATGCTTGAACACGTTGTTTGAATGGGACAATATGGAAGATACTGAAATAACGAAAAGGAAGAGAAGAGAAGTATCAGCAAATAAAATTATTTTGCCAAAGTTGGTGAGCAACTGCAAATAGAGCAGAGACAGAAGAAAGGACAATGCTCAGTGGGGCATCAGACGGAGGAGAAAAATGCAGAATAATATAAGGTGCGGGATGAGAACTGGAAAAGTGTTTTTATAATATCTAAAACTAAAGAACTTACCCTCATTATTGCACATGATTATTAAAGAGTGACTGTATGTGCATGATGGCAGAGGTGGTGTGTCAGGAACTCTATGTTATTAGATATTTTCGGACTTCTGTGCCCCTAATGTTATACCTGGGGCAGCGGGACTCTGAAATTAGCGTGCATCAGAATCATCTGGAGGATTGTTAAAACTAGATTTCTATGCCCTATCCTGAGAATTTTATTCAGAAGGTCTAGACAGAATCCAATGTTTTGCACTTCTAATAAGTTAACAAATGATGCTGAGGCTACTTGTCTAAGAACTCTTTGGAAGCACTGTTGTAGCTGAACACACAGCTTTATAAATTTTAAGCTATAAATGCTTCCTTGTCTACCCAAAGCAGGCAGACAAAGATAATAGGATCTCTATCTCTTGAACCCAGACCACAACACAATGACCTTGTTAATAGCATGAGCTTAGAAGGTAAAGATTTAGAATGGCTACCAGGTTCACATATAGGATAAGATAATTATCAAGGATCTCTTGAGAGTCAAGTGGTTGGATAGGACCTCAGGTAGAAATCTGAATAGTCTCTTGCATGAATTCTTCATAGTGGTTTAACACATGAGATTCTTTCCCCAAAGTAGAAGCTATTACTTTTAACTACAAAACACTGTGGCTATAGAACAGGGAGCAAAATGAATTACATCTCAAATTCTCAACCTAACATGATTTTAATATGAAATGTAGTTTTTAATTTAAAAATGCTAAAGCTGCAGAGGAAGAAACAAAATAAATTATACCCCAAGTTCTCAACATATTTTTAATGTGAAATATTTTGTGAAATGAAAAGAGCCTTACCCAATGTCATGTGGATAAGGAAGGGTCTGGCCCTGTGATCCGTCTGTCTTGATTCTCACTCCAAAAGGAGACAGGCTGTCCAGAAGGAGACAGGGAATCAAACAAATTAAATAGACAAGGCATAAAGAAACTTCTCTACCAAAACTTTAGCAGGCATGTCATTCTGAAACACAGGAATGAAATGAAATCTCATCTGTGATGTAGATGTTTACTGTCCTCCTTGGTTTTATTATTTTAAATTCTCTTTGTGTGATATAGTTATGATATCTGGTTCACGTTTAAATCATCTTTCTCAGGAAAAGTGTGAGGTTAGGACAAGAAAGGGAAGTAACAATTGCCTTGTGTCTACTATGAGCCCGACTATAGATTTTGTTTGAATCCTCAAATCAATCACCGTGTGAATTTTTCATCCTTTACACACATAATTTTTTCAACAGAATTTTATTCACACTCTACATGCTGTTTCACAGTCCACTAATACAAAATATGTTTCATTGCTTTATTGGCCTACTTCATAAAAATGGTTGCCTGGAGAAAATTTAGGAAACCTGTCAAGCGCCACCTTGTGACCAGAAGGAGAACTGCAGCCTCAGCAGGAGCTATACGCAGAGCCTCGATCACTATCAGATTTTTCTTATTTATGAGAAGGGTGGGAACTACATTTAGCCAGCCAGGAGCCTTTTCAGGCTTCTAGAACTTTCTAAGTTCAAGGGGTTTATTGTGTAGGATAAGAAGATTAAAATATCTTCAACTAGAATGTTTCTGGTTATAAAACATGCAGAAGCTTATTAAAAATTGAAAAGATGCAAAAGGATATATGCAAAACTAAGTACAACTCTCTATGTAAATAATCACTCTGAATATTTTCTATCTTTCTAGAGTTTTTTTTACATGTATAGATAAATGCATATCATTTCAAAACAACATCAGATCTCAATTAAGAGCATAGTTTGAACATCATCCTACATAAGTATTTTCCACATGATTTATGAATTACTTTAAATGAGGTTTTTTCCACATTTATAACATTTTATCTCAATATTTTTCCTGATGATGTAAAACAAGTAAATGAGTAAGTATATATCAATATTTTGAATATTTTAAAAATAGAGAGCAGTAAAGCTAGTCCTGTCTCTCCAACTACACAAATAAACAATCCTGTTAATAGTGTGGCAGATATGTTTTCCCAGATTTGGTTGCATGAATTATATAGTAGCATATATATGTTTTACTAACACACATATTTATTTTTAAGTGAGATAATATAACAAATGCTATGCTACGATTTGCTTTTTTCACTTTATTTCTCAGAAATTTCAAATCTCTACATGTAAAGGATTATGTTTTTATTTTCCAGATACATAGGTATTCCACTTATGGATACACCCTGCCATATAATATTTTTGAAATTGCTAGTAGAAATAAGCCAAATCCTCTCTCTGTTTCACTCTTAAACTTAAAAGATATAGAAAAATGGTTATTGCTGACCATGGCCATACCTGTGGTCTGAAAGAATGAGTTGCAAGGAGGACACAGGTAGGGCTGTAGCCAACACAGCAACCAGGCTACGGGCTTGATCAGGTCCAGGAAAATTTCCACTATCGGCAAAAGACTGGGGTGGGGGTGGGGGTATGTCTGCATGTCTGTGTGTGTCTATGAATGCTTATGTGTTTGAAGCAAATTGGATATGCTGTTTCAGCTTCATTTTTCGTTCATGATTATAAAATTAATCATGGGGAAATCTACTCTAAAGATGGTGATAGAGGCTAAGAAATAATATTAAAATAGTAACTTGACCATCCAGAAATGCTAACATGGGAGCTTATTTTCTCCCAGATTTTTTTTAAAAATCACACATATATACATGCATATATATGTGCAACTGTCTTCACTCAAATACATACTTGTTCCCCTTTCCATGCTCATGTACAGGTGACACACACATAGTCTATGTGTCAATCAAATTATAGAAGTATTTCCCTCCATGCTGTCATATATTTTTATCCATCATTTTCTGTGTAAATTAATAAATGCTTAAAAATTCAAACAGTAACAGAATGTCTAGCAATATAAACATCGAATGCCAAGTCAATAAATTAGCATGAACGCCCATGCTGCACTGAGGTCTTAATATAGAGGCTGTAATCTGATCACCCCTTCTCCCACTGTGGACTTTTAAAGCATTGGGAGATATAAAAATTCCAAAGGATTAATTCTTTCAAAATGTCAGCAATTATCTCAAAACCACACACTTTTCCCACCACTCTAAGACCACTGTCCCTATTTTTCTCATCTTCATTCTAGGGTCCTGAGAAATCCCTATAAAATAACTAGCTTTAAGACAGCCATTACCTGGAAGCTTCTTGTCAGCTGCAGCCTGGTGAAATGCAGCTCCTCCCCCAAGACTGGTGAGGGGCAGCTCACTCCCAAGCTTCTCAGAGAATGCTCCGCTCCCTCCCTGTGATGAAGACAGACAATCCTTCCCTGAATTAAGGGAGGGAGAATTGCCCAGTTAAACTGCTGAAGTGTTAAAGGGTAGAAATGTTCCTTTTTAAAGAACTTGAAAGTGAATTGGCATCAAGTGTCTGTTTAGTTTCCCTTAGGGTGGTGATTTCTTGAAAAAAAGAGGTTGCAAATCACTTTATTAAAAAAAAACTAATTTAAACTATTTTATCATATTTTTTCCTTGCCTTCTCTGCACCTTACCTTGGTAGGTAAATTTAAAACCCAGCTGGTCATGCTTCATTAAAATAGTTCACTAAGGATCTTAACTGGGATTGCACTAAAACTGCACATCATTTTAGGGAAAATGACTTCTTTATAATTTTTTTGTGTGTGTTTCCAGGCCATGGTATGTCTCTCCTTTTATTCAGTCCTTCTCTTAAATGCTTCAGAAATTTCCAGAGACGTCTTCATGAACACGGATATTTCTGATCAGAGGCTGAAAATCACTCATGAGGCAGGAAAGCACCCATTTCATATACCCTCATCAATAAATGGCAATTCCTTCTTCTTATATTTTATTGGTATTTTTCACTCACACAATTCAACGTGGGGGAAATTAACTTTCAAAAATTCACATGTATTTGTTTGTATGTCTGAAATATACCTTGCACATTTTGTTAGTTAAAATTCTCCTGTGTTAAATTAAAATTTAGGTTTCTGATTTAATTTAGAAAGTCAATTTAAAATATTGCTAGTGGTAATTTTGGAAATGAAGATATTTGGGAATGAAGTGTTTTATTTGGTCTCTGTATTATACAATATGTAATATATATATTTATATATAAAATATTTATAAATAAATTTATTGTTATATATCTTATTTATATATAAATTTATTTATTTTATACATAAACTTATTTATATATAAAATAAACATATATATGTAAAAGTTTTTATTATATAATAAAAAAAGTTGATCTTACATACGATCACCGACAAAAATAATTTTCTTATTATAGAATTAATCTCTTCAAAGCTTTCAAAGTATTATTACATAATTTAAAGAGGATTATCAGGCTAGTGTAAATATGGATTTATTTAAATGAAGAGATATATTCAATTATATATTTTATAACGTAATATTTCTTTCTGTCTTCTTATTTCACATGTTTGGGAAAAAACAAATGCACATAAAATATGGTCATTACATTAAAATTATACTTTGCTGTGTTTATTTTGTCTATTTTCTATATTGCACATAAATCAGGAAATACTACACCACCACACCATTTTCCAAACAAAATGCAAAGTAAAAGATTAATTCCTTGGACAATATTTTATATTTCATTGTTCTGTAGAAGGAGGGAGAGAGGAATGATACCCAGTAATAATTAATGCTACTACTACTACTACTACTATTATCTTAATGAAGATAGATAATAATTATAGATACAATAATATCTATACATCGCCGTATGTATATACAATGGAATACTACTCAGCCATAAAAAAGAATGAAATTTTCCCATTTGCAGTAACATGGATGGACTTGGAGGGTATTATGCTAACTGAAAGACACTTAGCATAATATCACATATGCGGGGTCTAAAAAATACCACAAACTAGTGACTATAACAAAAATGAAGCAGACTCACAGATACAGAGAACAAAGTAATGCTTACCAGTGGAGAGAGGGAAGAGGGGAGGGACAATATAGGGGTAGGGGCTTATGAAGTACAAACTACTATGTATAAAATAAACTACAAGGATATATTGTACAACACAGGGAATATAGCCAATATTTCATAATAACTATAAATAGGAGTATAACCTTTAAAAATTGTGAACCACTATATTGTACACCTGTAACAACAAAAAAAGATTATGTATTTTGAGTGCTAATATAGAGTCGTTTCCATAGATACCTAATCAAGACTAATAAAGGTGTTTTCTAAACCA
This sequence comes from Hyperoodon ampullatus, assembly GCF_949752795.1. Classification (NCBI taxonomy): domain Eukaryota; kingdom Metazoa; phylum Chordata; class Mammalia; order Artiodactyla; family Ziphiidae; genus Hyperoodon; species Hyperoodon ampullatus. Next base: position 91,328,761 of record NC_136913.1, on the reverse strand, counting down.
AAAAAAAGAATAAAGTAGACACCAGCCACTGAAAACTAAGGCTTTGGCTGCTCTGGCAGAAGGATACCCAACATCGCCCTAAGTTTGGGAGAACCCTAGAACTGAGGTCTTCACAACCCATAATATCTTGTGTCTCTTTACATCTCCCATTCTGGATTTCAAACTGGATTATACATTGCATGCTGTCAATTCAACAAACATTTGTTAAGCATGTGTATTTCTAGATGTTGAATTGGGTTCTGAATTAATCAGGAGCAGATAGTAATTCTCTTTGACCAATGTATTAATTTACTAATACACCATCTCCCTCGATTCTCACAAAATCTTGCTGGTGAGTATTCTGAATATTACCACTTTGTAGATGAGGCATTAGAGTGGTTAATTAACTTTTACAAGGATATCTAGAGACTACTGGGCATATGGGATTTGAATCCGGTACTTCGACTCCAGAGTCCATGCTTTTAATCATTAAAACACACTGAACCTACCTCATCACAAATGAAAAATGCTCTAAAAATGTGGGCTGGATGAATGGTGAATTAATGAATTTGAAATAGTTATGTACTGGGAGTCATTGCACTTTAAAAGAGAATCCTGTATCTAATTTAACATAAATTAGTCTTTTATAACATAATTATGGGAGTGAGTGACATCCCATCACTTTTGCCAAATTCTATTGATTGGAAGCAAGTCACAGGTTCTGGTCAAACTAAGGGGAGGGAACTACACAAGGGAGTTGGTCACCTAGGGTGTGTCTACCACAATACTGTATGATTACATTTATGTGACATTTTCAAAAAGAGAAAAGTATAGTGACATGATCAGTGGCTGCTAGGGGTTATAGGTAGGGAGAGGGTGTGACTATACAGGGGTAGCACAGGAAGTTGTTAGGTTGATGGAATCTTCCATATCCTGACTGTGATAGTGATTATATGAATTTATACATGTGTAAAATCCAAAGAAGTGTATACAAAAAGTCATATATTATATATGATACTTTAAATTATGATTTTAATGTATAATAATTAAAAAAATTAAATGGAAAAATTTAATAACTAGTATATAAAAATCAACTCTTGTAAGTATGCTTTAGAAATATTCTGCTTCTTCCTAAAGAACACTTAATAACAAAGAAAACAAAAATAACACCCATACGTATATTATTAGAAAGCATCAGCTCCATTTCAAATTAGGATATAAAAAGCTGTAAGAGAATGCCACCCATAACTTAATGACAAAAATCTAAATAATCTACAAAACTATAATATCCCTTGAGTTCATCACAGAACTAAGGTAAAACGAATTCCAAAAGGTAACCAGTCCCTTTGGCAAAGCATGGAGACAGAAGTAGCTGTCACACAAGCAGGTAAAAAAAAAAAATCAGCTGAAAGCTTAATGAATTTTTAAATTCTTAAACTTTTTATGGGCTACTGTGTCAGCAGTTTGGAATATGTGGCACCCAAGACACCTATACACTCACTGCTAAGTTATTTTTCACAGTCCTTAACCAGAAGCACATAAACATGACTGGGGACAATGCAGAAGACCAAAAAGAACCCATGTCAGTGTTCAGGTATGCAGGAGGCAATCAGCTGTTGCTGGCGGACAGACACATATCCCCACACACTAATTCAAACCCTTCAATCATGGGAAGCAAAAGCTTTAAGTCACTAGGGGAAAAGCAGAAGCCACCTTCCTGAGGAGGGGAAGATAGGAAACCCTCCCATCCCCAAGACAAAGGCAGAAATCCATAGCTACTGGGGAGCAGTAAAAGCAAAAAACCTCTGCCCTGAAGAAGGAGCAGGAAACCTTTGAGTCCAGGATCCTATATGAGTAAAAAGCAGTGGTGAGCTACTGCTGAGGAAGGGGCAAGAATATATCTCCCACCAAAGGTCAACCCCAGATGTAAATCAGAGGCTAGCTGACATTCAGAGGAAAGAATGCTGAGAAAGTGCAACCATCAGGTCTAGGTACATAGCGCCTCTCTAAGGTTGAGGTTAGAAAAACAGAGAACACTCCTTGCCTCACCACGAACCTAGCACCTAATAACAGAGGCCCACTGCTGCAAAACAGGCAAGAGCATGAAGAGAGACACCACGCTCCCCAACCAGTGGCACAGGTGTAAAGGGACTGCTGAAAATTTAGGATGGAGAAAGAACATTGGGAAAAATCCTCTGGCATTCAGGCTGCACTCTAAGCAAAATAAAGTTTGTTATGCAAGCCAGATGATAATGAAGTGAGAAAAGGAGGACACAATCTCCAATGTATTTTATGATAGCATCATTAACCTCATACTAGAAAAAAATATAACAAGTAAAGAAAATTACAGATCAATATGCCTCAGAAACAAAGACACAAATCCAATAATACAGATACAGAAATGATATAGAATTACATAGAAAATGATACAGAAAAACATCCAGTGGTATAGAAAAAGGATAAATGGTGTTTATCCTGGAAGTGTAAGGATGGTTATATATTTGCCAATCAATCAATGTAACTCACAATATCACAGACTAAATAAAGAAGAAAAATAGAGAACATCTCAATTGATGCAGAAAAAGCATTTGACATAATTCCACAGACATTCATGATAAAAATGTTTGGCAAACTAGGATTTAAAGGGATCTCAATCAACCTGATCAAGGTTATCTATAAAAAAACTAAAGTTAAAATCACACTTAATGGTGAAACATGGAATGCTTTTCCCCTAAAATCAGGAACAAGGCATGGGTGTCTGCTTTCACCACTTCTATTCAACATTATACTGGAGATCCTAACCAATAAATAACACCTGAAAAATAAATTGAAGCTATGCAGATTGGAAAGGAAGAAATAAAACTGTTTTTAATTGCAGACAACATGATGATCTATGCAGAAAATCCCAATTAATTTACCAAGAGAAAAAAAAGCTACTAGACCTAATACGTAAGTTTATCAGTATAATTGCATATAAGGCTAACATAATTTGTTTCTATATAATAAAATTTGGAAGTTAAAGTTTAGCAAAGTACCATTTATTATATCATCAAAACCCAGGAAATACTGTTAGAATACATCTAACAAATATGTGCATGATTTCCATGCTGAGGACTTCAAAAAAAATGGTGAGAGAAATTATGGAAGAGCTGAATAAATGGAGAAATACATCAAATTCACTGACTGAGAGATGAACTATTTTTAGGATGTAACTTCTCCCCAAACATATCTATAGAATCTTTGCAATCTCAATCAAAATCCCAGCAGGATTTCTGTAGAAATTGAGAAGGTATTTCTAAAATGTATATGGAAAAGCAAAGGAACTAGTAGAACAGCCAGAACAATTTTGAGAAGGAAATACAAAGTTGGAAGACTCACGCTACCTGATATCAAGACTATAGTAATCAAAATAGTATATTATTTGGCACAGGATAGACATATAGATAAATAAAATACAAATAGACCAGCAAATATGGTCTACAGATTTCTGACACTGGTAATTAACTGGAGAAATAATGGTCTTTTCAACAAATAGTGCTGGAAAAATTGGGCATTATATGCAAAAATATTCACTCTGAACCCTTAGATAAGACCATATACAAAAATTAACTCAAAATGAATTACTGACTTAAATGTAAAAGCAAAAACTATGAAATTCCTAGAAGAAAACAGTGCAGAAAATTTTCGAGAGTTTCATTTAGGCAAAGATTTATTAGAACACAAAAAGCATGGACCATAAAAAAATTTCATAAATTTAACTTGAAAACTTCTGCTCTTCAAAAAATAAAATGAAAATCCGGAGTGGGAGAATATATTTGCAAAACAAGTATCTGATTAAAAAAATTGTATCCAGAATATATAAAGAACTCTTACAATTCAATAATAAGATTAACAGCCCAATTTAAAAAAGACAACTAATTTAAATAGATCTGCATGAAAGAAAATATATAAACATCAATTGAACACATTAAATAATGCTCAACACTATTAGTAATTAAAGATATGTGAGTAAAACTACAATGAGACACCACTAACACCTTTATAAAAATGGCTAATATTAAAAAGAGAAAAAAATCTGACAATATCAACTGCTTGCAATGATGCAGAGCTACTGGTGGAAATGCAAAATATCACAGCTACTTTAGAAAACAGTTTGGCAGTTTCTAATATAGACATACACATACCAAAAACCCAGAAATCCCATTCTTTGGGTACTTACCCAAGAGAAATGAAACTTATGTACAAAGATCTGTTCTGGAATATTTATAACAACTTTAATCATAATCAGCATAAACTATAAATCTACTGGTGAGTGGATACAGAAATTGTAAAATAACAGAATACCTGTAAGCTATAATAAGGAATAAACTACTAATACATGCACCAACATGGGTAAATATCAGAAACGTTATGCTAAGTGAAAGAAGCCAGGTGCAAAAGGCTAGATATTGTATGATTCCATTTATATGACATTCTGGAAAATGAAAAACTATAGGGACAGGAATCAGACCAATGGTTGCTAGGAATTGGGGTTGAGAGAGAGTATTGACTACAGTCAGGCAAGAAGGAACGTTTTGGAGTTATGGAAATATTCTATACCTTGACTGTACTGGTTATTACATGACTGTATGTGTTTGTCAAAACTCATCAAATTATATACCTAAAAGAGTGAATTTAACTCTATGTAAATTATACCTTAATAAACCTAAGTCTTAAACAGGAATCCAATCAGAATATGACCTATCTAAGAAGTTGGAATTTTACAGTGAGAGAAATGGGGATACACACAGGAATTTTGTTTCTACTTTAGGCCAATGATTGCCAAAGGAGGTTGTGAGTTCCACTGGTATGTGTAAAAATATCCTCTGGAGTGTACAAAGAATATATTAGACATTCAATTTGTTTAACTTCTTTATATATTTTTGTTACGCTTAGCATCTTTATTTTTTTAATTTTTATTTTATATTGGAGTATAGTTGATTTACAATGTTGTATTAGTTTCAGGTGTATAGTAAATTGAGTCAGTTATACATACACATATATCCATTATATTTCAGATTCTTTCCACATATAGTTTATTACAGAATATTGAGTAGAGTTACCTGTGCTATACGGTAGATCCTTGTTGATTACCTATTTTATATATAGTAGTGTGTATATGTTAATCCAAAACTCCTAATTTACCCCTTCCCCCCACTTTTCCCCTTTGGTAACCATAAATTTGTTTTCTGTGTCTGTGAGTCTGTTTCTGTTTTGTAAATAAGTCCATCTGTATCTTTCTTTAGATTCTACATATAAGTGATATCATATGACACTTGTCTTCCTCTGTCTGACTTATTTCACTCAGTATGACCATCTCTAGGTCCATCCATGTTGCTGCAAATGGCATTATTTTTTTCTTTTTTATAGCTGAGTAGTATTCCATTGTATATATGTACCACATCTTCTTTATCCATTCCTCTGGCGATGGACATTTAGGTTGCTTCCAAGTTTTAACTAACTTTTATTAACTTCTACTTCTGGATTTGTTTTAAAAAGGTTGCGGGGGGCACCTAAGAACATGACTTTTGATGCGTGCCATTCAACCTTATGAGTAGAAGCACAGGAAGGAGCAGAAGTCAAAGCGCTATAATCTGGAGACAGAGATCTGGTTAAGAATATGACCCCAGTAAGAAAGTAGAAGCCAAATAACATAAGAAAGACAGAATGGTTATAGAATAAACAAATGTCAATATTTTTAGTGTGTGAGGTCCATATAAAAGAGTAGAAATGGTCCATTTAGAATACTCCCAAAAACCACAAGGGGGCCATAAGCATAGTTAAAGAAAGAAATTTTAGATTCTTAATGGATATTCGAAATATTCAAAGACCCCTAAGGCACAGGCACAAACAGTTGAAACTGCCTGTAAACAAAGTTAAGATCTTATTATTAATGTTCACTGGCCGAATGTCAGCCCACCTAAAGCAGAAGAGTATCAGAAGAAAACTTACTAAGGATGAGCATTCCAGGTAAGAAAAAGGCAAGCCACATAGTGAATCACTGCCAGGGCCAAAGAGACAAAATAATCTCCGGTCAAATGTACGTAAACATGATTGGGAAAAAATAAAAAACAAACAAACAAACAGTGACCTAGAGGTCACAAGAAGATAAACCTGCCATATTTGGAGATTTTTGTATTTCCCAAGTAATGCTAAAACCTACACAGTGCCCATGGATGAAGCTGCTAGGAATTCAAGAGTCAGGATGATGGAATGGGAAACATTAAAAGAAATAAAATGAAAGAAAGGTTGATGAGGACCCCACAACGTCATCATCACAGCACACAGGAAATAAAACTTTATTACAGGGCTTCCCTGGTGGCACAGTGGTTGAGAATCCGCCTGCCAATGCAGGGGACATGGGTTCGAGCCCTGGTCCGGGAAGCTCCCACATGCCACGAAGCAACTAAGCCCGTGTGCCACAACTACTGGGCCTGTACTCTACAGCCCACGAGCCACAACTACTGAGCCCGTGTGCCGCAACTACTGAAGCCTGTGTGCCTAGAGCCTGTGCTCTGCAACAAGAGAAGCTACTGCAATGAGAGGCCTGCACACTGCAACGAAGAGTAGCCCCCACTTGCCGCAACTAGAGAAAGCCTATGCACAGCAACAAAGACCCAACGCAGCCAAAAATAAATGAATTTATAAAAAAAGAATAAACTTAAAAAAATAAAAATAAAACTTTATTACACTCTGGGTATTCAAGTAGATAGACTAGGCTGTAGTGTTCTTCAGAGGATTATCAAGCAGAGAAAGACCTTCATTGTATCTGCCTTGGGGAATTTAAGGATAAAGGGAATCCCTTTCTCACTGCACCCTCCACCCCCACCAGCCTCTGAGACACCCAAAGGAAAAGAAAGATCCACGCTGGACCAAAATTATTCCTGTGAGCACTCTGAATAAAGGTAATTATCAGGTCTTTAGTGAGGAGATATGAGAGACTGTTAAAGATATACTGTCTGAATTTCAGAATTTCTCAGACAAGCTTTATGCCAAGCTTGTTATGTGTTAGAAGTTCTCAAACAGATATTCAGACATGGGTTTCGGACTGAGTTCTAACTTTAACAGCTCACTAAAGGGACCACTGGAACTACCAGATATCAAAATATATTACAAGGTTAAAATAATTTTAAAAAGTTCAGTAACAGTCTAAGCGTGTAGCAAGGAGTAGATATGAACATAAGAAGGAAGGGGAAAAGAAGAAAATATTTCAAAATGAGCCATTGAAGATGTGAATGTGCATGTGATTGACTGGTACATCTAGATATAGACTGGGAATCAACCAGTGAACTCCAAATCATCTAGAAAAATACTTAGGTCATTGGTCTGTATATGACTGCCTGGTTAACCACAAACACAGTGATTTTACAGGCATCTATTGCCTTAGGTCTACTAAGCAGTTTCCCCCTTCTGTGTTCATACATATCCTCCTGAAAACCTGCAAGGAAGCTTGAATAAACAATTCTGAATGAGCAATACTCAAAGAAACAGGAAAGAGAAAAGAGAATAAGCAAAGGGATTTCTCTGTCAAAGGAGAAGGAAGGTGGAAAATAAAAATGGAGAAGACAAACAAAAAGATGAATAAATACTGGGCACCAAAGAAACATACTGTGGTTGGGGAAATATATTTAAAAATACAAGAAAAGAGGGCTTCCCTGGTGGTGCAGTGGTTGAGAGTCCGCCTGCCGATGCAGGGGACACGGGTTCGTGCCCCAGTCCGGGAAGATCCCACATGCCGCGGAGGGCTGGGCCCGTGAGCCATGGCCGCTGAGCCTGCACATCCGGAGCCTGTGCTCCCCAACGGGAACGGCCACAACAGTGAGAGGCCACGTACCGAAAAAAAAAAAAAAAACAAGAAAAGAGAAATAGTTCTGTAATGCCCCTGTATGTAGGCCTATTATAGCTATTAAATATAAGGAATGAATGAGCGTGTGTATGGTGGGAGCTTCAGAAAGGGGAGTGTTGAGGAATGAAATGCATCAGGGACACCATTGCTGTTATTGGGTGTTTTGGTATTTTGGGGCCTCCTGAGGTTAATTCTAGGGTGATCTTTTAAACTTTTAAAGTTATCAGTGCTGCCCTATTTAGGCAGCAAGACACAGATACTGGGGTTTGTGTCTCTTGGATTCAGACAACAACACAATGACCTCATTAAGAGGATGAGCTTAGGAGTCAGATATTTGGAATGGCTGTCATGGCTACTTATTGGGTAGGGTAGTTTTCAAGGATTTATTGAGAGTCAAGCAGTTGCCTGGGACCTGCAAGTCTTCCATAAGTAGACATCATCATACTCATTTGCATAACTTCTTTTTTTTTTTTAAAGAAGATTTCTGCTTTATCTTCAAAGCACAGAAATATACTACCTAGTGGTGATCACAGCCAGTGGCTCTCCTTAGATGGCCAGTGCGGGCCTTGGGGCACAGAAGGGCAGTGCAACCTGGACTGGGGCTGCATCCTGTGTCTTCTGTATTATTTCTTCATAGGAGCTTAACACATTTGATTCTTTTCTGCTTAGAATCCGTGGTTTTCATTTAAAAAGTATGGTTACTGGACCAGAATCGAAACAAATTGCATCTCCCTCCCAAGAGGGAGGAGATATGGGGATATATGTATGTGTATAGCTGATTCACTTTGTTATAAAGCGGAAACTAACACACCATTGTAAAGCAATTATACTCCAATAAAGATGTTAACTAAATAAATAAAAATAAATTCATCTTTTCAAAAAAAAAACAAATTGCACTCCATATTCTCAATTTAACCATGTTTTAACGTGAGACGGGAAGAGCCTTACCCAATGTCACGCGGATCGTGCAGAATCTGGCCCTGTGACCCGGTTGTTTTTATTCTCACTCCAACTGCTTGTCCAGCAGAGCCTTCTGCCTGCTCGGCACTTTTGTGGTCGTGCTGACTTTCTGAGACTCAACTGGCATCACATGCAGATTCCCCAGGTCGTGTACATCTCTGATATTAACCTAAGCTGTCCAAAAGGAGACAGGGAATCAAACCAATTAAATGGAAAAGGCGTAAAGAAGCTTCCCTACCAAATCTTTAGCAGGCATGTCATTCTGAAACACAGGAATGAGATGAAATCTCATGTGTGATGTAGATGCCTTATTTTCCTTCTTGTTCATGTTATTTGAAATGTTCTTTGTGACACAGTTATGTTATTAGGTTCATGCTAAAATCATCCCTCTAGTGAAAAGTATGCTCTGGGGACAGGAAAGAAGGGAAATAACAATTGACTTGTTTCTTCTATAGGTCAAATTTGTGTAGCTTTGTTTTCAAAATGTTTCTGTTTGGGTCCCCACATCAGTCCTCGTGTAGGGCTTTTTCTTCTAGGCATGTACAATTTTTTCAGTGGAACTACAATCACATTCTACATGTTGTCTGATAGTCTGCTAACATAAAATACATTTCATGGCATTGTTTCCTTATTTCATAAAAATAGTTGCCTAGAGAAAACATGGAAAACCCTACAAGCGCCATCTTGTGACCAGTACCAGAGCTGCATCCTGTTAAGACTAGATCCTTCTTAAGGGAGAAGGGTGGGAACATACATCCTGGCAAGACAGCAATTTTCTCAGGCTTCTAGAATATACCATACTCAAATTTAGAGTTTTGTTATGCATCACACAAAAAATGGAATGCTATTGTCTTTAGTTGCAATGGTCTGACAAAAAAATTGCATGCTTACTGAAAACTGAAAAGATAAGATTTTTAAAAAGAAAGTATAATTCTGGAAAAATGATCAATATTATTATTTCCTGAGTATCTTTCAATACATTTCTTTACATATATACATGATATATATAATTTCAAACAAGATTTTTACCGTGCTCAAGCACATAGTTTGAAAGTTTTTCCATATTAATAAGTATTTTCAATGTGACTTCATTTCAATCACTTCAAATGTAATTTTCCCCCTAATTTTGTAACATTTTACCTCAAACTTTTTTTCTGATATTGTTAAGAAATGACTAAATATGCGTTAAGAATTATTTTAAAATAGAGATAGTAAGGACTGTCCTCTCACACTATACAAATAATCCCATTTAGTGTAGGTACCCTTCTATTTTTTTCTGATGTTGTTACACATATTGTATTAACACAGTCCTCTATCTTTAAATGACCTAATATGGTGTTTGCCATTCTGCAATTTGCATTTTTCAGCTAGTACTACTTCTCAGACATCTTTTCAAATCGCTACATTTTCATACTTTTGTCAGCTATTTAACGTTCAATTGTAGTTGTATGGATGCACCATGTCACATAGTATTTTTAAAACTGCTAGTAGAAATAAACCAAATCCTCTCTCTGTTTCACTCTTAAACTTAAAAGATATAGAAAAATGGTTATTGCTGACCATGGCCATACCTGTGGTCTGAAAGAATGAGTTGCAAGGAGGACACAGGTAGGGCTGTAGCCAACACAGCAACCAGGCTACGCGCTTGATCAGGTCCAGGAAAATTTCCACTATCGGCAAAAGACTGGCGGGGTGTGGGGGGGCGGAATGTCTGAATGTCTGTGTTTGTCTGTGAATGCTTATGTGTCTAAAACCAAGTGGGTACAATTTGTTCAGGCTTCATTTTGCTCTACTAATTATAAAAATTATCATGGAATAAAACAGTTCTAAAAATGCTGAAAACTGGTTAAAATATATTTTGAAATCCCCAGGAATCTGAACACTCCAGAGATGCTGACTATTAACATGGGAATCTAGTTCCCTCTGTAAGAAAAATGCACATATTTTTTTACAAATGTTATCACTCAACAGCATATCTGAATCCCTTCCACATTGGTTGTACATTTATATTTGTGGTTGTATGTGCCAAGCACTTTTTATGGTTACACTTTTCTATCAGTTATTTTTTTGTAGAATAATAAATGTTTAAATATAATAAAATCTGTAATGATGATAGAAACATGGAATGCCATGTAAAAAATTAACATGAACAGCATGCCTCACTTAAGTCTTAATTTAGATGCTGTAATCTGATCGCCCATTCCCACACTGTGGACTTCAAAAAATATCTGGAGAAACTGAATTTTCCAGGGGACTGATTCTGTCACAGTAACAGGAATTTCCCCCACACTATATTCTATTCCCACCTCTCTCAGGCAACAGTCTCTATTTCTTTCACCGTAACACTAAAGCCCGAAGAAATTCCCAGAAAAAAACTAGCTTTAAGACAGCCATTACCTTGAAGCTTCTTGTCAGCTGCAGCCTCATGAAATGTAGCCCCTCCCCCAAGAGTGGCCAGGCACAGCTCACTTCCAAGCTTCTCAGAGGATGTTCCGCCCCCCTCCGTGTGATGGGGAAAACAGGGGGCCTTTCCCTCAATTAGAGGGAGGAGAATCGCCAAGTTAACTGAAATTCACTTAAAGGGGAAAAACGTTCATTTTTAAAGGACTTGAAAGAGAAATGGCAACATGTATCTCTTTCATTTCCATTCAAACCACAGGGGTAGGTGATTTCCTGAAGAGAAATAGCAAATCCCTTTATCATATAGTAAAGACCCAGTTGAAAATACCTCTTACATATTTTTTTGCCTTTTCTGGTAACTTTTCTACAAATTATTTTAAGACTCAGCTGGTCAAGGTCCACTAAAAGACCACATAAAAGTCCTTGTTTGTGATTGCAGTGAATTAATACATTATTTTGTGGAGAATTAAATCTCTACAATTTTGATTCTTCTGGCCCTGGGACATGATGTGTCTCTTTTGTACTCAGTTTGTCTCCTTCATCCTTCAGAAGGTTTCAGTTTTTTTCAAGTAAAGTCATTTTTAAAACACAAAACATCAACCAAAATCCTTAATGAAGAGAGATATGTAACCGAATATATTAAAACTGAAAAAAAAACTACTTATGGTAAAAAACACTATAAAGCAAAGTTGAAAACATAAGAATGAACTTGGCAAACTGTTTTTCATTCAAAAAACAGCTCTAAAGTAGCTATTACAAATTAATAAGGAAAAAAAGTGAGGTAAAAAAATGAGCAAGGGACATAAATAGACAATTCACAATATTCTGAGGGAAAACTTCTTACCCACTCCCAACATTTACTTTCCTGTGAGCAAGCTCATGCAGTGCAACTACATCTCTGCAAGGGTATCTCTGTCCTTCTTGTAAAGTTGCAAACCTCCAGGCTGTTTGGTAAAATTGTTTAAATTTGTTGTTTTAAAGCCCGCTTGACTCACAATAATCAATGCCCTGCAACTTACCTTCACCTTGTACTAAAGCTGATGTTTAGGCTTCCATCTGCAACTTCATTTGTTTTATATCAGTTTGTTCAATTTGTTCAGTGGAGAAAAGGAGGTGCTATTCAGTGGGGGTCCTCAAAACCCAAACATCCAAAATAAAAATTAAAACTAAATAATCCATAAAGATACTCACCTCCCCTAATAAAGAGATGCAAACACAGACAGCAATGAGATTTCACTTTTCTACCTAATTTGACTTATAATGAGGCCAAAAGATGATACAATGGAGAGTTGACAAGAGAGTGAGGAAATGGGCACTCTTGCTCACGTGCAAGGTCACAAAGCTGGGAAGACGGCAAAACAAAATCAAAGCCAAAGTCTTACCAGAATCCCAAACAGAAAGATGTGTTCTCTCTCCACCAGTACTCACTGCCTCCTGGGCTTGGAATCCTGTCTCTTGAGTAGAACCAAGGATGATGTCATTCACCTTCAGACTGTAGGGGAATTAGTGAATGTAACCTCCAGTGAGTGTCAACCTATGTCCTTCCTGGTGAACACACTGGTGAACCAGAATAATTTTCAATAATTACCGTACTTATCTATAACTCTCCACCTCTCACACAAATTAAAAAATATATTTATGCACTATGCTCTTGCACTGACCATATCTGCATTATAGTTTCACTTAGCCATAGAGTAGTTACAATCTGTCTCTTTTGTGTTGCAGGGTCCTGGCAGAACAACGACTGAAAATAATTTGTTATGCAGGGAAATGCCCATTTCATCCTATCCTCATTTACAGTTGGCAACTTCTTGTTCTTGTGCTTTTGTTGTTTGCAATTTCTAATTCAATATCCTCTTTTACTGAGCTTTTTTGTTCACAAAATATTCAAGAAATTAAGAGTTAAATTAAGATTTTTATTGCCTTTAACCTAGGGATGTTGTTTCCCAGGAAGTGCCAAAACCTACATACTGCCAGTGGATCATTCTGAGGGTTAGTCCTCTTAAGATAATGTTATGCCAATTCAAACAGAAAAAATTAAAAAGTGTAGGTAAAGTTGGTGAGGCCCTCACAACCCCATCCATCATCACAGTGAACAAGTAAACACAACTCCTGTCTCTTGCCACCTCTGACTAATTCAGGTTAGAGAAACAGAGCTGCGGTATGACACAGCTCTTCCTGTGATTAACAAACACAGAGAAAGAAAACTGTCTGCATGAGGGGCTGTAAAGAAAGAAGCCATCATTCTTCCAGACACATATAACAGAAGGGTCAGGCTGGATCAAAATCATTCCGTTAACCAATCTGAGCAAAGGACATTAAAATTTCTTTGGTGAGGAGATATGGATTTCTGTCTGTAGAATCCAGTGTCTAGCCTTGGGTTTTGTCACAGAAGCATTATGACAGAGTTACGTTTTTGACGTGTTCAAACAGGCAGGCAGGCAGGCAGACAGCTGTGGGTTTGAGACCTTTACTAGCTCAGTGGAGAGAAAATTTTCAAATCCTTGATAACTATGTTAACTTGTCATGTCCCCATACTAGATAGCACAGTTAAGAAACATGCATGGAGCCTGATCTCTGCTTCCGCAGAAAACCAGAAGAGATTGAAAAGGAAGAGTAGGCTGCTGCTGAAAGGCTGTGCCCAAGGAGGAATTTCAGGCTAGATGGACTGCTCCAGCTTTCAAGTTTAATGCTCTCCAGTCCAAGGTTGCAGACGGACCTGAAGGACTGCTGGCCCCCTCTGTGCCTGTGCAGCAATTTCCTACTGAAGCCTAGTCTGCAGCTCTGGACCTCAGCTTTCGTGATGAGAATATCTTCCAGCAGAACATGGTGTCCTTCGGCACAGGGCTAACCAAGCTCTTGGCCCAATGAGGATCCTGCAAGAGCCACAGGAGCCATAGAAGCTGCAGGCCAGCTGGTGTCCCACACCACCCTGGTGAGCCAGCAGTGGGACTATGACAGAAGAACTGCTGCTCCCCCTCCAGAGCCCTCCAAACCCCATCTGTCTCAAGGGAATTTACTCTTCACATCTTCAGGAAGAGTCAACCTCTCTGCAGTTAATGATGAAAGGCTCTTCGTGCTGCAGCCAGGAGTCAGTGTTGTGCCTCTGAAGTGGGAGAGCCAACTTCAGGACACGGGTCCACAAGAGACCTCCCAGCTCCACATAATAACAAACGGCGAAAATGTCCCAGAGATCTCCATCTCAACACCAGCACCCAGCCTCACTCAAGGACCAGCAAGCTACAGTGCTGGTCACCCTATGCCAAGCAAATAGCAAGACAGGAACACAACCCCACCCATTAGCAGCGGGGCTGCCTAAAAACATAATAAGGCCACAGGCACCCCAAAACACACCACCAGACGTGGACCTGTCCACCAGAAAGACAAGATCCAGCCTCATCCACCAGAACACAGGCACTAGTCCCCTCCACCAGGAAGCCTACACAACCCACTGAAACAACCTTAGCCACTGGGGACAGACACCAAAAACTACGGGAACTGCAAACCTGCAACCTGCAAAAAGGAGACCCCAAACACAGTAAGATAAGCAAAATGAGAAGATAGAAAAACACACAGCAGGTGAAGTAGAAAGATAAAAACCCACCAGACCTAACAAATGAAGAGGAAATAGGCAGTCTACCTGAAAAAGAATTCAGAATATGATAGTAAAGATGATCCAAAATCTTGGAAATAGAATAGACAAAATGCAAGAAACAGTTAACAAGGACCTAGAAGAACTAAAGATGAATCAAGCATCGATTAAAAACACAATAAATGAAATGAAAAATAGTCTAGATGTGATCAATAGCAAAATAACTGAGGCAGAAGAACGGATAAGTGACGTGGAAGATAAAATAGTGGAAATAACTGCTGCAGAGCAGAATAAAGAAAAAAGAATGAAAAGAACTGAGGAGAGTCTCAGAGACCTCTGGGACAACATTAAACACACTAATATTCGAATTATAGGGGTTCCAGAAGAAGAAGAGAAAAAGAAAGGGACTGAGAAAATATTTGAAGAGATTATAGTTGAAAACTTCCCTAATATGGGAAAGGAAATAGTTAATCAAGTCCAGGAGGCACAGAGAGGCCCATACAGAATAAATCCAAGGAGAAATATGCCAAGACACATATTAATCAAACTGTCAAAAATTAAACACAAAGAAAACATATTAAAAGCAGCAAGGGAAAAAAAACAAATAACACACAAGGGAATCCCCATCAGGTTAACAGCTGATCTCTCAGCAGAAACGCTACAAGCCAGAAGGGAGTGGCAGGACATATTTAAAGTGATGAAGGAGAAAAACCTGCAACCAAGATTACTCTACCCAGCAAGGATCTCATTCAGATTTGATGGAGAAATTAAAACCTTTACAGACAAGCAAGAGCTGAGAGAGTTCAGCACCACCAAACCAGCTTTACAACAAATGCTAAAGGAACTTCTCTAGGCAAGAAACACAACAGAAGGAAAATACCTACAATAACGAACCCAAAACAATTAAGGAAATGGGAATAGGAACATACATATCAATAATTACCTTAAATGTAAATGGACTAAATGCTCCCACCAAAAGACACAGATTGGCTGAATGGATACAAAAACAAGATCCATATATATGCTGTCTACAAGAGATCCACTTCAGACCTAGAGACACATACAGATTAAAAGTAAGGGGATGGAAAAAGATATTCCATGCAAATGGAAATCAAAAGAAAGCTGGAGTAGCAATTCTTATATCAGACAAAATAGACTTTAAAATAAAGACTATTAGAAGAGACAAAGAAGGACACTACATAATGATCAAGGCATCCATCCAAGAAGAAGATATAACAATTGTAAATATTTATGCACCCAACATAGGAGCACCTCAATACATAAGGCAAATACTAACAGCCATAAAAGGGGAAATCGACAGTAACACACTCATAGTAGGGGACTTCAACACCCCACTTACACCAATGGACAGATCATCCAAAATGAAAATAAATAAGGAAACACAAGCTTTAAATGATACATTAAACAAGATGGACTTAATTGATATTTATAGGACATTCCATCCAAAAACAACAGAATACACATTTTTCTCATGTGCTCATGGAATATTCTCCAGGATAGATCATATCTTGGGTCACAAATCAAGCCTTGGTAAATTTAAGAAAATTGAAATTGTATCAAGTACCTATTCTGACCACAATGCTGTGAGACTAGACATCAATTACAGGAAAAGATCTGTAAAAAATACAAACACATGGAGGCTAAACAATACACTACTTAATAACGAAGTGATCACTGAAGAAATCAAAGAGGAAATTAAAAAATACCTAGAAACAAATGACAATGGAGACACGATGATGCAAAATCTATGGGACACAGCAAAAGCAGTTCTAAAGGGGAAGTTTATAGCAATACAATACCACCTTAAGAAACAGGAAACATCTCGAGTAAACAACCTGACCCTGCACCTAAAGCAATTAGAGAAAGAAGAACAAAAAAAACCCAAAGTTAGCAGAAGGAAAGAAATCATAAAGATCAGATCAGAAATAAATGAAAAAGAAATGAAGGAAACGATAGCAAAGATCAATAAAACTAAAAGCTGGTTCTTTGAGAAAATAAACAAAATTGATAAACCATTAGCCAGACTCATCAAGAAAAAAAGGGAGAAAACTCAAATCAATAGAATTAGAAATGAAAAAGGAGAAGTAACAACTGACACTGCAGAAATACAAAAGATCATGAGAGATTACTACAAGCAACTCTATGCCAATAAAATGGACAACCTGGAAGAAATGGACAAATTCTTAGAAATGCACAACCTGCCAAGACTGAATCAAGAAGAAATAGAAAATATGAATAGACCAATCACAAGCACTGAAATTGAAACTGTGATTAAAAATCTTCCAACAAACAAAAGCCCAGGACCAGATGGCTTCACAGGCGAATTCTATCAAACATTTAGAGAAGAGCTAACACCTATCCTTCTCAAACTCTTCCAAAATACAGCAGAGGGAGGAACACTCCCAAACTCATTCTACGAGGCCACCATCACCTTGATACCAAAACCAGGCAAGGATGTCACAAAGAAAGAAAACTACAGGCCAATATCACTGATGAACATAGATGCAAAAATCCTCAACAAAATACTAGCAAACAGAATCCAACAGCACATTAAAAGGATCATACACCATGATCAGGTGGGGTTTATTCCAAGAATGCAAGGATTCTTCAATATATGCAAATCAATCAATGTGATACACCATATTAAAAAATTGAAGGAGAAAAACCATATGATCATCTCAATAGTTGCAGAGAAAGCTTTTGACAAAATTCAACACCCATTTATGATAAAAACCCTGCAGAAAGTAGGCATAGAGGGAACTTTCCTCAACATAATAAAGGCCATATATGACAAACCCACAGCCAAAATAGTCCTCAATGGTGAACAACTGAAACCATTTCCACTAAGATCAGGAACAAGACAAGGCTGCCCACTCTCACCACTCTTATTCAACATAGTTTTGGAAGTTTTACCCACAGCAATCAGAGAAGAAAAGGAAATAAAAAGAATCCAAATCAGAAAAGAAGAAGTAAAGCTGTCATTGTTTGCAGATGACATGATACTATACATAGAGGATCCTAAAGGTGCTACCAGAAAACTACTAGAAATAATCAATGAATTTGGTAAAGTAGCAGGATACAAAATGAATGCACAGAAATCTCTGGCATTCCTGTACACTAATGATGAAAAATCTGAAAGTGAAATCAAGAAAACACTCCCATTTACCATTGCAACAAAAAGAATAAAATATCTAGGAATAAACCTACCTAAGGAGACAAAAGACCTGTATGCAGAGGATTATAAGACACTGATGAAAGAAATTAAAGATGATACAAATAGATGGAGAGTTATACCATGTTCCTGGATTGGAAGAATCAATATTGTGAAAATGAGTCTACTACCCAAAGCAATCTACAGATTCAATGCAATCCCTATCAAACTACCACTGGCAGGTTTCACAGAACTAGAACAAAACATTTCAAAACTTGTTTGGAAAAACAAAAGACCCTGAATAGCCAAAGTAGTCTTGAGAATGAAAAACGGAGCTGGAGGAATCAGGTTCCCTGACTTCAGACTATAATACAAAGCTACAGTAATCAAGATAGTGTGGTACTGGCACAAAAACAGAAAGATAGATCAATGGAACAGGATAGAAAGCCCAGAGATAAACCCCCGCACATATGGTCAACTTATCTTTGATAAAGGAGGCAGGAATGTACAGTGGAGAAAGGACAGCCTCTTCAATAAGTGGTGCTGAGAAAACCGGACAGGGACATGTAAAAGTATGAGATTAGATCACTCCCTAACACCATACACAAAAATAAGCTCAAAATGGATTAAAGACCTAAATGTAAGGTCAGAAACTATCAAACTCTTAGAGGAAAACATAGGCAGAACACTCTATGACATAAATCACAGCAAGATCCTTTTGGACCGAGCTCCTAGAGAAATGGAAATAAAAACAAAGATAAACAAATGGGACCTAATGAAACTTCAAAGCTTTTGCACAGCAAAGGAAACCATAAACAAGACCAAAAGACAACCCTCAGAATGGGAGAAAATATTTGCAAATGAAGCAACTGACAAAGGATTAATCTCCAAAATTTATAAGCAGCTCATGCAGCTCAATAGCAAAAAAACAAACAACCCAATCCAAAAATGGGCAGAAGACTTAAATAGGCATTTCTCCAAAGAAGATATACAGACGGCCGACAAACACATGAAAGAATGCTCAACATCATTAATCATTAGAGAAATGCAAATCAAAACTACAATGAGATATCATCTCACACCAGTCAGAATGGCCATCATCAAGAAATCTAGAAACAATAAATGCTGGAGAGGGTGTGGAGAAAAGGGAACACTCTTGCACTGCTGGTGGGAATGTGAATTGGCACAGCCACTATGGAGAACAGTATGGAGGTTCCTTAAAAAACTACAAATAGTAATACCATATGACCCAGCAATCCCACTACTAGGCATGTACCCTGAGAAAACCATAATTCAAAAAGAGACATGTACGAAAATGTTCATTGCAGCTCTATTCACCATAGCCCGGAGCTGGAAACAACCTAAGTGTCCATCATCGGATGAATGGATAAAGAAAATGTGGCACATATATACAATGGAATATTACTCAGCCATAAAAAGAAACGAAACTGAGCTATTTGTAATGAGGTGGATAGACCTAGAGTCTGTCATACAGAGTGAAGTAAGTCAGAACGAGAAAGACAAATACCGTATGCTAACACATATATATGGAATTAAAAAAATGTCATGAAGAACCTAGGGGTAAAACGGGAATAAAGACACAGACCTACTTGAGAATGGACTTGAGGATATGGGGAGGGGGAAGGGTAAGCTGTGACAAAGCGAAAGAGAGGCATGGATATATATACACTACCAAACGTAAGGTAGATAGATAGTGGGAAGCAGCCGCAGAGCACAGGGAGATCAGATCGGTGCTTTGTGACCGCCTGGAGAGGTGGGATAGGGAGGGTGGGAGGGAGGGAGACGTAAGAGGGAAGGGATGTGGGAACAGATGTATATGTATGACTGATTCACTTTGTTATAAAGCAGAAACTAATAAAAAAAAAAGATGTGGTCATATATACAATGAACTATTACTGAGCCATTAAAAAGAATGAAATAATGCCCTTTTGGAGCAACATGGATGGACCTAGAAATTGTCATACTGAGTGAAGTCAGAGAAAGACAAATATCATATGATATCGCTTCTCCAATATAAAATAAAAAGTTTAAAAAAACATTAATGAGAATGACTTCAAAGTTAATGCTGTTTTTTATTATCTTAAAATTAATAGTGGATACTCAAGTGATCAGTGTATCATTTATGTCTTCACGTATTTTGTACTTATTCATGTTTGAATAAAAATAAAACAATAAAAAAAACAAAACAAAAATGGGCAGAAGACTTAAATAGGCATTTCTCCAAAGAAGATATACAGACTGCCAACAAACACATGAAAGAATGCTCAACATCATTAATCATTAGAGAAATGCAAATCAAAAGTACAATGAGATATCATCTCACACCAGTCAGAATGGCCATCATCAAAAAATCTAGAAACAATAAATGCTGGAGAGGGTGTGGAGAAAAGGGAACACTCTTGCACTGCTGGTGGGAATGTGAATTGGTACAGCCACTATGGAGAACAGTATGGAGGTTCCTTAAAAAACTACAAATAGAACTACCATATGACCCAGCAATCCCACTGCTGGGCATATACCCTGAGAAAACCATAATTCAAAAAGAGTCATGTACCAAAATGTTCATTGCAGCTCTATTTACAAATGTGGCACATATATGCCATGGAATATTACTCAGCCATAAAAAGAAACGAAATTGAGCTATTTGTAATGAGGTGGATGGACCTAGATTCTGTCATACAGAGTGAAGTCAGAAAGAGAAAGACAAATACTCTATGCTGACATATATATATGGAATTTAAGAAATAAAAGTGTCATGAAGAACATAGGGTCTAGTTTCATTCAGTCACAGGTGCCGCGAGCAGAGGCCTCGCTCCCCAGCACTTCAGAACACAATTGCCAGTGCAAAATGGCTGCTGCCGTCACCTCAGCTCTGCGGGCCGTGCACAGAAGCTCTGCACACGGCACCTCCGTTCAAGATGGCCGCGGCAGCGGGCCTGTGCAGAAACACCACACCCAGCCCTCAGAGCTGGGTCAGTGAGCAGCCCACCCCGCCTACCCCGGAAAACTGCGCCGCTTCCCCTGCGGACGAGATTAAGCAGCCCCGTCCACAGCCTGGCGGGTAGGGGAGAGCATGTGCTCTTAGAGCACAGCTACCAAACTCAGGCTCGTTTTATTGGTGCGGGCGACATGGGGCAGGAGGATCCTTGTTGATTTTGGAAGGTCATTAACAAGCTGACCAGGATTATAAATGAGTAGTGTGTGGTATGAGGGTGGATCTTCTTGGGACTGGTCTACATAGCAACACTAGGAGCCCAATTAGCATGAGTTTTCTTTTTAATTAGGCACTGTATAATCAAAACTATAATTTAGCTCCTATTATGTAATGACAATGAGGTATTAAGTAGGTGGAATAAGTCCTTCAGGGAAGTTAGGTGCTAGATGAAAATGTGCTCTATATGATTATTATATTCTATTAGCATAAACGTAAAGAATAGTGACAATGAAACTTTGAGGATCTGGTGCCTAATTTTATCAAATATTTACTGATGTCTACTATGAGAAAGGCATTCATTTTCATCAAGATTTATCTTCTCTGGTTTGAGTTGATGTTTTAGGAATGAATGACAGTCTCACCTTCAGCTGTTCAAGAAGTTAAATCGTGATCTACTTTTTCCTTTGAAAAGATAATTTTTAATTGAATCATATTTTTAAATATTCATACTGTGCAGAACTTTTTAATGCATTATCTGAAATTCAAGTATATCTATCACTAATAAATTTATGTACATTATAACAACATGTTGAAATGTAGATAAGTATTACTAACATATTTGGCATAATATTATAAAGATAAGGTTCAGAGTGATTAAATTTGGAGTTAGTTATTTAATCATCTTCATTATAATTCTTATTTCAAGTATATATTTTTGGATGTGTCTAGCGAGCTATGTATAACGATCTGTATTCAAGATAGAAGCTAATTTATATTTATTGAATTTTACAGTAAAAAAATGTAAGCTCCATTCTGTTAGAAGTGCAAGGTTATAAAATCCTATAGATGCAAAATTATAAATTTCACTTATTCATAATTTTATAATCATTTTTAAGGTAATTGTGCAAGTTTTATTACTTAACATTTTATGAAAAGATTGAAATACTTTTAAAGGATTAATTATAAAACAAAATTTTATTGCTATATTATGGAGAAAATCATCATGCTTTTATTAATTTTCAGTAGGAATGTTTCATTTTCCTTTATAAAAATGAAAATTTCATTCAATATAAAAGTGTATAAAATATTGTTTTTCATTTCAATCATTGAATCACTTGATTTTATACCTACAGAGGTCATGGTTGAGAGAAATGGTAACTTTTTTCTCCTACATTTGTAAGGAGGTGAATGATTAAGGAGGAAATAAGAATGATGCTGCCTCTAAGAAAACATGAATGATTTTGCTCATTCAACAGATATGTGATTTTTCTGTAGTTACAAATTCTGTTTAATGTAGGGGATAGGGACTATTTGGAACATTATCCTCGACTTTAGAGATACTTACTGACTTTTGGAGGGTACATGTATGTAAATTAAGTAAATATTGCCTAGTGCTAAAATAAAGAACTGACAATTAAAAAAAATGCTATGGCTGCAAAGCAGGAAGCAAAATAAATTATACCCCAAGTTCTCAACATGTTTTTAATGTGAAATATTTCGTGAGATGGGAAGAGCCTTACCCAATGTCACGTGGATCATGCAGGGTCTGGCCCTGTGACCGGTTGTTTTTATTCTCACTTCAACTGCTTGTCCAGCAGAGCCTTCTCCCTGCTCGGCACTTTTGTGGTCGTGCTGACTTTCTGAGGCTCAACTGGCATCACATGCAGATTCCCCAGGTCATGTGCATCTCTGATATTACCCTAAGCTGTCCAAGTGAATCAAACCAATTAAATGGAAAAGGCGTAAAGAAGCTTCCCTACCAAAACTTTAGCAGGCATGTCATTCTGAAACACATGAATGAAATGAAATCTCATATGTGATGTAGATGCCTTGTTTATTTTCCTTCTTGTTCTTGTTATTTGAAATGTTCTTTGCGACACAGTTACGTTATTAGGTTCATGCTAAAATCATCCCTCTAGTGAAAAGTATGCTCTGGGGACAGGAAAGAAGGGAAATAATTGCCTTGTGCCTTTCTACAGGCCAAATCTGTGTAGCTACTTTTTTTTAATGCTTTCTGTTTGAACTCTCACATCAGTCTTTGTGTGTTTTTAAATTCTATACATGTGCAATTTTTCACCGAACGGCAGTCACACTCTACATACTGTCTCATAACCTGTCTCATAATAGAAAATACGTTTCATTGCTTTGTCCACTTCATGAAAATGGTTGCCTGAATTTAGGACACCTGACAAGCGCCATCTTGTGACTAGAACCAGAACTGCAGACACTCGGGTCCTTGGTCAGGGTGGGAACTAGAGCCATCCAGACAGTAGCCTTCTCAGGCTTCTAGACTTTTTCATTAACGTAAGAGTTGTGTGCGTGTCATAGAAAAATGGGATCATATTTCCTCATTTTAACGTTTGTTATAATATCTTTCATGCATATTGTATATCTTTCTTCATCTTTCAATTTTTCAAGAAAAAAAGCAAATCCCCACAATAATGTTCAAAATAATAATGGTTTGCTCTATATATTAACAGATTTTTCTTATACATATTAATAAATGTGCATATTTTTGAAATAAGACCTTTATCCCTCCTAAGCATATATTTTAACATCTTTCCACGTCAATAAATATTTTCTACATCATCTTTTTGTGAATAACTTTTCAAGATCATTCTACATTTCTAAAATTTTTTCTCATTTTCTCACAATGAAAATTATTCAAGCTTACTATTTTAAAAATAAGATTTAAAAATGGAGAAATGTAATATATAAAAGGTTGAAATGTTCTGTTTCCAACTACACTTATATATCCCCAATTAATAAAGTAGCATGTATATCTCGAAAATTTTCTTACATATAATGTACTAATATTATTATAGGCCATTCTGCAATATGCTTATTTTTAGAGTATACCTTCTACATCATTTCTTATTTTTACATTTAGCTCATTGCATTAGCTTATTCTTTTTACAGCTGTATAGTATTCAAAATTATGGGTGTACTATCCTACATAACTATTCCATAATATGTTTTAAACATTTTTTGAATTATTTCTCAAAAGTACATCAAAATACAAATAAATATCTTCTGCTTGAACCAAAGTCTGTACAAGAGTCTAAATATTTGAACTGCAAGAAACGCACAAGCAACCAGATAACCAGCCTTCTCAGATCCACAGAAAAATCCACCTTCAGCTAAAGACAATGGAGTGTGTGCGGGTATCTTTTTAAATGTCTGTAACAAAATGGATTTTTCTCTTTCAGCTCCATTATGTGTTTCCAATAAAAATCTAAAGGTACATAAAATCTAAAGAAGAAAATACTCACCATTCTTTCTCCAACCCCTGAGTTGTTTACTGCTTACATTTGAGTCTAATCCCCTTGATTTTTCCCTCATCATATATATATTTGTGTGTGTATATATGTAATTTCAAATAATGTATTCATATATATGTACATATCAGAATACACTATTTTAAATTACATTTATTCACCAATATATTTGAACATGTTTCCATGTTTCTATATGTTTACACATTTTTTTTGGCAGGTAGTTTTTTTCTCCCATGTTTTTAAATTCTCATCTCAGTTTTTTTTTATGCTGACATAGCTACTCATGCTAAGTGAAATGTGGGAGAAGAAGTGGAAAATCTCCTCTCTTTTCTCCTTAGACATTTATTACTAGATATATTGCTGTGTTTTATTATATCAATATAAGTCTATTATTCTTCAGTTTATGATCTTACAAATATTTTTCATATTACAGTACAAATAGGACTATATCATTCTTTTGATAGCTAGGTAGAGATGTAGACAGTGATCGTCCTTTGCACATCCATAAAAAAGCGATCCTCTTAAGACATTGAGTATTCCCTGACAATAAACTAAACTTCTTATTGCCAGAAGTACTTAAATTTGCAGTTATACATTGCTTCAGATTATTACTATACAAACTCCATCAAAACAGTAAGATTTGTTGGAAACACAATCAACAACCAAAGTAATATAAAAAGGCAACACTCCAAACTAATAACTTCATTTTTCATTTGGCATTATCACAATCTTTTTTTTTCAAGTAAGGAAGATTAATTTTCAACTTTTGTTTCATCATTTATCTCTGTTACCATTGCTTTTTGACTGAAAGATAAAATGCCCTATTCGAAAGTCAGCTTTTGCAACCTCATGAAGTATTTTTTCCGCAGGTGTAATCTGATAACCTCCCCCACTTTTAAAGTGTGTACTTTTAAAATATCTGGAAGGAATACAAAATTCAGATATAATTCCCTCACAGAAACAACGACTCTCACAAAACGACACTCCTTTCCCATGACTCCAAAGCAGCAGTCCCTTCTTTTCTCACCTTAGCTGCCAAGTCTCCAGAAATCTCCGAAAATAACTAGCTTTTTACGACAGCCATTACCTCCAAGCTTCTTCTCTTCTCTCTTTGGCGGAGGCTTCCGAAGTCTGTATGTAATGCGGCTCCTCCCCCAAGACTGGCCAGGGCCGGCTCACTTCCAAGCTTCTAGAGGATGCTCCGCCCCCTCCCTGTGATGGGGAAAGCAGGAGGTCCTTCCCTCGTTTAGAAGGAGGAGAACCTCCAAGTTGAACCGAAATACAGTTAAAGGAAAGAAATGTTCATTTTAAAGAACTTTAATGTGTAATGGAAACATATGTCTGTTCAATTTTCTTTTAAACCCCTAGGGTCTGTGATTTCCTGAAAAAAGAAAAGGAGGTAGCAAATCTCTTTTTCATATAATAAAGATGCAGGTAAAATAATCCTTACATATTTTTTTCAGGCTATCTCTCATACTTTATCTCTGGTAAATTTAAGACCTGTTAGTCAAGCTTCACTAAAAAGCATGCTAAGTGTCTTGATTGTGATTGTAGTGGATTAATAACTTTATTTTAGGGAGAATTAATTCTTTACAGTTTTGAATCTGAACCTGGAACACAATACAGTATGTCTCTCCTTTCATTCAGGTCTCCTAATACTTCCTTCCTTAGGTTATTTCTAGAGAAAAATCCCCAAACAAAATCTGACCAAACCGAAATTGAAAAAAAAAATCAATCATAATATCACAAAAAGCCACAGTCGAAAATCAACCACAAACATAGAAACGCTTTTCAATGGATATGGTTGGGTAAACAAAAATATCCCTAAACTAGCTGTTATATTTCAATAAGAAAGAAATGAACAACATAGCAGAATCAGACAAAGGGCACTAGCAGACAATTCACAATGTTCTTTCCTACTTGTGATATTTACTTCCCTATAATGAAAATTCAAGCAGTGCAACTTGTAGGCTCTCTCTGCTTCTTCTAGACTAGAAAGGCCTTTAGGTGATGGACAATTCGTTTAAATCTGGGTTTCTGTTACTCTCATTTTATTCTCATAATGAGCAATATCCTGCAATTTATTTCCCCCTCTTAATAAAGCTGACATTTTGTTTTCATCTGCTATTCCATTTGTTTTATTGCAATTTGTTCATTATTTTCAAGATATGACAGTTGTAAAGTTTTGTGTATCCACTAAGTAACATCAAAATGTGTAATACTGCAAAAAAATGTATAGAAATACATCACTCAGCAAGCAAGAAAATTTTGTTTAAAATACCGTATGCTAACACATATAATATGAAATCTAGAAAAATGGTAATGATGAACCTAGTGGCAGGGCAGGAATAAAGATGCAGATGTAGAGAACGGACTTGAGGACACGGGGAGGGGGAAGGGTAAGCTGGGACGAAGTGAGAGAGTGGCATGGACATATATACACTACCAAATGTAAAATAGATAGCTAGTGGGAAGCAGCTGCATAGCACAGGGAGATCAGCTCCGTGCTTTGTGACCACCTAGAGGGGTGGGATAGGGAGGATGGGAGGGAGACGCAAGAGGGAGGAGATATGGGGATATATGTATATGTATAGCTGATTCACTTTGTTATACAGCAGAAACTAACACAACATTGTAAAGCAATTATACTTCAATAAAGATGTAAAAAAAAAAAGAAAATTTTGTTTAGTTCTAACAGAAGTGAGAGAAAGTGAGGCCAGCTTTCCTTGAAGCTCTTTTAGCATACAAAGCATTTTGACTTCTCCCAGATTAAAGCCTACGTATTTGGTCTTGTAGTGTCTAATATGATTCCTTTTTTTAAAAATATTAAATTAAATTTTATTATTTTTTTATACAGCAGGTTCTTATTAATCATCAATTTTATACACATCAGTGTATACATGTCAATAACAATCGCCCAATTCATCACACCACCACCCCCATCCCCCCACGGCATTCCCCCCTTGGTGTCCATACGTTTGTTTTCTACATCTGTGTCTCACTTTCTGCCCTGCAGACTGGTTCATCTGTACCATTTTTCTAGGTTCCACATATATGCGTTAATATATGATATTAGTTTTTCTCTTTCTGACTTACTTCACTCTGTATGACAGTCTCTAGATCCATCAACGTCTCAACAAATGACCCAATGTGGTTCCTTTTTATGGCTGAGTAATATTCTGTTGCATATATACACCATACTTTCTTTATCCATTCATCTGTCGGGCATTTAGGTTGCTTCCACGTCCCGGCTATTGTAAAGAGTACTGCAATGAACACTAAGGTGCATGTGTCTTTCTGAATTATCATTTCTCTGGGTGTATGCCCAGTAGTGGGATTGCTGGGTCATTTGACAGTTATATTTTTAGTTTTCTAAGGAACCTCCATACTGTTCTCCATAGTGGCTGTATCAATTTACATTCCCATCAACAGTACAAGAGGGTTCCCTTTTCTCCACACCCTCTCCAGCATTTGTTGTTTGTAGATTTTCTGATGATGCCCATTCTAACTGGTGTGAGGTGATTCCTCATTGTAGTTTTGATTTGCATTTCTCTAATAATTAGTGATGGTGAGCAGCTTTTCATGTGCTTCTTGGCCATCTGTATGTCTTCTTTAGAGAAATGTCTATTTAGGTCTTCTGCCCATTTTTGGATTGGGTTGTTTGTTTTTTTAATATTGAGCTGCATGAGCTGTTTATATATTTTGGAGATTAATCCTTTGTCCATTTATTCATTTGCACATATTTTCTTCCATTCTGAGGGTTGTCTTTTCATCTTATTTATGGTTTCCTTTGCTGTGCAAAAGCTTTTAAGTTTCATTCAGTCCCATTTGTTTATTTTTGTTTTTATTTCCATTACTCTAAGAGGTGGATCAAAAAAGATCTGGCCGTGATTTATGTCAAAGAGTGATCTTCCTATGTTTTCCTCTAAGAGTTTTATAGTGTCCAGTCTTACATTTAGATCTCTAATCCATTTTGAGTTTATTTTTGTGTATGGTGTTAGGGAGTGTTCTAATTTCATTCTTTTACAGGTAGCTGTCCAGTTTTCCCAGCACCACTTATCGAAGAGACTGTCTTTTCTCCATTGTATATCCTTGCCTCCTTTGTCATACATTAGTTGACCATATGTGCGTGGGTTTATCTCTGGGCTTTCTTTCTTGTTCCATTGATCTATGTTTCTGTTTTTGTGCAAGTACCATATTGTCTCGATTACTGTAGCTTTGTAATATAGTGTGAAGTCAGGGTGTCTGATTCCTACAGCTCTGTTTTTTTCCCCTCAAGACTGCTTTGGCTATTCGGGGTCTTTTGGGTCTCCATACAAATTTTAAGATTTTTTGTTCTAGTTCTGGAAAACATGCCATTTGTAATTTGATAGGGATTTCATTGAATCTGTAGATTGCTTTGGGTAGTATAGTCATTTTCACAGTATTGATTCTTCCAATCCAAGAACATGGTATATCTCTCCATTAGTTGGTATCATCTTTAATTTCTTTCATCAGTGCCTCATAGTTATCGGCATACAGGTCTTTTATCTCCCTAGGTAGGTTTATTCCTAGGTATTTTATTCTTCTTGTTGCAATGGTAAATGGGAGTGTTTCCTTAATTTCTCTTTCAGATTTTTCATCATTAGTGTATAGGAATGCAAGAGATTTCTGTGAATTAATTTTGTATCCTGCAACTTTACCAAATTCATTGATTAGCTCTAGTAGTTTTCTGGTGGCATCTTTAGGATTCTCTATGTAGAGTATCATGTCATCTGCAAACAGTGACAGTTTTGCATCTTGTTTTCCAATTTGTATTCCTTTTATTTCTTTTTCTTCTCTGATTGCCATGGCTAGGACTTCCAAAACTATGTTAATAATAGTGGTGAGAGTGGACATCCTTGTCTTGTTCCTGATCTTAGAGGAAATGCTTTCAGTTTCTCACCATTGAGAATGATGTTTGCTGTGGGTTTGTCATATATGGCCTTTATTATGTTGAGGTAGGTTCCCTCTATGCCCACTTTCTGGAGAGCTTTTATCATAAATAGGTGTTGAATTTTGTCAAAAGCTTTATCTGCATCTATTGGGATGATCATATGGTTTTTATTCTTAAATTTATTAACATGGTGTATCACATTGATTGATTTGTTTATATTGAAGAATCCTTGCATTGCTGGGATAAATCCCTCTTGATCATGGTGTATGATCCTCTTAATCTGTTGTTGGATTCTGTTTGCTAGTATTTTGTTGAGGATTTTTGCATGTATATTTATGAGTGATATTGGTCTGTAATTTTCTTTTTTTGTCATATCTTTGTCTGGTTTTGGTGTCAGGGTGATGGTGGCCTCAAAGAATGAGTTTGGGAGTGTTCCTTTCTCTGCAATTTTTTGGAAGACTTTGAGAAGGATGGGTGTTAGCTGTTCTCTAAATGTTTGATAGAATTCATCTGTGAAGCCATCTGGTCCTGGACTTCTGTTTGTTGGAAGATTTTAAATCACAGTTTCAATTTCATTACTTGTGATTTGTTTGTTCATATTTTCTATTTCATCCTGGTTCAGTCTTGGAAGGTTATACCTTTCTAAGAATTTGTCCATTTCTTCTAGGTTGTCCATTTTATTGGCATAGAGTTGCTTGTAGTAGTCTCTTAGGATGCTTTGTATTTCTGTGGTGTCTGTTGTAACTTCTCCTTTTTCATTTTTAATTTTATTGATTTTCATCCTCTCCTTCTTTTTCTTGATGAGTCTGGCTTATGGTTTATCAATTTTGTTTATCTTCTCAAAGAACCAGCTTTTAGTTTTATTGATCTTTGCTATTGTTTTCTTTGTTTCTATTTCATTTATTTCTGCTCTGATCTTTATGATTTCTTTCCTTCTACTAACTTTGGGTTTTGTTTGTTCTTCTTTCTCTAGTTCCTTTAGGTGTAAGTTTAGATGGTTTATTTGAGATTTTTCTTGTTTTTTGAGGTGGGCTTGTATAGCTATAAACTTCCCTCTTAGAACTGCTTTTGCTGCATCCCACAGGTTTTTGGATTGTCGTGTTTTCATTGTCATTTGTCTCTAGGTATTTTTTGATATCCTCTTTGATTTCTTCATTGATATCTTGGTTATTTAGTACCGTATTTTTTAGCCTCCATGTGTTTGTGTTTTTTACGTTTTTTTCCCGTGTAATTCATTTCTAATCTCATAGCAGTGTGGTCAGAAAAGATGCTTGATATGATTTCAATTTTCTTAAATTTACTGAGGCTTGATTTGTGACCCAAGATGGGATCTATCCTGAAGAATGTTCAATGCACACTTGAGAAGAAAGTGTAATCTGCTGTTTCTGGATGGAATGTCCTATAAATATCAATTAAATCTATCTGGTCTACTGTGTCATTTAAAGCTGTGTTTCCTTATTTATTTTCATTTTGGATGATCTGTCCATTGGTGTAACTGAGGTGTTAAAGTCCCCTACTATGAATGTGTTACTGTCGATTTCCCCTTTTATGGCTCTTAGTATTTGCCTTATGTATTGAGGTGCTCCTATGTTGGGTGTATAAATATGTACAATTGTTATATCTACTTCTTGGATTGATCCCTTGATCATTATGTAGTGCCCTCTTTGTCTCTTGTAATAGTCTTTGTTTTAAAGTCTATATTGTCTGATATGAGAATTGCTACTCCAGCTTTCTTTTGATTTCCATTTGCATGGAATATCTTTTTCCCTCCCCTCACTCTCAGTCTGTTTGTGTCCCTAGGTCTGAAGTGGGTCTCTTGTAGACAGCATATATATGGGTCTTATTTTTGTATCCATTCAGCGAGGCTGTGTCTTTTGGTTGGAGTATTTAATCCATTCATGTTTAAGGTAGTTATCAATATGTATGTTCCTATGACCATTTTCTTAATTGTTTCGGGTTTGTTATTGTAGGTGTTTTCCTTCTCTT
This sequence comes from Hyperoodon ampullatus, assembly GCF_949752795.1. Lineage (NCBI taxonomy): Eukaryota > Metazoa > Chordata > Mammalia > Artiodactyla > Ziphiidae > Hyperoodon > Hyperoodon ampullatus. Next base: position 91,297,419 of record NC_136913.1, on the reverse strand, counting down.
GTGTTTCTTGCCTAGAGAAGTTCCTTTAACATTTGTTTACAGCTGGTTTGGTGGTGCTGAATTCTCTTCGCTTTTGCTTGTCTGTAAAAGATTTGATTTCTCCATCGAATCTGAATGAGATCCTTGCCAGGTAGAGTAACCTTCGTTCTGGGTTCTTCCCTTTCATCCCTTTAAATATGTCATGCCACTTCCTTCTGGCTTGTAGAGTTTCTGCTGAGAAATCAGCTGTTAACCTTATGGGAGTTCCCTTGTATGTTATTTGTCATTTTTCTCTTGCTGCTTTCAATAATTTTTCTTTGTTTTGAATTTTTGCCAATTTGATTACTATGTGTCTCGGTGTGTTTCTCCTTGGGTTTATCCTGTATGGGACTTGCTGTGTTTCCTGGACTTGGGTGGCTATTTCCTCTCCCATGTTAGGGAAATTTTCGACTATAATCTCTTCAAATATTTTCTCTGGTCCTTTCTCTCTCTCTTCTCCTTCTGGGACCCCTATAATGCGAATGTTGTTGCATTTAATGTTTCCCCAGAGGTCTCTTAGACTGTCTTCATTTCTTTTCATTCTTTATTCTTTCTTCTGTTCCGCAGCAGTGAATTCCACCATTTTGTCTTCCAGGTCACTTACCCTTTCTTCTGCCTCAGTTATTCTGCTATTGATTCCTTGTAGTGTGTTTTTCATTTCCATTATTGTATTGTTCATCTCTGTTTGTTTGTTCTTTAATTCTCCTAGTTCTTTGTTAAACATTTCTTGCATCTTCTTGCTCTTTGCATCCATTCTTTTTCCGAGGTCCTGGATTATCTTCACTATCATTATTCTGAATTCTTTTTCTGGAAGGTTGCCTATCTCCACTTCATTTAGTAGTTTTCCTGGGGTTTTATCTTGTTCCTTCATCTGGTACATAGCCCTCTGCTTTTTCATCTTGTCTATCTTTCTGTGAATGTGTTTTTTTTCCCCACAGGCTGCAGGATTATAGTTCTTCTTGCTCCTGCTTCCTGCCCTCTATGGGAAGATTTTTCAAGACCTTGAGATTTGTCAATCACAATTCATAAAATGTTCTTACACTTACTTTTGACAAATATTTCCTAAATCTCTAAGGAATGGTCATGGTAGGTCCATATATTTGTGTATTTTACCCAGTAGGTGAATCCATGCTCCTATCCTGATATATTCCACCACTCTAAGAAATTAACAAAACCTGTCAGTATTGTATCTCTATTCCACACACATGTAAACTTAAGGGTCCCTGTCACAAGCTACAGGTCAATGTTTGCGTATAATGGAAGAGAGTTCCATGAAAATTAGGCATAGATCCACAATGAATGGATTGTATAAAGGACTGGAGATTCAAATTTTCTGGGACTGTGTTAGTCCAGAAGCAAGGGCTTCAAGCCATAAACTGCTGATTGAGGACGAATGGAAAAAGAATTAGTTATATGTGACTAAAGGAAGACTGAGTGAAAGGAATGAGAAAAATTTGTGATTGTTTGCATTGAGATATTTTAGGTATTGTGCTTGATATTCTCTATTAAGTCTTTATACCATCAAGTTTTTCTCTTTCTTCTTTTTTTAAACATTAACTAATGGGGTTTTTCTAGTTGCAATGAGCGGGGGTTACTCTTCGTTGTGGTGTGTGGGCTTCTCACTGTGGTGGCTTCTCTTTTTGCAGAGCACGGGCTCTAGGCTTGTGGACTTCAGTAGCTGTGGCTTGCTGGCTCTAGAGCACAGGCTCAGTAGTTGTGGCACATGGGATTAGTTGCTCTGCAGCATGTGGAACGGACCAGACCAGGGCTCGAACCCTTGTCCCCTACATTGGCAGGCAGATTCTTAACCAGTGCACCACCAGGGAAGCCCCTCTCTTTCTTCTCTTTTTTCTTCTCTTCCTCCTCCTCCTTTTAGATTCTACCTCCCAAAATCATAGGGTAACAGAAATATCTCACCCTTCATGTGGCATGCAATTTAAGTGATTCCCCCCCCCGCCAACAAAATCCACAGAGAATATATTATGATGTAGTTCATGTCATCAAATTTTAGGATGCAAGAGATTAATTTCTTCAGAATATTACAGGATAGAGCATAGCCCATTAGAATTCAGAAACACATAACATTTCGTATGTGTTTATATTATGACCTTTTAATGTAAAAACAGACTGTAAATATGAATTTTCAGGGGAATAAAAAATTTAGAGATGATAACTCTAGATATCTAGAAGACTCTTCAAAATCCTGCTCTTTAGCCTTTGTATATTGCCAGGGAGGCATATGACAAAATGGTTACATGTTTGATATTTTCAATATGATGGCAGTCTGACAGACATTAATTTATTTCTCAGCTCTGCCACTTATTAGTTCTGTAATCTTAAATAAATTCCTTAACTTCTGTGTGACTCAATTTCTTTATCTATAAAATGTGTATAATCTTAATATCTATTTTTAGAGTTGACAAAATTAATTGAAACAATACTGTAGTTCAACAGAAATCAAATCAAATTTGTAACCGTAACCACACTGGAAATATCACATTTGAAGGTAAAATCACCTAGTCAGAATTGACAAAACTACTACCAAGAAACAAGGATTATACTTGGTAACAATGCCTATTGGTGCAGCCGCTATGGAGAACAGTATGGAGGTTCCTTAAAAAACTAAAAATAGAACTACCATATGACCCAGAAATCCCACTACTAGGCATGTACCCTGAGATAACCATAATTCAAAAAGAGACATGTACGAAAATGTTCATTGCAGCTCTATTCACAATAGCCCGGAGATGGAAACAACCTAAGTGTCCATCATCGGATGAATGGATAAAGAAGATGTGGCACATATATACAATGGAATATTACTCAGCCATAAAAAGAAACAAAACAGAGCTATTTGTAATGAGGTGGATAGACCTAGAGTCTGTCATACAGAGTGAAGTAAGTCAGAAGGAGAAAGACAAATACCATATGCTAACACATATATATGGAATTTAAGAAAAAAAAATGTCATGAAGAACCTAGGGGTAAAACAGGAATAAAGACACAGACCTACTGAGAATGGACTTGAGGATATGGGGAGGGGGAAGGGTAAGCTGTGACAAAGCGAAAGAGAGGCATGGACATATATACACTACCAAACGTATGGTAGATAGCTAGTGGGAAGCAGCCGCATAGCACATGGAGATCAGCTCGGTGCTTTGTGACTGCCTAGAGGGGTGGGATAGGGAGGGTGGGAGGGAGGGAGACACAAGAGGGAGGGGATGTGGGAACAGATGTATATGTATGACTGATTCGCTTTGTTATAAAGCAGAAACTAATAAAAAAAAAAAAAGCAGGTGACCAATGGACCCGAGGTCAGTAGCCAGACCACATCTGTCATAGCTGCTGTAAGAAAACCCTTCTGGCTAACTGCACTTTCAAAAAAAAAAAAAAAACAATGCCTAAAAAGACCTCCCAGGGAACTGTCTGGTACTTGCTCTGTTGCTCAAAGAGTCCCTGCTTCACAGGTAGTAAATAATATCTATTTTCTCTCAGGTCAGCAACCTTAGAAATTTGGGTTGATCTCTGGAAATGTGGGATTGCTGCACAGTAATAAGTATGCAAACAAATATAGGTGAATTTCTTGGTCCTTGTTCTCTAACTTTGCATAAGTTCATGAAAATGGGAAAGGGCATTTCTGAAGTAATAGGAACTATTTAAAACAGAGCTTTGAATTCCTTTCATATTCTTCCAACAAAAGTTGTCAGGCCTTGGTAGTTTCTCTTCATAAATGTTTTTAGCTATATAACTAGGAGGCATGTGTATGTTTAGTAATGTTACCAAACCAGACTTGGGTCCATTCGCCTGGGCACAGTAAAGCCAATCTACTGACACCAGGTTGTGGTAAAGGAAAGTACAGCGTTTATTGCAGGGCACCAAGGAAAGAAAACGGGCATCTCATGCTCAAAAGACCCAAACTCCTCAATGCCATTCACGGAAGGGTGTTTAAAGGCAGTGTTAGGGAGGGGGCTACAGGGTGCTTGATCAGCTCATGCATAATTCTCAGATTGGTTGGCATAAAGGTTATGTTTCAGGCATCACCAATCTTCTGTTTTCGACCTGTCTGGGGTCTATGTGCTTGTGGTCATCAGATTTCATCTGGTGGGGGTCTGCTTCCTCTAAAAACATTGTCGGAATGTGTGTCAGGCCTGTATCTATATCTTTCAGGGAACTGGAAGTTCTGTGATTCTGCTATGTGGTGGATTTATAGTCTAAATTGTTACCAGTTTCCCAGCCAAAAAGCTATACTTTGTTTCTACATCTTCACATTTCCTAATCATTAACTCTTGAGCCAGCCTTTCCAGTCTCAGTGAAGGCCTGGGAGACTAAAGCCAAAAAGTCTTTTGCTTCAGAAGACAGGGACACTGGGGCTTGTATATGGTTTCACTACCCCCTTTTCCTTGATGCTCCTCAATCTTGAGGGGAACAGGCTCCGGAGAAGAAAGGAAATAAGTTTTGGATAGAGACGTTAATCATATACTCAGCTTTAGGGGGACTCAGTTTCAGTAACACTCTTGATGCACTTATGTAAATATATCAGGTTATATAGAAAAATAACACACTTTAAAAGCCCAGTTTCATAGAAAAAATTAATTTGTTACCATTAAGATTGATTTACTTTGGAATTATATGAAAATTCTTCCTAGGTGTTGAAGTTGAATTAAAGCAATAATATCAATATAAGTACAAATCTTACTGATGATCATGATTGTAATAATAGTGTATAAAGTAAACCTGTGTTCAATTTTTGCTAAATTCAAAAATTGTAAAAAACGATTAATCTAACAGTAAATTAAAACGAGAATGAGTATTGCTTTTTGGAGGAGGAAACCAAAAGGAGTGATAGTCAAAGAAAAAACAATTATCCCCAAACTAAGAAATGGGCAAAGCTTTATATTCTGTATCTTCATTTCAGCTTGAAAAAAACCCACTGGCACTAACTTATTTTTTGGTATGCTGTTTCCAATCTCTGTTGACTTTGTTTCATGCTTTCCTGATAGATGTCCCTGTTACTCATTATTGCTGGAAGATGAAAACTTAATCCCAATCTCAGGCAGCTATATTCAGAACATTTGATGCATAAATGCCCTGTTTTTTTATCTTCTGACTGATAGTCAGCATGTACCATATTGCTACAAGCTTGCTTTGTAACAACTGGCAAGGACATTATGTGTTTAAGGCTTTGTGAAAGGAAACTTGAATTACCATAAAAAACTACTTGTATTTATGTAAGTATTCATAGTCTCCAATTTTGTAACCATTCCATTTCAATGTCCTTTCAGAACTGGAACGTTCTCTTCTAAATATTTTTGTTATCTTGATGCTTCCCTTATTAGGGAGTTAATAAATTTTGACACGTTAGAGGTAAATTTATCTAAAGCAGATTTTTTTGTCAGATGATATACAAAGCATGTTAACAATCCCTAAGTCATTGGCCTTGACCAATATAGAAGACTGGCTATGAACAAACAACATGATCATAAGCATGAATATGGGCTAAATGTCAGCCCATCTTAAGTGCAAGAGCAGGAGAAAAGAATTTACTGGAGTTGAGCGCTCACACACAGAGAAAGGCAAGCTAATCAGTGAGTCACTGCCAGCACCAAAGGGGGCTGAGAAATCTCTGGTGAAATGTGTGTGAATATGGCAGTGGGGGAAAAAGTGCTTCCAGGGCAGAGAAATGAAGTCCCTCAGAGAATCCTCTGACCTATGACCTCTATGAATACAAATTTGAGTTTGCTCCATTTGGAGATTTTGTGTTCCTGAGTCAATACTAAAACTTAGACGCTGCCAATGGCTAATGATACTATGAGTTAGACCACTTAGGGTGATATTACAGTAAATTAAAAAAAAATTAAGTAAGGGTGATGAAGAATTGACAACTACATTATCACAGTACCCAGGTAATTAAAAAAAAATAACACCAGGGCTTCCCTGGTGGCGCAGTGGTTGAGAGTCCGCGTGCCGATGCAGGGGACACGGGTTCATGACCCCGTCTGGGAAGATCCCACATGCCGCGGAGCGGCTGGGCCTGTAAGCCATGGCCACTGAGCCTGCGCGTCCATAGCCTGTGCTCCGCAACGGGAGAGGCTGCAGCAGTGAGAGGCCCCCGTACCGCAAAAAAAAAACAAAAAAAAAAACAACAAAAAAAAACACCAGCTCTTGCCACACTCTGAGATCACAGGTTAGAGTTGCAGTGTGACACAACTCTTCTTGGGATTAACACCATAAAGCAGGTCCCTTTCTTGTCTTTCTTGAGAACTCTAAAGCAAGAAGGAGCCATCTTACTCTCTAGGGGGCCCATAAAAGAAAGATTAGGCTGGACCAGAATTATTCCTGTATTTACTTTGAATAGAGGTTATCCTCATTTTCTAGTGAGAAATGATACATAGGTAGATAGATTGATAGTTGATAGATAGATAGATAGTTAGATAGTTGCTCACAAGGTCCACTGTTTAGTCTGTATAAATTGTCAGGGAAGTGCATGCCAGGATTGTTATATATTTGATATTCTTAATATGACAGGCAATCTGATAGATATGAATTTATTCCCCATATTGCCACTTATTAGTCATGTGATCTTATGTAAATTATTTAATGTCTATATACCTCAGTTTTTTGAGTGCATAAGTATAAAATTAGAGAAATCTTAATAACTATCTCTAGAGTTGATAGAAGTAATCAAAAGAATACTGTAGTTCAATTGAAATGAAAATATCTGAGAATTTCCAGGAAACTTGTGAAAAAGAAGTTTAAGTATGGAAGACTAACAACACCATATATGAAGCCATATAAACAAAGTAATAATGATTAAAAGTGTTTAGTACTAACCTATGTAGGTGTGTATCAAGAGGTTAAAGAAAGTATAGCAAGAATAGGAGAAAGAAAAAAAAAGCCCAAAATGAACCACAGAGTATCTGAAGGTACACATGGTCCATTAATGTAGGTGAATATGGACGAGAAATCTAACATGGATTCTCTATGCTCTGGAAAAATCCTTGGGGCATTGTTCTGTGTTTAATTCCTGGTTCTCTACTGAAGCAGTGGTTTTAATCAGACTCTTCTGTTTTAGGGTTACTAATTGTTCTCACCTTTGGGGCCCTTGTCTTTTCCTCCTAAAACTCCAAGGGGGCTTGAAAACTTGTTTTGAATGGGCAATATTTGAACATACTGGATTAAGGACAGGGCAGAGAAGAAGAATCAGCAAAGGAATGTCTTATGTCAAAGAAGGAATCTTGTCAATGAGAATGCAGTAGAGATATAAGAATGAAGAGAAAAAAATGGGGATCATAGAGAGGAGGCGTCATGCATGGAATCTACTTGAAAGAAAAGAACTATAAGAGTACTATCATAATACCCCAAGACCAACATATTCTCATTGTTATTTTATTTTAAGGTGTAAGTATGTGTGTCTGTATTCATGTGTGTGAGAGAGAGCAACACTGATGTTATAGAAATCTGCATGCTTGAAGTCACCTGCTACTTTCATCATCAGAGCCAAAGCACATGAGTGCCCTGAAGCTATGGGGATCAGAGCAGACAAGTGCTATGTCAACAAGGCTTCTGGCACTCCCACTGCTACAGTTAGAGCCAGAGCCTGGAGCACACTGCTGCCTAGGCTGCCAGAGCATCTGTGACTTACCTGCACAACTGGGCCCTTTCTGCCTGAGGAGGAATCAAGGAAAGATAGGGGAAGGGGAAGAAAGGGAAGGGAAGGAAAGAAAAGAAAGAGAAGAAAAGTGAGGAGAAGAAAAGAAAAAGAAAAGAAGAAAAGAAAGAAAAGAACAAAAAAGAAAAATGGCTTCTCTCTTTCTCCCACTTTCTAATCTCCTGATAGTGCCTCCCATTGACAGAACCTAATAGACACCAAGCTGGAAATGGGATCTGGGGAAAGTAGTCAATGGGTTTTTATCACCTATAATACGGAAGGATGGGAAAGGTACAATATGTACAGTAGGAATATAGTGTCTATTGCCAATATTTTTCTGTAAAATAATTACACATGCTTATAGAAAATACAAAAATACAGAAATACAAGAAGGTGAATATATATATATATATATATATATATATATATATATATATATATATATACTGTCTAGTATAACACACCAGAGATACTCACTGTTAACATCTGTAGTTTTATCTTTCATAAATTTTCACACATATGTCTGTGAATGCTATTTGAAATAGGATTATTGTATTCGACAATATGCTTGAACACTTTCATACCAAAAATATTTTTTCATCATTTAAAAGATAATTTTAACAAGATAGTCCCTATGTTTTTAAAGTGTTATTTTATTTTTCTGATGACAAATATAATGCATGTTTTTAAAGAAAAGGTGAACAGTACAGAATTGTATAATATAGAAGTTGATATGGTCCTGTATCTCTACCACACCCACCTCCTGCCTGCCTACCCAGATATACTCTGTTAATTATTGCCATATATTTCCAGATTTTTTTACTGTAAAACTGAGGCCATGGGATACATGCAATTCTGCATTTTACTTTTCTTTTAAACGTAACATGACATGTTTCCATATTACTACATATACCAACTCATTTTTTTCAGCAATTACATATTATAGTATCTAGTGTATAGAACCTCTTACTTAGTGTTTCATAACCTGCTTTTCATTATACAACTTTACTGAGGTATAACTGACATATAATAAACTGCACATATATAAACTTTTACAATTAATGTTTTGATGTATGTATGCACCTATGAAATTATCACTACAATCAATATAATTAATATATCTATTAACCCCCCAAATTTCCCTGCACTGCTTTGTTCTACCCCTTTCCCACTCAGCCCCCAGTCAGCCAGTGAGCTTCTTTCTGTCACTATAAACTTGTTTGTTTGCTTTTTTCTAGAATTTTATGTACATGCACTTATACAGTAGCAATCTTTTTATGCTTCTTTTGCTCAGAATAATTATTTTGGGATTTATCCTTGTTGTATGTATCAACAGTTTATTCCTTTTTATTACTGTTATTTTTATTGCTGATTAGTATTCCATTGAATGGACATACAACAATTTGTTTATTTTTTCACCTATTAATAGGTATTTGGATTGTTTCCAGTTTTTGGCTATTAAAAATAAAGCTGCTATTCCTGCACAAGTCTGTATGGACACATGTTAGTTTTTTTCTTTCGGGTAGATACTTAGGAGTGAAATGGCTAGATTATATGGTAGGTGTATGTTTAACATTTTAAGAAACTGTCAAACTCTTTTCCAAAATGGCTGTACCATTTTACTATCCCATCTGAACTGTATGAGAGTTCAGTCCTTCACATCTTCACCAACATTTGGTATACATGTTTTTAAAGCCACTCTATTACATGTTCAGTGGTTTTGATTTATTCTTCTTTAACTACTAATGATGTTCAGCATCCTTCATATGCTTGCTTGCCATTTGTAAATCTTCCTTGGTGATGTATTGATTCAAATCTTTTGCCTGTTTTTTTTAATTGGATTGTTTATTTTTCAGAGCTCTTTATATATTCTGGATGGAAGTCCTTTGTGGGATATCTTCTTTTCAAATATTTTCTCACAGTCTGACTTGTCTTTTTGTTCTCTTAGAGTAATGTCTTTCAAAGACCATAATTTAAAATTTTTGATGAAGTCTGATTTATAAATTTTTTCTCATATGGATTGTACTTTGAGGTCATATCTAAGTAATCTTTGTCTAACTGAAGGTCACAAAAGTTTTCTTTTAAATTTTTTATAGTTTTAGGTTTCAAGTTTAGTTCTATGATCTACTTTAAGTTAATTTTTGTACCTAGTGTGAGTTTTAGATCCAGTTCATTTTTTAAAAAATGTGGTATTCAATTGCTCCAGCCTCATTTGTAGAAAAGACTAACCTTTCTCCACAGAATTGCCTTCGCACCTTTGTAAAGTATCAATTATCCAGGTATGTGTAATCTGCTCCTGGACTCTCTCTTCTATCCCACTGTTCTATATGTTTATCTATACAGTGAAACGCCACTATCTTGATTGACACACCTTTATAATAAGTTTAGAAGTATGTCTTCCAACTTTGTGCTTTATCAAAATTGTTTTGGCTATTCAAATTTCTCTGTATTTCCCTGTGAATTTTAGAATCTGCTTGTTTATTTGTACCAAAACGACTGTTAAGATGCTTGCTGGGATTGTAGTGAATCAATCAATCAGTTTGGAGAGAATTGAGACCTTAACAATATTGAGTGTCCTGATCGATGGACACCAGTTATCTATTTAAAACCTGTACTGTCTGATATCAATACAGCCATTCCAACTTTCTCTTGATTAGCATTAGCATGGCATATTGTTTCTATCCTTTTACTTTTTGGTGTGCCTTTATTTTTACAGTGGGTTTCTTGTAGGCAGCATATAGTTGAGTCTTGCTTTTTTATCCAGTCTCCCAGTCTTTAGCTAAGGAGTGTTTAGACCATTTATATTTGATGTGGTTATTGATGTGATTGGGTTTAAATCTACCATCTTGCTGTTTAACCCACCTGCTCTTTGCTCCTCTTTTCTTCTTGTTCTGCTTTCTTTTGAATTAATCAGGTATGTCTTATCATTCCATTTTATATTCTTTATCGGTTTATTATCTATTACCCTTCATTAGAGTATTTACTGATTTTTTTGAATTTTATTGTTTATACAGCAGGTTCTTATTAGTTATCTATTTTATTCATATTAGTGTATATATGTCAATCCCAATCTCCCAGTTCATCCCACCACCACTGCGCCCCCCACTTTCCCCCCTTGGTTAGAGTATTTATTGATTGCTTTAGGGTTTTAAGTATACATCTTTAACTTGCCCATAGCGTATCTCCAAGTTATATTATTCAACTTCATATATGGATTAAGAACTTTACTATGGTATGATTTTATTTCTCCAATTTCAATCTTTGTGCTATTGTTATCACACATTTTACCTCTATATATGCTGTAAAACTCAAAATATCTTATTTTTGAAAACAATTTGAAGACATTTAAACAATAGGAAAAGTATTTGCTGATGTAGTTACCATTGCTGGTAAACTTTATTACTTTGTTTAGATCCAGATTTTCATTCAGAATCATCTGAAAGACTTCTTGTAATGTATCTTCTAGCAGAATTCTGCTGGTAATGACCACTTTCAGCTTTGTATATCTGAAAGCCTATTTATTTCACATTTGCTTTTAAAAGATATCTTCACTGAGTTATAAATCTAGCTTAATTTTCTTTTGTTCATTAATTTAAACATGTAGCTCTATAGTCATCTAATTTGCATTGTCTCCAACGAGAAATCTGATATTACTTTCTTATTAGTCTGCACATAATATGCCCCTTTTTCCTTTCATACTTTAAAAAATGGTCTCTATCACTCATTTTAAACAATTTGGTTATGATATGACTTGCTGTAGTTTTTGTCATGGTTCATATGCTTAGGACTTATTGTATACATGGATTTATTATTTTCATCAAATTTGGAAAAATTTGAGGCAATTATTATTTCAGTTATAACTTCAAATATTTTCCTCCCTGCCCCATCTTTAAAGGGTTACAATTAAACTGGTATTAGACCACTGGAAATTATTTCATGTCTCATGCACCCTCTCTTCCCCCAGATTTCTCTCTTTGTTCTATTGCTCTGTCTTCAATGTCACTAATCTTTCTTCTGTAGTATCTAATCTGGTGTTAATCCCATCCAGTGTATTTTCCATCTCAGAAGCTGTAGTTTTAATCTATAGAAGTTGGATTTAGCTCTTTTAAAATATCATTCACAGCTCTACTTAATACATTCAATTATTTCTCCAGTTTTTGGCATATGTAGAGTGCAGTTATAAAACTTATTTCAATGTACTTGTCTATCAGTCCTATCATCACTAATATTTCAGGGTCAATTTTGTTTCTCTCCTCATTCTGGTCATATTTCCTTCCTTCTTTACATGACTGGAATTTTTCACTGGATGCTAGACACTGATAAGTTTACCTTGTTTAGTGCTCAATATTCTTATATTCCTACAACTTTTCTTGTGCCTTATTCTAGAATATGGTTCTTGAAAATAGTTTGATCCTTTCAGGTCCTGTTTTTAAGCTTTTCAATTTGGAATCAAAGTAGCCTGTCATAAATACACTACCAAGTGTAAAATAGCTAGTGGGAATATGCTGTATAGTACAGGGAACTCAGCTCGGTGCTCTGTGATGACCTAGATGGGTGGGATGGGGGGGGAGGGAAGTCCAAGAGGGAGGGGATATATGTATACATATAGCTGATTCACTTCATTGTACATCAGGAACTAAGACAACATTTTAAAGCTATTATACTCCAATAGAAACAAACAAACAAAACCAAAGTAGCCTGTAATCTAAAGCTAATTTTTCCCCACTATAGAGGCAAAAGATTGTGAGTATTTTTACCTTTCGCATGTTTATTTGCCATCTCTAATCCTATTCAATGAAATGTCTGCCCATTTTCTAATCAGATTGCTTCTTTGTTACTATTGACTTTTGAGAGTCTTTTATATGTTCTAGATATTAGTCCTTTATCAGATATGTGGTGTTCAAATATTTTCTCCCAGTGTATAACTTATCCTTTCATCTTCTTAATTGTGTCTATCAGAACAAAAGCTTTAAATATTGATAAGTGACAATTTTTCATTTTTTGCTTTTATGGATTGTGCAGTTGGTTTCAAGTTTAACAACTTTGCTTAGCCCTAGATTCTGAAGATATTTTCCTAAAAGTTTTGTAGTTTTAAATTTTATATTTAAGTAGATTATCTATTTTGAGTTAATTTTTGTATGAAGTGTAAGGTTTAGGGTGATTTTCACTTCTTTGTCTATGGCTGTCCAAATGCTCCAGCAGTTTGTTGAAAAAGATTATTCTTCACCCATCAAATTGCCTTTGCTTGTCAGCACTAAGTTGAGTATACTTGTGTGGGTGTATTTCTGGGTTCCTCATTCTGTTCAATTGACTTATGTGTCTATCTCATTGCCAGTACCACACTACCTTGATTATTATAACTATATATTAGGTATTACTGTCAGTAGAGTGACTTAGGTATTTTAATTCCTTTGCCTTTCCATTTTAATTTTAGAGTAAGCTTGTCTATGTCTGTAAAAACATGCTGGGATTTTGATAGGAAATGAATTAAACATATAGATCAATCTGGGGAGAATTGACATCTTTAATGTGTTGAAACTTCTAGTCCATGAACACACAATGACTGCTCAAGTATTTAGGTCTTCTTTAATCCCTTTCATCAGCATTTTGTAATTTTCAACATACAGAACGTGTTTTGTCAAATGTATACCTGCATATTTAAGTTACTTTGGAGGGAACATAAATTCTATATATATATATAAGTTCTTGGTCTCCACATGTTTATTGTTAGTATGTAGAAATATAATTGATTTTTGCATACAATCTTTTATCCTGAAACATTGCTGAACTCACTGATTAGTTTTAGAAGTTTTTTGGTATATTCATTGGGAATTTCTACATAGATAATTACATCACCTGTAAACAAGGCCATTTTTCTTTTTTCTTTTCCAATCTGTAAGCCTTTTATATATTTTCCTTGCTTCATGTGGAATAAGGGTGGTGAGAGCAAACAACCTTGCCTTGTTCCCAATCTTAGAACATGTCTTAGTAAAGTCAAGCTGCTATAACAGAATGTCATAGATAGGGTAGTTAATAAACAACAGAAATTTATTTCTTATGGTTCTGGAGGCTGGAAAGTCCAAGATCAAGGTGCCAGCAGATCCAGAGTCTGGTGAGGGCCTGCTTCCTGGTTTATAGTTGGCTGTCTTCTCACTGTGCCCTTACATGACAAAAAAAGGGCAAAAGTGTCTCTGGGCTGTCTTTTTTTTGTAGTTAAGATTTCTTTCTTTCTTTATTTTTTGGCTGCATTGGGTCTCAGTTGCGGCACTTGGGATCTTCATTGAGGCATGTGGGATCTTTCAATGTGGCATGCAGGCTCTTTGTTGCGGTGTGTGGGCTTAGTTGCCCCACGGCAGGTGGGATCTTAGTTCCCTGACCAGGGATCAAACCCATGTCCCCTGCATTGTAAGGCGGATTCTTTACCACTGGACCACCAAGGAAGTCCCCTGGGGTGTCTTTTATAACGTCACCAATCCCATTCATAATGGCTCCATCTTCATGACCTAATTACTTCCCAAAGGCTCCACTTCCAAATGCCATCACATTGGGGGTTGGATTTCAACATATGAATTTTGTGGGGACACAAACATTCAGTCTATAGCAGAGGGAGGGTATTGTATTTCTCCATTAAATATGATGTTAGTAGTAAGTGTTTTGTAGATTCTCTTTATCAAATTGAAATAATTCCTTTGGATTCCTAGTTTTCTGAAAGTTTTTTTCATGACTGAGTATTGGGTTTTATCAAATATGTTTTCTGCATCACTTGATATGATTATATGATTTTTCTTTTTTAGCTTGTTGATATGGTATAGTACATTAATTAATCAATTTTCAAACGTTGAACAAGTTTTGCATAATTTAAATAAATTCTACTTGATCTTGTTGCATAAACATTTTTACACATGGTTGGATTTAGTTTGCTAGTATAGTGTTGAGGACTTTTTGTGTCTAATTTCATGAGAGATGTTGCTCTGTGTTTTTTGTTTTCACTGTCTTTATCTTATTTCAATAGCAGGGTAACACTAGTCTTATAAATGAATTAGGAAGTATTCCCTCCTTTTCTATTTTCTGGAAAAGATTGTGTAATATTGGTTTTAATTCTTCTGTAAATGTTTGATAGAATTCTTCAGCAAAACCACCTGGAGATTTCTTTTTCTTGTGGTTTTAAGTTTTGAATAAAGTTTATTTAACATTTATGGAAGTATTCTGAGTGTATATTCCATCTTGATTGAGTTTTGTTATTTTGTGTTTTTTGAGGAATTGGTCTATTTCTTTTAAGCAGTTGAATTTATGAGCATAAAATTGTTCATAGTATTCCCTTACTATCCTTTAAATGACTGAAGGATCTTTAGTGATATCCCATAGTTTGTTTCTGATATTGGTGATTTTTTCTTTTTCTTTTTATCTTTGGCATTTTTGCTAGGTTTATCAATTTTATTGATTTTTGAAAAATAATTTACTTTTGTTTCATTGATTTTCTCCATCATTTTTCTATTTTCAAGGATTCCTGCTCTATCTTGATTATTTCTTTTCTTCTACCTCTTTTAGGTTTACTTTGCTCTTTTTCTAGTTTGTTTAGGTGGGAAATTTGGTTATTAATTTGAGACACTTTCTCTTTTCTAATGAAAACATTTTAGTGCTATAAATTTACATTTCAGCTCTGCTTTAACTGTGGTTCATGTATTTTATACTTTATATGTTGTATTTTAATTTTTTATTTAGTTCTATGTTTTTATTTCCTTTGGGACTTCTTACTTGATCCATAGGCCATTTAGATGTATTTTTGCTTAATTTTCAAAAGTTCAGAGGTTTTCCCATTGTCTTTCTGTTATTGATTTCTGGTTAGATTCCATTATGGTCAGAGAAGATGATCTGTCATGGTGAATGTTCCATGGGCACTTGAAAAAAATTGTCTTCTCTTGTTGTTAGGTGGAGTGTTCTATAAATGTCAATTATCGCCTATCGATGCTGTGTTGTTTTGTTCTTGTATATCCTTGTTTATTTTCTGTGTAATATTTCTACCAATTTTTGAAAGCAGGGTATTGAAGTCTCCACGTGTAATTGTGTATTCATCTGTTTTCACTTTTAGCTCTATCAGTTTTTGCTTCATATATTGTAACAATCTGTTGTTTGGTATATACCTATTAAGGATTGTTATATCTTCCCAGTGGATTCATCCTTTTATCATTATGCAATATCCCTCTTTGTCTCTACTAATTTTCTTTGCTCCAAAGTCTACTATATCTAATATTAATATAACCATTCTGGCTTTTTTTCAGTTAATGATTGTATGGTATATTATTTCCATCCCATAACTTTCAACCTAGCTATATAATTGTAGTTGAAATGAGTTTCTTGTTGTCAGCATATTATTGGCTCATGAGGTTTTGCTTGTTTGTTTTTGTTTGTTTTTTAAATATTAAAATCCTCTTTATTTAGATACATCCATTTACAAAGCAAGCAGATAATGCATATATTAGAAGTCTTTCTGTTTCAAGTTATAGAAAATCCAACTCAGTCAATTTTTTTCCAGTTTTATTGATACATAATTGACCTACAACACTGTATAAGTTTAAGGTATGATTTTCTTACATACATCATGAAATGATTATCAGAGGTAGTTTAGTTAACATCCATCATATCATATAGATACAAAAAATGTGCTTTTCCTTGTGATGAAAACTCTACTATGTTTATTACTTTCTTATATAACACACACCAGAGTTAACTATAGTCATCATGTTGTACATTACATTCTCAGGACTTATTTATTTTATAAGTGCAAGTTTGTGCCTTTTGACAATCTTCATCCAAATCCCCTACATCTACACACTCCCACCTCTGGTAACCGCAAATCTGGTCTCTTTTATCTATGAGTTTGATTTTGATTTTGTTTTTGATTCCACATATAAGTGAAATAATACAGTGATTGTCTTTCTGTGCCTGACTTAGCATAATGTCCTCAAGGTCCATTCATGTTGTGGCAAACGGTAGAATTTCCTTCTTTTTTTTTTTAATATGGCTGAGTAATATCTCATTGTGTGTGTGTATATATACATACACATATATATATATAATATATATATATATAATATATATATATAATATATATATATATTATATATATTATATATATATAATATATATATATATATATACCACACTTCTTTATTCATTCATCCATTGATGGATTTTTAGGTTGTTCTCATGTTTTGGCTGTTGTAAATATTGCTGCTATGAATATAGGGGTGCAGATATGTTTTTGTTTCCTTCAGATATGCCCCAAAAGTGGAATTGCTGGATCATATGGTAGTTCTATTTTTATTTTTATTTTTTTATTTATTTTTTTTAAATTTATTTTTTATTAGTTTCTGCTTTATAACAAAGTGAATCAGTCATACATACACATCTGTTCCCACATCCCTTCCCTATTGCGTCTCCCTCCCTCCCACCCTCCCCATCCCACCCCTCCAGGCGGTCACAAAGCACCGAGCTGATCTCCCTGTGCTCTGCGGCTGCTTCCCAGTATCTATCTACCTTACGTTTGGTAGTGTATATATGTCCATGCCTCTCTTTCGCTTTGTCACAGCTTACCCTTCACCCTCCCCATATCCTCAAGTCCGTTCTCAAGTAGGTCTGTGTCTTTATTCCTGTTTTACCACTAGGTTCTTCATGACATTTTTTTTTTTAATTCCATATATATGTGTTAGCGTACGGTATTTGTCTTTCTCTTTCTGACATACTTCACTCTGTATGACAGACTCTAGGTCTATCCACCTCATTACAAATAGCTCAGTTTCATTTCTTTTTTATGGCTGAGTAATATTCCGTTGTATATATGTGCCACATCTTCTTTATCCATTCATCCGATGATGGACACTTAGGTTGTTTCCAGCTCCGGGCTATGGTGAATAGAGCTGCAATGAACATTTTGGTACATGTCTCTTTTTGAATTATGGTTTTCTCAGGGTATATGCCTAGTAGTGGGATTGCTGGGTCATATGGTAGTTCTATTTTTAGTTTTTTATGGAACCTCCATACTGTTCTCCATAGTGGCTGTACCAATTCACATTCCCACCAGCAGTGCAAGAGTGTTCCCTTTTCTCCACACCCTCTCCAGCATTTATTGTTTCTAGATTTCTTGATGATGGCCATTCTGACTGGTGTGAGATGATATGTCATTGTAGTTTTGATTTGCATTTCTCTAATGATTAATGATGTTGAACATTCTTTCATGTGTTTGTTGGCAGTCTGTATATCTTCTTTGGAGAAATGCCTATTTAAGTCTTCTGCCCATTTTTGGATTGGGTTGTTTGTTTTTTTGCTATTGAGCTGCATGAGCTGCTTATAAATTTTGGAGATTAATCCTTTGTCAGTTGCTTCATTTGCAAATATTTTCTCCCATTCTGAGGGTTGTCTTTTGGTCTTGTTTATGGTTTCCTTTGCTGTGCAAAAGCTTTGAAGTTTCATTAGGTCCCATTTGTTTATCTTTGTTTTTATTTCCATTTCTCTAGGAGCTGGGTCCAAAAGGATCTTGCTGTGATTTATGTCATAGAGTGTTCTGCCTATGTTTTCCTCTAAGAGTTTGATAGTGTCTGGCCTTACATTTAGGTCTTTAATCCATTTTGAGCTTATTTTTGTGTATGGTGTTAGGGAATGATCTAATCTCATACTTTTACATGTCCCTCTCCAGTTTTCCCAGCACCATTTATTGAAGAGGCTGTCCTTTCTCCACTGTACATTCCTGCCTCCTTTATCAAAGATAAGTTGACCATATGTCCGTGGGTTTATCTCTGGGCTTTCTATCCTGTTCCATTGATCTATCTTTCTGTTTTTGTGCCAGTACCACACTGTCTTGATTACTGTAGCTTTGTAGTATAGTCTGAAGTCAGGGAGCCTGATTCCTCCAGCTCCGTTTTTCGTTCTCAAGATTGCTTTGGCTATTCGGGGTCTTTTGTTTTTCCAAACAAATTTTGAAATTTTTTGTTCTAGTTCTGTGAAAAATGCCAGTGGTAGTTTGATAGGGATTGCATTGAATCTGTAGATTGCTTTGGGTAGTAGACTCATTTTCACAATATTGATTCTTCCAATCCAGGAGCATGGTATATCTCTCCATCTATTTGTATCATCTTTAAATTCTTTCATCAGTGTCTTATAATTTTCTGCATACAATTCTTTTTTCTCCTTAGGTAGGTTTATTCCTAGATATTTTATTCTTTTTGTTGCAATGGTAAATGGGAGTGTTTTCTTGATTTCACTTTCAGATTTTCATCATTAGCAGACACCTTAGTTTTAAAGACAGTCAGAGTGAAGGGATGGAAAAAGAGATTCTAAGCCTATAAATAGTAACAAAAAGAAAATGGAGGCAGCTATACTTATATCAGACAAAATAGACTTTAAGCTAAAAATGGTCACAAGATACAAAGAAGGTCATTAATAATGATAAAGGGATTAATTCATCCAGAAGATATAACAATTGCAAATATTTATGCACTCAACATCAAAGCAGCTAAATATATAATGCAAACATTAACAGAAGTAAAATAAGAAATAAACAGCAATGCAATTATAGTTGGGGTCTTTAGTATCCCACTCTCAAAAATGGATAGATCATCCAGATAATCAATAAGGAAACAGTGGATTTGAACACTGTAGACCAAATGAACCTAACAGACATATACAGAACATTCCATTCAACATTAGCAGAATACACATTCTTCTCAAGCACAGATGGAACATTTTCTAGGATAGGCATATATTAGAGTAAAAAACAAGTCTGAACATATTTAGGAAGGTAGAAATTATGTCAAGTTTCTTTCCTGACTAAAATTGTATGAAACTAGAAATTAATAACAAGAGGAAAGTTGAAAATTCACAAATTGACAAAATTCAACGTCTATTCACAAAAAAAAATTTTCATCAAAGTTGATATAGAGGGAACATACTTTAACACAATAAAGGCCATTTATTACAAAACCACAGCTAACATCATACTCAATGGTGAAAAGCTGAAAACTTTTCCTCTGAAATCAGGAACAAAACAAGGATGCCCAGTCTCGCCACTACTATTTAACATAGTATTGGAAACACTAGACACAGCAATCAGGCAAGAAAATGAAATAAAAAGCATCCAAATTGGAAAAGAAGGGAATCCCCCAAAAAAGAAAGCAAAGAGGTGAGACCAAATCTTGGCAGGGTGTTTTCCCATAAGACATTTGTTGATTTTGAAAGTAGTAGCTGAGGTTTTGGAGCTGAGAGGAGCTTCCAGAAGCATCTTGGGGCTTGAAGAACAAAAACTGGATTTTTCTCTGATACTGAGAGAAAGCCCTTTTGCATGCCCAAGGACTTCAGTAAGGAATTATGAAGGGCTAAGAATAAAAATCAGCCTTCCCAAACATTGAATCTCAGCTTTGAATCACCTGTCTGAATTAAGGTCCTCTGCCTTAACAGACATAACCACCTTGATGCAAAGGACTAAAGGATGTGTAATTGCAGTCTCAGAATGAGAGGGGATACAGAATCAATGAACAAAATATTGTAAGTAACATAGATGGGAACTTTTAAAATATTAAAGGCATCAAAACATACTTTCAAGAAATGCCACAAACACCAAAGGTAATGCAAAGGACATCACATTTAACCACATTATGGAGAAATTACTGAAAATCAAATGCAAAGGAAAAAAATAACACACATCAGTTATTTAAATAGATTGAATGATGAATTGTTTTATAAAGTTGGAATATTGAGGGCTTCCCAGGTGGCGCAGTGGTTGAGAGTCCGCCTGCCAATGCAGGGGACACGGGTTTGTGCCCCGGGCCGGGAGGATCCCACATGTCGCGGAGCAGCTGGGCCCGTGAGCCATGGCTGATGAGCCTGCGCGTCCAGAGCCTATGCTCCACAACGGGAGACGCCACAACAGTGAGAGGCCCGTGTACCACAAAAAAAAAAAAAAAAAAAAAAAAAAATTGGAATATTGAAAGGGACAGAAAAAGAGAAGGAAACATTGAGACAGCATACAAGAAGTAACAGCAGGAAGCAGCTACCATAATTAGAGACAGGATGAAAAGTGGGGAAGAGATTGGGGCTATTCAAATATGTTTAGGAACCTCTCTTTCTATAACTCAAAAGTCACAAGACCATCCAATCGCAGGCCTCGGTCATCTTAAATCACAGAATAAGAGGCATATGGGCACAGCTGGAATGTCAGTCTTTTCTCAGCAGAAGCAACCGGCTTCTCCTACACAAGAGGATAGATCAGATGTCACTTACCCTGAGTTACATCCTCCCCCTCAAAACATACAAAAGCTCATAATAATGGTAGACAAGCAATAAGCCTGTTGTTGATGGAAGCATTCTTCCATCTAGTGTAAATATGCTGCTAATATTTCTGCTTCAGAGATATGTGGGTATAACCCAAGTATCATAGAAAGCACAATGCCATTATAAAGTTCTAATTGTTGTTATGTTTCTATGGAAACTGGAAAATACAAATTCATTCCCAGTGGTACCGCTTAATCTAGACATCAACCATTTATTGCCCACCTAATCCAACTAATGAACTAGTAAATAAAATATTAAAGGCAATATCAGCAACCCTCAAAAAAAACATTGAAGAAAAAGTCTTTTCAAATAGTGAGTTATGGAGGACACAAAGGAACAGGTTTGTATTTTCCAGTAGACACACAGACGTAGATAAACAGGGTGGAAAAGATCTCAAAGTCCACAAAGCCCCAAATTCAATCACAACACTCAGTTGCCATGATTGATCCCAAGACCCAAAGATGGAGAGAAGGGAAGCATGTCTGAGATATGTCTGATGACCTTCCCTAAAGACCTCAGGTTTGAGTCACTTGCTATGGGGCCTTAGGCCCTTAGTTTCAATCCCCAAGCAAACACACACATTAAAATCTGCAAAGATTGGGTCTTTAGGGATTCCGGATATCATACCTTTGTATACAACATATAATTTCAATGCATAACTGCATTCAATAACTGGACCTCCAGGCATAAATTACTTCATCCCAGGCAACAGAAAAATGAAAATGCAATGGGTCACAAGACTAATGTATACATGGATATAAATACATGGGTTGCAAGATTAACATATACTTTCTATGGCACATTCACAAGCACTGCCTTAAATACTTTTCAATGATCACACATTCCTCCCAAAGCTAGAAATGAATGAATGGATGAAGCAAAAGTGAAAAAGTTAGAACCTGGAGATGAAGACTCAGGAGAGAAAGGAGAACTTAAATAATATATCTAAGTTTCTTATAAGAGATCCATATAAAGAGTGAAAATTGCCCAATTATAACAGTCACCAGGACTCTAATAAGGAGGAGAGAATTTAATGAAGATAACCTCCACAAGTTCAGAGAAAATAACCCACACTGAGGCAATGCCAGGGCCAAACATGTAGATAATCATTGGACAAATATGTACAATGATATTGGAGAAAAATCAAGCTCCCAGAGAAGAGAAACAAACTCTAAAAAGTATCTTATGTTCTTGTGACCACAGGGAGAGAAATTGAGCCTGTCATATTTGGGAAATTGCATCCCTCAGGAAATGTTAAATCGACACCCTGCAAATGTATAAAGATGCCTGGAATTAAGGAATTTTTTATCATCCTATGATGAAACAAGCAGACAAAAAAATTAAGTAGCTTTGCAGAGACCTAACATCCTCATCATCAGAGTACATAAGGAAGGACACTCTTACACAAATTCAGGATATTCCAGTTAGAGAGACAGAAACATAGTATGGCCTTGATTGATTTGGGGAGATTAATAATAAAATTATTTTTAATTTTAATTGTTTATTAATAAGAAGATTAATAAGAAAAAGCCCTATCTGTTCAGGCCTAGGTATTCTAAACAAGATGAAGCCATCTCATACCTCTGGGGCTCACAAAAGAAGAACCATCTAGGACAAGATTATACATATAGCCAAACAGGATTGTTTTCACTTCTCTCAGAGAGAAAATGTAAATAAAAAGAGAGACGTCTTCAGAAATAAAATACTGAGAGAATAAATAGAAACGTGATTCCACATTTTAAACCTGTTTTGAATGACCTACC
Source organism: Hyperoodon ampullatus (assembly GCF_949752795.1). NCBI lineage: Eukaryota > Metazoa > Chordata > Mammalia > Artiodactyla > Ziphiidae > Hyperoodon > Hyperoodon ampullatus. The sequence continues at coordinate 91,274,667 of NC_136913.1, read as the reverse complement.
AGACCATTAGCATGGGTGTGAGGAAATGGTCACTCTCAGGCATGTGCCCAAAGTCACACAGATGAGAAGCAGAGGAGCCCATATTGGACCCAGGTCTGTGTCCTCCATAGCAGTCAGTTGTACTCTCTCCACCACTCTTCCCCACATCCTATGTGAGGAATCAGGCTTTGTTTTAGCAACCAGGGTGATGTTCATCCATAGAATGATAAAACTGATGATTATAATCCCAGTGTATGTTTTGTTTAATTCTATGACCCTGATGGACAGTTTTGGAAAATTCTGGCTGTTTTCAGTAAACCTATCCATATTTTTTCACTCTCCCTCACATTCTCATACTTTCATACTATCATTGTTACATTTCACACTCACTCACAGACATTCACATACTTCTTGTTTGTTTATTATGTCTTAATATTCCTCACCTATTTCTGTCATCTTCTCATTCCCTTCCCCTCCCCTCTGGTGACCACCTGTTTGCCCTCTGTATCTATGACTCTGTTTCTGTTTTGTTATGTTTATTCATTTGTTTTGTTTTTTAGATTCTGCATATAGGTGAAATCATACATTATTTGTCCTTCCCTGACTTATTTCACTTAACATAATAACCTCTATGTCCATTCATGTTGTTGCAAATGGCAAGATTTCATTTTCTATAGCTGTATATTACTCCATTGTACATGCATGCCACATCTTCCTTATCCATTCATCTACCGATGGGCACTGAGGTTGCTTCCATATCTTGACTATTGTAAAAAATGCTGAGATGAATATAGGGGTACATATCTTTTCTAATTAGTGTTTTTGTTTTCTTTGGATAAATACCCAGTAGTGGTATGTAATGTCCTTCTTTGTCTCTTGTTGTAGTCTTTGCTTTAAATTCTATTTTGTTTAATATAAGTGTTGTTACCCTGGCTTTCTTTTTTATTCCATTTGCATGGAATAACTTTTTCTATCCCTTCACTTTCAGTTTGTGTGTATGTTTAAATCTGAAGTGAGTCTCTTACAGGCAGCATATAGATAGGTCTTGTTTTTGTATCCATTCACCACTCTATGTATTTTGATCAGAGCATTTACATTTAAAGTAATTATTGATAGGTATGTACTTATTACCATTTTGTTAATTGTTTTGGGATTGTCTTGTAGTTCCTTTTTGTTCTTTTCTTCTTATTTTGCTCTCTTCTCTGTGATTTGATGATTATCTTTAGTATTGTGTTTGGATTCCTTTCTCTTGTGTGTGTATGTATCTATTATAGATTTCTTGTTTGTGGTTATCACGAGGTATATATATATATATATATTTTTTTTAAGTTGATGATCTCAAGTTCTAACAACCTTGAAATTTTAATCCTCCCCACAACATTTAACGTTTTTGACATCATACTTTACATCTTTCTGTTTTGTATATCCCTTAACTACTTATTGTGGACATAGATGATTTTACTACTTTTGTCTTTTAACTTTCCTACTAGCTTTATAAGTGGTTGATCTACTACATTTACTGTATATTTGTCTTTATCAATGAGATTTTTCCTTTTGTAATTTTCATATTTCTGCTTGTGGTCTCTTCCTTTCTGCTTAGAGAAACCATTTTAACATTTCTTTTAAAGCTGGTTTAGTGGTGCTAAACTCTTTTAGCCTTTGGTTGTCTGTAGAACTCTTTATCTCTCCTTCAAATATGAATGATAACCTTGCTGGGTAGAGTATTCTTGGTTGTAGGTTTTTCCTTTCATCACTTTAAATATATCAATATCATGCTACTTCCTTCCTGTCTGCAGAGTTTTTGCTGAAAATTTGTATGGGAGTTCCCTTGTGTGGAACTAATTGCTTTTCCCTTGCTGGTTTTTAATATTCTCTCTTTATCTTTAATTTTTGCCATTTTAATTACAATGTGTTTTGGTGTGGTCCTCCTTATGCTTCTTAGAACTGGATGTCTGTTTCTTTTTCTGGGTTAGGGAAATTTTCAGTTATTATTTCTTCAAATAAATTTTCTGCCCCTTTCTCTCTCTCTTTTCTCCTGTAAAGTGAATATTAGTATGCTTGATGTTGTGTCAGAGGTCTCTTAAACTGCCCTCATTTTTAAAAAAATATTTTTTCTTTTCAGCTTGAGTGATTTCCACTACTCTGTCTTCCAGTTCACTGATTCATTCCTCTGTATCACCTAATCTATTGTTGATTCTTTCTAGTATATTTTTAATTTCAGTTATTGGATTCTTCAGCTCTGTTTGCTTCCCCTTTATATTTTCTAACTTTTTGTTAAACTTCTTACTGTGTTCATCCAATCTTCTCCCAAGTTCATTGAGCATCTTTATGATCATTACCTTAAACTCTTTATTGGGTAGATTACTTATCTCCACTTTGCATTGTTCTTCTTCTGGGGTTTTATCTTGTTCTTTTTTTTCCCCAAAATTTTCCTTTGTCACCTTATTTTGCCTGATTCTTTGTTTTTTATCTCTATGCATGAGGTAGGTAAGGCATGTTTCCTGATATTGGAGAAATGGACTTATGTAGGAGATGTTCTATGGGTCCCAGCAGCACACTCCCCTCTGTTCACCAGAGTTATATGCTCTAGGGGTGACCCCTATGTGGGCTGCATGGTCCCTTCTTTTGTAGTGGGACCAACTACTGTGGGTGTTCTGCTAAGTATGGTTAGCGCCCAACCTCATTGGTTGCCAAGTCCTGCCTAATGTGGGAGCTGCTGGCCACTAGTGGGCAGGGCTACATCTTAAGGTGGCTGGCTACAGACCCCTGGGGAATCCCAGGCCCAGTGCCAGCCCACTGTTGGGCAGATCAAGTTTCTGGGGTTGGGTCTTGGGGAGGCTGGAGTGCTCAGGAAGACCTACAGCTGCTGTTGACCTTCTGATGGGTGGAGCTATGCCCCTGCATGGCTAACTGCTTGGCCTCATGGGTCCCAGAACTGAGGCTGACTGGCTGGTTGGCATGGCTGGGTCCAGGTGCCAATAAGATAGAAGAAGTACTCCAAAATATCTTCATAGTAGAATAAGCTCCTCCAAATGGCTGCTGCCAGTGTCTGTGTCACTAGGGTAAGTCTCAATTGCCTCCCTCTTCTCTAAGAGGCTCTCCAAAGTCAGCAAGTGGGTCGCTTAACCAGGGGTGTGGGTATTGACTATACTGTGTCTCTGACCATCCTACCCATCTCATTGTGGTTCCTTCTTTATATCATTAGTTGTAGAAGATCTTTTTTGCTAGTTTTCAGGTCATTCTCATCAATAGTTTCTCTGTAAATAGTTGTAATGTTGGTGCACCTGTGGGAGAAGGTGAGCTCAACATCTTCCTACTCTACTATATTCGTCACTCCCTCTGGGAGGATGACATTCACATATTTCTAAACTGATTCTCAACCTTAAACAGAACGTACACTCACACCTATTTATGACCTTTCATTTAACCTTATGTAAGAGCCTTTGTCCTGATCTTAGAATGATCTAAGTCAGTGGCTCTCAGACACTTTCAGGTACACAAAACATCTTCTAAGAATCGTAAAATTATAACTCAAATTAAATTATAGGACTTAAAATTTCAAAGGTGTATCCTATAAGAGTCTCACAGAATTCCAAGGTACAGAAGAAATTTCTAGGTGTGGTTTTTGTTTAATGGAGTAGATTATAAATTGATATGCAGGAAGCCCCCAAAGGTTTTAAAGGAACTGCCTCAGTTTGAACTGAAATGGATAGGGGTTATACAAAATAAAAAGAAGCATTTGGGCACCCAAACTTCTCTGGAAGTGTAGAAGACTGAGGTTACTCCATTTTAAACACAGGCCACTTCTTAGGGAAAAAAGAAAGATGACTCAAAGAGCAGAAGCAAGACACACAATGCAAAGCCAAGAGCCTCAGAGAACAGATCCCAGGGAATAGTACTACTACTTTATCAAGGAACTGCAGGAAATGACTAGTTGGACTTTAGAATTACCATATTCAGTGGTTAAGTGCCTCTTATTTTCCCTTTTGAATGGGAGTGTCTATAGTAATTTTCCTGTGCCTGTCTCAAATTCTATGTTGAGAGGGAAGGAGAAATTACTTGTCTCATTAATTCACAGGTTTTCAGATTGAGAAGAATGGTACTCAAAGGGGCAAAATTGAAGAACAATAACCAAAGAGCGTTATGTGCACAGGGACCTGATTGAGATGATGAGATCCAGGTCTTGAGCAGAATCTTTAACAGTATGAGACTTCTGGGGGGTCTTGAAGGAGATGAGTATAATTTGCATGCTGGAAGAATATAAGTAATTGTTGCTAGAGAGCAGACTGTGGAAGACTGTATTTTCCAAAGATATCTATGACTTCCTCTTCCATCCCACATGCTGCTCAAGAGCATTGCTATATCTCATTGAGAATTGGGGCCTATGTCTCTAACCCTTTCAACTGGGCAGGTTTGGGGGGAATGTTTCATTTAATAGGGTTTGGTGAAGGTGACACTATTTGACTTCCAAGGATAGACCCTGAAAGTCAATGCAACTATCATATGGCCTTCTGTAACACTTGTCTTTGAATTCTTGAGCTGCCATGTAATATGTCTATCCTGAGGCCAATTTGCTCTAAGGAAGCCAAGCCATCTAGAGAGTTCACATGCATACATGTGTTCTGATTGACAATCCCAGCTTTTGCATCCTTTCAATCTGGGCATCGTATGTGTGAGTGAATGTACCTTCATATTATTCCATTCCTCAGCTAATGAAAGACTCCTAGATTTCAGGTCTATACAGCTGAAGCCCAAGATATAATGGAGCAGAGATAAATCTTTTCTGCTATGCCGTTTCAGGATTCCTGACCTAAAAAATCTGATAGCATAATAAAATTTTTGTATTATATCACTATTTTGGGGATGATTTGTTGTGCATAAAAATAGCCAGAACAGGTATCAGGAGTGGTTCCAGAGGAACTGCTTTAAGGATGGTTTCTCTGAATTAGTTCTCTGATCTGATTATATTTAAAGACATTAATAGCTTTTTCCATTGGTAAAGGGCATAGTATAGTTTACGGTGTACAGCAGCCATACCATTTCTTATATTATCACCTATAGACTCCTTGAAGCAAATGCATATACATGGCAAGACTTTGAGTGTCTGAAAAACACTTGCAGCCATAAAACACTTTATTGATATAAGGTTTATAATGAGGTTGGTTGTTTGTTTCTACATGTTTCAGAGAACTTGGGAAAGAGAATGATGAATTCAGGGTTTTAAATTCCCGGATCAAGTTCCTGGTAGGGAAGCAAACCACATCTATGACTGCTCTAAACAACAGTTGTTATCTCATGTAGTCATAAGGCTATTTCTGAAAAGCAAAACTAAAGTATAATCTTGTGGGGGACTGAAGTACAATGAAAATTTATTTTCTAAACTCATGGATTCTCTTATATTAAAGTTAGAACATTGATAGGAAAGTAATTGAACAATGAAAATTTAGAGAGGAACGTGCAGGAAGATCATCATGAAGCTGAAGTCCTTGAAACCATAAATTCTGCCAATCTGCCATTGCTATTAGTAGCAGTCTTTACACTTGTGTCTGAGGAGATGAGTCTTCCTTATTATGGAAAACCTGTAATGGCCTTACCTGAGGTAACTGACTTGCAAGGGACTACTGATCCTCCTCAGCACCTACCCACACCATGTACCATTGCTTTTATTTTTACTTTCCTACCTTTATTAAGATATAATTGTCATATAATATGTAAGTTAAGGTATACAATGCATTATGACAAAATGATTACCACCATAGTGCTAGCTAACACCTCCATCATATCACATAATTACCATTGCTTTTAGATCTATAATCAGACTCAAGTCCTAGCAGCTTCCAGAGCATGAGGTAAAAAGTGTAGCCTATGGGAAGGTGTGATACATATCAAAAGAGTTATATGATTTTGTCCACTTATATTACTGAAATCTGGGGAACAAGTGTGGAAATAGATCCTAAAGTTGTTGGATCACGATGTAAAAAGATATGTTGGATTGGGCCATATTTATTGATATGGTCTCACTAAGTGGAGAGTATTTAATACATCAATTTCAGTGGCAAGAGTGAACTTAACAATTTGCTTAATTGGTTGACTGAAACACGGACCCAAAGGTATCCTATAGGAAATGAAGTCAAAATGTCAGTACTTCCTTAGAACATTGGAGATGAAGGTATCTAAAGGTTTAAGGAGTTTGAAATGGTAGAGTGGATTTATCACTTAAGACCTACTCTCAGCTCCGCACTGTGACATCCAGAAAAGTCCAGAAGACTCTTTCTTTGCCAAAGCTGTTAGAAACACATCCATGAGGGGAGCCTCAGCATCATTGAATGCTCTGTGATGTATAGTCTTTGTAGGGCGTAGATGAGAGTGGGAACTGCTGCCATCAAATTGAGCTTCCTGCATCAAAAGGGGACATTGTGTTCTTGGTTTGGAAGGAGACAAGTGGGGACATGTATTTGCCAGAGACAAGATGGGTATGGTTGCTATAATAGGTGTCAGAGCTTAAGCAGCAATGAGCATTTTCTGACTCACAGTGAGTTTTGGTGTTGACAAGTAGATTGTGGTGTCCCTAGAACTAAAATAGATGAGCAGTCTACTAAATTCTACTTCATCTGTATAAACTAAACAGCTCTATATCTAGTAAATAGAAATCTGACTTGAATCGCTATAATAAAAAGTCACAGGCCTTCTTGAGCTCAACTCCCATACTTGAGCCACTTAACAAATTCCATGCCCTGTGAATAAAGGGGAGGCCAGATCCCCTTGAAAAAGGACTCTGCTACCCAACCAAAAGAAATATTGTAAATCTTTATTTGGTCTTCCCTAAAGGAACTTGTATTCATTTATCAGGGTAACTGCATTGAGGAAGGAGGGAAATAATAAAAATTTTCAGAGATTACTACACACTGACTCTGAAGTAATCCTAATTCCCAGAGACTCAAAATGTCACTGTGGAGTTTTGACTCAAGTGAGTGACACATATCCTGCTACGCTGTTGTTATCCTCATTACAGAATGCATAAATGAAATAGACACACTCAGAAACTGAAAGAATCCCCATGTTGGTTTCCTGCTTCATAGAATATGGACTATTACTGCAGGGAAGGCCAAGTGAAAAACACTAAAACTCCCTCTGTCTACTAATATAGTAAACCAAAAGCAATATTGTACAGTAAGTCCCCTGCATACAAACAAGTTCCTTTGCGAGAGTGTGTTCGTAAGTCCAATTTGTTCATAAGTCCAACAAAGTTAGCCTAGGTATTGAACTAACACAATTGGCTATATAGTACTGTACTGTAATAGGTGTATAATACTTTTCATACGAATAATACATAAAAAAACAAGCACAAAAAATAAAACATTTTAAATTTTACAGTACTGTACCCTGAAAAGTACAGTAGTACCAGCTACATCACTGCTGCTTTTATGCTTGCTTCCGGACATCCTGGGCTTGAAATAAAGGTACTGTACTACTCTACTCTATACAGTAAAGTACACAAAAGCACAACTACCTGTAGAGGATGCACTCACGTGACAATGTACACCAGACACGTGAACTAACTTATGTGACTGGACATGCAAATTCATGTTCGCATCTTTGAAAGTTCGTGACTTGAAGGTTTGTATGTAGGGGACTTACTGTATTCCTGGATGAAACTTGAGATTAGCACCACCATCAAGGACTTCAAATATTCAGGGAGTGGACATTCTCATCATATCCGCATTCAACATTCCTATTTGGCCTGTGTAGGAGAAAGATGGATTTTCAAGAATGGTAGTGGATTATTATAAAAACAGTCAGATGGTGAACCCAATTGTAGATGCTATTCAAGATGTGGTTTATTTGCTGAAGAAAAGCAACATATCCCCTGACACCTGGTGTGAAGCTTTTTTCCCTCTGTATTTGGAAATAAAGACCCTATGAAGCAGTTTGATTTTAGCTGTCAGGGCCAGCAGGTTATCTTCACCATTGTGCCTCAGGGCTCTATCAATTCTCCAGACTTATGTCAAAAACTAATCCTTTGGGATCTTGATCACTTCTCCATACCACAGGAAATTACACTGTCCCATTACATTGATGATATCATGCTAATTGAACCTGATGAGTAGGATGCAGCAACAACCCTAGACACCTTGGTAAGATGAATGTATGCCAGAGAATGGGAAATGAACCCCACAAAAAATTCAGGGACTGGCCTCCTTGGTGAATTTTCTAAGGGTTCAGTGGTCTAGAGAACATTGAAATATTCCTTCAAGGGGAAGGACAAGTTGCTGCACCTGGCCCATACTAGTGGGATTCTTTTGATTTTGAAGGCATCATATATCTTACTTGGGAGTGCTAATCCTACCCATTTACTGAGTATGCTAAAAGGCTGCCAGTTTTGAGTGGGGTCCAGAATGAGAAAAAGATCTGCAATATACACAGGCTGCCATGCAACCTGCTCTTTCGCTTGGTCAGAATGCCCCAGCAGATCTAGTGGAATTTGCAGTGACTGTGGCAAATCAGGATGTTGTGTGGAGCACTTTTCATACTTTTATAAGTGATAGTTTGCTTATATTTCCTTCAACTGCCCATAGCAAATGGTTTATTTGGGTTTATACCCTTCCCCAAGATAATTGTGGCATGCTACAACTCCCACCCTTTTGTTTTTTTCTCAGAGGGGACCGATATAAAGTTATTCTCACTCTGACAATTCCTGCATTAATATTTTATTTTCCAAAACTAACAATATAACTTTTTTAAATGAAGAGGCTAAGAATTTCTAAATTCACAGAGGCACATTTTGACAAGTTTCCAGCTTTTCTGTAGCTTACTTAGTATTTCACTCTGTGGAAAACTACCCTTACAAAAATAGAAACTGTTCTGTAGCTCATCACAATCTATGATTAATGGAGGGAAATCAAATAGGATATTGACAGGTCAGATAGGAAGGTAGTCAGGGAAGCAAACTGTTCTTAAGAAGGATTGTTCTTAAGAATGATTGTTCTGTATGATCTTAAATGGGCTCCATACAAGTGTGTATAAACAAGTTGATGGCTGTAGCCTCAAGGCGACTGTTTGCATGGGGGAGAAGAGGTTTTGAGTAAGAGGATTTTTGCACCCAATATGTGTGGAGAAAGTGAGATATGAATGGGAGAAAGGGTGTATGTGATTGGGCATGGGAAGGGGAGCAAGAAGATGGTTGGTGATTATACTTTAGCCTTGCCCAGGGACTAGGTCCACAGGTCCAACCTTGTAGCATGATGAACTATGGGATCCAGCTGCAGAGATCATTTCCAAAGCAAGGAGCAACACTATTTCTGTGCCTAGGTAACAAAGTGTGACAGGGAGTGAGGATGGGGAAGGGGTAATAAGTCATATATCTAAACTGGACCACCTGTAACATTTGAAATATTTAAAGGTTTAGGGCAAGAGTTTAACTGGGGGCTTACAGGCCATATATAAAAATATGTGAAAGGTTTAAATCAACTAATAGACTGTTAAACAAAATATCTTGACATTAACCTGAATGGTCAGGTTTGCATTTGAGTAGTCGGTGTATTGTGTTGTTTTTTTATATAGTTGATTGAGGAAATTTAAAAACAAAGCTATCAGTACAGGTGTATGTCATGAATGGTTCGGTGGTACTCAAGATCACACATCCAGATACCTATCTCCAGGGTTGTCCTGTGCTAAATCCAGTGTATTAAGTATCTATTGTTATATAACAAATTACCACACAAAGGATCTCTCTCACCTTTCCATATTCTACTGGTTAGAAGGAAGTCATTAGTCCTGCCAAACTCCAGGGCAAGGAATTATACAAAAGTGTGAATACCAGAAGGTGGGGATTATTGGGGATCAGCTTTTGTTCTGTCCAGTATACTTGGACTCCTTTAAGTTCTGTTCCAGTGATGTGGGGAGAATAGAGCCACCACCCTAGGTCCGTGGTCTTCCTCTCAGACCCCAGCCTCTCCTTTACCTCTTCTTTACACTCACTGAGCTCCATTCCTCACCTCAAGAGGCTTCATATGCATATATGCAGATAATGTAGCTAATTTGTCCTCTGTTCCCTGCCTACAGCCATTACCTTCTGGTCACTTCTCAGTCCTGGGAGTATATATCTTGGCTGTGAACTCAACTCTCAGAAGCACAGGCTCTCTGAAGAGGACCATGCAGGCCTCTTGGGCCTTAGGACATAGGGCTACATGGGAGCAAATTTCGGGCCCCAAATAGGTGCGGGAGCAAAAGTTCTGAGCATGCACATCCCCTTAACCCCACACACTGGACTCTTGGCCGTTTGCAGAGCTGAAGCCCACCATGTAACCCTCCCCAATTAAATTTTCTTCACTTTCTCTCCACTCGATGTAGGCACTATCCTAAATACGTTGTTTATAATTCTCATACTTGACTTTTTGTGTGTTACATATGCATGCATAATTCTTATGCATTCCTTTTGTTACATGTATATTTACCCATAATCAAGTTATGGCGATTGTTTTGATGGTTTTTAAACTTCATATACAAGGCATCATAATGTTTGTATACTTCTGGGACTAGATTTTTCCCCTACCTATTTTTTTTTTTCACTGCTACCACCCAATCTTTGTACCTGGTCTTTCTCTGTCTCTCCATACCTGAGAATTCTGGTCTCTCTCCCAGTTCAGCCTTTATTGTCCTGTTCAATTTACTTGAAACAGTCACAAGTCAGTGAAGTAAGACTGGTCATCACATAGATAAAGCCTAAGCCAGTGGTTTTCAAACTTTAGTGTGCTTCAGATTCACCTAAAGGACTTGTAAAACTCTGATTGCTGGACCACCTTCAAATTTCCAAATCTGTATGTCTGGAATGGGGCCTGAGAATTTGTATTTCTAACAAGTTCCCAAATGACACTGATGCTACTGCTCCACGTCAGCCCAGTACCAGCCCAGCACCATCTGGTCTCGAGGTAAGCTAAGTCATCCATCAGGTTCTTTCAATAAAATGCAGTAGGGCCTAGACCTCCATCCCTCTTGACATAAATTGTTTATAACTTGATATTTCAATTAATTGAAGGATGCAATAAAAGAACTTGATCCCTTTCAATGACAGTAAGGTGGGCCAAAACAGAAAGAAAGATAAATTTGAATCAGAGTTATTTATCTAAAAAAATCTTTCAGATTATTCATTTTAAACAAAGTTTTATTTTCAACTTGAACAAATGCTATCAGATATATCTGAAAAAAGAGAAAAATCAGATATCAGTGGATATTACTTTTTGGGTGATGAACTTTGGAACAAACCCATGTAGATAAAATTTCCCAAGGACTACTGAAAATCAGAAAATCTCAAATCCGTGAAGAACAAATTCACTGTTTCTCCTTCATTCATGTCTTTCTATGACTTCAAACAGTAGGAAGAAATAAATGAACAATTGAACACAATTAAAATACACCAGTGACTTTCTAAATCTAAGAATAGTCAATCATACATATATCTGTTGTCTCAACTAGAGAAAACACAATTTTCCTCTAGTAACCCAGACCCTTGGGTATAAGGGTGGTTGTCCGTCATTTGACGCCTTCAATCATCTGATCACACCAATATCATCTCCCACTTGCCAAACACCAAAAATGCTTGTTATTTTTTTGAGGGGGGAAGTAGGATACCACTCAGGGATATAAATATGTCTTTCCACGTTAAAAGACTATGCAAGAGCACAGTTTTTAAGGTTTTTCCATAAACCATAACCTCTTAATTTCCCAGACCCTCAGTGTCCATATCTGTAAAAGGAGAAAAAAAGAGGGAAATAAAAGGATAGAAGAGATGTAAGTTAAATTAACAATTCAATGATAATCAAAACCTTAATATGACTAATTTTCTTTTAAGTGTCACATGAAATACAAAAGTTTAAAACTAAGAAAATACTTAGGTATAAGTCATTAAATATGGTCCTACTTGAAATTCTTAACTTTTTACAATTTTTAGGTAGTCACATTATCAAAGGCATTGCCTCCTAGTTAGTACAAGAGACCACATATAATTGGCCACCGAATGATGAAGTCCCATCTAATGTATGTTCCAGTCACTTTAGCTACTAGTTCTGGCAGCTGTGTTCTAAGGAAATGATCTCAGTTACCAGGTGTGACAAATATCCCACCTATAGAAGTCTTATAATTACAGCTCAAAGAATGTGTGCCTGTGAAAGAAGTACAATTCAGAATAAGCTGCATTCTATATGATGTAGTATATATGTATATTATTAACCCTAAAACTGGTTCATAAAATTTTTAAACAATTTATTATTGTTTATTGATAAAATTTAAGAATATGACATGTGTATGGCAGGAATAGTTGGATGATATTCAACCTGGATTCTTCCAGGCTGCACTCTACTGGATTTGGATCTTTCTCGGGTCCTTCTTCTGGTTCTTCATTTTCAGCTTCTTTCTCCTCCTTGCCTTCAGGTTCTTGGACCTCTTCAACAGAGTTTTCATACTGATATTTAATTGCTTCTTTCATGAAGAGTAATATGGACTTTGGGATGAGAACTTCACGGAAAAAATAGCCCAACTTATAATCAGTGGCGACATCCAGAACTCTACCCTCCAGAGAATCAGGAGGGTAGAAGTAGGTGAAGAAAGAAGAGCTGGGCACCTTTCTAGTGGTCGTTAGGACACCTCCAGGGCCCTCACATTTCTGCAGCTTCAGAGTTTTCATGGTGAGGTCTTTCCCGTCTTTCCAGTGGATCTCACACCCTGTGCTGCTGATTATTTCTGGCCCTTTGGAGAAGAAGGGATCAGAATCATCTGGGTCTGATCGCATGCGGTATGTTTTCATCAGAACTTTGTTGAAAAAGTATTCGTTTGACTTAAAGAGTAATTCTACAGTGAAGCTCGTGGGTTCCTCGACCCCTGAAAATCTTATTTTTACGTCTTTCAGGTGCTCCAGTACAAGTTCATCATTTCCCCAGATCACGCTACTGAGAATCTTTACATTTTTAAAAGCCGTCAACCAAAAGCGAGGTACGCCATTTGTCTGCCCCTTTCCTTCAGGCTATCTTTCCATTTCCTGCCAAGCTCCTTCCTGAACACCGACTTGCCACTGACTTCGACTTCTGTGGGCTCATGTATTGCACTGATGATGTCATCTCGCTTATCAAACAGAGGTTGGTAGAAGGCAGCATACTTTTTCTCAAGATCCTAAAAGTCTTTAGAGAATTGGGCTTCTACTTGTGCATATCGTGCCTGAAGGTTTTTGAGAGCTTTGACCCGCTGCTTTAACCGCCAGAGGGCAGCGCTGAGCGCGGCCTGCCTTTGAGGCCGATGCCCCAGCAGGGGCTGCAAGGGCCTGAGGACTGGGCCGCCCCTCGCCAGCCTCGGCCCCGTCGGGTCCACAGGCCGCAGTCTCCCAGGACTCGGAGGCATCAGCCAGGACCTCGCCCACCCAGAACTGGGCCTCCGCTGTTGGTTCCTCTGCCTTCTGGGGTGCCGCCTCCTCTACAAGTTCCTTGGGCACTTGCGGGGAGGTTCCCTCTGCCAGGTCCTCACCCTCCCGAGATATGGGTCCCTCTCCCTGATCCTTGGGCTCTGGGGAACAACTCCTAACCACTATGCGGCCTGCATGAGGGTGATTCAAGACATGGTCATTTTAATGGATACAGCGTTTAAGGGACTGGATCAGATCCCGGAAAAGGGATTGAAACCCTGCCATGGGTAACTAAAGGACCCCTACAACGACTACTGCACCCTCCTCCTGTACCTCCTTGATATGGTCTTCCCCTTCATACTCATCTTCCTCCTCGCCATCATAGTCCTGTTCCTCTTCCTCCTCCTCCTTCCCCTCCAGGTTCTCCTCTTGCTCTGCTGACCAGACACCCCTGTCCTCGACTGTGGGCTGGGAGGCCTCCTTCTCACCCTTGTCCTCCAGAAGAGTTCTGGCGACTGCCTGGGAAGCCAGAAAGGCTGCAGCCCCCATGAATTCATCTGACCCTTCTGCAAGGGGAACCACGGGGGCCTCGACCAGTCCAGAGTCATGGTCTGCCCAACCATCAGCTCTGTCCTGGTCACGTTGAGTTGGGTCTTGCTCCTCTGTGGCAGACATGGCAGGAGGGATGCACGAATCCCTGCCTGGACCTAAGCTGTGATCCAGTGCAGTGATGACTGCGGTGAAGATGTCAGCCACCAATCTGACTGCCACTGAGGGGATGCTGGTGGCAGTAGGGCCACCGGGAGGTGGTGGAGGCACAAAGAATATGACTGCACAGGGGACAAGAGTCTGCGAAGGTGCCTGTGAAGGACCTGTGACAGGAAGGGCAGAGTGCAGCCCACCAAAACTCCACCTGTGGTGGCAGTGGACAAAGTGGGAAGGAATCCGAGGGGCGGGTGGTGGGAGCGGAAGTTTGAAGAGCCAACAAAGGACCACTTCTGTCATCGCCGAGCTCTAAGCTCATTTGCTGAGAAGTGAGGATTGACATGCCTGTGGTCCAATGAGTGATCAAGACCCCTTGGTTCTGGATTGCTTAGAATCTCCCTTTGAACCTTAGAGTCCTTGTTCGCCCTTTAGGCCCACATGAGTTCATAAGTCCTGTTAATTTCATCATTGTCAGCAAAACTATAGTATTCCAATATGACTGTACCCTGCAGCACAGGAAGTGTAATCCCCTCCCCCCATTTTCATCTAAGGACAGCTCATGTCAGTAGGGACAAAGTCATAAAAAATTGTATAGCTCAGATCTCAGCAGTGGCAAAAGTCTCCAAGAAGAGAGAGATAAAAGATTTTGGATTTACTAATGTTATTAAAACTCCTTAAAAAGTACATATAAAGTTAAAATGAAATCAGTCAGAACAAAGGGTTGAAGAAATGTTAGAAACAGGAGCTGGAAGGAGTTTAATAAATGCTGCCAAAAACACATCAATCCTCTAAAGAATAAATATAGAAAGGAGGATACTTATTTAAGGCAACTGTAAAAGACTTTAAAAGGGCAGCCTTCTTAGGATGATCTGAGTTAAACTAAGGCTTTCTGCTGCAGTCTGACCCACTAAACCAAGAAATCAAGTGTAAAAAAATTCTTAAAAAAATGGATAGATCACATTTATGGTATTTACTCTGAAAATTAAAATATTTTGTAACTGAAAAATATTTTAGAAAAAAGAAACATAGGAAATGAATTATGAAATATCATATATCAGAAAAATAACACTGATAAATCCTTTTCATCACTCCAACAAAATTTCAATAAATTTTAAATTAAAAATTTTTAATGATTTTTATTGAACTATTATTAGTTTATAATATTATGTAAGCTTCATGTGTGCAACATTGTATTTTTACTTCTGAATACACAACAGCATGCTCAGCACCAAAAATTTACTTTCCATCCATCACCATATTGAAACAGAGCAGGACCCTATGGGGCCTTCCCAGGACAGACCCCCTCTCCCACCCCAACCATGTCCTCTGCCTGCCTTTTGTTGGTGAAAAAAAAACTTTAGCCAAAAAATAAGTTTAATCTGAAAAGTGAGAAAATGCAGAAACAAAAGAAAATGGTCCAACAAGACTAAATAATAATAGTTTAGTCATTAAACATAGTCAATGACCTTTAGTTCCTTCTCAAGGGCTATAGATAATATTCTGAGCCATATCCTTTGAACTGTTTTATAGATACTGAATCCCCCACCAGATGGAAGAAGTTAACTACATGATGACCAGACTGTAGCCATGACATAAGCTACCATAATTCTGAGAACTGGCCTCAAGGAAATGGGAAAAAAACCCACCCTGGAACCAAAGATTAACTGTATTTAAAACAATCAAGATGACACTGATTAGACCACTGCATGACCAATTTCAAGACGACTGTCAGAGCTGACTGTGCTGTTTCTGCATGCCTCCCTCCTTCTGCCTATAAACCCTGAAACTCCCCCTTAAAAGCTATTCCTCACTGATTGTCAGGAGAGAGTTGGCCTTTGGACATGAGTCTGCCTTCTCCCCCAACTGCCAGCCTCTGGAATAAAGCAAACATTCCTTTCCTCCAATCTTGCCTCTTGAGTATTGGCTTTTGAGCAGTGAGCAGCTGGACCTGAGTTTTGTTACCCATTTTGCCCTCCTCCTCAGTGGTTACCCTCTGGTGACCACTACTCTGTTTTCTGTATCTAAGTGTTTGTTTGGGTTGCTTTGGTTTGTTCATTTATTATGTTTGTTTGTTTGTTTGTTTTTTACATTCCAGTAATGAGCGAAATCATATATGTCTTTCTCTGTCTGACTTATTTCACTTAGCATAATACCCACAAGGTGAATCCATGTTGTTGCAAATGGCAAAATTTCATTTTTTAAATGGCTGAGTAATACATACATACATATATATATATAGATAGATATATATAAAGAAGATATATATCACATCTTCTTTATCTATTCATCTATTGATTGTCACTAAGGTTGTTACCATATCTTGGCTATTGTAAATAATGCTGCCATGAACAAGGGGGTACATATGTCTTTTCAAATTCGTGTTTTCATATTCTTTGGATAAGTACCCAGAAGAAGGATAGCTGGATAATATGGTAGTTAATTTTGTCTCTGGTCTAACCTCAAGAATGGAACATGGCATTGCCAAAAAACACTGATTTAAATTTGAAGGGAATGTAGCAAAGTAACTAACCAGACACAGAGAAAATCAATGTCCCAGAGCACCTAATTGTCTTGCTGAAGGTCATGCAAATTAATGGCAGAGTCAAGTCTCCATCCAAAATTTCCTAATGTCTAATCTGCACCTAAAGAAGATTGCTTTTTCTATCCAGCTTAGGGGGCAACATGGCATCTGAAGGTTAATTAGCCAGCCACAGAGAAAGTCAGTGACCCGAGTTAAGGGAATCTGAAAGGACCAGACTAAGCTATCTCTACCACTCTCCCTCCACCTTTGACCAAAAGCATTGCCAGGGACTGAGAAAGAGGTGTCACAGTCCCCCAAAATGAGAGGCTCAAAGCCTGGCTTGGAGAAAAGACTGAATGTGAATTGGATCTATAAAGTATCATTACACATAATACATTTACTACTAACTGTGTAGCTGAAAGAATCAGGAGGGGTGGGTGGGCTTTTCTCAAGAAAGGAGGAGGAAGGATTTAAGGTGGGCACCAAAAGCAAGGCATCAGACACCTGACTTGGTAGGACAGTTTTTGCTTTGCCCCTTCACAGTGCCCTTGTCCTCTCAGAGTGTCCTTGACTTTTTCTCTCTGGAGGAAGGAAAATATAATGGAGATTTGACTTTACGTTACTGTAGGAACTGGTAAAACAATTTTGGTTCAGCTGTTACCTTCACATCTGGTGCTGATCCTCAATTCACAAGACACATGGCTGCGAAGAAAGAATAAATATGAACCGGGGAAATGCAGGGAAAAATTGAAACATGCAAATAAGATGGAACCTGTATCATTCCTTTCTTTCATTGGCCCCCATGTCAGAATTTGTCTAACATCAAGCTTAAAAATTTGCTGCCATGTATGATCTGCAAGAGAAATGCAACTCTTGCCACAAAGTCCGTCTTCAACTTGGCCCAGAAATGATAGAAGCTAGAGGAATATGACCCTGGAGGCTGGAGTTGTGAGCCTGATCACTGCCATTATCAACAAGTGGAACCAGCAGATGTACAAGAAATTTTGTGATCTACAACATGGTACCTGACCTGTATCATCCTTCCAACAATAAAACATGGCTACTGTTTCATTTCAGCTTTCCAGATTTTAGGCACAATTTTATGGTGACAAACCCTAACTTGTAACATGCAAAGTAAACAATTCTGGGAAATGTAGTTTGGCTTAGCCAAGTTGACACAGAACAGTGCTTTCACAGTCCAGCCCTTGTCAACTTGGCACCCATACACAATTCAACCAAAGGAAAGAGCAAAGCCATGCTTCAGCCTATCATGATGCGACTCTCCCATGTAAAAATCAGAACATGCTAACTCTCTTCATAAAAGAAGATACAATCCCCTTTATCCATCTTGGGATCTTGGGTGATGTTCACTTTTCCTCTCAGACCACTTTGACATCTGGTCACTTGTACACCAAACCAAAAATTAACCATAAGTAGCACATGTTATATAAATAGGAAGGAATAAGGGGAAAGGAAGGTAGAAGAAAAATGGTTAATATAGAGACAGATATATTGATATCAAAATAAGGAAGAAATACTCATGACTATTACAGCCCTGGGGTTTGCAACTGGTCTGGTGATCATAACTGAGGATTTCACCTACCTTCTTCTACTACCCATTCCGTAGTCTCATTGCTGTCAGCAAGTCCCTTAGCTGGGTGAGTTTCCTTGTCTGGTGGAATGACCCAATTTTTCCTTTCTGGAGGGTCTGGACCATTAGCAGTTCTGTTTGTATGGGCTGCTATAGTTTTCCATTGATTTTGTTCACAGGACATAGGAGTGTTAATGAACCAAACTTGAGTCTGCGTGCCCACATGCAATAAAGCCAATCTACTGACCCGAGGTTGTGGTGAAGGACAGTGTGGCATTTATTGCCAGGCACCAAGCAAGGAGTCCAGGTAGCTAGTTCTCAAAAAGTGTGAACTCCCCTACAGCTTTCAGGGAAAGGTTTCTAAAGGCAGGGTGAGTGATTGGGGTGGGGGGGTTGTGGGGTGTGTGATCAGCTTGTGGACATTCTTCTGATTGGTTGGTGGTGAGGTAATTGGGAGTCCGCATTATCAACCTTCTGGTTCTAACCAGTCTGAGGTATATTTACTTGTGGGCAGCATGCAGTTAACTTCTTCCACCTGGTGGGGGGCTTTCAGTATCTTCAAAACAGCTCAAAGGACTTGGATCAGAATAATATCTATAGACCTTGAGGAGGAACTAAAGGTCCTTGACTTTGTTTAATGGCTAACGTATTGTTACTTTGTCTTGCTTGACTGGAACTCAGGGAAGGCCTAGGAGGCTAAAGTTTTCTACAGACAAGAGGCAGGCAAAGGACATGGGGGGAAATCTGTCCTGGGAAGGCCTCACAGGGTCCTGCTCAGGTATAGGAGTAGTAAGAGGCATCCCTGGGAAACTCCTGCATTACAACCCCCCATTTTGTGTGACAATACCATTTCTTCTTGATAGTCAGGATCTACCACCCCAACCAGTACTTTAACTCCTCTCTTTTCCTGTTCATTCAGTGGCATGAGTAACCCAAGGTGGCCTAGGTGACAATCTCAAGTACAAGTTCAGTGGAACCATTGTACCCCTCAGTGGAAGCACTCATCCATTTGAATCTGGAGAGCCTAGTTCACAGGGACAGGAAGAAAGAATTGTGCTAGTGGATTAGTAGGGGAGTAATGAGAGGATCCACACTCATTTTCACTCCTTGATTCCCCAACCTGTGAATCCAGGCTATGGGAGAAACAGCACCACATTTTGGATGCTGATTTAGAGAATATGCCACATCACAAAGGACATTGTCCTACCCTAAAAGGTGTTGTCATCTAGCTGGCACTGTAACTGAGTTCAAAAGGCCTTTTCACTCTCTATTAGGCCAGCTGTTTCAAGGTGATGGGAAACATGGTCAGACCAGTGAGTTTCATGAATATCAACCCATTGCCACATTTAGTTTGGTGTGGAACGAGATTTTTTTTGTCAGAAGTGATGCTATGTAGGGTATCATGATGGTAGATAGGGAAGTCTGTACGTCCATGTATAGTAGTTTTGGCAAAAGCACTGTGGGAAAAGAAGGCAAAGCCACATTTAGAGTCAATGTCTATTCCTGTGAGAATAAAACAATGCCCTTTCTATAATGTATGTGGTCCAATGTAATCAAGGTAAAAGCAGATAGCTTGCTAGTTCCCCTGAGGTATAGTGCCTTACTTGAAACTCAGTGTTGGTATCTGCTGTTGTTGTGGTCACATTGAACTTGTTGAGTGGAGGTCCTCATTTCTGAGCCCATGCATAAACTTTCTCTCATTTGGCATAGCCACTTTCTTCATGATCTCATCTGGCAAGGACAGGAATATCTGGGAAAAGTCGCTGATTGACATCCACAGATTGCATCATCTTATCCACCTGATTATTAAAATTTCTACTCTGCTAATATTGCTCTTCGGTGAAGACTTGCATGGGACAGAAATATCTTCATGCTCCATGGTCATTTGCAGAGAGTTACACACAGACCTCCTATCACTTGTTTTCTATTCATGTCCTTTCCATGTTCCCAATCATTCAGGCCAACCATTAACCATCGTCCATGAATTAGGGTAGATGCATAATTCTGTTCATGTTTGCTTTCAGGGAAAATGAGCAATCTGGTGCACTGCTTGAAGTCTTGGCCACTGAGAAGATTTTCCTTCATCACTGTCCTTTTTTTTTTTTTTTTTTCCAGTGGTACACGGGCCTCTCACTGCTGTGGCCTCTCCCATTGTGGAGCATGGGCTCCGGACGCGCAGGCTCAGCGGCCATGGCTCACGGGCCCAGCCTCCCCATGGCACGTGGGATCCTCCTGGACCGGGGCACGAACCCGCGTCCCCTGCATCAGCAGGCGGACTCTCAACCACTGCACCACCAGGGAAGCCCCATCACTGTCCTTTTAAGAGCAGCTTACTTTTTGATCTTGAACTCTAGAACAAACTAATATTTGACGGTGGGCCACCAAACACTCATGTAACCTGAAATGCCCATTGATGAACTGAATGTTGCTTAACCCATTAAACCATAAAGTTGGGGGTGAACAATAGCATTTCATTAACACATGATAGTGGTATAGCTGGGAAGTGGAAGATTTGGCTTGAGCAAGTCCTGAAGGGACAAGCAATTTGCACAAGTGTGGTATAATGGAAAATATATATTTGGTCTTTGTCCCCAGTTCCTAACACAGAGTTCCTAAAATGCTTGGAATTTTCTGAATCATAGGGGTGATAGAAACTTCTTTTGTTATTCATAACAAACCCCTTTAACCTTTAAACCATACCTGAGTTTATGCTAATGAGGTGACTCTTGGCTGTACCCTAGATAGCTTCAGGATTGGGGCTGGTTGCCAGAAAGACCAAGCCATTATTAGAGGTTTAGAACTTTCAGCCCCATGTACTAATCTCTAGGGAGGGGAGAAGTGTTGGAGATTGATTTCAATCACCAATGGCAAATGATTTGATCAATCATGCCCATGTAATTAAATCCCCATTAAAAATCCCTAAACAACAGGATGTAGGAAGCCTCTAGGTTGGTAAACACATCAAAGTGCTGGGAAGGTGGCATGCCTGGAGAGGGCATGGAAACTGTATGCAACTACCCCATACCTTGGCTTATGCATTTCTTCCAATTCACTATTCCTGAGTTGTATCCTTTATAATAAACCAGTAAATGTTTAATTGCTATTTTGATTTCCCATCTATTTGGGTCTTTAGAAAAAGATAAAAGGATATGGAAGGCCCTTTCAGGGTCTACTACAGAGACCAAAGTGTCAATACTATAAAAGAAGGGTACACAGTTGAAGGAAGGAGGTAGACAGTGTGGTCAAACATATGGCATAAGGGCTTTTTTGGGGGAATTATTGTGTTGATACCCCAGACTACTCACTTGAGTTATGTAGTCCAAGCTGGAATTATTTTGTCCCATCTTGTCAGCTGCTTAAGCTTGTCCTTTAATTATCCTTTAAATTTTCCAATTACCTCTGTGGCTTGGGCATGATATGAAGCTTGGAGATTGTATCATATATCCCATGATTGGGTCCACTGATGTGTACTTTGGATCACAAATCTGAAGCCATTATTAGATGCAATGTGTTCAGGAAACCTGAACAGGAAACAAATGTTGTTTTGTAGGTCCAGGATAATGTGACCAAGTCAGTGAAATACATATAAATGACTAGGCCAAACCCCACAGAAAATGTCTGCACCAGTTAGGATCCAGTGAACCCCTCCAGATGTGACCAGAGGCTCAATGTGATTAAACTGTTAAGAATGTCCTGGCCCATCCATGGCTTGGGGAATGTTGGGCAGTGTTTTAAGCTTTGGCCAGGGTTTGACATGTGTAGTAGGTTTTCTGTGTTGTTTCAGTATTTTCTAATGGCACTGGCAGTGCATGTATGTAGACCAAGTCTAGGATTGTATCTGAATTTCTATGGGCTATCTTTGGTGGATCTCAGGGGCAAGCTATCACAAATCTACCTGCTTTAGCGTAGAAGACACTTCAGTCTCAGCATTTAGCGGACAATCACAGTCTACTCATTGATTATGTTTTCCTTCACCATTATTAGAGGTCTTTCTAGTGAGCATCTGTATGGGTAACAAAAAGTTTATTAGGAGCAAAACTGATTTTTATTTAAATGTTTCTGCCCTCCAAGGGGCCTTGTTTTATAGGCCAGTCTGAGGCTTGCAAGTGGCCAGATCAAATTTACAAGCCATTAGCTATAACCTATGAGTCACATAGATTTATGGTTTTCCATATGTCCCACTAAAATGGCCCTAATTGTAGCAATTCCCATCAGGGCCTGAGGGCAAAAGCTAGCAGAGATGTGTGTAGACAATATGTCAATACCAATAACACACTAAGTTGTGGGAAGCATAAAAATAGAGATTTGTAGGAGCTCTAAGGGACCCTGCCATAGTCAAGCTTAGGTAAGGGTATTAGTGGCTGTGGATTTAGACTCCAAATCAGAGGGTATTATCTACTTTTCCCTCATCTTGGTACCTGTGATTGTGTGGAGCACAGTAACCTATGAAATGATACTTAGAAAGCCAAGGAGTTTAATTTTTTCACCTCTCTATTGAATTTTAACCTTTGCACAGGAACTCTGGTCCCCTGGTAACATAGGGACATTGGCTTGATCCCAGTCTTATTTGTATTTGAAAGCTGAGAGGTCAGATTCTGGTTCAAGATGGCTATATAGGAAGATCCTGAACTCACTCTCTCACATGGACACATTGAGTCTATAGCTATATGGAACAATTTCCTCTGAAGGAAACCTAAAGGCTGGCTGAGCAATGACTACACATCAAGCAAACAAGAAAAAAACAAAACCTCACAGAAGTGGGTAGAAGAGACTGGGACACAATCTTCCTATTAAACCCACCCCTAGCATGGTGACCCACAATTGGGATGGAACTCAAAACCTAGAGCTTCTCCCTGAGTAGCAAAGGATTTGAACACCGCATTGGGCACCCAAACTTTTAAGACCTGCACCTGAGGGGTGAACCCCCAAAACATCTAGCTTTGAAAACCAGCTGAGCTCACAGCCATGAGATCTACAAGACTGTAGCAATATGAAAAATGGCTCTAAAAGGGCTTGTGTGCTTGGGCTCACCCACACTAGGGCCTAGCTCAGAGGTAGCCAATTGCACTTAGAGGCTAAGTGAAAGAGGTTTGTGTATTAAAGTATTGGCCTTAGGGGCAGGCATCTAATTTAACACACATATCTAAGAGCCTGCTGGAATACTCTCTGGGAGCAGACTATTGGGCGCCATCTTTGTACTCTCCCTCTGCCTTACTGTAGCCAGGAGGTACTATCCTTTTATTTATTTATTTTTATTTTTGGTGGGAACCATCTTTATGCTTCCCCTCTGCCTCATTACTGCTGGTGGGCACCATTTTCACACTCTCCCTCTGCCATGCTCTGAAGCACGAGTATCTCAGGGAGGGGAGCTTTTACACAAATCTGGTGCCCTGATTTTTGCAGC
The DNA here is from genome assembly GCF_949752795.1 of Hyperoodon ampullatus. Lineage (NCBI taxonomy): Eukaryota > Metazoa > Chordata > Mammalia > Artiodactyla > Ziphiidae > Hyperoodon > Hyperoodon ampullatus. The sequence continues at coordinate 91,251,080 of NC_136913.1, read as the reverse complement.
TACCACCCAGGGTATGCCCCTTGATTTTCTGGTTCTGGAGGCCAAGAGAAATTGTGTTCCTGGGTACCATGGAACTGTATCAATCAAAGAGACAGTTCTTGGCAGTCTACCACCCCCAAGGCATTGCACAGACAGTAGACTGAAACACACCCTGGTATTTATATGAAAGAGGCCTATTTGCTTGTCCAGGAACTCTGGCCTGAGGGGCAGGCTTCTGGTTTAACACACATCTGGTGCCCTAAGAAGTGATTTCAGGGAACAGAGACCAATGGATGCAATCTTTGCACTCTCCCTCTGCCTAACTACAGCTCATTGTTATCTCCCAGGAAGGAGTTTATACCCTTGCCTGGTGCCCAGATTCTTGCAACTGCCACTAGGGGACACCTCTACATGGCCTGGCTCTGGTGACCAGTGGGGCTTATGTTTGTGGGTCCCACAGAATTTTAACCAACAGAAATATAGTTCTTAAATAGTTACCATCCCAAGGGCACAGCAAGAGACAGCAGATCCAGGAGCTCAGTCTCTATGAAAGAAGCCTATTAGCTAATCATCATAGATGCAGACTGAGGGGCAAGCTTATAATTAAGCACACATCTAAGGCATGACTGTAATCCTTTCCACAGACCTCAGAGGGTGGGTGCTATCTTTACACTCTCCCTCTGCTGTGCTCAGGAGCAACAGTATCTCCCAGAGGGGCACTCTTATACATGTCTGGGGCCCTGATTTTTGTGGCTGCTGCTGAGGGTGTGCTCCTTGACTGCCTGTGTTTGGTGACCAGAGAAGTTTGTGTTCCTGGGTCCCTTGGGACTGTAACAATCAGAGAGATATTTCTTCACAAGCTAACACCCTGATAACACTGCAGAAACAATGGACTGAAGTGCACCCCCAGTCTTTCTGTGAAAGAGGCTTATTTGCTTGTCCCAGAGCATTGGCCTGAGGGGAAGGTTTCAGGTTTGGCTCATACCAAGGAGCCTATGGAACTGCTCTCAGGGAATGTAGGACAGTGGATGCCATCTTTGTGCTCTCCCTCTGTCTTACTAAAGCTTGCCAGTATCTCCCATAAAAGAGCTTATATACTTATCTGGAGACCCAGCTTCTGAAACTGCTGCCCAGGGGACACCTGCAAATGGCCTGGATTTGGTGGCTAGAAGGGCATACGCTTGTGATCCCACCAGACTGTGTATACATGCATACTTTAAAAGCTGCTGCCTGAAGGTCTGGATTTCAATCAGCCTGAATCTAGGAGCTGAATGAGATCCTCCCCTTTGGGATGTTGAAGGTCTTAGCACACTCTCAACTACTTGGAGCTATTAAAATTATAATAGGCTGCTTGGACAATCACAAAGGTTTGAGAGATAACCAAGAGCTATGGAAGGGTTGAATGACAAGGTTCATCTCCTACCTAAGGCCACTACTTCAAGGCTGGGAGAGGTGCCTGGTTCATCTAATGCATTGAAACCAACACAGAAGGTGAAGCAGAATGAAGAAACAGGGGAATATGTTCTGAATGAAAAAAGATGAAATCTCAGAAAAAAAATCTTAATGAAATGAAGACAAGTAATTTAAACCTGATAAAGAGTTAAAGGTAATGGTAAAGTAAAAGTAAAGATGTTCACCAAACTCAGGAGAAGAATGGATGAACAGAGTGTGAACTTCCACAAAGAGATGGAAAATATAAGAAGTACCAAGTAAAAGAAGAAATCAAAGAAAAAAATTAAGAATACATCAACACAAACAAAAATGGAAATACAATGAATTGAAATTTAGTGGATGCAGCAAAAGCAGTTCTAAGAGGGAAGTTCATAACAATAAATGCCTATCTCAAGAAACAAGAAAAATGTCAAATAAACAACCTAACTTTAAACCTAAAGGAACTATAAAAAGAAGAACAAATAAGCCCAAAGTCAGTAGAGGGAGGAGAATAACAAAAATCAAGCAGAAATAAATGAAATAGAGACTAAAAAGACAATAGAGAAGATCAATGAAATTAAGAGCTGGGTCTTTGGAGAAATAAACAAAATTGACAAACTTTTATTTAGACTCACTGAGAAAAAAAGAGAAAAGATTCAGATAAATAAAATCAGAAAAGAAAGAGGGGATGTTACAACTGATACTACAGAAATACAAAGGATGGTAAGAGCTTACTATACATCAACAAATCTGATAACCTAGAAGAAATGAATAAATTCTTAGAAGCATACAACCTACCAAAGACTAAATCATGAAGAAATAGAAAATCTGGACATATTACCAGTAAGGGGATTGAATCAATAATCAAAAACTTTCCAAGAAACAAAATTCCAGTCTGCACTGATAAATTCTACCAAACATTTAAAAAAAGAATTAAGAACAATTCTTCTCAAACTCCTAAAGAGGAGGGAACTCTTCCAAACTCATTTTACAAAGTCAGCATTACTCTGACATAACTAGGCAAGGACATCACAAGTAAAGAAAATTATAGGCCCAAATCTCTGATGAGCATAGAGGCAAAAATCCTCAACAAAATAGTAGCAATCCAAACTCAACAATAAAGATATTAAAAGGATAATACACCATAATCAAGTGGGATTTATTCCAGGGATACAAGGATGGTTCAACATCTGTAAATCAATCAATGCAGTACATCACATTAACAAAATGAAGGATAAACATCATCTCAATAGGTGATCCTCTCAATAGAAGATCATCTCAATAAATGCAGAAAAAGCATTTGACAAAATTAAACACCCATTTATGATAAAAATCTCAACAAATTGAGTATAGAGGGAATGTACCTCAACATAGTAAAGGGCCACATATGACAATCCCACAGCTAACATCATACTCAATGGTATCGAGCTGAAAGCTTTTCCTCCAAGAGCAGAAACAAGACAAGGATGCCCCCTCTCACCACTTTTATTCAACATAGTATTGGAAGTCCTAGCAAGAGCAACTAAGCAAGAAAAAGAAATAGACATCCAAATTGGAAAGAAAGAAGTAAAACTGTCACCATTTGCACATGATAAGATGTTATATGTAGAAAAACCAAAAGACTCCATTAAAAAACTGCTAGAACTAATACAAGAATTTAGCAAATTTGCAGGATACAAAATCAATATACAAAATATGTTGTGCTTCTATTCACTAATAACAAACTATCAGAAAGAGAAATTAAGAAAACAATCCCATTTACAATTGCACCAAAAAGAATAAAATACCTAGGAATAAATTTAACCAAAGAGGTGAAAGACCTAATAATGAAAGCTACAAGAACTTAATCAAAGAAATTGTAGAAGGCACAAATAAACGAAAATCTATGCCATGCACATGGATTAGAAAAATTAATATTGTTAACATGTTTATACTACCCAAAGCAATCTACCAATTTAATGCAATCCCTATCAAAATTCCAATGGCATTTTTCATAGAAATAGAACAAACCATCCTAAAATTTGTATGGAACTGTAAGACCTCAAATAGCCAAATCAATCTTGAGAAAGAAGAAAAGAGGTGGAGGCATCATGCTCCTAGATTTCAAAGTATATTATAAGGCTGTAGAAATCAAAACTGTATGGTACTGACAGAAAAACAGACACATAGATATCAATGGAACAGAATAGAGCACTCAGAAATAAACCCACATATAAATGGTCAATTAATCTACAACAAAGGAGCCAAGGCTATACAATGGGGAGAAGACAGTCTCTTCAATAAATAGTATTGTGAAAACTGTATAGTCACATGCAAAAGAATGAAACTGGACCATTATCTCACACCATACACAAAAATTAAGTCAAGCCATATTAAAGACTTAAATTTAAGACTGGCAACCATAAACTAGAAGAAACATAGATGGTAAGCTACTTCACATAGGTCTTGGTGATAATTTTGAATCTGACATCAAAAGTAAAAGCAACAAAAGCAAACAAACAAACAAAACCAAGTGGGACTACATAAAACTGAAAAACTTCTGCACAGCAAAGGAAACCATTAACAAAATGAAAAGGCAACCTACTGAATGAGAGAAAATATTTGTGAATCATATATCTGACAAGGGGTTAATATCTAAAATATATAAAGAATCCCTGCAACTCAAGAGCAAAAAAAATGCAATTAAGAATGGGCAGAAGATCTGAATACATATTTTTTCCAAAGAAGACATACAGATAGCCAACAGGTACATGAAAAATGCTCAACATCACTTATCATCAGAGAAATGAAAATCAAAATCATAATGAGATGGCACCTCACACTTGTTAGAATGTCTATTATCAAAAAGAAAACAAATAACAAGTGTTGGTGAGTATGTGGAGAAGAGGGAATACTTGTGACTTGTTGCTGGAAATCTAAATTCATGTAGCCACTATGTAAAAGAATATGGAGTTTCCTCAAAAAATTAAAAATAAAACTACCATGTGATCTAGCAATTCTACTTCTGGGTATTTATCTGAAGAAAACAAAAACATTAACTCAGAAAGATACATGAACCTATGTTCATAGCAGCATTATTTACAACATACATTAGCCAAAGTATGGAAACAACTTACATGTCCATCGATGGATGAATGGATAAAAAAATGTGACATACACACATATGTGTATATATATATATATATATATATGTATATATGTATATATGTATACACATATATATTATAATTCAGCAATAGAAAAGAATGAAATCTTACCATTTATGACAACATGGATGATCTTTGAGGGCATTAAGCTAAGTGAAAAATGTCAGATAGAAAAAGACAAACAGAATGACCATCATGAAAAAGTCTACAAACAATAAATGCTGCAGAGGGTGTGGATAAAAGGGAACCCTCCTACACTGTTGATGGGAATGTAAATTGGTAAAATCACTATGGAGAACAGTATGGAGGTTCCTTAAAAAACTAAAAATAGAACTACCATATGATCCAGCAATCCCACTCCTGGGCATATATCCATTGAAAGTCATAATTTGGAAAGATGTATACACCCCAATGTTCATTGCAGCACTATTTATTTACAATAGCCAAAACATGGAAGCAACCTAAATGTCCATCGACAGAGGAATGGATAAAGAAGATGTGGCACATATATAAAATGGAATATTACTCAGCCATAAAAGAGGATGAAATAATACTATTTACAGCAACATGTTGGACCTAGAGATTATCATAATAAGTGAAGTAACTCAGAGAGAGACAAATATCATATGATATAATTTATATGTGGAATTAAAAAAAATGATACAAATGAACTTATTTACAAAACAGAAACAGACTTAGAAAACAAATTTATGGTTACCAAAGAGGAAAGGTGGGGGAGAGGGATAAATTAGGAGTTTGGGATTAACATATACACACTACTATATATAAAATAGATAATCAACAAGGACTTACCGTGTAACACAGGGAACTCTACTCAATATTCTGTAGTAACCTATGTGAGAAAATAATCTGAAAAAGAATGGATATATGTATATGTATAACTGAATCACTGTGCTGTACACCTGAAGCTAACACAACATTGTAAATCAACTATATCTCAATATAAAATAAAAATTAAATTAAAAAAGAGAAAGACAAATACTGTATGATATCACTTATATGTGGAACATAAAAACAAAAACGAAACTTAAAATAAAACAAAACCAAAAACCCAAATTCATAGATACAGAGAACGGATTGGTGGTTGCCAACAGTGGTGGGTGAAGAGTGGGAAAAATGGGTAAAGGGGATCAAAAGTATAAACTTCAGTTATAAAATAAATAAATCATGGGGATGTAATGTACAGCATGGTGACTATAGTTAATACTCTATTTCATATTTTAAAGATGCTAAGAAAGTATGTCTCATCACAAGGAAAAATTTTTTTTGTAATTATGTAAGGTGACAGATTTTAACTAGACATTGTGGTGATCATTTCACAATGTATACGCTGAATCATTATGTTGTACACGTGAAACTAATATAATGTTATATGTCACTTAGACCTCAATTTAAAAAAAATATTTCTTTTAAAGAAGAAGAAAAAAAATGCTGAGTGGTCTAGACAAAGCTTCTGGGCCTTTTGATATATTCCCAGGTCCACAGGGAGGGGTGGACCTGCATCAGTCACAAGGGCTGACAACATAGAGACCCCAGCAAGGCAACCTCCCTGGATTTGGCCACAGTTTCTCTGGAGCAGGAGAGGGAGAAGGAGAAGAGAGTGGGTGAAGCAACTGACTAGTGTGGACAGCTGTTTCCTGGCTAGGACTCCTGAGGGCGTGCAGGGTGGGCCTGTTCAAGCAGAGACCAGGCTTCCCTGGAAGGGGGTGGCAACCAGAAGGCTGCAGCTGCTGTTGCTGCTGCAGTTTGCATTCTGTTATCCTGGCAACGGCTGCCATAAGGGCACTCTGAAGGACAGAGTTTGTAGTAACGCACCCCACACTGTGCCACTCTCCCTTTATTAGCTTTAGCTAGATTACCTCAGGTGGGATCTAATTAAGTTTCTAAGGTCTCTTTGGGGCTGCTGGACAAAGCAATCTTGAGGGGTACTACACTTTTTTTCTCTCTTGAAGTTTCAACAACTTGCTGACAGCAGGGTGTTTATTGGCACCAGGGACATAGAGTACAAGTTACTCAGCTTGCGCGACAGCACCCCCCCATCTCATTGTTGGAGAGCCCTAAACAGTAGCTAGGATATTGCTTCCCTAGCTTTCTTTGAACCCCTCTGTTGGATCACTTGTCTGACTAGCCAGGTGAGATCTGCCGGGGAGTCAGGCACTAAGGAGGACTAGAAATTGCCCTCAGAGCTGAAAATTTTATATAAAAATATGCTAACACCCTCTAAGAATGCCCCATGGCTTCCTCTAGCATTCCCCAAGACCCATATGCATGGCTGGCAAAGTGCCCCATGGGACTTTTAGACTCTTGCAAATAATCCACTAGCAACCATCTAATATGCCCTGCAGACTCCGCCAATACCTCCCAAAGGTACTCCGCAGGATCTTCAGGCTGTTTAATTTTCCAGGATAGCATTGTGGTTAATTCACCGCTTGGCTCTCTACACCAATTTGTCAGGAGCTCAGCTGAGCTGGAGAGAAAGCTGATCTGCCAGATGTCAGAGTAGTTGCTTAAGACAACAAACCAAAGTGAAAGTAACACTCAAGCCTTACTTAGATCACTTACTGCAATAAGATAAGCAAAAAACTAAACTGGGGAAAGTGCTGATTCCACTCTTTTCCATTTTGCCCATGGACCAGTACCAGCACAGGGTCAGATGGATGAACACAGACATGGGGGATGTCTCACTGCGGAAGAAGCCCTGAACAAAACGCTCCTGTGGTTTTACGGTCTGAGGAGCTGGAGAATAGGAGAGGGGGAAGAGCTAAGAGTGTAATGAGTACTTATTCAGAGAGGAGAAAAAGTGTCTTCAAGGTTCCTTCCCTCTCCATCCCCCACCCAAGGAGATTTCAGCAGATGCACCTGAGGAAGGCCTCTGCACCTGTTAAAAAGGCCCTCAAGTGGAGGCACCCAGGCTAGGAACGCAGCTATGTGTAAGAGCATGGCCAGCCAGGAGAGGCTGATTCCTTGACAGCGACGCCCTCCAGAGACTTCAATGCATTGGTTGTACAAGACATCTGGTGTAGGGAGAGCAATGTTCTCTTGTGAAGTCTGCCAGTTAAAGCCTTTGTAACTGCCTATGGTCAGGCCTGAAAATCACACATAAGTTTTTTTTTTTTTTTTTTTTTTTTTTTTTTTTTTTTTTTTTTTTTTGCGGTACGCGGGCCTCTCACTGTTGTGGCCTCTCCCGTTGCGGAGCACAGGCTCTGGATGCGCAGGCTCAGCGGCCATGGCTCACGGGCCCAGCCGCTCCGCGGCATATGGGATCCTCCCAGACCGGGGCACGAACCCGTATCCCCTGCATCAGCAGGCGGACTCCCAACCACTGCGCCACCAGGGAGGCCCCACACATAAGTTTTTAACTACGAGCCAGACTCTTCATTTTCATTATATTTTTTAGTGTTTTTTTTTTTTTAAGTGGATGCTCTAGGGCTCAACTTATACATCTTAACTTTTTTTTTTTTTTTTTTTTTTTTGCGGTACGCAGGCCTCTCACTGTTGTGGCCTCTCCCGTTGCAGAGCACAGGCTCCGAACGCACAGGCTCAGCGGCCATGGTTCACGGGCCCAGGTGCTCCGCGGCATGCGGGATCTTCCCGGACCGGGGCACGAACCCGTATCCCCTGCATCGGCAGGCGGACTCTCAACCACTGCACCACCAGGGAAGCCCACATCTTAACTTTTTAATATTAGCTTCAGATTTATACTAACTTAATTCCAGTTAGATATAGAAACACTGCTTTTATATAGCTATATTCAGTTTACCCTATTTTGTGGTATTATTGTTATACATGTTAGCTAATAAATGTTACAAACCCAAGAATACATTGTTATAACTATTACTTTATATAATTTTATGTTTCTTGAAGAATCTGAGAGAAGGAGAACAAGTACATGTTTATAGTTTTTGTTATATTAACCTTCTTATTTATCATAGCTGGTTCTCTTCAATTGTTCCTGTGAATTCAAGTTACCATCTGGAGTAATTTCCTTAGTCTAATACAGCTTTGCTCCTACCTTCCTCCATTGTGCTGTTTTTGCTAAATATATTACATTTCTATTTTTTATAAGCTCTACAATATATTATGTACACATTTTTAATACAATTGCCTTTTAAATCTGTTAAGAAAGGAAAGGAGAGTAAATATGCTTGTATACAGTCTTTTTATAATTACATAGTTACTGTTGCTCTTTGTGTGTGTGTGTGTGTGTGTGTGTGTGTGTGTATTCAAATTACAATCTGGGGTCACCCATTGTCAGCCTGAAGCATTTCCTTTAGTATTTATTGTACATTGAATCTGTAGATTGCTTTGGGTAGTAGAGTCATTTTCACAATGTTGATTCTTCCAATCCAAGAACATGGTATATCTCTCCATCTATTTGTATCATATTTAATTTCTTTCATCAGTGTCTTATAATTTTCTGCATACAGGTCTTTTGTCTCCTTAGGTAGGTTGATTCCTAGCTATTTTATTCTTTTTGTTGCAATGGTAAATGGGAGTGTTTTCTTAATTTCACTTTCAGATTTTTCATCATTAGTGTATAGGAATGCAAGAGATTTCTGTGCATTAATTTTGTATCCTGCTACTTTACCAAATTCATTGATTAGCTCTAGTAGTTTTCTGGTAGCATCTTTAGGATTCTCTATGTATAGTATCATGTCATCTGCAAACAGTGACAGCTTTACTTCCTCTTTTCCAATTTGGATTCCTTTTATTTCTTTTTCTTCTCTGATTGCTGGGGCTAAAACTTCCAAGACTATGTTGAATAATAGTGGTGAGAGTGGGCAACCTTGTCTTGTTCCTGATCTTAGTGGAAATGCTTTTAGTTTTTCACCATTGAGGACGATGTTGGCTGTGGGTTTGTCATATATGGCCTTTATTATATTGAGGAAAGTTCCCTCGACCGCAGGTGTGTTAGCAACAAATTCTTTAAGCTTTTCTTTGTCTGGAATGTGTTTATTTCACCTTCATTCTTGAAAGATCACTTTGCTTGATATAGGATTATTGGTTGACAGTTTTTTTCTTTGAGCACTGTATTTTGGCCTCCATTGTCTCTGTCTCTCTCTCTTTTTTTTTAAATTGAAGTATAGTTGACATACAAAATTATGTGTTTCAGTTGTATGACATAGTGATTCAACATTTATACACATTACGAATTAAAAACCACAAGTGTAGCAAACATCTGTCATTGCAATATTATTGACAATTATTGTTATGGTAACTTATAATAATAAGTTATTGCAATATTATTGACAATATTCCCTATGCTGTATATTATATATCTGAGACATTTATTTTATAACTGAAAGTTTGTACCTCTGAATCTCCTTCACCTATTTTTCCCAATCCCCCACCACTCTCCCCTCCGGTGACCAACAGTTTGTTCTCTGTATCTATGAGTCTGTTTGTTTATTTATTTATAAAATATTCCACATATGGGTGAGATCATACCGTATTTGTCTTTTCTGACTTATTTCACTTAACATAATATCCTCAGCGACCATCCATCTTGTTGCAAATGGAAAGATTTCATTCCTTTTTTATGGCTGAGTAATATGCCATTGTGTGTGTGTGTGTGTGTGTGTGTGTGTATATATATATATATATATATATATACACACACACATACCACATATTTATCCATTCATCTATCGATGGATACTTAGGTTGCTTCCATATCTTGGCTATTGTAAATAATGCTGCAAGGAACACTGGTGTGCATGTATCTTTCAAATTAGTGGGGGTTTTCTTTTTCTTTTTTTTTTAAATAAATACCCAGAGGTGGAATTGCTGGATTGTATGGTAGTTCTATTTTTAGTTTTTTGAGGAATCTCCATATTGTTTTCCACAGTGGCTCCACCAATTTACATTCCCACCAACAGTGCATGAAGGTTCCTTTTCTCCATATCCTCACCAACACTTTTTTGCTGTCTTTTTAAAAATTTTTATTGGAGTATAGTTGATTTACAATGTTGTGTTAGTTTCAGGTGTACAGCAATTTGAATCAGTAATGCACATACATATATCCACTCTCTTTAAGATTCTTTTGTTTTTGTTGTCTTTTTGATAATAGATATTCTGATAGGTGTGTGGTAATATCTCATTATAGTTTTGAGTTGCATTTCCCTGATGATTAAGGGTATTGAGCAGCTTTCATGTATCTGTTGGCCATCTGGATGTCTTCCTTGGAAAAATGTCTATTCAATTTCTCTGCCCAATTTTATTCAGATTTTTTAATATATATTGAGTTGTGTGAGTTTATTATATATTTTAGATGTTAACCCCTCACTGGATATACTATTTGCAAATATCTTCTCCAATTCAGTAGGTTGCCTTTTGCTTTTGTTGATGGTTTCCTTTACTGTGCAAAAACTTTTTAGTTTGATGTAGTACCATTTAGTTATTTTTGCTTTTGTTTCCTTTTCCTGAAGAGACTGAACCAAAAAATGTCAATCTGACTGATGTCAAAGAGTGTACTGCCTATGTTTTCTTCTAGGAATTTTATGGTTTCAGGTCTTACATTTATGTTTTTAAACCACTTTGAGGTTATTTGTGTAGATACTATAAGAAAGTGGTCCAGTTTCATTCTTTTGCATGTGGCTGTTCAGTTTTCCCAACACTATTTATTGAAGACACTGTCTTTTTCCCACTGTATATATATTCTTGGTTCCTCTGTTATAAATTAATCAACCATACAAGGATAGGTTTATTTCTGGGCTCTCTATTCTCTTCCATTGATATCTATGTGTCTGTTTTTGTGGCAGTGTCATATAGTTTTGATTACTATAACTTTGTAGTATAGCTTGAAATCATGGAGTGTGATACCTCCAGCTTTGTTCTTCTTTTTCAAGATTGCTTTGGCTATTAAGGGTCTTTTGTGCTTTGTACAAATGTTAAGATTATTTGTTCCAGTTCTGTGAAAAAAATTTTGATGAAATTATGAAACTTTGAAATTGATTATCTGGTATAGTAGGGGTAAAGGCAGTTGAAAACCCTATAAGGGGAATATCAAATGAAATGACACAGTAATTAAGTGGTCCTCTGAATTATAAGGGAGATATGTATTTTTAGATTTGTTTGAGTTTACTGATATGGCTGCACCTCCTAGAGATTCTGTACTCAATGTGCTAGCTCCAGCAGCTTTACACGAGAACAAAATAATTATTTTAAATATAAGAACTACCATACGACCCAGCAATCCCACTACTGGAAATATACCCTGAGAAAACCATAATTCAAAAGGAGTCATGTACCAAAATGTTCATTGCAGCTCTATTTACAATAGCCAGGACATGGAAGCAACCTAAGTGTCCATCAACAGATGAATGGATAAAGAAGATGTGGCACATATATACAATGGAATATTACTCAGCCATAAAAAGGAATGAAACGGAGTGATTTATAGTGAGGTCGATGGACCTAGAGACTGTCATACAGAGTGAAATAAGTCAGAAAGAGAAAAACAAATACCGTATGCTAACACATATATATGGGATCTAAAAAAAAAGAAAAGAAAAGAAAATGGTCCGAAGAACCTAGGGGCAAGACGGGAATAAAGATGTAGACCTAGTAGAGAATGGACTTGAGGATATGGGGAGGGGGAAGGGTAAGCTGGGACAAAGTGAGAGAGTGGCATGGGCATATATACACTACCAAACGTAAAATAGATAGCTAATGGGAAGCAGCCGCATAGCACAGAGAGATCAGCTCGGTGCTTTGTGACCACCTAGAAGGGTGGGATAGGGATGGTGGGAGGGAGGGAGATGGAAGAGGTAAGAGATCTGGCGATATATGTATATGTATAGCTGATTCACTTTGTTATAAAGCAGAAACTGACACACCATTGTAAAGCAATTACACTCTAATAAAGACCTTTTTCAAAAAAAAATTAGAGAATATAAGTTTTAGAGAAGATCTTACACATTAACAATCAATCCATCAATTTCATCTTAGGGAGAATGTGTTTCCAGAAAGGAGAACTGAACAGTAGTCTGGAATGGGAGGGAGGTGGAGTACAGGGACTGTGGAGACTTGGGGTGGGGGAAGAGAATCAAGATAGTAGATGAAGGGGAAGAGAATTAACAGTTTCTGGATCCCTGCTACATGCCAGGTACTATATAGTAGCTATATATATACCACCTCTAAATTTTACTTGATACTCCTGATAACCACATGATGTGGGGATTGTTATCATTCTACTCTAGAAGAGAGGAAACTTAAGTTCAGGGATGTTAAGTAACTTGCCCCAAATTACACAGTTCTTACATAGCAAAGGCATGACAAGAGCATAGGACTCCAGAGCACGGAACAGGGGAGTCTTGGGTGGGGGGGGGGGGGCGGAGGGCTGCCCTTCTTATTTGTCAGCAACAGATCTTGCAGTTGCTACCTGCTAGCAAAGCTCAGCTGAATCATACACAGCAGAAAATAAGCTGTGCCATTGTCTGACTATGCCGCCAGAGGGCACAACTTTGGAAGTTTTCTTTCTAGATAGTCTGCCTGTTTTGTCTGAAGCAAATACTTATAACTGAGAGAGCAGACTGTGTGTTGTATACCAAGAGTGAGTATGGACTGACTTCAGTGTTGGGAGATCTGAGCTTTCCATTGCCTTGCTGCAGGACAAATACACCCATGGCCATCTTATATGTGAGATGTGCCCTCTCCTGTTTGGTTTGGGCAGTGGGTGTCAGGTAGTTGGAAAGATCCCTTGGGTTCAGGACTGATAACAGCAGTGGGATTTTGAAATCCCATTATTAAGTGTGGTCATTTCCACACAGTAGGAGCTCTGTCTATGTTTGCTTGAGAAGAAACAATGTCACAGTACAATCACCCTCTATGTAGTCACTGCTTTGTCAAAATCCCCCAGTGGCTTTCTAATGTCCTCAAGTTAAAGTTTGCACTATTTAACCTGGTTTCCAAGTCCTACCATAGACTGTGATCTAAGCTTATCTCAAACTAGCTCCCATTTCCTCAACATTCACCCCAATCTTAACATACACATATGCTTAATGTAGCCCTGAAGAAGTGAGTGTCTGGAATTAGATGCTTCACATCACGCCCGGCACATGGTAAGTACTCAATAAGCAGGCGTTTCTACTACTACTACTACTAGACCTAGAAATTGGCAGAGGCAAGGTCGAACTCAGGTCTCCTGACTGAGTCCAGTGCTCTTTGCTCCCACTGCTTCTTTGCAGCACACAGTTCAGTACATAGTGAATACCAAACAATGAAATCTTTGATTCCACACTCCTTGGCTCCTTCTGTGTTCTCTTCTGGGGTCCTGTGGCACAGGCAATGGCACAGGTGATTTTAGTGACCAGAGGACAGGACTGTTTTCCGCCTGAGCAGACATAGATGTGTACAGCATCAGAAGTCTAGCGTTGGAAGCTACCTTTGACATCATCTCCTACAAGCCAATGCATAAGTAATTTCTACAGCACCCATTAAAAGAGATTCACCCAGCCTCTGCCTGTGTATATTTTTCCCTCAAAAGGCTGCTGATCCCAGCACTGTTTGGCTGTGATGGAGAAAATAATCTTTGCCCTGCTGCCTTTTGGCATGTTTGCCCTTGGTTCTCACCCTGCCTGGTGAAAAGACACATTCCCTAGCATGAACATGGGTCCTGCCTGCTCTGACAATATTCTTCCTCTCTTGTTATAGATGAAGGATGTGGCAGCAAAGCAATCATTCAAAGTTCCATCCTTATCATTTTTCACTTTGTTCTTTTTGGCCTTGGTTTTGTACACCAGCTTTGAAACTATCACCCCAGGGCTAATGCCTGGCGTTAATGAGTAACTAAGAACACTCTACTTTTGCAATACAGGGTATGTTATAAAAATGGAAAGATTTTGCTTTCTGAGAGATGCAAGTGGCTTCTTGGGCATGTGCTGTAAGTACTTTTTTTCTCTTTTGGAACCTTGAACATCTCTATCAACAAGTCAGAATCCCAAATAACCATGAGCTCCAAATTCTTAACTCTAGAGGCCAAGGTCTAAGTGTGATCATCTGATAATTGACCTCTTACCAGCCTCTGTGACTTTTTCAGAAAAAGGACTTTGGCGACAATGTGGAGATTGGATAGAAGGGTAGAAGCATGGGGATTGGAGTGGGAGAAATTGAAAGTCGTGTGACCTGCTAGGAGCTGGTGAAGTAGTTCAGTCCATGAACTGAGGCAATGAGAGTAGAAAGGAAGAGAAAGGAACAGTTTTGAGAGGTATTTAGAAAGTAGTACTCATAAGGCATCATGACTCATTAGATGTGGGGAATGAGATTGAGTAAACTCCTAGGATGACTCCCAGGTTTCTGGCATGGGAGCCTCAATAGACAGTGATGTGGAATGAAGATGAAGGAGCAGCCTTGAGGGTGAAAAATATGATGTGTTTACTTTAGGAAACTGAGATTTCCAAATTGAAACTGAGGTATGTGTGGAACATTCTGGCGGCTATATGCAGTAGGCAGCTGGACAAATGGCTGGGAACACAGGAGTATACTCTGCAATACAGTATGTAGTTTCGTGCAATGGCAGTTTAGTTCCTGGAAGTGGATGAGATCACTCAGGAAGAGAATGGAGGGCTATCTCTTCCTTCCTATCACTCATGTCCATAGTCACTGGATTCCACACCTGACTCCCTTTCTCTGCTGCCTCGTACTCATCCAGGCTCGGAGAATCTTACACTATATTTTCTGGCTTCTGCTCTAATAATTTAAAAAAACCTGAATGAGTTTAAGTATAATAGTGATAAGATGTCTTGCAACTTAAATATGACTCTTTAGATGATACTGATGGTGAAAGAGATCTGAAATGCAAAAGCTATACTTTAATCTTCCTGTTGTTTAGAAATATTCCTGTGACTTCCATATGTCGCATGAATGCATTAATTTCAGGTCATGACCTTGTACATGGCTCCATAAACTACCTCCCTTCCATTCCAATTAAACATATCTTGTGAAAATTATTCTCCTTTTGTCTTTTATCCAAAGAAAAGTACAGGTATTCTCTCATCTCATCTCTCATAGATTTTACCTTAAGAAAAACACCAAATTAAAAAAAAAATTAAAATTCTTATCTATAAAAAATAATGTAAGCAGAGAGAGTGCTACTTTTATCTAAAGAGTCTTCCTTCTCCAAAAGGTTGCCTCTGGTTCAAATAAAAAGTAATTCAATTTCCGTAAATTTGATTTATTCCCAGAGTTTTCATATGTCACTATTACATCTGAATGACAGTCCTTGCCATTATTTCTGTGGCCCAAGGAGGCCACCTATTTCCTGCTCCTATTAGATGTGCCATCAGTTTTTCAGGTGAGAAAGGCCTCCCCACAAGCCCTAGTGAGCACACCAGTAAATATTTTCTACAGTTTTACTAATCACAATGGGTGAATATTATGTGTTTCTGGTTCAGAGTTTTCATCCACCTAAGATCCCCAATGGTTTTCTCACCTCATCTCTTATAGATTACCCTCCTTCCAAAATGCCACTGTTCTTCTATCTGGTTCTCTTGGTACTTGGGCTTCATTGTGCACCACCTAACAGCTGTGAAGGCAAAATAACCTCCTGCCTTTCCCCCCAACAAAATGCCACTCTCTATAAGATGTCATCTATCAATGCTGACTTTGCATTCAACCTGTACCGGAGGTTCACCATGGAGACTCCAGATCAGAATATCTTCTTTTCCCCTGTGAGCATCTCTGCAGCTTTGGCCATGCTCTCCAATGGGGCCTGCTCCAGCACCCAAACTCAAATCCTGGAAAGCTTGGGGTTCAACCTTACAGACACCCCAATGGCAGAGATCCAGCAGGGCTTCCAGTACCTGATCTGTTCACTGAATTTTCCAAAGAAGGAGCTGGAATTACAGATGGGAAATGCCCTTTTCATTGGGAAGCAGCTGAAACCACTGGCAAATTTCTTGGATGATGTCAACAACCTTTATGAGACTGAAGTCTTTTCTACAAACTTCTCCAATGTTTCTGCAGCCCAGCAGGAGATCAATAGTCACGTGGAGAGGAAAACCAAAGGGAAAATTGTGGGCCTCATCCAAGACCTCAAACCAAATACCATTATGGTTCTGGTGAACTATATTTGCTTTAAAGGTAAGGTTCTAAGATGTCCATTTCTAGTTCAGTGTTCCAATAATTTCATGGGGCACTTGGGGAAGCTCGTGGTGTCTTCTCACTGGCATCAGTAGGTGTCCCTCATACTACAGTGACCTGCTTCATTGGACATAGCTGTGTGTAGTTTTGGATCTTCCAGGAGGGACACACAGCTCGTGGATGAGCCCAGGAAATTTCTAGGGAGAGGGAACTTTCAGAGAGGTTAGTTACAATGGTATGAACACCTTGCTCACATCTAGCTACAGAATCATGGTTTCCAAAAGATTTGATGAGGTGAGACAAGCTTGCACTTGGCAGGTAAACAGAATTAGTTTTAAACCTTAAAGTGACCCTCACTTGCTGTTCATTCTTGGGCATGTTACATAAAGACCTCTGTCATGTACTATGTACCCACTATATACTAAGCACCATGCTACATGTGTGGTTTACACACATTGTCTCATCTAATCTTCACAAGTGCCCAGGTTCACACAGTTAATAAGTTTCAGAGCTGGTATTCCCACCCAGGTTTGTCTGATTCTAAAGCTGGTGCTTGTAACAACAAGAATCATGTGACTCTTTCCTGAAGGTGCTGTGCCCAAATGATTTCTGCTGGTTCTACAGCACATGTCAGCCATGTTTGGTGGAGGAGTGAACGATTCTTGGCCACAAATCACACACTTGTAGACGGATAAAACGGCAGAACAGATCTGTTGTCTCATTTCACCCTGTGTGTTGGATGTGCTTATGCCTTTTTACGGAAGAGGAAACTGTGGCTCTGATGGGTTTAGTGTAAGTATAGTGGTTCTGAACACAGATGGAACATCTGTTGAACATGGAGTCTAACAACCCTGGGTGTGACTCCTGGATCTGCCACCAGCTACCTGGGAGAACATGTAAAGTCACATTCTCTCCCTGATCCTCAGTTACTCATTTGTAAAACTGGTTGACAGAAGGTACCTACCTCTGTGGTGGTATTAATTACTAGATTAGATGACTGATAGAGAAGTTCATATTGGCACAAATACTGGTTTTAAACAAACAACTCTCTTCTCTTTGTATTTTAAGCCCAGTGGGCAAATCCTTTTGATCCATCCAAGACAGAAGAGGGTTCCAGTTTCTTAGTGGACAAGACCACAACAGTGCAAGTGCCCATGATGCACCAGATTGAACAATACTATCACCTGGTGGATACAGAGCTGAACTGCACAGTGCTGCAAATGGACTACAGCAAGAATGCTCTGGCACTCTTTGTCCTTCCCAAGGAGGGCCAGACTGAGTGGGTGGAAGGGGCCATGTCATCTAAAACACTGAAGAAGTGGAACCGCTTACTGCGGAAGGGGTAAACATCTTAGATGATGTGAGAAGCGGAGGGTGGGCATAATGGCACGGAGACCGAATTCAGCAGAAACCCAGAGGCAGGAGAATCACTCTGAACCACTTAAGAGCTGTGTGTTGATCACTACAGTATAGTGAGGACGTACTCTTTGCCAGTCCCTTTGCTGGGCACTTTACATACTTTATTTCACCTAAGCACATCAACAAACCTGCAAAGGGGATAGTATTACAGGCATTTTTCAAATGAAGAAATCAGGACTAGAAAAATAAAATGAACTATCCAAAGTCAGCCAGCTAGTAAATTGGTGCCTTCCCAGAGTCCAAGTGGAGCTTGGGGGATGAGTAGGATATTGATAGATATTTCATACTGAGCTGGAAGTGCTAGATGGAAAACCATGAAATTCCCCCTGGTACTACCCATTGACATTCATGCCACTGGCTTCCCAAACTTCATGAACACCCCCAGAGATTATAAGTGGGTCACATCTTCCAACTTCCATTGTTGCAGTCCCAAATGGGCTGAACCAGAGAGCATTCCTTCCAGGATAACTTCTGAGGTTTTGGTGCCATGTGTTGACCTGCATAGTAGTGGTTGTCAATACCTAGGGGAGGAGCAGCGCCCAATACAATAACATGGAGACAGAGAGGGAGGGAATCATGAGCTTGGTGTGCTGATAGCCATATGTCCCCTTCCCCTTTCTCCACAGGTGGATTGACTTGTTTGTTCCAAAGTTTTCCATTTCTGCCACATATGACCTTGGAGCCATCCTTTCGAAGATGGGCATCCAGGATGCCTTTGCTGACACTGCTGATTTTTCTGGACTCACAAAGGACAATGGTCTTAAACTTTCCAACGTAAGTTGGTAGATTAGAGTCCTTTAATATCCTTTAGATGTAAGAGCCATTGAGAGTCAGTTAATTCAACTCTCTCAGTTTATCAGTGATGATTCTGAAGCCTGTAGAGGCAGAATGACTTCTCCTGAGCCAGGTTTACTCCAGGGCCATTCTCATTACCCCCAAACAAGTCATTGTAACAGTTACTTCAATCCTTGACCTTCACGTCCTAAATGATTCTGATAGAAGAACTTAATCATCAGAATTGACTCTGATGTGATACAGTTCTTGAGGAGGTGGCAGGGGCAGGGTAAAGCTTAATAAGTGACTTCTAGAGGCAGAAAGCCATGGAAAGAGTGGTGGTTCCTTGACAGCTAGCTCTAAAATCACGAGAGTCATTAACTACACTTAGACAAGTGTCCTTCATATTCAAGCACCATCAACACAATACAGTAAAGGGGTGGCCCCATCCTTCCTTCTTCTTCCCTGCTTCTAAACTGTTCCAAAGATGTTTCCTGTTTCTTCAGGGGATCAGCAGTGTTTATTCTCCCCCCCCTCCACAGGCTGCCCACAAGGCTGTGCTGCACATTGGTGAAAAGGGAACTGAAGCTGTCCCTGAAGTCAGATTTCTGAATCAGCCTGAAATAACTCTTCCTCATCCTATCATCCAGTTTGATAGATCCTTCCTGTTGTTGATATTGGAGAAAAACACCAGGAGTATTCTCTTTCTAGGGAAAATTGTGGACCCAACAGAAGTGTAGTTGGGAAAGAAGTTGTTGGCTAATTGCATGTGCTTATTGCAATGAGAAATAAATAAATAGTATAGCCTGATGTGATTGATGTGGGCTTGGATGTGCTTTCCTTTGTACAGGGGTGGAGGCTGGACCCTAGCCGAACTGCATTGGGTGTGAAAGAGGCCACTCTTATGTTCAGATAGTCAATGAGTGACTCATTACCCAAAGCATAAGAAGGCCCCATGTCAATGCATTCCTCTTTGTCAGAACCCCAGTTAGTTAGCTCCCAGTTCGTTAGCTCCAAGGAATTTTACTGGGCTGACACATGCTCTGTCTTCTGCCCTCTTGGAGAATAGTTGAAATGCAGGTCAGGTCCTCCTAACCCATTATTTTCATAATAAGTACAATGAATATTAAGCAACATAAATGCAGTAGATTATGTATGAACTTCTCAACCTCCTTCCTCCCACCCCATCAAAATTGTTCTCTGTGTTCTTGCCAGAACTGCCATTCGTGGGTTGTAAAAAGGTGTTTTCACTACAGGGCTGAGTCACAGACTGGGAGCTACTGCTAGGGATGTCGCTTTTGTGATCTAACAAGCATGGGACAAAAAAGCAAGAGAGAGAGAGATGAACTTCACTGTACAAGCCCACCTTGCCCCTAAAAAAATTCCTTATTGATAGGCTATAAGCTGGCAGTGGAGAAGGAAAGTGATTTATTCATATTATATCTCATGGCCTTTCCTTTTCTGTATTCTAATCAGACTCCTTTCCAAATGTTGTACCCCAGTCCCACTTGCTCAAGTATAAATCTCCTGGTTAGTTTCACTGAAGTTTGATACCTCCCTATCCTCAGATCCTTCAGCAATTTTCCCTTGTCTGTTCATGCCCTTCTACCCCCATCCACCAAATTAGACTTCATCTCAGACAATACATATTCAAATCTCCAATATTAGAATTCAGTACAGGTAAATAGTGCAATGACTGTTAATGATGTACTGTCTGAAACTCTAGCCCTAAGTCGAAACTCTTCAGTGACAGGGAAATAATAACAAATGCATAAGTGCTTTTGCAGATATTGTGCTTCCAGATTGAACTAAATATATATGTTTAGAAAAGTATGTAGCCCACAAACATTCTAGTGTTTCATTAGACAATTTGCATGGAGGTTTGCTTACTCCTGGTATAGTTTGCATTTTGATTTTATGGATAATAAACTGGAAGCCCAGGGAGGGAAAGTGATTTATAGCACAGAAAAGTCATCACTAACATGCAGTTTGGTTTCACTGAAGTTACAATACAATCCTGGCTCTGCTACTTATACTGTTTTGTGATCTTGGACAAGGTACTTAAACCTTGCACCTTGTTTTCCTCATCTGTAAAATGGGAACACTAATAATATTCATGTCAGCAGGATTTTGTGAGCATTCCTTGCTACAGAATATGTAATGTTCTCATCACAGAGTCAGATATCTGATAAAAAGCCTTGTAAATATTAATTGTTTTTCCTGTTGGTCAACATCAGCCAGGAGCCTAGTGTCAAAGCCAAGGTTGTAGTGTGGGTCTCCTGGTTTGCAGATTTATGTCCTCTGGCACAGACCCTACATCAAGAGGCCAGAGTTAATGTTATACAGGCACCTTCCTAAACCTCCCCAAATGAATTGGATCAGAGGTTGTTCTCGGAGGAATATCAGTTTCTCCAGGGGGAAGTCAGGAATTACCAAGACACTGTCTTTCAAGCAGAGACTAAATCTCACTCAATCATTCATTCCTGTAGCCAGATCATGAAGAAGTACCACTATTCACCATATAAATCTCAGCTTATTCTAGCAAACTAGGACTAGAAGATAACTTCCTTAATTTCATAAATGTTAACCATAAAATACCTATACCAATATATCAGTAGTAAAAGTTCACAGCAGAATTTTTACTAAATTGGGAAAAAGACAAGTATTTTCTCTATCATTGTTTCTATTAAACATTGTACTGGAGGTCCTAGTGAATACAGCAAGATAAGAAAAAGAAATACACATTATAAAAAATGTAATGGAAAGTAGTAAACAAATCTCTCTACATAGAAAAATCTATGGGTAAACTCTTAGAACAAAAGGGAGAAAACTTGTTGGGGGACAGGGTACAAAAGAGTAGTGGCATACATTGCACGAAGTTCATCAGCTCTGTTTTCCCTTCTCCATTATAATAGAATCATAGCCACAAGGCTTCCCTGATATACTGCATTTCCTAGCCTCCCTTACAACTAAATGTGACCATGAGACTAAGTTCTCATTAATGGAATATGAGTGTAGGTGTAGTGTGACATTTACTGGTCAGGACATTACAATAGTTGGGTACCGCCTTCACTCTTTTTCCATCTCCTTTGAACTGGATTGTGGGCTTACTTATGATCTAGTTTGACCACCAAGCAGATGAAGGGCTTTTGGGCAGTCTGGTGTAATGTATGTGCCTCTTTTCAGAATATTTTAAATGCCAAAAAAATTTAGGATTACAAAGGCCATCAGTAACATTGAAATATAATTATAAAAATAATACAATTGAAATGACTGATATAGTAATATGTATGCTTCCACCACAACATATTAATTAATAAGATCTTGTAACTGGTATAATAAATACATTCTTTCCAAAGTAATAGGAAGTATGAGTGCTTTGAAATTATGTGAACTTTGTTTGTGACAAAATCACAGGTACACTTGCCACTTCTGTGGTTTGTGGCCCACAGTTATAAATGAACAAAATGCTAAATTTTGGTTGGAGGCTGGCAAAATTAAAGATGAATTTTTTTCATAAACAAATTTATAGATTCTCAGAATTTTGGCCTTAGATATCCTTGAAATTTCTTTGGACTCCAGGTTAAAAATTCTGCCTTTGCAGAAAAACAGGATGGAAAAGACCTGATATCTAAATACCCACATGGAAGAGAGGTGGCCACTGACCTAAAATTCTTATCCCAGATGATTAAGTGACCAGAAATAATTTTCTGTCTTCTTTAAGAATTACACTTATTGCTGAGTCTATTTATTAATCAGGCTGCCATAACAATACTACAAACTGATTAGCTTAAAAAAGAAATTTATTTTGTCACTGTTCTGGAGGCTAGAAGTCTGTGATCAAGGTGATGGCAAATTCCATTTCCGTTGAAATCTTTCTTCCTAGCTGAAGCCTTTGTGCTATGTCTTCTCATGGATTTTCCTCCCATGCATATATGTGTGTGGAAAGAGCAAGTGAGCTCTCAGGTATCTCTTCTTATAAGGATACTAATCTTATCAGATCACGGCCCCACTTTGGTCACGTCATTTAACCTTAATTACTTCCTTAGTCCGTATATAGCCACACTGGGGGGGGGGTAGGGCTTCAATGTATGAATGGGGGGAGCAAATGCATTCAGTCTGTAACACTAACCTTATTCCAAGTCATACAGAAATTGGTAGCATTAGTGGGGATGTTGCCAGTTATATTCTCCAGGAAGCAGACAGAGTTCATCTTACAGGATGTTTACAGGGAGTTTCTTTGCGACTGATGCAATGAAATGGATAAGCCTTCACACACCTACCTCAATCAGTCATTGTATATGGGCCAGACATCTCTCTACAGCTGAGGCTATCCGATAAAGGTCTAAAGCTGAAGACTTTCTACTGACAGGACACCTAGAATCTGGAAAAACAAGTCCTTTCCCTGAAGAGGAATATGTATGGTACATCTCCATGTCCAACACAATCTATTTCTTATGCTGCTTAAATCTACTTCTTCATATAAGTCCAAGAAGCAGATCCTCCAGAGTCCTCCACTATCTGTTCTAGATTTCTGTTCTTCTCAGCTGGCCTCTGTACCTCACTTCGTGACATGACTGAGACCCTCATCCCTGACAAGTCTTGAACACTTCTCTGGCCAAGGTTGCTACATATGCCTATTTCCCATCAAAACTGGTCAAAAGAGTATCAAAAGGCACCATTTGGATTGCTTTGGTGCCAAGCATATTCAGCTTGCTCCCACTATGTAACAACATTTCTTCCTCCTCCTGATAGAGAGGGTCAATTGCCTTTGCCTTAGATGGTGTAATAGTCTGAATCCATTTTTTAATGCTTGACTGCTAACATCTTTTAAGCCTCACCCCTCCGTATTCCCCTTGTGTACCACATCTGGGCAGGCTTATAAGTAACTAAGGTGTTCCCTCCTTTGGTGCTGATGGGAGGTTCAAATCACACAAGCATGCACAAAAGAATCTCCATACCCTACTCACCATAGAATCCCAAGCCAGTTTCATTTCCCTGATCTCTGAAGTCATTTTTGGACCAGCATAAAAAGCCAGCTCTTTTGAAAAATCCTTACTATGTAAGTAATAAGACTTTAACACGTGTGTGTGTGTGTGTGTGTGTGTGGAGAGATCTCTCTCCTCTTCTTCTTCTTGTAAGGCCCCCAGTGTTATCAGATTAGGACCCCACCCTTAAGCTTCATTTTTAGCTTAATTACAGTCTAAAAGCTCTATCTCCATATACCATCACATTGTGGATTAGGGTTTCAGCACATAAAATTTGGAGGGACACATTCAGTCCATAGGAGTGGTCCTGCAGCATTTAAAATGCCAACAGTATACTTCTGGACTCTAAATAGGAAGACCTCGGGCTGAAAAAGTCTTCAAGAGAAAAGGCTCATTACCATTTACAATAGCCAGGACATGGAAGCAACCTAAATGTCCATCAACAGAGGAATGGATAAAGAATATGTGGTACATATATACAATGGAATAGTACTCAGCCATAAAAAAGAATGAAATAATGCCATTTGCAGCAACATGCTTGGACCTAGAGATCGTCATACTGAGTGAAGTAAGTCAGACAAAGACAAATATCATATGATATCACTTATAAGTGGAATCTAAAAAAATGGTATAAATGAACTTATTTACAAAACAGAAATAGAGTCACAGATGTAGAAAACAAACTTATGATTACTAGGGGGAGGGGGGAAGGATAAATTGGGAGATTGGGATTGACATATACACATTACTATATATAAAATAGATAACTAGTAAGGACCTACTGTATAGCACAGGGAACTCTTCTCAACACTCTGTAATGACATATATGGGAAAATAATCTAAAAAAGAGTGGATATATGTATATGTGTAACTGATTTACTTTGCTGTACACCTGAAACTAACACAGCATTTTAAATCAGCTATACTCCAATAAAATTTTTTTTAAAAGTCTCATTAAGTCTCTTCAGTTAGAGAGAAAATGGTAGAATAGAAAACCTTAAAAGCCCATTCTTCCACAAAAATAGTAAACTGGCAAAACCTGTCAGAATCAATTTTACCAAGCTCTGGAAACTTATTAATATATACACACCTAACATAGGAGCACCAAATATATAAGACAGTTATTAGCAGACCTAAAGGGAGATATTGACAGCAACACAATAATAGTAACAGACTTTAACATGCCACTTACATCAATGGATAGATCATCCAGACAGAAAGTCAACAAAAAAACTTCAGCCTTAAATGAAATACTAGAGCAGATGGACTAATAGATTTATACAGAAAATTCCAAAATGCTCAGGCCCAGATGGCTTCACTGTCAAATTCTACCAAATTTTTATAAAAGAATCAAAATGAATTATTTTCAAACTCTTGCAAAAACTTAGAAGAAGAAAGAACAGTTCCTAACTTATTCTATTAGGCCAGTATTACCTTGATACCAAGGCCAGACAAAGACTTCACACACACACACACACACAAAACAACAAATACCAATATCATTTATAGATATAGATGCAAATATCCTCAACAAAATACTAGTAGGCTGAACCTGGCAACATATAAAAAGTATTATACACCATGCCCATAGGAGATTTATCCCAGGAAAGCAATGGTGGTTCAACATACAAAACTCAATCAATATAATACAGTATATTAACAGAATGAATAAAAAAGCACAATATCATTTCAAATAATTGAAGAAAGTGTTTGAAAAATTAAACACACTTTCATGATATAAACAATCAACCAGGTAGGAATAAAAGGGAACTTCCTCAACATAATAAAGGACATTTGTTAAGAACCCAAAGCCAATACCATACTCAATAGTGAGAAACTGGTAGCATTTCTCCCCAAATCAGGAAAAAGAAAAGGATGCCCAATATCACCACTTATATTCAATATTTTACTGGCATTTATATCCAAAGCAATTAGGCAAGAAAAATAAATAAATATCCTACAGATTGGAAAGGAGGAAAAATTATTTCTATTTGCAGATGAAAACCCTTAAGAATCCATAGGATACTACTGAAACTAATAAAGAAGTTCAGCCATATTGTAGGATATAAAGCAACATACAAAAATCAGGTCTATATCTATATACTAGCAATAAATAATCTTAAAGGAAATTAAGAAAACAATTCATTTACAATAGCATCATAAAGATTTAAATATATAGTAATAAATTTAACTAAAGAAATGCAAGACTTGCACATTGAAACTATACAATATTGTTGAAAGAAATTAAAGAATACATAAATTAATGGAAAGTCATCTGGGGTTCATGGATTAGAAGACTTAATATTGTTAAACTGGCATTACTCACCCAATATGGATCCACAGATTCAATGTAATCCTAGTCAAAATTCCAACCACCTTTTCTTGCAGAAATGGAAAAGCCGATCCTAAAATTCATAAGGAAGTACAAGGGACCCTGAGTAGCCAAAAAATTTTGAAAAAGAACAAAGATGTAGAAATTACACTTCCTGATTTATATACCTATGCCAACCTATAGTAATCAAAGCAGTGTGGTACTGGTATTGATAAACATGTGGATCAATGGAATAGAATTTAATTCTAGAAATAAACCCATACATCTATGGTGAGTTGATTTTGGGCAAGGGTCCCAAGACCATTCAATGAGAAATTATAGTCTGTTTGACACATGATGTTGTGACAACTGGATATCAACATGAAAAAGAATGAAGTTGGACCGTTATATCACACCATATACAAAAATTAACTTCAAATAGAAAAGGTTCTAATTAACACAAGTAGGTAAAGGTCTTTGAAAGGCTTATTAAGACTTCATTTAAACTGATATACTCAGTCTTTCAGCAAATATCAGATTATAGCTGTTTCCTTCTCACCCAACCCAACAGATTTAGATGGCCTCAATTAAGAAAAGAGGTTGGCAGAGAGTGAGGAAGCAAAGAAATAAGGTAGACTTAATTGTGTCTAGGAAAAAAGTTGGATATAATTGCTGTCATATGGGACTGAATGAATGCAAATAGACTGAAAGCTTATTGAGTTTTGAGGAAATTGCATTGACAGAGAAACCGCAAACTTGTTGTAGAAGAGTTTATGACTGTATAGCTTGGTCCCCAAACCTGTACCATCAGGAAGAGGGGTGTGGAAAATTGTGTACCCACCAAGTAAGGAAATATCCCCCAAACCCACTTGAGATATTACTATGGATAGCAATGGACAAGGGAGTCTCTCACAGAGAGAAGATTCACTATCTAATCAGGGAACCTCCCTCACTACCAGAGCAGAGTGTCTTCAGACCTGATCAGTAAGATTCCATCATTGCTATGAACAAGTTATCACAGCATATCTTTCATTCCTCCATTTTTATAATGGAAGTTTTTATTCAGCTTATTCTGTCCCTATTCCACCATTGTCTACTGGGGACGTGGGAGAGACTTATAATTTAACTTTTACTTCAAAAGGATCTACATGTGGACCTGATGGGGAGGACTGCACATCACCCAGAGATCCTGGATTTTGAACTGAATGTAGTAACTGGTTAGAACATTGGCTTATCTTCTTTGGAGAGGGAGTCAGTATAGTCTAGATATGAGAAGGAAGATGCATACAGATATATATATAACTAAGGAAACACTGTAGATGAAAGAATAAAGGCTCAGGGGCTTAAGGAATTTTCCCAAATTTAAATGGCTTTTTTAGTGTTGAGACAGGATTCTTACTGCCATCTCACTCTGGAGCCTTTGCTCTTGGCTAGGACATTACTTGTCTCCTGGAAAAATAGTAGAAATAAGGGCATTGCCAGCAGTACTGGTATTGGTACAGTTACTTCCTGCTACAGCAGGAGGCCACACACAGGTAAATAGAAAGCAATAAGCAAAAGCAGTCAGAAAGCTTCATCATTTTTCAACATTTCCAAGAAGTTAGTTGGAAAGTTGGAACTTGGAATTAAAGGCCCAGAAGCAGAGGGGGACCCACAAACCTTCTTGGTGCATTCATTCATTCATTTGACAGACATAAATGGAGGGCCTATCATGTGCCAGAATCTGTTCCAACACAGCAAAACAAAAGTATTCATGGAGATTACAATCCAAGTGTGGAAAGACTGACAGTAAACTAAATAAGTAAAATATACTAGGTCTTACATAGTTATGAGTATCATGGAGAACAATAAAGCAAGGAAGAAGGAAAGCACAACAGTTCAGATATAATGGTCCCTTTCTGCAGGTTGGAGAAACAAGGGTTACTCTTTCTGTTTGATATACCACACTTCCCAGAACCTGAGATGAAACACCCTCACAAGGTCTAAGTTGATTTTTGCTCCCCCCATCACCTATTTGTTTTATTTCCTTGCAAATTATTAACTTTGCAAGGTACGATTTTGCAAGGGTTTGTCTCAGTCTGCACCTCCCATCCCCTATCCTGTTGTGGCAGTTGTCTTTATCTACTTTCCATCTCTCTACTGTCCATCCAACAGGCCTGTTCTTTGCTGATTGTGGGTCTGTGACTCCTGATGTTGTTCCACTTATTTCCTGCCTCTTATCTCAGTCTTTTCTTATTCATTCAAGGAGCCAGACTAGCATCACAAGTGTGAGTTTTGGAATCAGAGGAACCTGAATTTAAACCTTGGTTCTATCACTTACTGGGTATGGGAACTTTGGCAAATCACTTAGTGCCTGAATAGCATGAAATGAATATAATGCTAGGAAAACAATCTAAACTTGTTATTTAGATTGACAAGTTGGCACCAGAATGTAAATTAATGTGACTCTTCTCTGGCAGTGCATCCGAAGGCTCAGATCAGACAAGAATTAAAGTTTGAGTATACCACTGAACAATGAAGCCCAACTGCTAAGGTGCTGGTAAAAAGAAAAGGGTATATTAAATGGAGAGTGGAGGAAGGAAGTCATAAATGCTAAATATGATCTCAATACCAGCTAAAGAAATATGGGCTTTGCAAATAGGTCTGTACAAATAGGTTCTTTCTTCCTGGTCATGGATTTATACCTATATATTTTAATTAATATAGTCCCTTTCTTCCAAAACTGTACGTAAACTGTGTTTATGATGGCGAAATTTAGTCCACAAGTTGAGGAATATTGAAGCATAATCACAATAAATCTAGAGGAAGTATGAGCATTACCCATAGATCCTGGAATTGGAGCTCAGTGAAGTGACTGAAGAAATGTTGGAAAGTGACAGAATTTATTTTGGATTATATATAAGATAATTGTATCTTTTTAGGTAAGAACATTTTTGGAAGAAAGTATTTGAGACGAAGGAGATGTAGCCCTAAGCATGGATTCTAATAGACATGTATTGCTTCTTAGCAACCCAGCATCAACTTTCCCAGTCCTTATTGTACTCCAGTTTCCTTTTAAAGAAGTACCCTTGCCTTTTATATTAAATCTACTTAAATCAATGGCACTTCTCTCCTCTAACGAAGGGGCAGGTATATCTTGACCTAAGTTAGAATAATCTAATGCTCTGTGGCTAGATTTTGGATCTTAATAACAGGGACACAAGAATGAAAATGTCTGAGGTCTAAGCAAACCATGTGTCAGTATCTTCATCAGACCAATCATGCTACATCACCACTTTTGGTTATTCCTAGCCCAGTTGTCCAGTTTCCTGTTGGTTCTCTGAGCTCTTAATATCATTATAGCAAATTCACTTTTTAAGTTTGCCTGAGTTATTTTCTATTTTTTTCTAACTTTAAAAAAGTTAAAGAATTTCAATATGATAAACCAATGATTTACATGGGTACTAGCATTAGAGCATGGGTTTAAATTCTGGTCTCACAACTTATTTAAACTCTCTGGGCCTCAGTTTCTTTAGTATTTGTAGAAAGGAGATGATAAAAATGGCACCTACATCATAGAATTACTGTGTGATGTGTCCAATAAATGTTAGCTTTTACTATCATGTAACTGACTAAATTTTCTTAAATTAAGTATTCCTACCCTTTTGTCTTTCATTGCCATGTTATAAGGAGCTCCCAGACATGGGATTTTATTGTGCTGATAGGAATAATGGATAGAGCTGCAGAACTGAAGGACCCTAAAAAGATTAACTCAGTTTACCTTTGAAAGGTAAAGGTAAACTGAGCTAATTCTTAGGAAGAGGTGACTATTTCAAATTGATTTTCAATGATTTTTGGATATCGGACTGGAGACTTTTGAATATAACGTTGTGATGTAACTGATCAGAGACAACAATCTTTACATTGTATTAATTAAGATAAATTAGGTATTTGTGCGATGTTATGGGGGAGGTTCTTCCCCTGATATGTTCCTGGGAGTTTCAGCTGAAGCATTCTGTCTTGCCCCCTCTGCCACATAATTTCTTTTTAGGCAATGTCAATCAATACTTCCTCTATCTGTGTTCATTTCCCGATTGTCTTCTGTAATTAAGTCTTCATCACCAACATGCATATAGTTAAATTTTTGACCTGAATAGTCCCTATAGTTCATAATATTCCCATTGGCCTGCCTCAGAGTTCTAAAGCACTTTGTCAATATTATTTAACTAGTGTTTACTTTGAAAACACTGAGGACCTTTAAACTCTCCCCATTAAGTACTTTACCTTTTTCAGCTGGCAGCAACAAGTTTTGCTAAAGACAGGGTTCAAATGTCTCTTTGCCTGGTGCTAGAGCAGGACTACTTGAGAAAAATCTCTGCTTTTAATAAAAGTGACTTTAACTATGAGAGGAACATCTTTTCCTATTGCTTATCCTAAATTATGCTCCCAGAATTTGCTAATTCTGTGGGAGCTTGGATTTATTTATTTGTTTATTTATTCATTCATTCATTCAGCCGTGAATGTTCCTCTTTATGGGAATGTAGCCTTTTTACTCCCCAACAATGCTGCATTTGTAGGGAGAGGCTTTGAAAATCAACTACATTTTTGATGTTCAGGCATACATACAAAACATTTAATACCAGTTGACCCTCAGTAGTGAGGGGTGGAGGTGTGGATGTTGGGTATTTAAATTTTTATTTTATACATTTCTTTTTTTTTAAAAAAAAGGATCATGTGATGCTTTTATAATTACACATTTTCCTAAACTATAGATCCTTCCTTATGAAGCCATTTTCTAAGGAGATCTATTATAATAATAGTCTCTATATCTAGGTATTTTATCCAGCTCACATTCATGCTCAATCATGATAATTATTTTCTTGCATATGCCCTTGACTCTCTTGCTCTTCTTTCATTTTGGCACACTTACTTGGGAAACTAGAACCTTGATTAAATTCACCTTTCTTTCATACCTGCACCTGAAAAGCTGACCATGACTGGAGAAAAAATTGCACAACAATAAATTAATGACCACATACCTAAAGTATGTTTTTAATGCTGCCAGATACCTTGTTATTTGTTTTAAATCCATTAAATCTCCCATCCACAAAGGTGACTATTTCACAGCTTCTTCTCTCTCTTCAAACCTCTAATACCATCTCTCCCATCTTCTCTCTCAGCTGATTTCTTTGCTTCCTACTTTAGAGATAAATTGAAACAAAGGGGAATTTCCACATACTCTTATCACTACTTCTATCCACTTAGCAGCTTCTGCACCCATATACGCTAAATTCCTGCTTGTACAAAGATGATCTTTCCTTACTTTTCTCTAAAATCAATCTTTCTTGCACTAGATTGCATATTCTTTTAACCACTTTTGCTTAAGCCCCAGAGATTCTTCCTTCACTCTCCTATAAATTCTCATTTTTTGCTCTCTAGTGGATCATTCCAATAAACATACAAATTTCCTACTACTTCTTCCATAATAAAAGAAAATTTCCCTGATATCACTTCCCTGTTATCTGGCACCAAATTCTTTTTCTCACTTGCATAGAAAAACAAAAATTTTTACTAATACTTGATGTATACAATTTCTCACATCCCGTTCTCTGTTCTCTCTCTCTCTCTGCCCCTTCTCTCTCACACATGTACATACACACTCATCTTTAATATAATTCACATGTAGTGAAATAATTATATTGAAAGTGTACCGTTCAATGAGTTTTCACAAATGTATACACCCTCAAAATCCATCCTCAAATGGAGATATAAAATATTTGCATCAATCCAGAAAGTTTCCTCATGTCCCTTTGCAATGTCTCCACATCATTTACTGTTTCCATTTCTATTACTATAGGCTAGTTTAATCTGTTCTTAAATGTAAATGTACTTAATAGTCCATAGACAGATGCTTTTATGTCTAGCTTTTTTACCTCTGTATTGTAAGGATTGAAATTCCATGCGCTGCCTTGACATCTTTGAGACTCACGTAGCCCCAAATGGTTAGCTGTGAGTTCTCCTGCTCTCACCATGTATGATCCACATCCAGCAGGGAAAGCTTCCCACCTAGTTAGTCTCTTTATCAGTGGGTTCAGCGGCACCCAATCGGGTCCTGAACCTAAGGTGTTTTACTTCCATGGCAACCCGTGAAACTATTCAAACAAATTACAGGTTTGTTTAAAGGTACTGTTTTTCACACTTCTGTATTTTTATATACTTCATTATAATATTTATATAATTTTATAGCAATGATTTGGGATTTGGGCAGAATTATAAATTTCTGTAATGGATGAGAATATCTTGTTTACCACCAGGCCTCAAGGCTGGATATAAACAAGGGAATGAGTATAGACAGAGAAGGAAAGTAAGGACTGAACCCTGGGGAATGCCAGTGTTAAGGGGTTAGCTAGAATAGGAGAAACTAGAAAGGGCAGTGAGAAGAAGCTGTCAATGAGGTTGGAGAAAAAAACATAAGAATGCCATTTCTTGGAAATCAAGGAAAAAAGGTTTATCAAAGAGAAGGTGTAATCAACGGTGTCAAATGCTGTTGCTAGGTCAATTAATATGAAGTCTGAGCCACATATGATGCACCTCAGCCCTGGGGTCTGACACTGGGAACACAAGCCCCCTTAGCTGTTTGAAAAACAGTAAGACTTGTAGTAAATGGCTGTAAGAAGCCAAGACTCTTCCTGAAGAGCGTGTGCATAGACTTGCACACTCACAGTCACAGCTCAGAGGCAGCAGATTGAAAACTGCCTAGATCTCTGGCCAGTTTGCCAGGACTGCTCCAGCACACCCCCAGCCCACACCAGGCTCCTGCTCCAGCCCCTCTTGCTCTGGTGTTGCTCCCCACTGAGACGGAGCCTACCATTGCCAATGAGAATGCACACACTTGAAGGGAATAGAGGCAGCTCAGACCTGGCCCTGCCTCTGACCAGAGCTGGGCAGCCATTACCAGCTTGCATGTCCCTGTACACACTCCAGAGAAAGTGAAGCTAGCTCCAGGGCAGAGACAGCCACTGCAGGAGCATGCATTCCTCTACACACTTGGGAGAGGGTGGGGGCTGTTCAGTGGTGTAGTACTCACCCCTCTGGCCAGGACCCAGCCTCTAACTAAGGTATGCATACCAGGGGAAAAGTGAAACCAGCACAGAAGTGCAGCACCAAGCCCTCAAGCCCCAGCCATGTCCCAGACCAAGATGGAGACTGCCTTTATACCAAGGAGAAACCCAGTTCCCTGAGGGCTCCTGCTCCATCTCCTCAGCCCCCAACCCCACCCATGATAAGGGGATGATGGCCACTAAGCTTAGGAAAAGTCTTGACTTGCACCTGGCTTTGGCTCTAGTCCCTCTGACTCCAGCCCTACCTCCCACCAAGGTGGTGGCTGCCAGCACACCCCAGGGAAAGATGCAGCCCATACTCATTTCAGGTCCAGCTTTTGCACCAAAGCCACTGTGCACAAGCAGATTGCATGGAGATACTCCCACACAAGGGCACACCTTGAAGACTAGGATGGGTAAATGTTTCACCTAATTTCACAGAGACAGAGAAAGTTAAACAAAATGAAAAGACACAGGGACATGTTTCAAATTAAAGAACAGAGGGGAAAAATCACTGAAAAAAGCCCCTAATGAAACAGAGATAATTACCTGATAAAGAGTTCAAAACAATAGTAATAAGAATGCTAACTGAAGTGAGGAAAAGACAACATGAACATAGTGAGAATTTTAACAAATAAATAGAAAATATAAAAAAGAAACAGTCAGAGCTGAAGAATACAATAACTGAAATGAAAAATACTTTAGTGGGAATTAACAGCGGATTAGGTGATACAGAAGAGTACATAAGTGATCTGCAAAATAGAATAATGGAAATCACCCAATTAGAACAGTAAAAAGGAAAACAAATTTTAAAAATGAGAATAGTTTAAGGGACTTCTGGAACAACATCAAACACATTTTTTAAATTAATTAATTTATTTATTTTTGTCTGTGTTGGGTCTTTGTTGCTGTGAGTAGGCTTTCTCTAGTTGTGGCAAGTGGGGGCTACTCTTCATTGCAGTTCGCAGGCTTCTCATTGCAGTGGCTTGTCTTGTTGTGGAGCATGGGCTCTAGGCATGAAGGCTTCAGTAGTTGTGCCTCATGGGCTCTAGAGCACAGGCACAGTAGTTATAATGCATGGGCTTAGTTTCTCCACGGCATGTGGGGTTTTCCCAGACCAGGGCTCAAACCCATGTCCCCTGCATTGGCAGGTGGATTCTTAACCACTGCACCACAAGGGAAGCCCCATCAAACATATCAACATTCATATTATAGGGGTCCTGGTGGGGGAAGAGAGAGAGAAAGGGGTAGAAAATTTATTTTATGGAATTATGGCTGAAAATTTCCTGAACCTGAAGAAGGAAACATATATATCCAGGTACAGGAAATACAGAGTTCTAAACAAGATGAACTCAAGAGACCCACAACAAGACATATCATAATTAAGATGGTAAAAGTTAAAGATAAAAAGACAATTCTGAAGGCAGCAAGAGAAAAACAAACAAGAGTCACATACAAGGGAACCCCCATAAGTCTATCAGCTGATTTTTTAGCAGAAACTTTGCAGGCCAGAGGGGAGTGGAATAATATATTTAAAGTGCTGAAAGGGAAAAGCTTACAACCTAGGATACTCTGCCTAGCAAGGTTATCATTCAGATTTGAAGGTAAGATAAAGAGCTTCTCAGACAAGCAAAAACCTAAGAGTTCATCAATACTAAACTGAACTTATAAGAAGTGTTAAAGGGT
This sequence comes from Hyperoodon ampullatus, assembly GCF_949752795.1. Classification (NCBI taxonomy): domain Eukaryota; kingdom Metazoa; phylum Chordata; class Mammalia; order Artiodactyla; family Ziphiidae; genus Hyperoodon; species Hyperoodon ampullatus. The sequence continues at coordinate 91,216,165 of NC_136913.1, read as the reverse complement.
CTGCTTTAAGTGAAAAAGATAAAGCTACAACAAGAAAAAAGAGTTATAGGAAGGGAGAAATTCTACTGGTAAAGGCAAATGTATGGTAAAGGCTGTGGATCAGCCACTTAAATAAGCTAGTACAAAGATTAAAAGACAAAATTGTAAAATCAAATATAACTACAAGAAATAGTTAATAGATAGACAGTAAGAAGTAAAATATGACATCAAAAGCACAAAACATGGAGGGAAGAGTAAAAAATGTAGAGCTTTTAGGATGTGTTTGAACTTAAATGACCAACAGTTTAAAACAGGTAGATATGGTTATAGGTCAACGCATATGAACTCCATGGTAACCACAAATCAAAACCCAACAGTAGATAAACAGAAACTAGAGAGAAAGAAACAAAAACATAACACTAAACAAAATCATCGAACCACAAGGGAAGAGACTAAAAGAAGAAAAGAACAGAAAAAAAATACAAAAACAACCAGAAGACAAATAACACAATGGCAATAAGTACTTACTTGTCAATAATCACTTTAAGTGTCAATGGACGAAATGCTCCCATCAAAAGACACAGGGTGGCTGAATGGATAAAAAACCAAACCATCTATATGCTGTTTACAAGAGACACTTCAGAGCTAAGGCCACAGACAGACTGAAAGTGAAGGGATGGAAGCAGATATTCCATGCAAAAGGAACTGAAAAGAAATCTGGGGTAGCAATGCTCATATGAGACAAAGTAGAATTTAAAACAAAGAAGTCTATAATAAAAGACAAAAAAGGTCATTATATAGCGACAAAGGGATCAGTACAAGAGGATATAACTTTAATAAACATATATGCACCTAATATAGTAGAACTTACATATATAAGGCAAATATTAATAGACATAAAATGAGAAACTGACAAGAATACAATAATAATAGAGGACTTTAACACCCCACTTACATCAATGAACAGATCATCCAGACAGAAAATCAGTAGGGAAACAGTGGCCTTAAATGACACACACATTATAGCAGTTGGACTTAGTAGATATCTACAGGGCATTCCATCCAAAAACAGCAGAATACACATTCTTTTCACATGCACATGGAATGCCCTCCAAGATAAATCACATGCTAGGCCACAAAACAAGTCTCAACAAATTTAAGAGGACAGAAATTATACCAAGCATCTTTTCTGACTACAAGGATATGAAAATAGAAATCAGTTACAGGAAGAAAAATGGGAAAAACACAAAAATGTAAATACTAAACAACATACTACTAAACAACCTATAGGTCAATGAAGAAATCAAAGGAAATCAGAAAATACTTCAAGGCAAAAATAAAAACACAACTTTCCAAATTCTATCTGACTCAGCAAAAACAGTTCTAAGAGGGAAGTTTATAGTGATAAAGGCATACCACAAGAAACAAAAAGACCTCAAATAAACAACCTAATCTACCATCTAATGAAATTAGCAAAAGAAGAACAAACAAAATCCAAAGTTAGAAGAAGGAAGGAAACAATGAAGATCAGAGTGGAAATAAAATAGAGATCCCTGCCCAAACAGAAAGATCATTGAAACCAAGAGCTTGTTTTTTTAAAAGATAAACAAAATTGATTAGCCTTTAGCCAGATTCATTAGAAAAAAAGAGAGAGGACCCAAATAAACAAAATAAGAAATGAAAGAGGAGAAGTTACAGTTGATATCACAGAAATGCTAATAATCATAAGAAAATACTATGAACAGTTATAAGCAAACAAATTGAACAATCTAGAAGAAATAGATAAATTCATAGAAACATACAATTTTCCAAAACTGAATCAGGAAGAAATAGATAATCTGAACTGACTGATGACTAGCACTGAAATTGAATCAGTAATCAAAAAATTCCCAACAAAGAAAAGTCTAGGATGAGATAGCTTCACAGGGGGATTCTACCAAACATATAAAGAAGAGGTAATACCTATCCTTCTCAAATGATTCCAAAAAATTAACAGAAGGGAACATTCCCAAATTCATTCTATGGGGACACCATTACCCTGATATGGAAACCAGAGAAAGACACTACAAAAACCCAAAATTACAGGCTAATATACCTGATGAATATATATGCAAAATATCTTCAACAAAATATTAGTAAACTAAATTCAACAATATATAAAAAGGATCATACACTGTGATGAAGTGGGATTTATTCTAGGGATGCAGGAATGCAAGATAAATATCTGCAAATCAATGTGTGACACATATTAACAAAATGAAGTGTAAAAATCACATGATCATCTCAGTAGATGCAGAAAAATCATCTGACAACAAGCAACATCAATTTATGATAGAAACTCTCAACAAAGTGAGTATAGAGGAAATGTACCTCCAAATAATAAAAGCCATAAATGACAAACCAACAGTTAGCATCATACTCAATGTTAAAACGCTGAAAGCTTTCCTCTAAGATGAAGAATAAGACAATGATGACCACTTCATCATATCTATTTTGCATAGTATTGGAAGTACTAGCCACAGCAATTAGACAAGAATAATACATAAAAAGTATCCAAATTGGAAGGGAAGAAGTAATACTATCACTATTTGCATGTGACATACTATATATAGAAACCCATAAAATCTCCACCAAATAATATTAGAACTAATAAATTAATTCAGTGAAGTTGCAAGATTACTATACAGAAATCTGTTGAATTTCTATACACTAATACCAAACTATCAGAAAGAGAACAATCCCATTTACAGTAACATAAAAAAGAATGAAATACCTAGTAATAAATTTAATCAAGGAGGTAAAAGAGCTATACTCTGAGAACTATAAGATATTGATGAAGGAAGCTGAAGGTGATAAAATAAATAGAAATATATCCCATGTTCATGAATTGGAAGAATTAATATAGTTAAAATGTCCATACTACCCAAAGCAATCTACAGATTTAATGCAACCCCTATCAAAATACCATGAAAACTTTCATAGAACTAAAACAAATAATCCTAAAATTTGTATGGAACCACAAAAGATCCCAAATAGGCAAAGCAATCTTGAGAAAAAAGAAGAAAGCTGGAGGTATCACGCTCACTGACTTCGGACTATACTACAAAACTATAGTAATCAAAACAGTATGGTACTGGCACAAAAACAGATACATAGATCAATGGAACAGAATAGAGAGCCCAGAAATGAACCCACACAATATGGTCAATTAATCTATGACAAAGGAGGCAAAAATATACAGTGGAGAAGATAGTCTCTTCAACATGTGGTGCGGGGAAAACTGGATAGCTACATGTAAAAGAATGAAATTAAAACATTTTTCACACCACGTACAAAAATAAACTTAAAATAGATTTAAGCTGTGACAAAGTGAGAGAGTGGCATGGACATATATACACTACCAAACCTAAAATAGATAGCTAGTGGGAAGCAGCCGCATAGCACAGGGAGATGAACTCGGTGCTTTGTGACCACCTAGAGGGGTGGGATAGGGCGGGTGGGAGGGAGGGAGATGCAAGAAGGAAGAGATATGGGAACATATGTATATGTATAACTGATTCACTTTGTTATAAAGCAGAAACTAACACACCATTGTAAAGTAATTATACTCCAATAAAGATGTAAAAAAAAAGACCTAAATGTAAGACTAGAAATCATAAAATCCCTAAAATAAAACATAAAGTGCACGAAATACACTCTTTGATATAAATCTTAGCAATATTTTTTTGGACCTATTTCCTCCACCAAGGGAAACAAGAGCAAAAATGAACAAATGAGATCTAATTAAACTTAAAAGCTTTTGTGTAGCTAAGGAAGCCATCAATAAAACAAAAAGACAAACTACTGAATGAGAGAAGATATTTTTAAATGATATGCCTGGTAAGGGGTTAACAGCCAAAAAATATAAAAGAGTTCATCCAACTCAATATAAAAAAAAAACAACCTGATTAAAATTGGCCGAAGACCTGAATAGACATTTTTGCAAAGAAGATATACAGATGGCCGATAGGCACATGAAAAGATGCTCAACATCACTAATCATAAGAGAAATGCAAATCAAAACCACAATGAGATATCACCTCACACCTGTCAGAATGGCTATCATCAGAAAGACAGCAAATAATAAATGTTGGCAAGGATGTGGAGAAAAGGGAACCCTAGTACACTGTTGGTGGGAATGTAAACTGGTATAGCCACTTTGGAAAACAGTATGGAGATTCCTCAAAAAAAGTAAAAATAGAACTGCCATATAATCCAGCAAACCCACTCTTGGGCATATACCTGGAGAAATCTCTAATTCAAAAAGATACATGCACCCCAATGCTCATACAAGCACTATGTACAATAGCCGAGATATGGAAGCAACCTAAGTGTCCATTAATAGATGAATGTATAAAGGAGATGCACACACACACACACACACACACACACACACACACATATACACACAATGGAATATTACTCAGCCATAAAAAGAATGAAGTTTTTCCATTGTGACAACATGGGTGGACCTGGATTGTATTATGCTTAGTGAATTCAGACAGAGAAAGACAAATACTGTATGTTTCCACTTATATGTGGAATCTAAAATATAAAACAATTCTTGCTCTCCTACAGTCTATTTTCAAAAAGTCAGAGTAATCATTTTAATACTTAAGTCAGTTCATGTTTCTTTTACATAAAACCATCTAATGACATCCTCTCAGAATAAAATCCAAAGTCCTTTAAGTGGTTTAGACTTTAACTTTATGAATTCTTCTTCTACTGTTTGTTATCTTCATCAACTACAGCAACTTTAACCTCCTTGCTCCTTGAACATACTAGTCATGTTCCAACCTCAGAGCCTTTGTACTTGCTATTTCCTCTTCCTGTAATGCTCTTTGTTGAAATAGACACATGACTTGCTCCCTCACCTATTTCAATTCTTTGCTCAAATATTAACTCAGTGAGACTTACCCTGACAACCCTTTTTAAAATTGCAGCCAACAATTCCAGCACACCTCCCCTTCAGCATGTTTTATTTTTCTGTAATATTTCATCTTCTAAAATACTCTATACTTTGCTTATTAATTTTCCTTATTTAGTTTCTCACTCTCCTAGAAAATAAGTTCCACAAAGACAAGGATTTTGTCTCTTTTGTTTACTGCTATGTCACCAGCATCTAGAAGAGATACTAAAAAAATACTAGATACTCCAGAAAACCTGGTAAATTTTGAATCAAGCTCCACCTGGACTGCTTTTAAGGCTATTCTTAACTTGACGTGTGTCACATCCTGAATTCATCCATTCTCACCATTGTTATCTTGCTGCCACTGCACAGATGCAGGTGATTCCTATTGCTGATTGACACTCTCCACCTATAAGTGCTAGTTACTGATGCCACCATTTGGGGCAAATTTGACCAATGTCCAGCTTCATGGATTCCCTGTCCAAATGCCACTGGTCATTTATGCAACCTCAGTACTCCAAACTACAACTTAGAGTTTGCCTGAGTCATTATCTTCACCATCACAATGTGCTTTTGATATAATCATTTTTTATAATCATCTCTTGGACTTAAACTTCTTGGAACTATAAGGAAATGTCTTTTTATCACATCTCTGTGCTGGTTTAGAAAGGTCTAACAGTAAATATGTAATAACTCTTGTGCTATAACACATTTTGTTTTATGCTCACAGCTATTTCTTCTCCTAGGACACAAAGGTGCTTCTTGGGAGTGGGGTCAAGGTGAGTTCCATCGTCTTGGACTGAGTATGCCTTAATGTTGTCAGAAGGCCACATACTGTACCAATACTTACTGTTCTCTAACTTCTGTCTCTGTTACATGGGTGACTCATGTTGCTAGACTGGGTTCATTTGCAGGGCCCTGAAGTTCCTTCTGTCATACTCTCTGCATATAGTTTGTCAGATATACTTCTATGCAGGGCACATAAACCTTTAGTGTTCAAGGTTAAGTTCTTTCCTAGGAGATGAATTGTATCTAATAAGGGCCTTGATCAAAGATGGCACTGCTATGGTCTAGTCAACACAGACTCAATCTCTTCCACATATCTGTCAGATGTGTTTAGAAGGGTGTTTATATGACAAAATGAAATCAGATTTAGTTTCATGGAGTCAAGATTCTTTTACTGAGACTGTGTATCTCTTTAGCTGTATCTGGGGCAATATTGTTGGGGAGAAGACACCATAGATTTGAAGACTGTGTGATCCTGTCTGGGAAAGCAGTGTTCTGATATAGTCGATAGGGCCTAAGGCCTGACTGCATTCCTGGCCTTTAGTTCTCCTTTTGAAAAATACTTTATCCTTATGATGTTTAGGACTAGAATCTGTGGCCAGTGACTAAAAAATTCAAAAATTCCATTGCTTAAATATTTTAGAAATGTATTTCTCTCATGTAAAATCTGGAGTTTCATATGTCAGGGGTGACATGGCAGCTCTGACCATTGAAATCTTAGAGAACTTAAGCTCCTCCAGTTCATTTTCTACCTTGCTGAGTGGGACCCTTACCTTTAGGTCTAAAGCGTTAACCACATTCCAGGCAGCAGGACAGAGGAAAAGATGAAGAAAAACGTGCAACATGCAACCTTCAGCACTTTTATAAAGAAGGTTGTTGGAGGATGTCATGTGACACTTCTGCTTTCATCTCATTGGTCAGAACTTAATCACATGTCATATGTAGGGAGGCTCAGAAATTTATTCTTTATTCTAGGGAGCTACATTTCCAACTAAAAATACTATTATTTGGCTGATTGAATTGAAGGGCTTGTAGCAGGCTTAAGAAAAATGCATATTAGGAGCAATCTCTGCTACCACACTTCTCAATTACATATATATGTAGTGCAGTTAGCATCTATAGGTATATGTGTGTGTATGTGGGTGCTCATGTGTGTAATGGGAGTAGTCTTTATGCGAGAGGTGGTATGAGGTGAGATAGTGGTTAAAAACATGGACTTGATTCCATTCAATTTTGCTGTAAACTTAAAACTGCTCTAAAAATAAAGTATATTAAAAATAGGAAAAATAACACATGATCTTGGGTCAGCAGACCTTAGATTTAAACCCTGATTCTCCTACTTATAAGCCCTATGAACTTGGACAAGTTATTTCACCTCCCTGAACCTCAATTTGTCATCTGTAAAGCAGAAAATATATCAACTTTTGTGACTATTGCAATTTTAATATCAATAATATATAGAACTTGCTTAAGCATAGAATTTGACACATAGTAAGTTCAACAAATAGCAGCTCATATTATTTATATATACGTATGATTATTTACATATATGTATGATTATTTACATAAAAACTCACCTATATATCCATATGGAAGCCATTCAAACAACAATTTCAAAATTGTTGTAGCATTGTGTATTGATTTTCAGAGATAGTGTGGCTTTCTGAAAGGGCCCCAAAGCCAGAAAAGCTTTTAACTCAGATGGCCTTAGGCAATTCACTTACTATTTTTTTTTCATTTCCTTCCTTCCTTCCTTCCTTCCTTCCTTCCTTCCTTCCTTCCTCCCTCCCTCCCTCGTTCCCTCTCTCCCTGCCTCCATTCTGTCTCTCTCACTTTTTTTTAACATCTTTATTGGAGTATAATTGCTTTAAAACGTTGTGATAGTTGCTGCTGTATAACAAATTGAATCAGCTATACATATACATATAGCCCCATATCTCCTCCCTCTTGCATCTCCCTCCCACCCACTCTCCCTATTCCACCCTCTAGGGGGTCACAAAGCATGGAGCTGATCTCCCTGTGCTATGCAGCTGCTTCCCACTAGCTATCTATTTTACATTTGATAGTGTATATATGTCTATGCTGCTGTCTCACTTCGTCCCAGCTTACCCTTCCCCCTCCCGGTGTCCTTAAGTCCATTTTCCACATCTGTGTCTTTATTCCTGTCCTGCCCCTAGGTTCTTCAGAACCGTTTTTTTTTTTAGATTCCATATACATATATGCGTTAGCATATGGTATTTGTTTTTCTCTTTCTGACTTACTTCACTCTGTATGAAAGACTCTAGGTCCATCCTCCTCACTACAAATAACTCAATTTCGTTTCTTTTTATGGCTGAGTAATATTCCATTGTATCTATGTGCCACATCTTCTTTATCCATTCACCTCTAGAGGGACACTTAGGTTGCTTCCATGTCTTGGCTATTGTAAATAGTGCTGCAATGAACATTGTGATACATGACTCTTTTTTTTTTAATTTTTTAATTTTTTTATTAGTTTCTGCTTTATAACAAAGTGAATCAGCCATACATATACATCTGTTCCCACATCCCTTCCCTCATGCATCTCCCTCCCTCCCACCCTCCCCATCCCACCCCTCCAGGCGGTCACAAAGCACCGAGCTGATCTCCCTGTGCTCTGCGGCTGCTTCCCAGTATCTATCTACCTTACGTTTGGTAGTGTATATATGTCCATGCCTCTCTTTCGCTTTGTCACAGCTTACCCTTCCCCCTCCCCATATCCTCTAGTCCATTCTCAAGTAGGTCTGTGTCTTTATTCCCGTTTTACCCCTAGGTTCTTCATGACCTTTTTTTTTAAAATTCCATATATATGTGTTAGCATACAGTATTTGTCTTTCTCTTTCTGACTTACTTCACTCTGTATGACAGACTCTAGGTCTATCCACCTCATTACAAATAGCTCAGTTTCGTTTCTTTTTATGGCTGAGTAATATTCCACTGTATATATGGGCCACATCTTCTTTATCCATTCATCCGATGATGGACACTTAGGTTATTTCCATCTCTGGGCTATGGTGAATAGAGCTGCAATGAACATTTTGGTACATGTCTCTTTTTGAATTATGGTTTTCTCAGGGTATATGCCTAGTAGTGGGATTGCTGGGTCATATGGTAGTTCTATTTTTAGTTTTTTAAGGAACCTCCATACTGTTCTCCATAGTGGCTGTACCAATTCACATTCCCACCAGCAGTGCAAGAGTGTTCCCTTTTCTCCACACCCTCTCCAGCATTTATTGTTTCTAGATTTCTTAATGATGGCCATTCTGATTGGTGTGAGATGATATGTCATTGTAGCTTTGATTTGCATTTCTCTAATGATTAATGATGTTGAGCATTCTTTCATGTGTTTGTTGGCAGTCTGTATATCTTCTTTGGAGAAATGCCTATTTAAGTCTTCTGCCCATTTTTGGATTGGGTTGTTTGTTTTTTTGCTATTGAGCTGCCATGAGCTGCTTATAAATTTTGGAGATTAATCCTTTGTCAGTTGCTTCATTTGCAAATATTTTCTCCCATTCTGAGGGTTGTCTTTTGGTCTTGTTTATGGCTTCCTTTGCTGTGCAAAAGCTTTGAAGTTTCATTAGGTCCCATTTGTTTATCTTTGTTTTTAGTTCCATTTCTCTAGGAGGTGGGCATGACTCTTTTTGAATTACGGTTTTCTCAGGGTATATGCCCAGTAGTGGGATTGCTGAGTTGTAGGGTAGTTCTATTTTTAGTTTCTTGAGGAACCTCCATACTGATCTCCATAGTGGCTGTACCAATTTACATTCCCACCAGCAGTGCAAGAAGGTTCCCTTTTCTCTACACCCTCTCTAGTGTTTATTGTTTGTAGAATTTTTGATGATGGCTATTCTGACTATTATGAGTTGATACTTCATTGTAGTTTTGATTTGCATTTCTCTAATGATTAGTGATGTTGAGGATCCTTTCATGTGTTTGTTGGCAATCTGTATATCTTATTTGGAGAAATGTCTATTTAGGTCTTCTGCCTATTTTTGGATTGGGTTGTTTGTTTTTTTTTGATATTGAGCTGCTTGTGTAATTTGGAGATTAATCCCTTGTCAGTTGCTTCGTTTGTAAACATTTTCTCCCATTTTGAGGGTTGTCTTCGAACTTTTCTTCTTTGCATTGTAGTGTCAAGGATCACAAAAGGTAATGGAAATGAATTAGGAAAAATATAAAGTACATCCTCTTTAGCATCCCTGGTCTCTACACACTACATGCTAGTAGCACCCACCTCACTCATTTGTGACAATGAAAATTGTCTTCAGACATTGCCAAATGACCTCTGGGGAACAAAATTGCCCCCAGTTAAGAGCCACTACTGTAGGCAATAAGATATTGAGAAAGTAATGCTAAGTGTTATCAGTTTAGAATAGAATCATTTAATAAAAACTGTATTAAATACAAAATAAACTTAAAGCATTTTGTTTTGTAGTCTCCTGGTGTGTAAAGTTATTAAGTCTTTCTGTAATCACAGGTTCATAGTGGGCTGGCATGCAGGAAGCTGGAATTTTAAAAGAAAAAGACAAAATTATATGATACTAAAATTGTTGTACGTTCTATAATACTGCATTTGTTTTTAATAATCTGGTATGAAGTAGAATAATGAAACAAGTGTCACCTGTATAACCCACCCCTAGGCCTTCTAGTGGACTCATCCAGTCCTTCAACATCTCAGTTTCTGAATACTCATTTTGAGCAAAGGAGTAAAATTTTGGGAGGAAAATCGGCCTGAATGTGTGTCAGTTTTCTTGGAAGATTCCAAAAACATCACTATATCTATTTTCATAAAATAATTGAACTTGTCCCTTATTTCTCATGCTTGAGCCTATAGCGCCACTTAGTGGCTAGTATGGTTCACAGGAAAAGCAAGTTTAAGAGTAGTTTTCTTCCTGAGGTCTAACAGGAAAACAGGTGCTATTCCTATTTTCTGATTTTTGTTACAATGTTTATTTAAAATAGCCAAGTGCAGCAGAACTATAATACAAATATAAAACAGCTGTAACTTCATCTAATCTCAGGGAAAAATTATATTCCCCCTTGATATTGCATTAGAGGCCTAAGCTCAAGTCCAGGTGAAGGAACTCGTTTTCTCTCTTGTGCTGCCTGATTTTGCTCCAAAAGCAGCAATTAGAGCAAGGCAGAGGAATCAAGGGAAAAGGAATAGCTGGTAATAGCATAAAGGAGTTTTCCAGTGAAGAGGGTGAAGGTGCCACCCAAACATGCCATGCAGAGCTTATGAAAATATTCTTTTGAGGGGAGAGGACTTTGTTACTCTATTTTTAAAGTAATACAAACAATTCAGAAGAGTATGAAGAATAAATAAGGTAATATATAGTCCTACCTCTATGTAGATAATTACTTTTAACATTTTGGTGTGTGTGTGTTCATTGGTGTGTGTGTATGTGTATTTTCTATACACAAGAGCTACAGAACAAATTTTTTTCTCTCTGAAACTGCTACACTAAATTAAACTGAAGATTAATTTCAATTACAGTTGAGGAACACAACATCCATTATTTGGTGAATTTTTTTGTAATCGAAAAAGTAATATACGGGCATGACTAAAAATTCTAAGAGTACAACAGGATAGAAAAATAGATGTTTTACCCAATCAGAAACTATTTTTCCTTTCTCAGAGACATTGTATGTTAATGTTAAAAGTTATTATGTAATATAGTAGGTAATATAAATAATATGATTCTTAATTATACTATGTACATTTTTGCACCTTGTGTAATCCCTTTAATGCATCTGATTTTCCATATTGGCCCACATAGATAAGCTCCATTTTTGTTAATGGCATATTTTCTGCTGCATAGGCTTACTATACTTTTTAAACCAATCACCTGTTGATGGAAATTCAGTAATTTTTCTTCAGTCCAGTACTTTATTACAACTAATCCTGCAACAAACATTCTTGTGCATATAACTGTGTCTGAGTATATCTGTAGTATATATTTCTACAAGTAAAATTGCTGGTTCAAAGGGAATGCGTGTGCTGAATGCTACTGTCAGATCGCCTTGCAAAGAGATTGTAACAATAGAACATAAAAGTGGCATAATATCAAAATCTTTAACCTTTGCTAATCTGACAGATAAAAAAATGGTTTTCTTTGTTCTCATTCCTGTTTTTTTTTCATTATGAGTGGGCCAAACATATTTTAATAAGTTTATAAGTTATTCATATTTCTTTTGATGACCTTATTGTTCATGTTTTTAGCCTATTTTAGTCTATTGGGTTTGTCTTAGTTTGGCACTGAAAGGAGAACTTTAAACAAGGATATGGATTCAGTTAGTTTATTTGAGAGATGATCTCAGAAAGCAGTAGTTGGAGAGTTGGTAGAGTGAGAAAAAGAGGAAGGAAAGACAATAAAATGATGTATGGATGCATTATTTAGGCCACTGCAAGTTTTAGGGACAAGATGGAACAGACTCATTTCTCTCTGCCCCTTCCCACCAGGTACAGTTATAAACTCTGAATTTACAGTGCATTTGGCAACCAAAGAATTCTGAAAGGTGGTAATAGGAAGGCAAGGTTGTTGGGACTCCCAAGACTGGAGAAACAACACAGTGGCAAGTTATCATAAGTATTCCCAATCCTCAGCTGAGTAAAAAAAGGTAGCCCAGATAGGATCATTTCTCCCCCAGATTTAATGAGAGTCCCTCTGACAACATCAAGAAAGCCCAACAGTACTAGAAAAGGAAATTTATCAGTAACCTCATGAGGAATAAGTGGCCAAAGGAGGCACTCTTTCACCCCGCTGGGCCAGAGACTCCAATCCCACACTGGAAAATACTGGGGGTAGCCTGGTAACACCAGCAAGAGGGGTTCCACCACAATAATCAGCCCAGCCTGGAAAGCTCCTTTGTCTCCACTAGCATAAGACTACCCTTCCCAGCCCAGAGACATTAGTTCACCAGTAGATGAGATCCTACAACAACTGACCAGCCAGAGATATACACTCCATCATCCACAGACAGAGGAAACCATGCCACAACAACCTCATTGCCAGGGAAGACTCTTTGGCCCATGGCTTGAGACTCCCCTCTCCTACCCAGAAAACCAGGTACCTAGGACTAGGGAAACATCTTCCACCCCAGCAGCAGGTACTAGTGGGAGCTACAGCAGCACCAGATAAACCAAACAGACAAAAATAATACTGCAAAGACTCTGAAAATAAATAAACTGTCATTGTAACCACAGATCACAAAAGTAGACCAGGACTTTGGTGTTAAATCTAGGCATGGTGGCTTCCTGCTTAGATAAAAGATTTAAATGCGAGTCTCCTAACATAATCACTAAAATGTATAGGAAATATAAATCTATCATACCAAGAATCAGGGAAATCATAACTTGAATAAGAAAAGATAAGTAACAGATGTCAAAAGTAAGATGAATCAAATGTTGGAGTCATCTGGGCATCACTATCATGGTACCATAAGTCGTCCTTTGTATTTGTCCTCCCACTTCAACAGCAAAACTTTGACAACCATCCATGAATAAAATCGCCTCTCTGAGAGTTCTGAGATCCAGCACCATATGCCAAAGGACCTGGGAGGAGTCTCACCCACCTATGCATTGGATAGCAGTCAGACAGACCTTTGCACTGGTTTGGAATTTGCAGGAGACTATGAACTGTTTCTAGTCCCTATCGGCTGTGGTCTGCAAACAATTGGAGAATGCTGACTTGGGCAGACAACTCTGGATGAGAGTCATTTCAGCACTCCCTTAGAGCAAAAAAAAAAAAAAAAAAAAAAAACAAGTTTCTACACATTGGAATGGGTAAAATAAAAAACTTCACTTCACTAGCATCACCCTTACCCCAAGGCAGGACAGCTTAGGGCTAAATAAATAAGCCTGTGATCTCTCCCAGGGGAGAATGGGAGAGTGGGTGGGTAAACACCTGGCTTTCTCAGCTGTGTGGGACACTGCCAAAGAGACTCATTTCTCCCTCATAGCATCTAGAGTATTAACTTGTGAGCTCCACTACTGGGAGGAAGAAACAGATCAGGGGAGCGGCATAAAAGATTCCTGAAGGGTATTAAAAGGACATGATTCCTACTGACTGCATTCTGGACTCCATTAGGAAATCTACCCAGAAACTGTAGGGAAAATCTCAACCACAGATCCCCTGGACTGGCCCACAGACACCCACAGTGTATTGCATACCAAATCCACACCTCCTCCAACTCTGCAGCTGGCTCCCTGTTGTGACCATGAGAGTGTGATTTGGAAGAAGACTAAGGAACATTCACAGAAAGCAGGCCAGGGTCGGTGGGCAAGGGAGAAAGCACAAACTTGAGCTGTAATATCTCCTTCATGAAAGCAAAAGAGAGACTCTCAGCAACTGGCCTGAGGCACTGTAGGATCAAGAGAAGCCATACAAGCTTAAGAATTCTGCCACAAGAAGGAACACGAAGCAGGGAACAGCTGTATCCATACAAGGTCTGAGAGAGTCTCAGAATTTACAGCAGGACTGATTAAAGGTATTTCTACCCTGAATGCAGTTAGTAAAGATTGGAGGTGGTAACTGTTATTTCAAATGTGAAAACAGCAACACAAAACTCCAAGGAACATGAAAAATCAAGGAAACATGACAGCACTAAAATATCACAATAATCTTCCAGTAACCAAACACAAAGATATGGAGATCTATGATTTATACAGTAAAGAATTCAAAATAGCTGTTTTAAGGAAACTCAGTGAGCTACAAAAAACCCCACAGACAATTCAATGAAATCAAGAAAACAATACACAATCAAAATGAGAAATTTAACAAAGAGAAATCATAAAAAAGAACCAAACATACAGTCAGAGCTGAAGAATTCAATGAATAAAATGAAAAAACTGCAGTAAAGAACATAAACAGCAGAATAGGTCAAACAGAAGAAAGAATCAGTGCAATCAGCAAGATAGAGGGACTTTGAAATAACCCAGTCAGAGAACAACAAAAAGAGTGAAAAAATCCTATGTGATCTATCAGAGACCATAAATAAAACCAATATACAAATCATTGGAATTCCAGAAGGCAAAGAGAGAGCAAAGGGGTCAGAAAGCTTATTAAATAAATAGTGGCTGAGAACTTCCCAAAACTGGGGAGAGATTTAGACATCCAAATTCATGAAACTAATAGGTCACACCATTATTTCAATCTAAAACAATCTTCTCCAAGACACATTATAATAGAACTGCCAAAATAACGACAAAGAAAGAATTTTAAAGGCAGCAAGTGAAAAGAAGTTTGCAATCTACAAAAGAACTCTCATTAGACTATCAGTGGATTCCTCAGCAGAACACTTACAGGCCAAGAGAGAGTAGGATGATATATTCAAAGTGATGAAAGGAAAAAAAATTGCTAACCAAGAACGCTATCTGGCAAAGTTATCCTTCAATGAAAGAGAATAAAGATTTTCCCAGACAAACAAAAGCTTGGGGAATTTATCCCCACTAGACATGCCTTACAAGAAATGCTGCAAGGAGTTCTTAAAAAAGAAATGGAAGGGGCTTCCCTGGTGGCACAGTGGTTGAGAGTCCGCCTGCCGATGCAGGGGACACAGGTTCATGCCCTGGGCCGGGAAGATCCCACATGCCGTGAAGCGGCTGGGCCCGTGAGCCATGGCCGCTGAGCCTGCGTGTCCAGAGCCTGTGCTCTGCAATGGAAGAGGCCACAACAGTGAGAGGCCCGCGTACCGCAAAAAAAAAAAAAAAAAAAAAAAAGTAATGAAAGGACACTATTTAGTGACAAAACATGTGAAAATATAAAATTCAGTGGTAAAGGTAAATACACAGTTAGATTAAGACCACACTAATTCTGTAATATGATGATGTGTTAACTACTTAACTATAGTATAAAGGTTACAGGACAAGAGTATTAAAAATAACTATAGCCACTATAATTTGTTAATGAATACATAGTATAAAAAGTGGTAAATTGTGACATTAAAAACATAAAGGGGGAAGTAAAGGGTACAGTTTTTGTATGTGATTGAAGTTAAGTTTTTACCAGCATAACATAGAGTATTTAACTATAAGATATGTTATGTAAGTCTCATGGTAACCACAAGCTAAACTCTATAGTAGACTCACAAAAATAAAGACAAGGAAATCAGAGCATACCACAGTGGAAAATCACCAATTGAAAAAGGAAGGCAGTAAGAAAGATAGCAAGGAACAAGGGAACTACAAAACAGCCAGAAATCAATTAATAAGATGATATTAGTAAGTCCTTATATATCAATAATTATTCTAAATATAAATAGATTGAATTCTCCAATAAAAAGGCACAGAATGACTGGATGGATTGAAAAAAAAGATCCAAGTATATGCTGCTTACAAGAGAATTGCTTCAGCTTTAAGGACACACTTAAGCTCAAAATAAAGGAATGGGAAAAGATATTCCATGCAAGTGAAAACCAAAAAAGAAAAGGGATAGTTGTCCTTATATCATGTAAAATAGACTTTAAGCCAAGAACAATAATGAGACAAAGAAGGTCCCTATATAATGATAAAGAGGTCAACTAAACAAGAAGAGATAACAATTGTAAATATATACACACTCAACATCAGAGCACCTAAATATATTAAGCAAATACTAACGGATCTGAAAGGAGAAATAGACAATATAAAATAATAGTATGGAACTTTAATACCCCACTTCTAGAAATGGATAGATCATCCAGACAGAAAATAAGCAAGGAATCACTGGACTTGAACCACACTATAGAACAAATGAATCTAACAGACACATACAGGACATTCTACCATCTACCAACAGCAGAATACACATTATTATCAAGCATGAATGGAACATTTTCCAGGATACATTATATAATAGGCCACAAAACAAGTCTTAGCAAATTTAAGAAGACTAAAATCATACCAAATATCACTTCTGACCACAATGGTATGCAACTAGAAATCAAAACCAAGAAACTGGAAAATTTACAAATATATGGAATTAAAAAACATTGTCCTGAACAACCAATGAATCAAAGAAGAAATCAAAAGGGAAATTTAAAATATATTAAAGAAATGAAAATGTAAAAACAACATACCAAAACACATGGGATGCTGTAAAAACAGTTCTAAGAGTTTAATCAGATTCTTGAATTGTTAGGTTTATGTCTTTCACCATATTTGGCCATTTTCTGTCATTATTTCTTTATATTATTTTCCACACTACCCTCTCTTTCTCTTCTCTCCATCTGGGACCTTGACGGTACTCAAAAGTAATTAATCCAAAGACATCCACTCCAAGGCACAGAATAATCTTCTGAAAACAAAAGACAAAGGAAAAATCTTGAAAGGAACCAGAAAGAAAAAAATGTATTACCTATAGAGGGGCATCAACTAGAATGAGAGCAGATTTTTCATCTAACACCATTGAGGTCAAAAGGAACTGGCACATATTTTTCAAGTGCTGAAATAAGAGAACTGTCAATTTTGCATTCTATATCATGTGAAAATAGTCTTCAGGAATAAAGTTAGAAATACATAAATTCATTCTAGAATTAAAGAAAACTAAAAGGATTGGTCTCTAGAAGAGCTACACTGAAAGATTGGTGAAGGGGTGTTTTTCAAACAGAAAGGAAATGATACGAGAAGCAATCTGGAGACTCAGGAAGAAGAAAGAAAAAAGGAAAGAGCCAGAAATATGATAATACAATAAACTATCCCTTCCCTCATGAGTTGTATAAATTATAATGATATTTACATGCCATTATCTAAAAATGATAGTTGAAAAGACTAAAGCACAATCTGATACTCAAGTTAAAGATATTTTAAAATGGAGAAGGTAAAGGGACCTAAATGGAAGTAAGGTTTTCACATTTTACTTCAAGTGGTCAAATGTTGATATCATTAGGCTGTGATGAATCCCATAAGTATATATATAATTTAAAATTTTTTGAATTATAGTTGATATACAATGTTGTGTTAATTTCTGCTGTACAGCAAAGTGACTCAGTTATACACATATATTTTTCATATTCTTTTCCATTATGGTTTATCACAAGATATTGAATATAGTTCTTTGTGCTATATAGTAGGACCTTGTTGTTTATCCATCTTATATATAATAGTTTGCATCTGCTAATCCAAAACTCCCAGTACTTCCTTCCCCCACACCCCTTCCTCTTGGCAATCACAAGTCTACAAGTCTGTTCTCTATGTCTGTGAGCTTGTTTCTGTTTTGTGGATAGGTTCATTTGTGCCATATTTTAGATTCCATATATAAGTGATATCATATGGCATTTGTCTTTCTCTTTATGACTTACTTTGCTTAGTATGATAATCTCTAGGTCCATCCATGTTGCTGCAAATGACATTCTTTCTTTTTTTGATGGCTGAGTAATATTCTGTTGTATATATGTACCACATTTTTATCCATTTCTTTGGAGATGGACATTTAGGTTTTTCCCATGCCTTGGCTATTGTAAATAGTGCTGCTATGGACATAGGGGTGCATGTATCTTTTTGAAGTTTGTTTTTTCTGGGTATATGCCCAGTTGTGGAATTGTTGGATCATATGCTAACACTATCTTTATTTTTTGGGGAGGGTCCATACTGTTCTCCACGTGGCAGCACAAATTTACATGACTACCAACAGTGTAAGAGGGTTCCCTTTTCTCCACACCCTCTCCAGCATTTATTATTTGTAGACATTTTAATGATGGCCATTATGACCAGTGTGAGTTTTGATTTGTAGTTTTGATTTGCATTTCTCTAATAATTAGTGATTATGAGCATGTTTTCATGTGCCTATTGGCTATATATATGTCTTCTTTGGGGAGATGTCTATTTAGGTCTTCTACCCATTTTTCGATTGGGTTGTTTGTTTGTTTTTGTTATTGAACTGTATGATCTCTTTGTATATTTTGGAAATTAAGCCCTTGTCAGTCGCATTGTTTGCAAATATTTTCTCCCAGTCTGTAAAATGTCTTTTCATTTTGTTTATGGTTTCCTTTGCTGTACAAAAGCTTATAAGTTTGATTAGGTACCATTTGTTTATTTTTGCTTTTATTTCTATTGCCTTGGTAGACTGACCTAAGAAAACATTAGTACAATTTATGTCAGAGAATGTTTTGTCTATGTTCTCTTCTAGGAGTTTTATGGTGCCTTGTCTTATGTAAGTGTTTAAACCATTTTGAGTTTACTTTTGTGTATGGTGTGAGGGTGTGTTCTAACATCATTGATTTACATGTGGCTGTCTGACTTTCCCAGCACCACCTGATGAAGAGACTGTCTTTTCCCCATTGTATATTATTGCCTCTTTTGTCAAAGATTAATTGTCCATAGTGTGTGGATTTATTTCTGGGCTCTCTATTCTGTTCCATTGATCCGTATGTCTGTTTTTGTGCCAATTCCATGCTGTTTTGATTACTGTAGCTTTGTAGTATTGTCTGAAGTCTGGAAGGGTTATGTGTCCTGATTTGTTTTTTGTTTTCCTCAGGATTGCATTGGCAATTCTGGGTCTTTTATAGTTCCATATAAATTTTAGAATTATTTATTCTAGCTCTGTAAAAAATGTCATGGGTAATTTGATAGGGATCACATTAAATCTGTAGATTGCTTTGGGTAGTATGGCCACTTTAACAATATTAATTCTTCCAATCCAAGAGCATGGGATATCTTTCCATCTTCAATTTCCTTTATTAATGTTTTTTAGTTCTCAGCATATAAGTCTTTCACCTCCTTGGTAAAGTTTATTCCTAAATATTTTATGTTTTTGATATAATTTTAAAAGTGATTGTTTGTTTACATTCCCTTTCTGATATTTCATTATTAGTGTGAAGAACCAATAAGTATATTTTAATACCCAGTGTAACCACCACAAAATTATACAAAGCAATACACTAAAAATCATTATAAATAAACTGAAATGGCCAAGTAGCCCACAGGAAGTCAAGAAAAGAGAACTAGAAGAAAGAACTAGAGGAAAAAAGAATAATACAATGACAGAATTAGGTTTTAAATTACTTATAGCACTAGATACTTGCACTGTAAACAAGGAAATGTCTCAAACCAATAATCTAAGTTCCTACCTCAAGGAAATAGAAAAAGAAGAGCAAAATGCATCTATAAAAAGCAGAAGGAAGAGAATAATAAAAATAAGAGCGAGAATCAATAAAAGTGGAAATTGGAAAACTATATAGAAAATCAACAAAACAAAGACAAGATTTTCAAACAATCAATAAAATTGATAAGCCTCTGGCAGGACATACAAAAATAAAGAGATAGAAGACATAGATCACCACTACCAAGACTGAGGCAGGGAATATCACTAAGGATCCAGCAACTTAAAAGAATTGGATAACTCCTCAAAAACAATACACTACTAAAACTCAACCAAGATGAGTTAAACAATCTTAATAGCCCTATAATCATTAAAAAAATTAATTCATAGTTTCACAGCTACCCCTCAAAAAGAAATCTTCAGGCACAAGTGGTTTTGTTGGAGAATTCTGCCAAAAATGAATATATCATATAAGCTGTAGATTACATGAGTTTGGAGCTCTGAAGAGTGGTTCAGACTGGAGGTAATTATTTGGGTGTTGTCTGTGTATAGATGACATGAAAATGCACTAGAATAGATGTTATCACCTAAGGAGAAATTGTAGATAGAAGATAAATAATATACTAGAACTGAACCCTGAGGTGCTACAACGTTTAGAGATCACAGAGATGAAAAGAAATCAGAAGAGGAGACAGGAAGAAATAAGACTAGTTAGCAGAATTGTTCATGACTGTAGAGCCACAATCAACTGCACTAGTGATGTAGGAGACAAATCGGGAGAGAGTGGTATCCCAGTGGCCAGAGAAGAAATTATTTCAAGGAGGAGGGACTGATCAATTTTGCCAAACATTGCTGATATGTTAAATGAAAGAGGACTGGGAAAAACTGGCACTGTATTTAACAATGTAGAGGTCATTGATGACCTTGCAAAGAGCTCATCAGCTCTTTCTGTGGAATGGTGGGAATGAAAATCTGACTGGAATTAATATAAAAATGATTTGTAGAAGAGGAATTGCAGAGAATCAACTTGATACATGGCTGCATAAGATGGTGGGAGCTACTAATTGCTTTGATTTTCTCAGTGAAGTAAGAATGCAGGTCATTAGGTGAGAAGGAGAATCAGTGGAGGCAGATTTTAGAAGATTAAGGACAGAAGAGAAAATATGAATTTTTCATCTTCCCATATGTGAGTGGGAAGAGTGAGTGGAATAGGAAAAATTCTTTGTACTCAGTATAAATTACTGAGTTGCATTGCCAGCACACTGGTGGCTTTCAGGAATGAATTCAAAATGAGACCAGTTAGCACAGTTGTGTGTTTTCTATAGCCACAATCAGCTGCACTGATGTGGGTGTGGAGGAGACAAAGAATTTTATTCAAGGAAATTTATAATTTTGCTAAGCTAAAGAAAGACAATGAAATTAAGGGCCCATGCATAGGACTGATTATGTTGATATACCACGAAATGTTACCTGAGCCAATAAGGGATTGAGAACTTCTCTGAGTGAGGGTGAAGGGCAGTAAAAAGATGTTAGGATCATTGAATTGTGGGTGCATATGAAGTCAAAGAATTTTTGGAGTCCAATGATAGAGGGAGTCAGTTGGAAAATGAAGGTGGTGGTCTGAGACTGGAACAATTGAATCTAAGCTTGTAAAAGTATAATCAATGGTAATGATACAGTTGAGAGTGTATTACTCTGGGAGTGGGTGGCTGAGATAATGTGGTCAAGTTTAATTGGATAGTAAGTCATGGATTACAGGCCGAAGGATATTGACAGAATCATCTAAGTAGATATTAACTTTATCAAGAATTAGAAATAATGTTGGAGGAAATGGCAGCAAGCCAGCGTTAAAATTTTTAAGGAATGAAGAGGAATGATGTGGAGGTCTATACATGACTGCAACAAGGATGAGTAATGGATAGTATGGTCTGATAGTAAGAGATTCAACAGTGGAGACTACCAAGCAAAGAGAGACAATGACTTAGAAAGGACAATTGTTTGGAAGCTGCAACAGGGCACAAAGGAAAGGGTAAGGGTACTAGGGAGGGGACTGTAGAGAGAGTAATGAGAAGTGATTAGACATTTCTGGACTTCCTTATCATTGCAATAATAATGTTTCACTTTGAAATTTTCGTTTCTTTGATTACATTAAGTTGAATTATTTTTTCATATGTAGGTGGCAAGATAAGTAACTGTGGTCTTAATTTGTTCTAACTGAATTTACTCTCCCCAAGTTTATGGATGGGTCCTTTTCCTTGGGCAGGTACAGATGTTATACAGTGGAACTCAAGGCAAAAATTGTCTCAAAATCTCATGCTGGATTTTTGTTTGGTTTTTGCTTAAGCTCTTTGACACAATTTTCATAAAGGGAAAGGAAAGAGGTAATTACATTTTATATGGGATGAGGTGAGGACAGAAGTACAAGAGGAGAGAGTAAGAGAGAGAGAGAGAGAGAGAGAGAGAGAGAGAGAGAGAGAGAGAGATTCACCAGGAATAGGAAAGGATATGAGGAACTGTGGTTACTTAAAGCAGCAGGGACCTATGCCCACCCAGCACCCAGGGAGGTACTGTGACCACCGTGGATATGACCCTAGGTATCTGGGCTCCCTGCTTTGACAAATATTTCCATAGCTACACGACACAGAAATCGCAGAGTCACCGCAAGAGACTAAGTGAGCAATGAGTGTAACAATCTTGACCAGTGTAGACTATAGATCGGTGGGGTACCCCTATTTTTTCTGATCCCTCAGACCTTCGTACAACCCTAGAAGATAAATTAGAAAAGAACAAATAATGATTAAGTTTAAATTTCCTCTCAGACTGGTGGGATGAGAGTTGGAGTTCAAATAACCAATTTTTGTTTGTTTTGGATTGGTTTTTGCACATACAGGTTTGTGGAATAAAATTCATAAATACTTTCTACATTGTCAAATGAAGTGCCTATTTTCCCAGCCTGTCATATAATATTAATTTTACTTTTAGAGAGAAGATTTTCATTGTTGTGTAGTCCAATTTACTTTGAACTTCATTATATTCATTTCTCACTATCTGGACTTGTGAGACAAATTCATGGTGTTAAAAGTTTGCTTTTAGAATTTTGGAAATATTGTTCCATTTGGCATGCATTTTAATGGCTACCTGCAAGTTAGACACACTCTTTCATAAGCTAAAAAAGTACCTTCAGGGGATGCCTGGAATTTGATATATCGGTTTATGGGAACATAATTTAAAATTTTCGGATCAATAGTATATTGACAAACTTTGATGACCTTTAAATATGTTTCAGGATGCTGCAACGTTGAGTCATTCTTGTGAAAAAGAATCAGATTCAAACCAAATATTTGTACAAGACAAACAGTTATATAGCTTGTTTTGTACTGTTTTTTTTTTTTTTTTTTTTTTTTTTTTTGCTGTACATGGGCCTCTCACTGTTGTGGCCTCTCCCGTTGCGGATCACAGGCTCCGGACGCGCAGGCTCAGCGGCCATGGCTCACGGGCCCAGCCGCTCCGCAGCATGTGGGATCCTCCCGGACTGGGGCACGAACCCGTGTCCCCTGCATCGGCAGGCGGACTCTCAACCACTGCGCCACCAGGGAAGCCCGTTTTTGTGCTGTTTTTATGTTATTAAATAACCTTTGTCATTTCTCATGATCCTTGGGTAATTACTAAAGGGGCATAGTGGTCCCTTATGTGTTGCTTTTAAAGGTAAACAAAACTTTAAAAGATACTATTTTAATTTTATTTTGACCTACCCTTTGTTACATTTCAGGTTTGTAGGGTAAAGTAATTTGAAGTTGCCCCAAATAGGTCATTACCCTTTGGTCACTGGAACCCAGACGGTACTCTGATGAAACAATTGGATTTGTGAGTTTCCATTTCAGGCTGTTGTAAATTAAATAGCACTAAGGACAATCAAATCAAAAAAGACTCAGTTTTCCCTTTAAACTCATGTTTTTATTGGGTCTTTGCTGTATAAGCACCAAATGAGGCACTTTGACGTATGGGATGGCAACATTATAAGAAAAAGTTAATCCCGAACCTGATTTTGTATTTCTCTACAAAGTAGGCTGTGCACTAGCTACTGAAAATATAAATCCATATAGAATCAATTTTATTCCCTTAGGAACTATTCTTCTTTAATCAGTTAACATGGTTGTAAACAATATAAAATGTAATATTGACAGTGTTTTTTGAAACATGTTGGCCTTTATTACATTAGCTGTCTATTAAAGAGCAGGCACACTCAACCTGACTATCCTTAGGTGAGGGTTAAAGGACCTATAAAGAAAAAAGTGTTATTATACTGGAAAAAGATTGTTAATAGACTTGCAGTGTTGGAGTCTGTAAACCCACTGCTCCCTTTGAGAATGATAAAGTTACCGATAGCGATTTCTACTCATGACCTACACTATCCCATCCTTTGGTAAAGGATCCCCAGGATAATGCCATCTTTCAGCCTTGGGGCATCACCCTGCCCATTCTAATTCCAATCTGTGATGATATTTTCGTTCCTTGGCTCATAACACTGTCCCTTAAAAGTAGCTGAAGTCGGTGGGTCCTATGTATCAAGCCAAATGAGTCAATTTGATCATAATGAAATATTTTGAATTTAGCCTCTAAAAAGCCTGAGCAAGCATGTCATGTCCAGGTAACCCAACTCCTGAATGTCTGGCCATACTTGACAAATTAGGACCACACCAATTGGCTCTAACAGGAAAGTCTGATGAACATCTCTCCAGAATATTCTGAGATAATGGGGTCTTCATGGCACAAGTCCTCTAACGCTTTTGTGACGTGCTGAGAGAAGTACTATTCCTCTCCTGACCCTAACTGAAGAACTTGGCTTCCTTGACAATCTTCCATGTTTATCTTCTATTTTCCACCATCACTCTGCACTAAACCCTTTCTTGAATGTTAATAAACTATAAATCTTTACTCCACTCTTTGGATAAAGTTTCTCCTCTTTTTTCTCCACTGGACTTCAGGACGGACACTGGGATGGGATGGGAAGGAAGTCAACATTAAAACTTGCTCAGGTTTTACCCACAACCTGTGAGTCTGTGTGTCTGTTTAAACTTCCACACATTTAGAGGAGAACTAATCTCACCACTGTACCCAGAAAGATTTTACTTTCTAATTCCACCACTGTACACAGAAAGATTTTAGTCATGTTAATATACCCCTCCTTGGCTAGAATTCCTAATGGAACAATAGGCAGAACCCGTAACACCTCCCAATCAGTGCATTATTATATACTTGAAAGAAATGAATATTCCTTAAATGAGTCTTAACTCTGAGGTATTAGACGAGTGTATTTCAAATAATGACATCAATCAATACATTTAAAAAATTTTTATTTTTAGAGGTTGAACAATGATTCATTGCAGACTTTCTGATGAAACAATTAGCAGTCTCAAAGATTATTTCAATAAATTTTAAAGTTAGAGCACAGATTGAATATAAATTGATTTAAATAGGCACAGTTTTGGAAAGAACTGAAGAGTACTTAAAAGATCCCATTGAATTCATGTGGCACTATTCCTAGTTTTATTGATAGTGTCTCAATTAAATGTCCTGGCAGAAAACACTTAGTGATTAATTTATCTAGAAACTGGTAGCACTGAAAATATTAAAATTTATGCATTCTAATGGTTTGCGTGTGTGTGCTTCTATGTATACATGTGTGATTTCTGCTTTGCCTATTTTACTATCTTAATGATTATCCTTTCTTACTGTTTCCACTGAGGCTCTTACCTTACTTCAAGAGACCTAATCACACTGAACTTTTCTTGTCAGCCCTTTGCATACATCATTTTCTAGCTTTTGAACATTTTCAATAATTCCTTCTATTTTGGACAAGGGCTTTGGTGAAAGAACTAAAGTACACTAAAATAACACTGTACTCTGTCCCAATGCTACTCACAACTTGCCAGAACTTTCATGCTTCAACTCACAGGACTCGGGAATCTGGCTTTTCAGAAATCCCCCTCAATGCTTCTGTGGTGGGCCAGGGCTTCCAGGTACTGCTGCTACAAGGTGAGGTGTAGTTATAATTTTTTCTGTCACTGTGCACTGACTGTGAAATTTAATTGTCCCTTCACTTTCTTGTTTCAGCTGGCAAAGGATGTAAAAATTCCAGATGGATTAACATCTAAATTGGAAATATTCATTACCTACAAACCACTTTAAATATTTTCAGTCCTTCCCACGTTGGCTATCCAACATCTCAATCTCCTTTCTTAATATGTGCCCAGCTTCCTTTCCTTATTAGCACCTTATCATTTAACGCTCAATTACACATTTGCAATGTCTCTTGCTTGTTTACTTTGGGACACCTCTGTAGATGCAGTTCACTATTGTGTATATTTATTAGAATAACAGCCACAGAGCACAACGGGAGTTGACTTCCTAAAATAGTTTACTGTCTTACTGTGTTAAAAATATGATTTTAAGATAAAACTTATTTTTGAACCTTAACTGAGTAAATATGAAGAAAAAATGTATTCTTAAAAGACCTGATTCTACATGCTACTTAAATGAGAAAATTTTCTGAAATTCAAACATAGCAAGCTCCATTTGCTCAGCGATGAGGTACTTGCACAAAGTTCCCCATGGCCTTTTTGGTGTACAAATTTATAATAATGAAGACTACTTCTAAGGAAATAATTTGACATAAAACTTTGTTTTCTCTTTAAACTACTGCATTTAAAAAGTCATTCGAGTTGTAAACACTCAAGGATAAGCCAGTTTTAAGATCACATTATTGTGTCACAGTAACAGAAATGTGAATCACATTTACCTTTAATTCATGGATTCAGGTTCTCCTAAATTCTCATTATTGAGCTACTACATTCTTGATATAAGTTGTTAGGAAAATCCAAATCATCATTCCTGGCGCCAAGGTGCCAAGAAATAACGTGCTATCATGAAATCACACATAGTCTGCTTTTGTATTTTGGTTTAACCAGGTAGTTTGAAAATTATTATCCCACTAGCACCGTCTTCAGATTTTAGAAGCAGAACTAGAGGAATTATAGTGAGGTATACTTTGTGGTAGTTCTGTTGCTTCTCTACTGCTCCAGAACTAACCATGGTATTGAGGATGGATATGCAGAAATGATGCTTTTCACCAGGTAGCAATTACCATAGGTGACCAAACGCCACCTAGCTATGGCGTCTATAACTTATTGGGGTGATGGACTAGAACGATTTTTTCACGACTATAAATTTGTAGACCTAGGTATTTGATGAAAGTTGTATTTTCTTTCAAAATCTTTTTTTAACCTATTACATTAAGTCCCTACATGTGGACTTACCACTTTTAGATTAATTTCTGATATTACAGAAATAGAAACATGAAAAACACAAGTATTAGCAGCCAAAAGTTTTTGTTGTTACATTTTGTAATTTTTGTTTAATAACTGGAGTGAAATTTTTATATAGTTTAATCTGGAATCAGGAAAATATTTAATGCTTCTGATGGTCACACTGTTGGCCAGATAAGAATTTTGATAAATCAACCAATCTGTCTTTGGGGATAGAATTTGACGCCTACTTTAAAGTATTAAAAAATACAACTTATTCTACAGTACATGTGTATAGGAGTTCAGTCCTGTATTCAGGCTTGCAAGTGTATTATTCGGTGGTTTTTAAAAACAGCTATTGCACATCTTTGGAGTTTCTGAGGAAAATCAAGCATCCGAGGCTTTCTTCCTTTCTTCTTATCAGGAGAAAACCAGCTTAACATGGGGTGAAAAGAACACAACTGTTCTCTATCTGTGGCTTAACTGTTATGGAGCAATGAGGAAATGGGTGGCCTTTTCCCCTTTATCACTGTAGTTTTCTCCAGGCATGCAGGTTGTTCAGCCTTAGTCTGGTTTATGTTTAGTCCTTATTATTTTCATTTCATAATCTAACCTTTGGTTCTTTATAGGACTTGGCAAATTTGCATATGGTTTGTTGCTATTTTTATTTTTTTCCAAAAATAACCCCCTCATTCAGGGCCAACACTTTTGAAAGCTGTTTGGAATCTAACTTATTACAGGTTTCTTAACTCCATGTTGTAAAATCTGAATATAGATACTGTCCAAACTGTCCAAAGAGTAATGTTTGAATTCACAGTAACAAAAGTTACAAGGTTTGTGCAAAAGATATTGTACACCATTGGAGTACATAGAGCTTGCTATAGTTAATTTTATATATAAAGCTACATTTCTCATTAAAACTATTCTGTGCTACATTAAAAGTATCTGATTTAATTTTTCCCTACCAGTAAAACTGAATGCTCATTTAATCTCAGAAATTTAAAATGCAAATTGCATATTTATGATGTTTATAATTGTTATAATAAATCATTGGAACCTTTTAAACACCATAACTGCTTTGGAGCTCTTCAAGTTTTCCAAGGGTCATGAAGTAAACCCGGCTGTGGCGATTGCGCAGGATAGAGGTAAAGAACAGCTTTAAAAAGAGAGAATGAGACACCATCAGTAAATATTTAATACATTGCAAACTGATATTTGATAGGTACAACTATAACTTCAATTTATCTGCACCAATCAATAAAGTATTAAGCCATACTGTTTTTCAGAAAGGGATTTCCTCAGATTAAAGAATATGAATTTAAATTAGTATGGAGTCTAAATTACAAGTAAAAAATAACCTTTTAACATATTCTACAATTGTACTTCATATAGTTTAAATAAAATTAGATTTTTGTAGGTGGCATTCATCTGCTAAACTTCTTGATTGGTTTGGTTAACAATTCTCCTTTGCTATTTGTTTAAAATCTATTTTTATTCAAGTTGGCTTTCCTTTTTCTTTTAATATATGGAAAATATTACCTTATTTAGATGTTCACATTGTTGCTGGTGTTTAAGAGGCCACTGAAATTTTCTACTTGGTGCAAGCTTCTATTTCAGTGGAAGACTGACATCAAAAGACTGAGATTATGAGCTAAACCAATTGGCTTAGAGAGGAACATGTTGTGTAATTATGGTCTGTGCCATAAAGAAAATTAGGACAGTACAATAATATAAATAGCAAACAGAGGTATCCTTGTTAGGACTAAGGATTTCAACATCCACAATGGATATACTTAAGAGGGTGTGTGATGTAATGATGATGATGATGATAATAACACTAGCTACCCGTGATTTAACACTTTTATGTGCCAGTCAATCTGTGAGATGCTTACTATATACATATTATTGATAATTTTCAGAATTGTTCCCAAAGTAGTTATTAATATTCCCATTTCTGAGATGAAAAAGCTAAGGTTCGGAAGGACTAGTCAAACTTCCAGGTTTTTACACGTAGTTAGGTGGCAAAGCTGGGACTGCATCCTAGATCTATCCGATCTCAATCACTGGTTCTTGCCATTATATCCCTTTATATTACAAAAAAGTACCTTTTCTTGATGCCCAGTGCTTTACCCTGTTTTTTCTGATATTAATTCAAATCCTTTGCAATTTCTTCCAAATGTGAATGTTTCCTGGTCTTATTAGAATTATTTCTTCACGCTATTATTTCTCATAACATGTCGGGACTGTAATGATGTCATGCAATTCATTTTTCCATCTAAACTATCTGAGTTGGTTAAAAGTGACCACATTACACAAATAATTGCCAAATCTTGATTTTATTTTTCTTTCCTGTGAAATGGACATAATAATGTCCACTTGTGAAGATTAACTATGATAGCTTCTAAAGTATTTAGCACAAACTCTACCATATAATTAGGTGTTCAGCAAACATAAGTAACTTTTTCCTTCTTCTGTTATTGGATTACATTGAAAACTATAAAAGGCAGATTTACTCAAGCATTCTTTTTCAAAATATCATATTAATATGAACATGAAAAGAACTACACATCAAAGACAATAATGGAATTTGTAAGAAATAAAATAAAGGCTAAGCTTTGCTTTGGACACAATTAGAATTTTTACATTTTTGAAAATGATTTCTTTTGAAATCAAATTTCATGGTTTACCAAATCAATGTTTCTAATGCAAATTGCAAAAATATTTTTATTAATTTATTATATTATTAAGAGTATGCCAATTTGGGAAATATATTTATAGCCAGAAAGAAAAGGATATAAATTTCCTTAGTTAATTTTCATCACTTGCTTTATTTTTGCTTTAACTGGGGGATGTAAACTATACCTTGTCACCTCGGGTACACAGAAATCTCAGCTTCTTAATTGACCTGCGCTTCAGTTCACTTTCCAGAACCCTTGACTGCAAAGAGCGGACTTCAATGGCTTTTTGGCCCCATCCTGTGGCTCGCTGTGAACACTCATAAGCTACAATAAAAATTTAAAAATCAGAAAAACATAATATCTTTCTGTCAGTGATAGAAAATTATAAACACAGTCAACATTTGATTATTAAGAGGGACATTATTACAGTTCAGGTAAATACATTCTTCTTTCCTGCTTATAAGACTGTTGTTTGGCCACTATGCTGCTCAACAGTGGTGTTCAAGCCAGCTATGTACTATCACCATTGTGACCAACTATTCAACATTGTGAATAACTAGATCTCAGTTAATTTTTGTATTCATATTCTCCAATACCACAGAAAAAGCTAAGGGTTAATCTTACCCTGTTTGTAGAAAGTCAAATCTAGCTACAGTGATTCTTTATTTTATAATCTAGTTGAGGTACAACATCCTGTAAGGGTTTGTACTTGTGCTTAAGTGACATACATTGAAATCTGACTAACTTTTCAAAATTAAAACTGCTAAAAGATGACTCGCTCAAATAATGACTTTAGCAACTCTAATGTAATTCAATTAATTACCATGTTATACATAGAACTAAAGCTAATTTGATACTGCTAAGCGTTTCTCTTGCTCAGGAAATTTTTATTAAGATTTAAACTATTGGACCGTGTTTTACATTACTCAGTGACAATAAAGACTATGACAATTGCTTTAAAGCAGAAAACCTAATTATGTAAATAGCCATATAGTCAGCTGACACTGTAAGGTATTTTCTGACATGGAGAGCAGTATTTTTTCCAACAACTGCATACAGCAAAATTTTCTAAACTTAATGCACAATGTAATTGCTGAGCCCAAGTACACAGTTCACATGGCATTACATAATTTCTACCTTAATTCTAAAACACATTAATCAGCCACTTAACCTAGCTACTGAGCTAACTTGTGTATGGGGTGGAATCCAATGATTTAGTTCGGAATGCTTAATGATACTTGCTGTGATTGCTAAGTCTCTATATATTTGTTTGAAGATCCAAAGCAAAGATCTTATTAGTAAAAACATTCATTATATCTAAAGGAATGTAGATTGGGAAAATCTGGATCTAGGTTAGTTTTAGATAACAAAGCAGTTGCTTTTAAACAGAAAAAGAGAGTAATTGATTTCCTTAATATTAGTGTTATAATGCAATCTTTATATACTCTCAAAATACCATTAATACACAGACCAAAATATCATGTTTTTATAGTGCTATAATTTATTTTACACATAGAGGGATGCTTTTCAATTTTAGTGACTTAAAATAGCTCTTTCTTTTAGGTCAGAAGTTGTCCTGCCGAAGGACAAGAACTGTACCAGATGACTTTTTAAGACTTCTTTGAGTCCTATCATTGTCTACATGTGGCATAAATATGGCATAAATATAGGGGTTCTGTTTCCCATTTGAACTGAATTTCCTTATTCCAATTTCTGATTAATATATTGATCACAACCACTGTAAAGGTTAGAACAAGATTCATTATTTCAGGGTTTTTTTTTTGCCACAGATCTGTCAATTATATTGTAAACGTTTATGTCTTGTCACAGAATGGTTTTAAACCCTCTGTGAGTTCTTACCTTTTGAAGAAATTGGAGGAGGTTTTCAGGATAATCCTTAACACTATGTATGCAAAAGGAAAGGATTCTGCAGATGCAGTGCAAAGTGCCATCATCCCATAATGGAAAAAATGTCCATTAAAGAGAAGTTCTTTCAAACTGGTCTTTAAAGCCACATGTGGATCACATTTAGCCATTTTATAGAGATTTCAGAAGCTTCTGGTTTCTTTATTGATAAACTATTTTCTCTCTGTCTCTCTTGTCCTCCTTCCCTCCCTCCCTCCCTTCCTTCCCTTCCTTCCTTCTCTCTCTCTCTCTCTCCCTCTCTCCCCCCTCCCTCCCTCCCTCACCCTCTCCTTGTCCTTCTCCCTCTCCCTCTCCTTCTCCCTTCTCCATTATTTGCTTCATTAACCTTATCTTCCTTCCAGGAACATTTATCTTCAAGCAAATCATTCTACTCTCTCCCTAATATTTTTTACTGTTCATATGCATTATTCTGTTCCCTATCTAGAATCCCCTCTGTAGTCACCAAGACTCAGAGAAATACGAGTTTCAAGTTATTCAGATTGCCCAGATCAGCAGTCCTGTGATGGTCAGGAAGAAAAAAATATGTCCTGGTCTAATGAAGATGAAAAGGCAGTTTTCTTTATGTTGCCATCTGGGTAGTACCTAATAGGCATTCCAATCAGTCATATTTATCTCTTTTGTAAATGAAGTTTGATGAAATCTTAGTGACAACCAATATGTCACATATTCAGTTTGTATTTGATTCTTCACAGAAATATTACTTGCTGAACAGAACACTATTGACTGTATAAAATGGAAGTATTTTGCTCTTCTCTTGTGACTATTTGGCAGTCTCCTAAGGTAAAGGTAAACCTCAAAAATCAGTGTGATGGAATGAAATAGCTTCAACATCTGTGTAAAAGCTGCAAGCAAAGGGATTTAAAATAAAATTACAGATTATTGTGGCAAAGAATTACTTTCCTATTTTAATTACATGATTTTTGAAAATGAACAACTAAGACAGCCAAAATCAGTCTCTTTGTGGTAGCCTTGTGAATTCATTAAGAATAAGACAAACATACACATTACCTTACAAGGGAATAAGTATGCCATATCCCAAATTAACACTATATGCCTTGAGAAAAAGTGATACTTCAGGAAATAGAAGCTTTTCTGGGATCGTCTGAAAGAAGAAAAATTTTATACATACCTACTGAAGATGGTATGTCTTTCCACACTTCAAGGATCTTCTTGAAGAGTTGTTCATTCGCTTCCATGGAAAGGGCTTCAGCATTGAAGGTGAGCATCATGCCAATTCCCAAGGAATCAGGTAAAATGATGATATTCTGTGGTATAATGATTTCCAGGGGCTGGAATTATGTTTCATAAGGATTTACATGTCCAACATTTTATCACTACTACTTTCATTGAAGCAGCTTGGTTGAGCAATAAAGACCAAAAAGAGGTACAAAATGCAGGGAGGAGAGAAATTTCTATTTCAGTGCTAAACAGCATGCTATCCAACACTTGAAAAGAGCGTTCCCTATGTCATAAATCTGTCACTGTTTAATATTCTCCTTTATATTTAGGAGGAAACTTTGTAAAAAGCAGAGATATACTTCCAACACAGAGAAATTCGTTGAAATTTCACAAACTATTATGTATAATGATAGAAGAAACATTACTTGTTTGATTTCAGATTCATTTCAGCACACTAATGAATACTTTAGTAAGGAATCACAAAATCACTGCTTATCAACCAATTCATTCAAATCAGAAATAGAAAATTAACTTTAAAATAGCTTGAGTTTAAATATTTACAAGGGGCAGCCTTATAATATCCTTCACTGCTTGAAATGTATCCTCCCTTCACAAAAATATAGAATTTCTTATCTAATTTATATAATCTTAAAATATCTTCAATTCAGAGATGTATTAGGTGACAGAAGATGAAATACTAAGAAATATCTAAGAATTTCTAAATTTCATGATGCATAAAACAATGTGACAAAACTTGCCTAAACTACAGATATTGTCACATTAATCATATTTCCCTAAAAACCAAACAATTAATTCCTCTATCATTTTTCGAATTTAGCAAGTTAAAGGAAAAAATGTCAGAAACTATACTTGCCAAACCCAGCGTACTCAGGCCAAGTGCTTGAGGCCATGTCTCAGTCTCAGCAACAACAATTCTTAAAACTAAAATGGGGATCCAGAGGCGAAAAGCAATTTTAATGCGTTCCCTGGGCACTCTCATGAGCAGTTGAATCAGAAAAGAGATGAAGGAAGAGAGAAAAAGAAATTCAAGAAAAAAGATTGTCTCAAAAAATTTGTTTAGAATAGATCTGGACTGCTGTAAATCCAGAAAGCCTCAAAGGTAATTCTCTTGCTTCTCAGATGATTCCTGAAGTAACCAGATATTCTGTAGCTTTACAGCTTTTGTAATCTAGCACTTTTGGAAAAGTATTATTTTTAGTACATTCTGTTTCAGAAGACACTCTCCTCCCTTATATTAGAGTCCTTTCTCTTTTAATGGGTCAAGACTCTAGGGCATTTAGCTAAAAATTCTATTTTTTAATACACTTAAGGTATCCTAATTAGGCCAGAAAATGATTTTTTATAAACCTCATCTTCTCTCATTCTTGTTTCCATAATAATTAACTGATCGTTTCAAAAGAAAATAATTATTCTTGCTTAGTAGTCAAGTGGAACACAGAATTCAATCTTCCTAAATGACTTTTCAAATAAGTATAAACTTGGACCAATACTGTGGTGTTCAATAATGCACTACCTTCAAAATAAAGGCTATCTGACATGACATAAAAAATAAGATGCAGGAAGTGATGGAAGACACTCCAAGTGAAAAGTACTATAATATTTATACTAAAATTAACCTGAACTCATTTAAATGGCTTTGGCTGGGCTTGGTTCAGTATTTTATACCTTATAAACAGTGATTTCTATATAGTCATAGGTGACAACAGGATGATCAGCTAATTAGATTGTTAAATATGACCAAAACTTTAAAAAAATTCTCCATTAATGATCTGACAATTGCTCCATGTAATCTGTCAGAGATATATAGATAATTCTGAAAGCTGTGCAAAATATCACATTACTACAGTGGCTTAGCAGTACATAAAAGTTTTCTCCTGGAATTTTGTATAATGCTAAACTGCTAAAACTTTAGTGATTGACAAAATGAGGAATTCAAAAAGGGTGAAGCAAAGATTTGTTGGTTCAGCCCTTCCTTTTTAATATAATTTTCAATAGGACAAATATCATTTCTACCATCAAATTTGAGATATAGGAGAATTATATTATGTATGGTACATGTGTGTGAGGGGTATTATGTTATGTTCAAGCTCTTTAGACAAATGATGTGTTTAGTATTTTTACAACTATCTATATTTTAGATGCTGTGCCATATTTTCATATTTATAATTAATTGAGTTAAGAGTTGATGTGCATTAGCTTTTAAAATGCTGAATCCTTTGATCAGAAATTCTAAGTATAACATACTGTAAGAGAATACTTTATGATAATTTGCTATATATCGCAGTTAAAGTACTACAATCTGGATAAAGAAAGGGCATAATAATGCTGCAATACTGGTGTAATTTAAAAAAATCTGTTAATGCATTATGAGGTGCAGAAGACTAAAGCAAGGGTTGCAAACTCATATGGCTACAAGGGCCAGTTATTATAAATACATAATGGTGGATGGATAGAGAATGTATAGCATATGTTCCATGTAAAAGTGGGCGGGCACAAATTGGTTCCAGTTGATTATGGCCAGATAGTAATGTTGGCCTGATATTGTCAGATCATTGGTTCTTCAATAGAAATCCAGATTTTAAATGTAAACGATATTCACTTAAAAACAAACAAAAATCACTGTTGCAGACAAAATCTATCTGTGGAACAGACTTAGCTGTCTGGACTAAGAAACCATCAGTGATTTTTGTTTATCCATTACTACTTTCTGGCACTTTATACTTACCTTTTACGTCTCAGTTCTAATATAGATATTGATACTCATATTTTTAAACCTTTAAGAGTTTTGACAGTTGGAAATACTCAAATTGTGTTATACAGTAATTTCTAGGGATCTTACGTTATTTGGCAGGGTCACATCAGACATAACCTCAGATTCTGCATCAATGATGTGATATCCATCTGCTGAGCTGAAGAAAATCTTTAGTCTTTTTTCAGAACCAATAGCCAGGTCAACTGTCACTGGCTTATGACCAAGTGTTGGAAAAACCTGTAGATATAAAACCAAATATGGCCAAAAGGCCAAAAATGACACTCTGTCTAAGGCGAAAATTCCCCTGCCCTTTTGTTTAACAGGTTTATAAAACCCAGAATGACTTTTAAAATTACATAATATATTTAGAGACCTATGTATTATAACTTTTTTTTAGGTCTGTTATTACAATAAGAATGATTATATTCAGGTTCTAAATATTGAGTTTTCCTTCGAAGGCCAAATCTCCCAAAATCATAAGAGCCATGTATGGCCCTGTACTCTGTTTGCTGTCTTTAAATTCCTTGCCTTGAGCTTCAGCAAATGAAGGAGCTCATCTGGTCTCTTAAACCGGTTTGCTGGATCAGCTGCCTGTATTTTTGCCAGTATTCGTATATAGGCTTCATAGGACATGTAGTCTCCTTCGGAGTCTGCTGATTGATCAATGCACACTTGGTAGGGAATGAGAAAGGCCAGACATGTTAACCTAACATAGACTGGATGTACTCTAGGCTCTTATGGTTCCTAATCCAAGGAAACAAAAAGCCAAACAGGATTCATTTCCAAGTTCAGGTCACAGTAGAGGACTGGGCATCACAGTTTTCACCACACTGTAGTCATGAGGTGGGATTCAAGAACTGGAGTGAGGACTTGGACCAGGGACTCTGTATCAGGCTACACAGACTGTTGGTACTTACCTTCTTTGTTTTCCAGCTCCATACCAGGCAGCTCTGACCAATCAGCAGACACCCAAGAACAAACCCATATCCAAATACTGACAGCTGACCCAAGGCCCAATTTAGGGAGATCAGATCAGGGATGTGATTTGTGTCAGGACAGACCCAGACTATCTATATAGTAGTCTGTGCTATTTATAAAAGAACATATTTATTGTGCAAATAGACATTGAGGAGCAGTCATAAATATTAACCCATCTTTACTGTATACATGTGATGTTTTGGTCTATAAAATATACCATGTAATCAGATCCTGACCTAAGATACAATAGTATTTCATGAATACGTTGTTGGGGTCTATCATGATGTATCCCTATCAGTGCTTTGTAAAAACTTGTCCAGGGACCAACCAGTTCAAAATCTCCTGGGTTGTTTGCTAAAAATATAGATTCCCAGGCTCCACTTCAGACCTACTAATTTGGCCTGGAGTTGGGTCTGAGATCTAAACTTTTAACAAATGCTCCAGATGACTCTTATGTATATCCCAGATTAGGAGCTACTGGACTCTATGTAATATTGCCAGCTCATTAATCAGTCCTTATTACTATAGAATAAATACAAAATAATCTTATTTATGTTGAATTCTAGAGCATTATAAAAAGATAATGAAGATAAAAATAGTCCCCAGTTTATGAGATGTGATTAAAAATCATCAGCAACTTAATTGTTTGGGACACTAAATGGTTGCCTTAAGAGGCTGATCCATAGAAGTTCAATTAAACCATAATAAGGGTGGAAACAGTACTCATAATCCAAATAAGCCTAACCACCATTCCTTGTAATAGTTGTAGAGAAAAATGTGTTTAGAGATCCAGCTTGGAAGGAATATAGAGCCATCCTTTCCTCCCCACCCCCATCTACTGTAGCCCTGGTAATTAAAGCAAAGGCTTTCTCTTCCTTCATTCTTCTTCCAGGTTCATTCCTCTACTATTCCTCTACAATGGTAGAGGTTTCCCCCTTTACCATTGTCACACCTTTCCTTACCTTCCCTCTGCTCTCCACCCCCCACTAAGAGAGAACAGGGACTTTCTCAGCTTCAAGTCATTGGGGTGGCACCCAAAGCTTATGTTTGTGGCTTTAGAAGAGAAGGTCTTCATGTTGACTACAGGAATTGGGAGTGAGGAGCTGGTGGGGAGGTCCTTTAAGGGGAGGGGTCAGGGATTTCCCTCACACTCTCCCTTGGTGTGGTGCCTGTGAATTATCTAAAAAAGGGTTAAATGATAATTATTGACATGGTATATTTAAGTTACATTAATTGTAGAAGAATGGTATATATTTCTGCTACTCTATTCCAAATACTGTTCTGTTTACAATTTCTCAAAAGAAAAACCAAAGGAAAAGGAGACCACTCACTTTAATGGCAGTGCTTTCATCAAAGGACTTTGGTGCCCATGCATACAGGTGAATTGATGATTTCAAAGCAATTGCAATATATGTTGTTTCTTCATGTTGCACTACAATGATAAAATACAAAGAAGTAACGATGCTACAGAGTTAACAAGAACACTCAAGTATTTGTGTTTGTTGTTGAAAATGTCATAATAACAATGTAAGACCATAGATCACTTATTTTAGAAAAGTTATTTGGTTACAATTTGATGCCCAAAAGAAGGTGACAAAAATACTGTATAGTTTTATGGAGTGTATGCATTAGCCTTTAAGAACACTCTAAATTGTCCACTGAAAACTACAGAACATTGCTGAAAGAAACTAAAGAAGACCTAAATAAATGGAAATACTTCCTCTGTTCATGGACGGGTAGACTTAACATTGTTAAGAGGTCAGTACTATCCAAAGTGATCTACAGGTTCATTGCAATCTCTATTAAAGTCCCAATGGCCCCCTATGCATAAATGGAAATGCTGATTAAAATTCACTTGGAATTGGAAGAGGCTCCAAATAGCCAAAACAATCTTGAAAATGAAAAACAAAGTTGGAGGACTCACAGTTCCCGATTTCTAAACTTACTACAAGCTACAGTAATCAAAACAGTGTAGTACTGACCTAAGGACAGGCATATAGATCAATGGAGTAGAATTGAAAGTGTACAAATAAAGCCATACATGTATGATCAGTGGTGCCAGGACTATTCAATAGGGAAAGAATAATCTCTTCATCAAATGGTACTGCAACAACTGAATATCCAAGTACAAAAAAATGAATTGGACCTCCTACCTCAATCTATATACAAAAATTAACTTGAAATGGATCAAAGCCCTAAATGTAAGAGCTAAAACTATGAAACTCTTAGAAGTAAATATAGGAATAAACCTTCATGGCAATAGATTCTTATATTTGACACCAAAAGCATAAGCGACAAAAGAAAGAAACAGATAAATTGGGTTTCATTAAAATTAATACTTCTATGTATCAAAGGACACTATCAAGAAAGTGAAAAGACAAAGTATGGAACGGGAATAAATATCTGCAAATCATATATCTGATAAAGGTCTAATGTCCAGAATATATAAAGAATACTTACAACTCAACAACAAAAAGATAAATAAGCCAAGAAAGATATACAAATGGTCAATAAACACTTGAAAAGATGCTCAACAACATTATTCATCAGGGAAGTGCAAATCAAAACTATAATGTGATGCCACGTTACGCCCACTTGGATGTCTAGGATCAAAAGACTGACATTTACAGGTGTTGGTAAGAATGAAGAGAAAAATGGAGCTTTCATACTTATGGCAATGTAAAACAGTTCTGTCAGTCACTTTTAAAAATATTCTGGCAGTACTAAGAGAAAAGAAAATATTCACTCCAATGTACAAAGACATGTATGAAAATGTTCATAGCAGAATTATTCCTAATAGCCAAAAAGTGGAAAAAGTGCAAACATATAAAACAATGGATGTATAAAAAACCGGATAAACAAAAGGTGATATATCCATACAATGCAATACTATTCAGGAATAAAAAGGAATACTGATACATATTGAATAGGTTACAGCATGGATGAACTTTGAAAACATTACGCTAAGTGACAGAAGCTTGTCACAAAAGACCACATATATAATTCCATTTAAGTAAATCGTGGAAAAAAGACAAATCCACAGCAAAGAAAGTAGATCAGTAGCTACTTAGGACTATGAGTGGAATAAGGTAAGAGGAATAAAATATGGAGTGTCTGCTAATGGCCATGAGGTTTCTTTTTGGAATGATGAAAATTAGATCATGGTGATGGTTACACAACTCTATAAACATACCCTAAACCCTTTAATTGTACACTTTAATGGGGTGTATTTTATGATATGTAACATTTCAATAGAGTTTTTTTTATTAAAAAAGAGAAAATATATAAAGAGTATATGCTTGCTCTTGGCTAGACCTTCTGGCTCTCATGAAATATTTTGTCCTACTTCTAGATTTATATTTGCGCTAAAACCCCGCTTCTTTGGCAGAGACACTGCTTCTGTATTCGCTAGCCAGACTTCATCTGAGACTAATATATACAAATTCTCTCTCACCTCTCCCCTCCCTTCCTCTCTCCTTCTCTCTTTCTCATTCTGTATCTCTGTCTCTCTGAGTCTAGCTTTGCTTTCTTTTTTTTTAAACTGTTCAGAAGTAGGTCAAAGAAGCATGAATAATAAACCCCCAAGAAGCAAAGAAATTCTTTGTTAAGAAAATAGTTCCAATAATTTAAAAATACGACAGTAACTGATGTCGGTCCATTATTTTGTTGACCTTGGAAGGCTATGAAAATACCATGCAAGTATGGTTATGTTGTTGTCTTCCTATGTAAAGGTGCTACTGTTCCACCTGTCAGTAGGACAAATGTTATTGTTGTTATGAGAGCTGGGATGGGTTGGAATGCGGTCAGCCAGGAAAACTGGACTAAACTAGTCCATCTGTTTACCAAAAGCATAGATTTGAAAGATGACTATCTTTGTAAACTCTCTCTTATTCAACTAAAAACTCGGTAAGTTAGTAAGAGGCAGTTCTGCTATATAAACTTTTGAGTTAACATCTGGGAATATCTTTCACCTCTGGCTACCACATTTACGTAATATGATTTGGAGGAAATTAGTGATACATAAAACTAGAAGAAAGTAGTATATTTATTTGATGGCTAAGTTGTCTGGGTGCTCATTCCTACCTTTATTGTTGTTTGTGTACATATGTACACACATATGGAAACCTATCCTTGGAAAGGCTCTTTCTATGCAGAACAAAAATGGTCAGTCAGTGTAGAAATATACTGCCACAACTCATATTATGTGATTCCAGCTATCTCTTACCTATGCCACTAGTTCTGCCTCACAGGCAATTAGTAAAGAGGAAAGAAGAAAACAAAGGCTGAGAGTAGAGGGGATTTGTTTCAGAAACAGAAAGAATTGGATAACATTACTTCCAAGTTGTTGACAGATTAGAGCAGGACTCTAAGACCTTGGATTTGTTACTCCATTTCACAGTGGATGGTTGTGAAGAGACAGGGGATATGAAAACACAGTAATCAGACAGGAAATATTTAGCAATTATATTCATGAATATCAACAGTGGGAATGAGAGCCAGCAGACAATTGATGAATTTTCGTTTTGACTCATGGTAAAGTTTCCTGGTCAGTATTAAGAGGGATTTTCTGATTTTGAAAAAAGGAATTATTATGTGATCCTATTTTATTGCTGTTCCAAGAAAAGATAATGTCATATAAATCTCCTTGTAGGTTATTGAAGATACATCAATGCCACTTATATAATTGAAGTTAGATAGAAACAGGAAGAAATATTAGTTCATATGAACTAATTAGAGTGACTGGGAAGGGAAGAAAGGTGAGAAAGTGAACCAAACTTAACTCCAATAGCTATTTCAGTCAATCTATATTTTCTCAATAACAGCCAAGATTGTGACATAAAAGACCTGAAAGGTGTGTCAGTGAAATTCACTCATTTTTGTATTTAAAGTTGCAAATTCTTTTCTTTCTCTACTTTGCCTTTCACAATAATGTTCTTCACCAAATGAAGGGAAGCAAAATTTATATAGCTATAGTAAACATGAAATGAGACTTACGGACACTGAAGTGTTCACAACCTGTCAACTTATCAATAGCTTTGCAGGCTTCCTCTGTCTTGAGCATTTCCTCTTGTCTTCTTTTACTTTCTGGATCATCATTCAAAATCTTGTTTCTCAGCCAGGTCAAATGATATACCCGAAGTCTGTTCTTATGGCCTGATAGATAAGAAAAGATACAATGTTTCAATTCAGTCTATGTTTTTATATATTAGAAGAACAAAAAAGGTAAAAGCATTTTTGTCTTTTTAACCAAATGTTTTCATTAAAGTAAAAAAGCACTTTTAAAAATCTATGCTGCATCAGAGTCTTCCCTTTAGAGTTTGGAAATGTGATAGCAAAGTCTCTCAGTCTCTCACTTCCAAGAGATAGCTGAAGTGTCTACCAGCTACCTATGTAGAAGCAAATGTAAAATACTTCTTTGGGACAGGTTAAGACTGCCACTTTGCAGGCAACAGAATCACCATCCATTCATTTGTACCTTAGCTTCTTATCTAAGTCATGACCTTTCTGGGATTCAGAGACCCAGAAGCTATCTCTGGTAGTGTGTATATATGAGAAGGGTTTCTTATGTATTTCTTGTTAGGCATTCTGGGCCAGTGAGATGGGTCTTT
Organism: Hyperoodon ampullatus; assembly: GCF_949752795.1. Taxonomy (NCBI): domain Eukaryota; kingdom Metazoa; phylum Chordata; class Mammalia; order Artiodactyla; family Ziphiidae; genus Hyperoodon; species Hyperoodon ampullatus. The sequence continues at coordinate 91,173,969 of NC_136913.1, read as the reverse complement.
GTACTCTTTCATTCCAGTATACTTACGAAGTAACTGAACAGTTTCATTATTTTTTCTCGGCCCAATCTATCTTTAATGTTAATTTTCTAACTGTAAGTCCCATCAAATTCCTACAATTCCTTCAGAAAAACAAGCCATTAAAATTACACATTTCTTTTCATATATAGTGACTTTACATTCATTTTTAGGGTTTACAACTGTAAGATTTCTGGGCCCAACAATAAGATTCTCATTTATGTAATTAATCTTAAATATATTTTTACACAACATTTTTGGGTAGTGTTAGAAATCAAACATCTATATCTATTGCCATTCTAGTCTCAAATGGTAAAATAAAATTGAAATCCGAACTATTAGATATCTTTCTATACTGACGTTCTCACTACTATTTGATGCAAAAATAATCTACATTTAAGAGAAACTTAAGAATTAAAAAGAGAACATTTGGGTTAGAGAAAGCTGGATAAAAAGTAAAGAAATCTGTTATCCAGATGTGCAGTCTATAAGCCACCCAGATGTTTTCAAAAACTAAATGTTGCTTCTGTGTGCCTCAAGCAATTATAAATGAATGACCAAAAAATCATGACACTTTAGTATATCTGTAGAGGATTTCTCTAACCAAAACTTAAAGCAAAATGAATCATATTTAGGACTATACATAATCATTAATTAATGTGCAATATCGTTATTAGGTACAGACAGGAAGTATATAAACACATAAAATTACTGTGATTAGCATAATTTTATTCTACAGTCAAACCATTTAAAAAATTTTTCCTAATCTTTCAACAGTCATTTTTTTGCCTAAACTCAGCATTAATGTTAGGGCTTTCCTGATACCAAGTACTGTTTAGTAATCACAATAATTATTAACATCCATATACTTGGTCTCTCATATTTCAAGGTTCAGGATCTGACTGACCAAAACTAAGAAGTTCAACTACTATGTGGGAAGAATGGACAGATCTTAGGGGATCCATTCTTGTTACTAGTCCTATCTGTAGGCCTTTATTATACAGCTGTGGCAGAGATGAGTCTCATTTTTATCCAATTATTGTCCTTTTTGTTCTTTGTTGCTTCTAACACAAGAAAGGTATATAGTGGAGGTTAGTGTGGTCGTGTGTGCATGGGTGGGTGAAGCTGTGAGTTGTGAAGATGTAGGTTGCTACTCAGAAAAGATGTGAAAGGATGCAAATGGCATGGTTTTTCTTGTCATTGACCTCGGACAGGTACATTACAATCAAATATCCAGACACCAAAGGAGAGTCTGAAGTTTAAATTGTAAATAGGTAAGAAAATACAAGTAGGAAAGCCTGGTGTCCCAATTAAAATTTATATTTAAAGTGCTTTCCTATGAATACTTTCACTTAAGAAAGTCTTTAGCCCAGTTTGCGACCTAATTTATCTGCATAATTACTCAGTTAATTTTAGTTCTTAAACAAACCGGAGATGGTAATCAGCAAATTGAGTGGCTCTACAACTTGAATTTGACGGAATGGTCTTCGCTTTATAAGTTTAGTAATGTCTGCCTTTCCACTTCTGTCCATCAGATACAGATTTGATCGAGTTCCCAACAGCAAATTCACTCCTGTTCGTATACGAAAAGAAAAGTGCTATATTAGCTCAGATTACATTGTTATAATTGAATTTATACTAGTATTTTTGCTACTCCAGTGTGCTGATCTATGTAAAGGTGATGTTTATCATCTTAGGCTAATGTTAACTTCATTCTGTGTAAAAATGAACTCTCTGCCAACAGAACAAATTTATTTTTATTAAAATATTGAAGATAATACCCTCGAGCAATATTCTACTGGCTGGTGTCTTGTTTGCCATCACACAAATAGAACTTTATGTATATCTCAGCACCTTTCTGTCCCAAACTTTATAAAAATCAATCAACCTTTCTGAAAGTTACCATTAAATATAAACGATGCCTAGTATATATCAAGTCTTCAATTCAGTTAATATCTCATTGCTAAATGTAACACGGTTTTAATGCTTTTAGAATAATTGCATGTAAATTGTTTTTAAATTGAGTGATTCTGTGTTCACACATATATTTAAAAAAACGTATATTGCTAAATGCCTATAAAATTAGTTTCTACTTTCATGTATTTACACTCCTACACTCTGTTATTTGTATGCTGGCTTTATTCATTCTAATAGAAGCACTGTTTATAGACTGAATGAGAAGACTAAAATAGCAGATTGAAGTAAAGTTAGAATATACTTCAAATGGGGGTCAGGATCAAGATGGTGGAGTAGAAAGACCCTGAACACAACTCTTTCCATGGGCATACAAAAATTACAACCACTTACAGAGCAACTGTGTATCAGAATGACCTGAAGACTAGCAGAAAAGATTTTCCACAACTAAAGACATAAAGAAGGAGCCACAACAAGATGGAAAGGAGTGGCAGAGATGTGGTTTAGTAAAGACCCACACCCTGGGGTCAATGACTCATAAACAAAAGGGATATCATAACCACAGAGGTTCCCCTCAAGGAGCAAGGGGTCTGAAACTCACATTGGCTTCCCCAGCCTGGGGGTCTGGCACTGGGAAGATGAGTTCCTAGAACATCTGCCTTTGAAAATCAAGTGGGGCTTATGTTCAGGAGAGCTGGAGGGCTATAGGAAAAGGAAATTTCATTCTTACAGAGCATGCACAAAATCTCACATGCTCCAAGTGGCATGATGCAGGGCAGATGCCTGGGTCAGAACCACTTGTTGTTCTTAGAGAATCCCCCTGGAGAGGCATGAGGCAGCTGGGAACCCCTGAGGACTGAGACACTGGCAGCAGCCATTTTGGGGATCTCAGTCTACCACACTGACACATATTATAACCTTTTATTTTTCAAAATATAAAACCACAAATGATAAAAATGAGTTACTAGACATTAAGTTCATCTCTGGGTAGTTGTCTGACTGGAATGATAATGAAGTAAACTTTGCTTTCTTGTTATCCAATACATTATATTAGTAGAACTTTGAGGATGGCTTATTTTTTTTCCAAATTGTTTAGTCCACATAACTATAATGTTTGCTACACTGTTCTATTTTTAATTTAAAATTCTGTCTCCTGTTCAATCATACATTAAGCAAAGTCTATGAAACTGAAGGTAGGAGGTTGGCATTTATTTTGGATTTGTCCCTTCCTTGCATTCATTTATTCTGTTTCATTTGTGATTCAGACGCGCTTGAGGTAAAATATTGTCTCAGCATTACCAATGTGGTTATAATTCTTCTGGAACAAAGGGTTGAAAAAGTCTATCAAAGTTAAGATATTACACAAGGAACTTTCTCTACAAATCCTCAAGATATTTTAAAAACAAGAACCTGAAGAAATTTCTTGCAATATCTCATTAGGTATTATATGTTGCATTCTGACCAAATTAAAAATACTAAGCTTGAATTTTCAAATAATCATAACCTAGTCCAATTTTATATTTTAGCCAAGTTAATTAGGGCAGTAAAGAAAAACAGAATAAAAAGGGTAGGAAGTAATTCAAACAGCAAACTGCATTGAGTAAAAATAAATCAGCAAATAAATAAATAAGCAAGTTAACTACTGTGTGTGTATATGTATGTGTATATATGTATATACTTGGAAATGGTTTTTCAATAGCAAACACATGTTTACATCTATGATTTTTCACAAGTTTGCTATGTAGATAAAAATATATTCTTTAAAATATAACAACTCAGTTTTAAGAAACCAAACTCACCCCACAAAGAACCACAGCAGATCTCAGAAGTGAATTCCTTTTCATACATGTGGATTAGTGGTTTTTTACATTCAGGAGAGACATAGAGTGGGTTAACATTGACTTCAGAGGGTTGCTTAGATGATTTCTCAGGTACTTCCACTAATCCAGCATATACTGTGAAGAGAAGATATTGAGAGAACTTACACCATATGCGCTTGACTGTTTCCACAAATGAGACATAGCTTAGAAAAATTCCTTTTCCTTTACTGTATTTTATTTTTTTATTGGAGCTATAATTTCTATAAATCCATAACCATCAGTTAACACAAATCAAGATGGTCAGAATACATTTCTGAATATGAATATACTTCAAGTTACTGTGATTAGATTGCAAGTAAAATCCAGATGAGGGACCCAATTTCTCAATTGTAGTTCAAATTTAGGTGCCATAAAGACTAAGTGAAGAGTAGATTTAAAAATATATATACATCCATCTGAATTTATGTCAACTGAGTATCAGAATGATTTGATTCTTTTCTGATAATGAACTAGTGGTCAAACACTGTATTTAATATGTGAACAGACCGCAACATTTGGAGATTATATTAAATACACTTACAGATGGTACTGGCAAAGTCAGCATTTGCAGCCCCTTCAGAACCGTTGGAAGGAGATGAGTGGCTGGCAGAAAAACCTGATTCTGTTGATACTTCTGATATGTCCATAGTGTCATTCTCATCACCAGGTGCTGCAGGTGTAGCACCTGAGGAAACGGCATTTGAGGCTTCACTTCTACCACCTGACTCCTAAAAGATGATTAAAAATTTATTTTGACTTTATTAGGAAATTAACAGTGAGAGAAATATGATATGCCTAGGGGTTATTTGAAAAAGAGAATACAAAATTTGTAACTTCTTATAATTCTTTATCCTTATAAAATCCACATTTACCAGTAGAACTCAACAATGTTATCAGAAAAGAAATAGGGCTTCCCTGGTGGCACAGTGGTTGAGAGTCCGCCTGCCGATGCAGGGGACACGGGTTCGTGCCCCGGTCTGGGAAGATCCCACATGCTGCGGAGCGGCTAGGCCCGTGAGCCATGGCCGCTGAGCCTGCGCGTCCGGAGCCTGTGCTCCGCAACGAGAGAGGCCACAACAGTGAGAGGCCCACGTACTGCAAAAAAAATAAAATAAAAAGAAGAAGAAATAACTATCCTATATTGAGACAACTGATGCCAAAGTAGGAATTCAAGGAGCATGAACTCCTTAGCTGTATAATTTACGGACCTAAAATTTGTGGAGTTTTTACTATGCATTAGATACCCTGCTAGGCATCTTATTTACATATTGTTGTGAATCCTTGCAACAACCCAAAAAGTAAGTAAGATTATCTCCATTTTACTTACAAGGAAACTAAAGCTTAGCGAAGTCATATAATTTATTCAAGGTCATAGAGATAATTAAGAGGATCAGAGTTTGAAGCCAAAGTCTGTTTGATTCCAGAGCTTACATTCAGCTATGCTATGGTAGATTCAATTCCATCTTGTCAAATGACAAAGCTAATGATGGAAAATCAACTAACACAAATTCAAGAGTGTGAACATGCTTCAGTGAAAATTTAGCCAGATTCCATTAACTTACAGAGAAGAAATTCAAGGATAAAAGTCACAAAATGTGACAGAATTTATGTGGGATGCATGTCCTGTGGAAAAACATACCAACACTTTTTGGTAAGCCTGTTTGCTGATAAGCATTTCTTTGTTTCTAAACAGTGATTGAGACAGCTGTGCTGCCCTGTCAAAGACTTGTTTTTATGACCTTTCCTGCCACAAAAGTGTTGCCGCATAGAACTGGGAGATCAGCTCGGCACTTTGTGACCACCTAGAGGAGTGGGATAGGGAGGGTGGGAGGGAGGGAGACGCAAGAGGGAAGAGATATGGGGACATATATATATATATAACTGATTCACTTTGTTATAAAGCAGAAACTAACACACCATTATAAAGCAATTATACTCCAATAAAGATGTTAAATTAAAAAAAATAAATAAAAGATTATCTCATCCTAAAAAAAATTAAAATAAAAAGAAGATCCATTCACTCTGTAAAGGTCAAAAACATTTCTTAAGATAACTGGAGATACCCAGGGGTGCTATGAAAACCATGCTGGGACATCCTGTTTTAATGCCTTTAATTAAGATAAGTAGGTAGGCAGTTAGGTAGGTAGGTAGTAAGTAGGTAGGATGGATGGATGGATAGATGGATGGATGGAAAGATAGATAGATAGACAGATAGATAGATAGGTAGTTAGATAGATAGACAGATAGAGAGGCAGACATAGATACTTTCCCACTGATGTTGCTTTCCCATTGGAAACCATCTAGGGAGTTTCCTCCTTCCTTGTTTTCTTTGTTTCCTTCCTTCATTGATTTCTTCCATAATTACTGTATGCCTCCCATAGACGAAGCCCTAGGTTGGACCCTGGGATTGTGTGAGTAGGTAAAGAAAAGTAATCAAGGATGGATTAAAAATAGTTCCTGCCTTTTAAGAGTTTACAATCTATTGTGACAGAAGAGCAGGTAAACAAATAAACAAATTACAAAGTCATAAGTACTAAAATAAAACGATGGGCAAAATGCTTGCAGGTGCAGATGAAGGGGTGTGTAATTCTGCCTTGGGAACTCAAAGATGATATTTGGATAGTTGGATCATGAAGGGTGACTAGTCCACAAGCAGAGAAGAGGTAAGGGGAAGCCTTATAGACAAAGGGAAGTGCTTGAACAAGGTCACTAATTCATGAAAGAGCATGGCATCTTCTAAGCTAGTTATGATAGGACAATAGGCTGGGAAAGTAAATTGACACGATTTTTCCTTTGTCTGGAATCTCATCTCTGTTTTCAGATATCCAATATTTCCCATTTGGCAAGAATTAGTTCAAAAACCATGTGTTCCAGGAAATCTCTGTGATAATTCCTATTTATCTAGCATATGTGAAGCTACTTGAGTATTTTAAAACATATCTATAAAGTCTGTAAATATTTTGTGAATGACAAAATAATTGTCTAAACACAGTACACTAGTTCTGTTTTAAATTGTATGTGTTAACACTTCTTCCTCAAAAAGTTAAAATAGAAGATAACAATTCCACTCCTAGGTATATAGCTCAAAGAATTAAACAGAGGGACTCCAACAACTGACACTTGTACATCAACGTTCACAGCAGCCAAAGGTGAAAACGACCCAAGTGTCTATTAACATATGAATGGATAAACAAAATATAATACATTCATGCTACAGAATATTATTCAGCCTTAAAAAGGAAGGAAATTCTGATACATGCTACAAAATGGATGAACCTTGAAAATATTATGCTAAGTGAAATAGACAGACACAAAGGGACAAATATTGTATGAGTCTGCCTATATAAGGTACCTACATAGAAAGTAGAATAGAGGTTATTAGGGACTGGGAGGAGGGATAATGGGGAGTTAATTGTTTGTTTGAGATGATACAAAATTTCCAGAAATGAATAGTAGTAATGGTTGTAAAACATTGTGAATGTACTTAATTCCACTGAATTGTACACTTAAAAAATGGTTAAAACATAAAATTTTATGTTATGTGTATTTTATCACAATAAAACCTCCCAGAAAAATGTATGTGTTAAGAGACATTATCCCAAGCATGTGATCTGAGTAATAAAGGTAAACAAATAAGATATTTTTGTCCCTGAAAGAAAATAGGAACCATCCAAATTAGAAGAAATAAAGATCTATCTACAGCTATAATTAAATTCTTTAAGGCTTTGGGATAGAAGTTTAAAATATATTTGTAATGGCTGGAAATATGACATATCACATGAAGAAATGCATTCACAAGGAGAAGAGTTCATTCTCCTTTTCAAATGGCGCATTACCTCTGGTTCATGTTCAAATTCCTGGGATGCTGGTTTCTCCAATTCTGGATCATCTATCTCTGAGCAATTTTCTTCTCCATTGAGTTCAAGGGCTTCACTCTCTTCATTGGTTCCACTGACTCCCTCATTTCCATTACCCTCTTTGCCTCTTCTTCCACTGCCTGTATTGGCTCTGTGTCCTTCATGGTCTCCAATGGCTGCACTGCCCCCAATGGCTGTACTTCCTCCGTGGCTTCTACTAGCTCTCTGGCTTCCATTGCTGCTGAAAGTTCCTTCCCCTCCATCACTTCCATCTTTACCATCTTGCTTGTAGCTTCCACCTCTGCCACAGCTTGGTCTGATAACAAGATCCAATTAATGATAGAAAACCACCCAACAAAAACATATTTGAAAGTCAACAAATGAAACAAAATTAGTATGCCTTACACATATATACTATCTCCAGGCATGTTTTTGTTCTATGTGAACACTACTGGTATGATATAGATATGAAAAATGTCCCTATGTCTTGTCAATCTTAAATATTGAATTAACACCATAGCCACTGTCAATTCCCTGGCTGCATTTGGATGGCAGATGGAAGAGAACTTGCATCCTTTATTAGGAACATGTGTTAGGTTAGTAGCAATAATATGTTTTATTTTCTTAAACCATAGACTACTTCATGCATTAGCAACTTCACAGCCACATGAATGATCAAGCCCATATTTCTGGTTCAACCACAACATATTTAAATAATTCTTATAATATATGTAATTTATGTTAATTTAAACATGTGCCTTTATTTTCTAACATGTGTATTGTCCGCTTTGCAACAGATTTCCATTGATTGTTCCACTATTATCACTAGGAAGTGCAGTAATATAGATCTCATTAAGTTAAGATAGTCACTTAATTATTTGCTAAGAACACCAAGCTTAGCAAAATGTCTCAATGATTTTTGCATAAGGGACAACATAAATATGTACCTATGATAATTCTAAAAGCAAATGAATTTGAGAACGGAATTCCTGGTAGTTTTTTAGTTGGCAAAAAAGAAAAAAATGTTGAATGAATTGTAGTCTGTTCTGTCATGTATATCCCCAGTAACATTTGAAAATTAACAAAACAAAATATGGATTTCAATATTATAAAGCAAACAATTCTCCCACTGTTAATTATTTTTCTAAAATTATACTATATTAATGAATCACCTTTGAGAGCAGTTTAATACAAACCATAAGCACATGTAAATAAGAACACACTGGCTGCTTCTAGAGCAGGAACAAATAACCATATATATATAGCATACTGGTGGTATGCCAAAAACACTACTTCACTAAATATTACCACTTTGAGCAGCTACTCTATAAGAAGATAAAATTGAACGAGCACTGAATTTAGTTACTGCAGTTTTCAGAATCCCAAGGATAATGCTATGTTAGTAAGTTGGAGGTTAAAACTATCAAGTGAGTAACATATTTGCACTTCATTTTTCTCAGCAAATTTAGAGATTTTGTTCACAAACAACAGGGCTTCAACTTACAATTATTAATAGGCACACTACTTAATTTGTCAGCCCATTTCTCACACTCATTGTGTTTTACAGGGTAGAATGATTCAATAGCATTAATTTTAACAGAAACACCCAGACAATTCCAGTTATAAAGAACTTAATAAATAGTTGAATGCTAATAAAATATAGTATTACAAGAAATGCAAAATTAAGTGTTTTGCATTAAAATAATTTAAAATCTATTGTTGAAAATCAACCATTTACCAACATGCAAGTGCAATTCATTCACCCTCTTGGTAATAAATTTTGAGAGTAAACCAAAGATGCAAATAGTTTTGAAATTATAAAATATGGATAATGCAAGTAATCCAGAAAAACCAACCTTGGCCAACTAGGAGCATCATCACGATTATTGCCTTTGTCATCAACAACCTCATCATTGTCATCATCATCTTGGTCTTCACCAGCATCATTAGCCTGATCAACCTGGTTATTCAACTCATTACAGCCATTGTCATGGTCATAAGTATCTTCATAAGCATCATTAGAATCATCATCATCACCATCAGTATCAGCACCAGCATCATAGAGTTCAACATAATCACCATCCTCTTCAGGTGGCTGAATGACAGGTGCAGGAGTTAACCAATCATTCCGGAAGATTTCAGAGAGTGCATTATAGCCTACCCATTCATTTGTCAAGTAAACGGGGGGTGATATTTTTCCTACTTTAAATCCATCTGGAACCTGTGTGCACAAGAAAGGTTAATGTAGTCTCTAGTAGCCTTTCATTTTCTTCTAGATTGGAAAGCTTCCAGGCTGATAATATTTTAAAATGTATTTTCAATTGAAATGAAGATGTTCACTCACTATATAGAGCCAACATTTTTGTGAGGATGAGCTGCCAAAACCCAAACCTCAGGCTATGATCATTAATGGCCTTTCTGGATCACACAGGGCAAAATTTACTCACTTTGTTTTATATTAGTCCTACTTATCTGCTGAGAACTAGACATTTGGTTTTGGTGCTGGAGAAGAGACAGATGATTTAACATTCTAGAGAAGACGGTCACTTTTTTCCTTTTGTTTTATCCTTTGATATTGGGATTAGCTCTTAAAATTGATATGCTAATTTCCCAGCTCTAGTTTTATACAACATAGGTTGTATTAAAGTAATGTAAACACTTCTAAGAAGTAAATTAATATAAATTCACCCTTAAGTATGGTATGTGTCCTATAAGCAACCTCTGAGCAATCTGAAAGGGGTGTATGTGTAGTAGGGTAGAGGTAATTACAAAAGTAAAACAGAATGATCTGAAACCACACTGAAAAAATAATTAGAAGGTCTTTTTATTTATGAAATTAGAAGGCATTTTATTTTTCGCTAAATGTTTTACCTTTATGCATTGCCTCATCATCCACGAAATGATATTAGACAAAAACTGAACATCTAAACCTTACTCCTTAATTTGAGATTAGCTTCTGCAAATAGCTTTTTATCACCCTCTCCCGAATATGTTCTGACAGAAGAATGTGAAAGTAAAATATTTTATGATCGATTAAATGTTTTTATATTTTACATTACAAAATATTTTACATTAAATGTTTTTACATCAATTAAATTTAATTTCTAGATTTCATATTCTGCATACTGACTTACCAATAGAAATATATATTTGAAAGATTAATTTAAAAACTGAACACTTTAGCCTTTCCCTCGAATGAAGATGAAAATATGTAAGTTAATAAATTGAAAATTAAAAAGAACAGATACAAATGTGTTAAGAGTTAAGATGGAAACTTACATGGATGTCAACCAGCAACCTCTGATCAATAGTAGAATAAGGTGGTGATGACTGGGACCTCCTCCTGGTCACAGGGCTCTCTTCCTCAGAAGAAGATTCTGTGGAATGCCAAAAAGACATTAGTAACAGTTGTGATCACAGCCACTGACTTCATTTTTATAGTGTACCAGTTCAATCCCTTGGTATTTTTCTTGTAGCCTCTTTCCATTCTGGAGATATCACTTGATAAATTCTTATGGGGCTAAGATCCTATGTTCTGTTTTCACAGGCAGTGACAGGCTCAAGGTTTGTTCTGTTAGACCTGCATGGCTTTTTTGTTTTTAGCATTAAGTGTACACTTGCTAGGTATTTCTCTCTATCTGTGTAACAAGGTACACAATAAGACTGGTATACAGATAGTCCCATAAAAAAAGAGAATATATCAAGAATAGGAAGGGCTGGGTGGTATTTCTGGCCTCCCATAACCAGTAGAAAAAGAGCCCAACAGTATATTAGAAGATGATAGATTAGACAAAACTTTCAAGAGGAGAGTTGACTCTTGAATCTTAATCCCCCAATTTCTACTCAGTGATATATCTTCAAGTATTTCAATACAGTTGAGAAGTGAACAACTGAAAAGTGGCAAATCTTGGCCCTTTTTATAAAGCCAGGAACCCTTCTATAGAAGCTCTCTGCAATAGAACTTTCTGCAGTAATAGAAATGTTCTGTACCTGCATTGTCCAATACAGTAGCCACTATCCACACATGGCTATTGAGCATTTGAAATATGGCCAGTGTGTCTGAGAGGCTGAATTTAAAATTTAACTTCATTTTCATTTTAGTTTTAATTTTAATAGCCACATTTTGCTAGTTGTATCACAATGAACAGCTCATTTCTATAGTGTAAATACTTCCATTTAAAATGCAAATTTGTCTGGATTAGAGGTCTGGATTTTTGATATTAAGATTTGTGGTATAGTAAATAACATCTGTGGTTAAAATAGAGTGAGAATATTTAGGCTCAAAGATCAGTAGATCTGGGTGAGTGTACTTAGAAAAAGCTTCACTAAGGGGACTCTCAAGTTCCTTTTTATTGTTTTTGTGTGCTTGGAATTTGAAGATAAATAGTACTATCCCTCTTTTATTTGCAGCCTTGATATATAGCCAAAGTATTGACACTAGAACTCCAAAAAGCATGTATTTGAAAACATTTCTATCTTTTGAGAATATTGTACTGAACACATCTTACAATTTATGTTCACATCTTCTGACACTGTTGTACTTTTGCCATTTATTATCTTTCCGTAGGAAACTATTTCTCTCAGGTCTTTTGGTGTGTCATTAGGCTAAGTAAGAAGTTTGGGTGAATGTCTGAGATTTTGAGGCAAATTTGTAGTAAGGTGTTCTGATTTCCTGCATCATGAAGTATGCAGTCTTATGGGAACTTCAAATCATCTATGTAGCACACACAATAAAATAACAGAATTTTAGAGCTAAAAAGAACTTTAGCTATTATCTACCCAGATACTCTCCCTTTCTCCCTCCCACCACTGTTCATAAATGCTTTGGGGCCTATTCCAGAGTTTCCTTATTTCAAAATATACAATATAAATAAACCTTAAAGTTTTAGTTCTTTCTTCAGTATTAGCAAAATTAACCCTAGTCAAACCAGAAGGATTCTGGGGGAAAAAGTCCTAAAGTTTCTCTTCACACAGGCTTATCTTATTTCTCACAAGATAATATTTCTGCACAAGGGGACACTACCATTTAAAAGAATTATGCCATTATCTGAGTCTCCTAAGAAGAAGAATTGGGTTTTAAAATTCAGGACTTCGACTATATGATTTTCATACAGTGTACCTATATATCCATTTAATTATTGACATTTAAATAAAATCTATATGCTATATTTTACAGACGACTTGGGGACTCAGTCAGGCATTTTCCCCTTACTTAACTTACTTGAATTGCTTAAAAGTAGATAGTGCCAGATTTTATGACCCAAGGCATAACTTTTCACTTTGTTTATCTGATATGTCACAAATCTATAATTCATTTAAACTCTCTCAAAATTACATCATAAAATAAAATACTTATTTGAAATTCATATCACTGTTCGTAAAGATATTTTCTATGATTTTATTGATTAATTTTTCATTTTGAGTAACTACATTAATTTTTAACATTTAAGAGATACTGTATATATCTTACTTTGGGGAGGTGAAATAACAAATTGATAAATAAAACACATGCCCACAACTACTCCATTTAATATTTCAATATTCTAAAGATTGCCTATAAATGTTAGCCTTTTGTAGAAGCCTCTCTCAAATTCCTTTCCCATACTTTTCACACATGGTATAGAAACTAAAGCTGAACCCCCCCTCCCACCTCCCTAGACACATTCTTAACTATTGCCCAACTGAAAGAAGAATCTTCAGAAAAATTACTTTCAATTTCTCAAAGGTCATCACTGATCACCTAATTGCCAAATCCAATGGCCTCCTGGTCTTAATCCTACTTGGCCTCCCTGACACTATTGATTCATTCCTTCTTGAAATTCTTTCTTAACTTTTGCAAAATAAACTATTAAACATTAACTCCGTTTTGACTGTTTAAACTTTGTGCTTTGAATCACCTGATGCTGCTGGGCAATTCTGAGGATTTTGCGAACTTCTTTGTCTGATGTCAATGGGCTTCTGAGCTTGTTCCAAAAGAGACCGCTGAGGAACACTAATGAAAAGACAGAAAAGCATGTGCCACTTCCTAACATTCATAAAGGGAATGTACAACTCCACATCAAGACCAACAAAAGTTTTAAATATATGGGTATATATCAAACTAAAAAGAAGTAGAGCTTAAGTAATATTTTCCAATTTCCCCAAATCTGCTCTTTTATCTAGAAGAGAGAAACAATTTCCAAAATATAAAAAAATTGTCTTTATACAAGTATGTTTCCTTCACATATTTATTTATTTCTAAAAATTCCTATGAACTTTCTTTAAGCTAATATTCAGACATTATTGCTACCTGGGTAAAACAGCAAGAAACATAAATTTATAGTGTATGTGAGTATTTTAACATGATAAAAACTAAGTTATTTTTATGTTAAATATTCCACTATTATAACCTGATTTCAAATGCTTGGAATTTGTGTTTTTTAATGTCCTGTTCCTAATTTAGATACATGGATAAATAGATAGAACACTTTAGTTTTCACTATTCAAATTCAGGAAATATTTAGAAAGTTTCTTTGGACCAGAGCTGTTAAATTTTATAGCTGCTTTGGAATTTCTATATAGGAAGGACTTTGGTTTGATTTAGGCCTAGAACAGACAAGAGTCTGTTCTATGACCCCAAATTTCAGGAAAGACTTAAGTTTCAGTTAAATTGATTTCATAAATATAACCATATTTAAAGTAAGTATATTTGCAATTCGCAAATTCAAAACCCTTTTTTGTAATAAGAACAACAAATTCCAGTTTAGTAGAAATATTGATTTTTATATACCCAATGCTTAACAGTTCTATTGATTTTATATCATACCCCATGATACCAAAACAGATACACAAAACTAAACTGATTTCTCCCCCTTTGTTGTCAGAAGGATCATGACAACTCACTCACTGAACGCATAGCAAGAGAAAGTTCCCAATCTTGCTTTAAAATTTTTCAAGATTTCTGCACACCAGTTAAATCTAAGGACACAAATACATGGGGGTTTTAAAGAATAATAAGATAAGAATATACATGCTAAATACGATCAGCTCTATGCCATCTGACCATACTGTCCAGAATCTTGAATACAGTAAGTACTCAATAAGTATTTACTGAATGACTGAGTGAATGAATATAGGTTAAGTTCTCTCCACTATGAGTTGGAGTTGGAAGGGGTATGAGTTTCAAGGAACATCTAAATTAAAATTTAGCATTCAAATATAACACATTGCATACATCTAAAATATGAAACATGATCTTTGAAAATTACTGAAAATTATCAATATTACAGAGTTAAAAATTACAGTGACTGGTATAAAATATTGCTATAATATTGAGTTTTAGATTTGATTCTCCCTATAGGTTATTTTAGGTTTGCCCATTCTGTGGCATTAGCTTCTGAGGTTAGCGATTGTGTGTGTGTTTTACCATGTAGTGCATCACGAATATCATGTAATTGAAGTGTACGTGATACACATGAAATTTCACATCTTTTTACTGTAAATTACTAATCGAACACTGTCCAAGAATTCACTGTTGTTTCTGTTATTAAATTGTGAATGTTACCAGCTAATCATCAAACTAAATAACACTGAAACTGCAGTATGTCCAAAGGTGAAAGATCTAGTTAATGGATTGTTGCAGTTTTAAGGTTTTAAATATGGGCCGGTGATATCATTGATGACTATGTTGTCATGAATATTTTAGTTTTGAATTCACACAGAACTTAGTATCAAATAAATAAGCTTTAATTTCCCATATGACAGTAAGTCAGAGTAATCTGAACATAGAAATCAGAGACACATACCTTGAAGAGAACTTGACACGATCCTGGTTGTAAGGCATAGAAATAGATCTCTCTTGGACCTTAAAGATACAATGCAATACTTTGGTAGAATTCAGAATCATACATTTTTTGAGTTATTAATTCATGGGAAAATGTCATTCTTCACAAAGAGATATTTTCTTAAAAATCCAGCTTATAAAATCTGATTTTCATAAATAGATTGTATTTCATTATTACTTATAGTATATCATTAGAACTACTTAACCATAATTTTTGAATATATCCTTGAATTTTAGTACAACAACAGATTCTGGAGATCATATAATCAAACACCCTCATTTATTATTGAGGAATCTGTATCCCAGAGATGGAAAATGACTTTTCTAAGAACTTTACATCAAGTCAAAGGATATCTTTAATCAGACTGTAGGTCTCCCACCTGTTAATTTAATGTTCTTTCTATGTTTTCATATTACTTTTTCAAACTTCTCACTCACTCACCCTTTCAAGCTAATACTAGATTTTCAAAAGTTGTAACACATACACATCACTAAAAACCTCTCAGGAGTCTAAAGTGTTCATTTTTTATTAAAAAAAAATATTGGAGTATAGTTGCAATATTGTATTAGTTTATACTGTACAGCAAATGAATCAGCTATATGTATACATATATCCCCTCTTTTTTGGATTACCTTCTCATTTAGGTCACCAGAGAGCATTGAGTAGAGTTCCCTGTGCTATACAGTAGGTTCTCATTAGTTATTTTATACATGGTATCAATAGTGTATATATGTCAATCCCGATCTCCCAATTCATCCCATACCCCCTTTTGCCTTTGGCATCTATATGTTTGTTCTTTATGTCTGTGTCTCTATTTCTGCTTTGTAAATAAGATCGTCTGTACCAATTTTTTCAGATTCCACATATGTGTGTTAACATACTATATTTGTTTTTCTCTTTCTGACTTACTTCACTCTGTATGACAGACTCTAGGTCCATCCACGTCTGTACAAATGAACCAATTTCGCTCCTTTTTATGACTAAGTAATATTCTGTTGTATATATGTAACACATCTTGTTTATCCATTCCTCTGTTGATGGGCATTTAGGTTGCTTCCATGTCCTGGCTATTGTAAATAGTGCTGCAATGAACAATGGGGTGCATGTGTCTTTTTGAATTACGGTTTTCTCTGGGTATATGCCCAGTAGTGGGATTGCTGGGTCATATGGTAATTCTATATTTAGTTTTTTAAGGAATCTCCATACTTTTCTCCATAGTGACTGTATCAATTTGCATTCCCACCAACAATGCATGAAGATTCCCTTTTTTCCACTCCCTCTCCAGCATTTATTGTTTGTAGATTTTTTGATGATGGACATTCTGACAGGTGTCAGGTAGTACCTCTTTGTAGTTTTGATTTGCATTTCTCTAATAATTAGTGATGTTGAGCATCTTTTCATGTGTTTGTCGGCCATCTGTATGTCTTCTTTGGAGAAATGTCTATTTAGGTCTTCTGCCCATTTTTGGATTGGATTGTTTGTTTTTATTGATACTGAGCTTCATGAGCTGTTTGTATATTTTGGAGATTAATCCTTTGCCAGTTGCTTCATTCGGAAATATTTTCTCTCATTCTGTGGGCTGTCTTTTTGTTTTCTTTATGGTTTCCTTTGTTGTGCAAACGCTTTTAAGTTTAACTATGTCCCATTTGTTTATCTTTGTTTTTATTCTTATTACTCTAGGAGGTGGGTCAAGAAAGATCTTGCTAAGATTTATGTCAAAGAGTGTTCTGCCTATGTTTTTCTCCAAGAGTTTTATAGTGTCTGGCCTTACTCATCTTTAAGAAATTATGTTTTTTTCACTTTACAACTTGACTGTAATGTCATAATCAGAGTTCCAAATACTTTTCAATTCTAAATAAATCAATTTTTATTTTATTAACTATTCATTCATCTAATACAGCAAAAGACTCAAGAAAGAGCACATATAATGAGCCAGCTTCCATCAGCAGTGCAGATTTACCTTCTGCCAACATTAATATATAGGGCCATGGAGTGTTGCCTTGCCTAATTTAATTTTATATCTCTAGGTTTCTACTCAAAATAGTTTTTAGCTACCCCCCAAAATAGATCATTCTGACATTCAACAAGGCAGTCATATTAGATTCTTTAGAAAGGAAAATTCAATATGTTACAATAAAAAATAAATTTAGCATTTTCATGCTGATAAAATCACGCTATAGGTCCTAGAAACTATAATAACCTTACTACACTTTTTTTCTCTTATGTAGTAACTTATCAAGGTTGTCTTTATACTCCAACAGACAGATACATAAGAAGTGAAAAATGTTGTCAATCGTTCACATGTTTTGTTAATGAATGTTTCCAAATACAACCAGATGTTTGGCAGTATGCAGGATAAGCATCTGACTGACTTTTTCCACTTTTGATTCAGATAACTGGAATCATATTGACCCAGTCTAGGCCTCCTGGTTCATGAAGCTGATCTCAGAAATTTTATTGAAACTAGTTTACCAGAGGCCAAAATTACTCAGAAGAGATAAAGGCCAAAAATAAGAAAGCCTAATGCCTAATATGAATTGACTGTATTAGTTCTGAAAAATGGGGAGAAGAAAATGAGTAGTAAGAATAGCATATATTATGGCAAATGATGTATTCCAAATCAACCAGACACAGCTCGTTATATTTTGGGCTTAACATATCATGCTTATAGTAATAATTCTTATCTGGGAGTAAGAGTAAAGTCATCATTTAATAAGGCAGAGAGGGGGACACATTGCCTCTTGTAATTAAATAATAAAATCCAGCATATGTTCCTTCTGCCAGTAATTAGTATTTATAAAGCAGTACTCTGTTATTCATTTCAGAGCACTGTTAGTATCAGAAAGAACATATTTAAAAAGGATGGACCCAGCAATCCCTCTACTGGGCATATACCCAGAGAAAACCAAAATTCCAAAAGACACATGTGGATAGCTTCAAGACTGCAGAGGAGTAAGATGTGGAGATCACCTTCCTCCCCACAAGTACATCAAAAATACATCTACATGAGGAACAGCTCCTACAGAACACCTACTGAACGCTGGCAGAAGACCTCAGAATTCCCAAAAGGCAAGAAACTCCTCACATACTTGGGTAGGGAAAAGGAAAAACAGAGACAAAAGAATAAGGATGGGACCTGCACCTCTGGGAGGGATCTGTGAAGGAAGAATAGTTTCCACACACTAGGAAGCCCCTTCACTGGCAGAGATAGGGGGTGGGTGGGGGGAATGCTTCGGAGCCATGGAGGAGAGCATAGCAACAGGGGTGCTGAGGGCAAAGCGGAGAGATTCCTGCACAGACGATCACTGCCGACCAGCACTCACCAGCCTTAGAGCCTTGTCTGCTCACCTGCTGGGGTGGGTGGGGGCTGGAGGCTGAGGCTCAGGCTTCGGAAGTCAGAACCCAGGGAGAGGACTGGGGTTGGCTGCGTGAACACAACCTGAAGGGGGCTAGTGCACCACAGTTAGCCGGGTGGGAGTCCAGGAAAAAGTATGGAACTGCCTAAGAGGCAAAAGACCATTGTTTCGGGGTGCACGAGGAGAGGGGATTCAGAGTACCACCTAAACAAGCTCCAGAGGTGGGCGCTAGCCATGGCCACCAGCACAGAAGCCAGAGATGGGCATGAGATGCTAAGGCTGCTATTGCAGCCAACAAGAATACTGTGTGCAAGCACAGGTCACTATCCACATCTCCCCTCCTGGGAGCCTGTACAGTCCGCCATTGCCAGGGTCCCGTGATCCAGTGAAAACTTCCCCGGGAGAACACACGGTGTGCCTCAGGCTGTTGCGATGTCATGTGGGCCTCCGCCGCTGCAGGGTTGCCCCGCATTCCGTACCCCTCCCTCCCACTGGCCTGAGTGAGCCAGAGTCCCCAAATCAGCAGCTACTTTAACCCTGTCCTGTCGGGGTGGGGTACAGATGCCTCAGGCGACCTACATGTAAAGGTGAGGCCAAATACAAAGCTGAACCCCAGGAGCTGTGCGAACAAAGATGAGAAGGGAAATCTCTCCATGCAGCCACAGGAGAAGCAGATTAAACCTCTACAATCAAATTAATTTACCCTGCATCTGTGGAATACCTGAATAGATAATGAATCATCCCAAAATTGAGGCAGTGACTTTGGGAGCAACTATAGAATTGGGGTTTGTTTTCTGCACCTAATTTGTTTCTGGTTTTATGTTTATCTTAGTTTAGTATTTAGAGCTTATTATCATTGGTAGATTTGTTTATTGATTTGGTTGCTCTCTCCCTTTTTTATATATACATATATATATATTTTTTTTTCCTTTTTCTCCCTTTGTGAGTGTGTATGTGTATGCTTCTTTGTGTGATTTTGTCTGTATAGCTTTGCTTTTACCATTTGTCCTAGGGTTCTTTCTGTCGGTTTTTTGGGGTTTTTTTAGTATAGTTTTTAGCACTTGTTATCATTGATGGATTTGTTTTTCTGTTTGGTTGCTCTCTTCTTTCTTTCTTTTTTTATTAATTTTTATTTTTAATAATATAAATTTTATTTTTTATTTTAATAACTTTATTTTTCTTTCTTTCTTTTTTCCTCCCTTTTCTTCAGAGCCAAGTGGTTGACAGAGTCTAAGTGCTCCAGCCAGGTGTCAGGCCTAAGCCTCTGAGGTGGGAGAGCTGAGTTCAGGACACTGGACCACCAGAGACCTCCCAGAGCCATGTAATATCAAATGGCGAGAGCTCTCTCAGAGATCTCCATCACAACGTGAAGACCCAGTTCCACTCAATGACCAGCAAGCTACAGTGCTGGACACCCTATGGCAAACAACTAGCAAGACAGGAACACATCCCCACCCATTAGCAGAGAGGCTGCCTAAAATCAAAATACGTTCACAGACACCTAAAAACACACCACCAGATGCGGTACTGCCCACCAGAAAGACAAGATCTAGCCTCATCCACCAGAACACAGGCACCAGTCCCCTCCACCAGGAAGCCTACACAACCCACTGAACCAGCCTCACCCAATGGGGGCAGACACCAAAAATAATGGGAACTATGAACCTCTAGCCTGTGAAAATGAGACCCCAAACACAGTAAGTTGGGCAAAGTGAAAAGACAAAGAAAAACACAGCAGATGAAGGAGCAAGATAAAAACCCAAGAGACCAAACAAACAAAGAGGAAATAGGCAGTCAACCTGAAAAATAATTCAGAGTAAAGACAGTAAAGATGATCCAAAATATTGGAAATAAAATATACAAGAAACATTTAACAAGGACCTAGAAGAACTAAAGAGCAAACAAACAGTGATGAACAACAAAATAAATGAAATGAAAAATTCTCTAGAAGGAATCAATAGCAGAAAAACTGAGGCAGAAGAACGGATAAGTGACCTGGAAGATAAAATAGTGGAAATAACTACTGCAGAGCAGGATAAAGAAAGAAGAATGAAGAGAATTAAGAACAGTCTCACAGACCGCTGGGACAACATTAAAGGCACCAACATTCGAATTATAGGGGTCCCAAAAGAAGAAGAGAGAAAAAAAGGCACTGAGAAAATATTTGAAGAGATTATACTTGAAAACTTCCCCAATATTGGAAAGGAAATAGTCAATTAAGTCCACAAGCACAGAGAGTCCCATACAGGACAAATCCAAGGTGAAACACGTCAAGACACATATTAATCAAACTATCAAAAATTAAATACAAAGAAGAAATATTAAAAGCAACAAGGGAAAAGCAACAAATAACATACAAGGAAATCCCCATATGGTTAACATCTGATCTTTCAGCAGAAACTCTACAAGCCCGAAGGGAGTGGCAGGACATATTTAAAGTGATGAAAGGGAAAAACCTAGAACCAAGATTACTCTACCCAGCAAAGACCTCATTCAGATTCAACAGGAAGTTAAAACCTTTACAGACAAGCAAAAATTAAGATAATTCAGCACCACCAAACCAGCTTTACAACAAATGCTAAAGGAACTTCTGTAGGCAAGAAACACAAGAGAAGGAAAAGACCTACAATAACAAACCCAAAACAATTAAGAAAATGGTAATAGGAACACACATATCAATAACTACCTTAAAGGTAAATGGATTAAATGCTCCAACAAAAGACACAGACTGGCTGAATGGATACAAAAACAAGACCTATACATATGCTGTCTACAAGAGACCCACTTCAGACCTAGGGACACATACAGACTGAAAGTGAGAGGATGGAAAAAGATATTCCATGCAAATGAAAATCAAAAGAAAGCTGGAAAAACAATTCTCATATCAGAAGAAATAAGCTTTAAAGTAAAGACTATTACAAGAGAGGAAGAAGGACACTACATAATGATCAAGGGATCAATCCAAGAAGAAGACATAACAATTGTAAATATTTAAGCACCCAACATAGGAGCACCTCAATATATAAGGCAAATACTAACAGCCATAAAAGGGGAAATCGACAGTAACACAATCATAGTATGGGACATTAACACCCCACTTTCACCAATGGACAGATCATCCAAAATGAAAATAAATAAGGAAACACAAACTTTAAATGATACATTAAACAAGATGGACTTAATTGATATTTATAGGATATTCCATCCCCAAAAAACAGAATACAATTTCTTCTCAAGTTTTCACAGAACATTCTCCAGGATAGATCATATCTTGGATCACAAATGAAGCCTTGGTAAATTTAAGAAAATTGAAATCTTACCAAGTATCTTTTCCATCGACAACGCTATGAGACTAGATATTCATTACAGGAAAAAACCTGTGAAACATACAAACACATGGAGGCTGAACTGTACACTACTAAATAACCAAGAGATCACTGAAGATATCAAAGAGGAAATCAAAAAATACCTAGAAGCAAATGACAATGAAAACAAGAGGAGCACATACCTATGGGATGCAGCAAAAGCAGTTCTAAGAGGGAAGTTGATAGCAATACAATCCTACCTCAAGAAAGAAGAAACATCTCAAATAAACAACCAAACCTTACACCTAAAGCAATTAGCAAAAGAAGAACAAAAAAACCCCCAAAGTTAACAGAAAGAAATAAATCATAAAAATCATATCAGAAATAAATGAAAAAGAAATGAAGGAAACAGTAGCTGAGATCAGTAAAATGAAATGGTGGTTCTTTGAGAAGATAAACAAAATTGTTAAATCACTAGCCATACTCATAAAGAAAAATGGGAGAAGGCTCAAATCAATAGAATTAGTAATGAAGAAGGAGAAGTAAAAAGTGACACTGCAAAAATACAAAGTGTCATGAGAGATTACTACAAGCAACTGTATGCCAATAAAATGGACAACCTGGAAGAAATGGACAAATTCTTAGAAAAGCACAATCTCCTGAGCCTCAGCCAGGAAGAAATAGAAAATAAAAACAGACCAAACACAAGCACTGAAATAGATACTGTGATTAAAAATCTTCCAACAAACAAAAGCCCAGGACCAGATGGCTTCACAGGCGAATTCTATCAAACAATTAGAGAAGAGCTAACACCTATCCTTCTCAAACTCTTCCAAAATATAGCAGAGTGAGGAACTCTCCCAAACTCCTTCTACAAGGCCACCATCGCCCTGATACCAAAACCAGACAAAGATGTCACAGAAAAGATAACTATAGACCAATATCACTGTTGAACACAGATGCAAAAATCGCCAACAAAATACTAGCAAACAGAAGGCAACAGCACATTAAAAGATTCATACACCATGATCAAGTGAGGTTTAACCCAGGAATGCAAGGATTCTTCAATATATGCAAATCAATCAATGTGATAAACCATATTAACAAATTGAAGGAGAAAAATCATATGATCATATCAGTAGATGCAGAAAAAGCTTTCAAAAAAATTCAACAGCCACTTATGATAAAAACTCTCCAGAAAGTAGGCATAGAGGGAACCTACCACAACATAATAAAGGCCATATATGACAAACCCACAGCCAAAATCGTTCTCAAAGGTGAAAAACTGAAACCATTTCCACTAAGATCAGGAACAAGACAAGGTTGCCCACTCACACCACTATTATTCAACATAGTTTTGGAAGTTTTAGCCACAGCAATCAGAGAAGAAAAAGAAATAAAAGGAATACAAATTGGAAAAGAAGTAAAACTACCACTGTTTGCAGATGACATGATAATGTACATAGAGAATCCTAAAGATGCTACCAGAAAACTACTAGAGCTAATCAGTGAATTTGGTGAAGTAGCAGGATATAAAATTAATGCACAGAAATCTCTTGCATTCCTATACACTAATGATGAAAAATCTGAAAGAGAAATTAAGGAAACACTCCATTTACCTTTGCAACAAAAAGAATAAAATACCTAGGAATAAACCTACTTAAGGAGACAAAAAACCTGTATGCAGAAAAGTATAAGACACTGATGACAGAAATTAAAGATGATACAAACAGATGGAGAGATATACCATGTTCTTGATTGGGAAGAATCAACATGGTGAAAATGACTATACTACCCAAAGCAATCAACAGATTCAATGCAATCCCTATCAAACTACCAAGAGCATTTTTCACAGAACTAGAACAAAAAATTTCACAATTTGTATGGAAACACAAAAGACCCCGAATAGCCAAAGAAATCTTGAGAAAGAAAAACAGAGCCAGAGGAATTAGGCTCCCTGACTTCAAACTATACTACAAAGCTACAGTCATCAAGACAGTATGATACTGGCACAAAAACAGAAATATAGATCAATGGAACAGGATAGAAAGCCCAGAGATAAACCCATGCACATATCACCTTATCTTTGATAAAGGAGGAAAATATATACAATGGAGAAAAGACAACATCTTCAGTAAGTGGTGCTGGGAAAACTGGACAACTACATGTAAAAGAATGAAATTGGAACACTCCCTAACACTATACACAAAAATAAACTCAAAATGGATTAAAGATCTAAATGTAAGGCCAGACACTATAAAACTCTTAGAGGAAAACATAGGCTGAACACTCCATGACATAAATCACAGCAAGATCCTTTTTTTGACCCACCTCCTAGAGAAATGGAAATAAAAACTAAAATAAACAAATGGGACCTAATGAAACTTAAAAGCTTTTGCAAAGCAAAGGAAACCATAAACAAGACCAAAAGAGAACCCTGAGAATGGGAGAATATATTTGCAGATGAAGCAATTGACAAAGGATTAATGTCCAAAATATACAGGCAGCTCATGTAGGTCAATATCAAAAAAAACAAAAAACCCAATCACAAAATGAGCAGAAGACCTAAATAGACATTTCTCCAAAGAAGATATACAGATTGCCAACAAAAACATGAAAGGATGCTCAACATCACTAATCATTAGAGAAATGCAAATCAAAACTACAATGAAGTATCACCTCACACTGGTCAGAATGGCCGTCATCAAAAAATCTACAAACAATAAATGCTGGAGAGTGTGTGAAGAAAAGGGAACCCTCTTGCACTGTTGGTGTTAATGTAAATTGATACAGCCACTACGGAGAACAATATGGAGGTTCTTAAAAAACTAAAAATAGAAGTATCATATGACCGAGCAATTCCATTACTGGGCATATACCCTGAGAAAACCATAATTCAAAAAGAGTCATGGACCACAATGTTCATTGCAGCTCTATTTACAATCACCAGGACATGGAAGCAACCTAAGTGTCCATCAACAGATGAATAGATAAAGAAGGTGTGGCATATGTATACAATGGAATAGTATGCAGCTATAAAATGAAATGAAATTGATTTATTTGTAGTGAGGTGGATGGACCTAGAGACTGTCATACAGAGTGAAGTAAGTCAGAAAGAGAAAAATAAATACTGTATGTTCACACATATATATGGAATCTAAAAAAAATGGTTCTGATGAACCTAGGGGCAGGACAGGAATAAGAGGCAGATGTAGAGAATGGACTTGAGGACACGGTGAGGGGGAATGGTAAGCTGGGAAGTTTTGAGTGAGTGGCATGGACATATATACACTACCAAATGTAAAATAGATAGCTAGTGGAAAGCAGCCACATAGCACATGGTAATCAGCTTGGTGTTTTGTGTCCACCTAGAGGGGTGGGATAGGGAGGGTGGGAGGGAGATGCAAGATGGAGGAGATATGTGGATATATGTTTATGTACAGCTGATTCAGTTTGTTATACAGCAGAAACTAACACATCATTGTAAAGCAATTATACTCCAATAAAGATGTTAAAAAAATTATGTACAGCTGCATGTAAAGGATGTTTTAAAAAATCTATCGTGCCATTCTGTGTGTGTATGTGTACAGATATGGAATTAAACACATAAAAATATATAAAAAATAAGTCACATGCACCCCAATGTTCATTGCAGCACTATTTACAATAGCCAGGTCTTGGAAGCAACCTAAATGCCCATTGACAGACAAACGGTTAAAGAAGATGTGGTACATATATAAAATGGAATATTACTCAGTCATAAAAAGGAACGAAACTGGATCATTTGTACTGACGTGGATGGACCTAGAGACTGTCATACAGAGTAGAGTAAGTCAGAAAGAGAAAAACAAATATCGTATATTAAGGCATTTATGTGGAATCTATTAAAATGGTGCAGATGCACCGGATTGCAAGGTAGAAATAGAGACAGAGATGTAGAGAACAAACATATGGACACCAAGCGGAGAATGCAAGGGGGGCAGGGTGGTGGTGGGATGAATTCAGAGATTGGGATTGACATATATACACTAATATGTATAAAATAGATAACTAGTAAGAATCTGCTGTATAAAAAATAAATGAATAAAATAAAATTTAAAAAGATAAAAAATAAGAAGGATGATTGTCCATGACATACATCATAATGGACTACTGTGAAGCATCTTGGAAGAGGAAATATAGTGATCGTGGGCCCTTGTCCTAATTAAGTACAGCAATGAGACTCATGACTCACTATGAGTAAGGCAAGAATTTCTGAGTTCTTCACCCATCCACCTATCTGTCCTTAGTGACCAAACATTTTTTAGATAGCTAGCTGTAAGGAATGCTGTCTATAATGACACTACCTTGTCCACAAAGGAATTGAAACTGCTACTTGGTCCTCACCAATACCATGTGCTAAATATCTATTAATAAACTCATGAAAACAAAAGTCAACCTGGACACCAGGACTGACTTGATTATTCCCATAAATCTAAGAAAATAAGTGACAGATTAAATAACCCAGACTCTGTCATAAACTACATTTCAGAACAGAACTGATCAAGGGAAAAAGTATGTGTGACTGTGTTACAAGCTGAACTACTGAATTTTTCATGGGCAATATTTTTACTTAGAAGAATGACTGATGAGACAAACTGTAGTTATTCAACTTGGGTATCTGGCAGGCATTTTATTTAAAATCAACAAAGTAAGCCTATCAATTCAAAGAAAAAGCAACTGACGTTAGGTGTTAGCAATGATAAAATTGAGCTTTCAATTGAATATTAGAATTTTAGACTCATCTATCACTGTGCATTTGACAGCTTATCAATACTCAATAATTTTTATGATGAAATTGATGATATTAACAAATGCCATTTTTTGGTGTTGTAAAATAAAACGTGTAAATATTTGGAAAGATCTACATATACAGTGAACCAATATTTTCTGACTGACCAATGCACGAAGATACTAAATTGTGTATGAGCAAAATATCTATTCACAGCACACAACAGACTTATGGATTTTAATATTACTGAATATTCAAAATTTCACTGATATGGTTTTGGACTCCACTTCTCTAGTTGTAGTGTATTTCAAAGAACATCCACAATTATCTGAAAAATCTATGGAAATTCTCTTTTTCCAACCACCTATATGTGAGAAGTCAGCTTTTACTCATATACTTCAACCTAAACAACATATGGCAACAGATCGAATGCAGAAGCAGATATGAGAATCCAGCTGTTTTCCATTAAGCAAGATGGAAAATGGTTATTTTCATTAAAATTTGTTTCTTATATTAACATCTAATAGTTTTCTTACTTTTTAAATGAAGTAATAAATATTTTAAATTTTTTGGTTTTAATTTCTAATACATCATACATAGAATGACACAATCCAACTAAGTAAAAGCTTGTTGGGGTCTTCAATGTTTAAGAGTATAAATACATCCTGAGGCCAAAGTGTTTAAGAACCACTGTTCCAGGCACTTATAAGTGTCACAGCAACCCATATAGAGAAACTTACCTCATTTTCTTTAGGATTTGGAATGTATGGCTGCAATGGTTCTATTTGGACTTCAGCCTGAATCGAATGAAATACTTCATCATTATCTGATGATTCATCTTCCTTTTCCTTGAAACAAAAATGAAAATAAATATTTTACTTGTTAAACTGTAAATAATACGAGCAATTTCCATCATCTTAATGTTCAATTAAAAAAATAATTTTCAAATATTCGAATTGATTTAAGCCTGTAATTTCTAATAGTTTTTGGTCCTGGATCCCTTTCAGAATTTGAGTAATGCTACAGATTCTCTGTAGAAAACTGCATACAGACAGACACATATCTCTGCAAGTATTTTCAGGGGGATCACTGGCCACCTGCAACTCACCTATTAGACCCAGGTTAAAAATCTCTGGTCTAAAGCTTAACTCATAGCCCCAAACTGTCACATTTAATAAGCGGTTATAGTTACAAAGTTTGGTCCTCCTGTTCAGTGGAAGATCTGCAACACAGCAGTGCAAATATTTCTTCTTGATTGAGTCCTAGTAGTTTAGGAAAGTTTCTGTTTTCCCATTTAAGCTAACTGATATTTTTTCAACTCAAAGAGAATAATGGGTATGTGTTTTCTTTCCTTCTAGTGAGTTGAAGCACTCACATATGTCTTTAAACTTTAATAAATTTTCAGGTATTTCAAAAGACCTATGACTTTGACTAGAAAATCAATAATTTTCTTTTACTTTATGTTTTCTTTAAGAGTTACACATAAAGGCAGGAATGCCTATACAAGATCCTAGGGTCATGGGATAAGTAACTATTATTTAGTGACTTTTTCTTCCATTTTAGAATGGCTTCTCACATAAATATTTAAAACACTGAATGCTGCTAAGTATGGGTCATGCTACTAATACTATGAGTCTTGCAGAAATGCATAAAAGTCTTTTTAAAAAATGCAAAGCCCATTAGATCCAATTGTTACTAAGGCTCATTGGGAATAGTCATTAGCATTTTAGATGCCTTAATGTCAGGCAAATATCAGCATTCTAGACTCATGCCATCCTTTCTCTATTTGGTTTCTTTTGCTTCTTATCTTCCTATTTTTGGGGGGACTAGACATTCATTTCCCTTTTTGGGCCTTTCTTTTCTTGTTGCTTTTACCTTTTTTCATGTTAAACATGTCAGGGAAATTGTATTTGCTCAATTAACTCAATGGACAAAACCCAAAAGTCTCCCTTATTCAGACGTTCAGACAAGGTTCATTTGTAATAACTACATTAATTATTATTAGGTAAATGGATGTTGATACCAGGGTTTAATTTAGGGTCTTCACAATGATTCCTTTTATGTAAATGGATGCTATGAAGTATTAGGAAACAACTGCTCTCCTGGTCTTTTTGACCTCTATAATTTGCTTACGAAGCCCACAAACCCTTAAGGATCAGATTAGATTTGCCAGATTGTATCCATCAACTCCAGCCCAATTATATCCATTTATATTAGATAATTTTGAAAGAATGAAGTTTTGTTGACTAAACCAAAATAAGATAAAGAGATTAACATATTGCACCCCACATTGCAAAAGAGTGCAGAGATGAATTTGTAACTTGCGTCATGTTCCATGCAGGTACTTCATCAATTATGTAAAATGAGTGAAAAATAAGTGAGACAAGTCATACTTATGGTAACCATGTACAAAATGTTTTAGAAAATGCTTTTCCTTCTCAGTTTGACCTTTAACATCCTGATGTACGAAAGCTAGTGCAATTCTCTTAAATAATACATTCAGCATTCTATGGGAAGGAAGAGCAAAATAAACTTAGAGGTTGGAGAAAC
This sequence comes from Hyperoodon ampullatus, assembly GCF_949752795.1. NCBI lineage: Eukaryota > Metazoa > Chordata > Mammalia > Artiodactyla > Ziphiidae > Hyperoodon > Hyperoodon ampullatus. The sequence continues at coordinate 91,144,519 of NC_136913.1, read as the reverse complement.
AAAACCAAATTTGTTTCTGTGTTTAGTTTTAATGAGTTATATTTGAAATTTTGACCTATGAAAGTAATTTTTAAAGATCCAGTATAGTAACTTTAAATGTGCATATGACGTCCCTTTATTGGCTAAGGGAATAATAGGTAGAAATTTAACTAATAATTAAAGCTATATCTCTACAGAGATATTAAGCAATTACCTGGGTCATTCAAGCAAATTTTTCTTTCTCAAATTTTGTCACAATTATCTGGAAATTTCAGGATAATTTATTTGAAGCACAAGTTATTTAGTTAATCTTCTCTGGGAGACAAGGAATATTTATTTCATTTGGTTTTTACAGAGGGAACACTTGAGTATGAACTAGCATATTTTCTCTGCATATTTGACTTAGGAAAAATATCAGAAACTCTTACATTTGCAACTTGTCTCAATTCTTCCTCATGCTGATTAAAGATATCCTCCCATCTGCGTTGGCGCCTTTGCCTATGGGCTTCTAAATCTGATAGCTCAAACTCTTCAGGTCTGCGTGACAACTTTGCCCGGAACCTCTTTGGTGATAGTCTTTTTGCCAATGCCTGCCTTAGACTAGAAACTTTTGATTTTTTCTTCCGTGCTTGTTCTGGTTGAGAGTAAAACACGTCTGATGACAGGTTTTCCATCAGGGTTTGCAGTAGACCAAGCGGCTTTGAGTTATGTGAGTTTGGTGCTCGAAGTAAGTCTCTTGATAGTCCCTCTATCAGTGCTTGAACAGAGCCAACTCCCTGTGTGGGCTCTAGTGCCCAGGCCTGCGCTTGAGGTGGCCTTTCATTTTGCCCCTCTACTGGAATGAGCACCTGAGTATCCAAATGTAGTGGCAACAGCACGTGGTGGTTCTGTGACAGTAGGGGCAGGAATACCTGGGCATGTACTCGTAATGACTCAGGTTCCTCTGCCTCTGTCTCTGCATGTGTAGGCTCAGCAGCCTGTTCCTGTACCTCTGGCTGCTCGGGTGCCCCGTTCTGCTCCAGCTGCTGTTCAGGTACCTGGTTCTGTCTCTGCTGTTGTTCAGGGACATGGCCCTGCCTTTGCTGCTGTTCAGGTACCTGATCTGGCCCTTGAAATTCCTCTGGTACCTGGTCCAGATCCTGTGGCTCTCCTGAGGCCTGGGGCTGGTCCTGAGCCTGCTGCTCTTTGGGTACCTGGGCCTGTACCTGTAGAGGCCTGGGGGCCTTAACCTGAGCCTGTAGTGGCATAAGCATCCAGGCTGTCCTCCGTAGTCGTGGAGGTGCCTTCATTTGCATCTGTAGGGGCCTAGATGCCTTAGCCTTAACCTGAGCCTGTAGTGGCATGAACACCCGAGCTGCCCCCTGTAGTCGCTGAGGTGCCTGGGCTTGCCCCTGTAGAGGCCTAGGTGCACTGTCATGAGCCTGTAGTGGCATGAACACCCTGGCTGCTCCCTGGAGATGCTGAAGGGCCTGAACCTGTGGCTCTTCTCGATCAGGTAACCACCTTGGCTGAGAGGGTTCTCCATGCAGGACTCTAAGTGGTCTGCATCTACTGCTGGTAGGCAATCTCAGAAGCTCATGAGTACAAGAAGGTCCCCTAGAAATAAACATACAAATGACTGCTGCACAATTAGAGTTGTCAGTAGAGTGAAGTCATTCAGGGGAAATGCTTTTATTTTAAAAGATGAACATTTTCTGCAATAAAGGTATTTTCAGTAAATCTTTCTTGAATCATTCCTGTAATGTCTGAAAGTCTTTGCATTACTAATATATTCAGTACTAATGGTCTGATAATATACTTGATCATTCTATTACCAGAAATTAAGGACTCTTTGGGTAGTAATAAAAATTTTTCCTCAACATTTCCACTCAAATATCTCTTGCAAATACAGATGTTTTTATTTTATCAGAAAGGATTAAGTTTTCTGAGTCACATACAACAGTATGGAATCAACTGTCTTACATGAATTGGTAAAATCAAATTATATATGTAATTTGTCTAACGCACCTGAATCTTCTCATGGTATACTGCTCCTTAATAGCTTCTTCTCTTTCAAAGATCAGAGGTATTCCTTTATATGAAAGAGAAAAAAAAATGCATAACAGTCAACAGAGATTAAGATAATCCACCTTAGTCAATGTGCACCCTTTACTGCTCAGGAAGCTGAATGAATTTATAAGGACAAGAGGACTGTAACCCTCCACATAACGCCTAGTTGGTGATGTAGACAATATCCTTGTTCCTAGGCCTACTTTTGCAGCACGGTGCAGCTATTCCATAGAGACTAATTTCTCTCAGCATAGGAAAGAACATTTAGCAATCTAATTGCTGCAATTCTAAAGAGGAAAAATTGAGAAAGGTAAAAAGAGAAAGGGCCAAGAAAAACTAGATGGTTGGTGAGCATGGCCTACAGGTGTGTACTCTGGATTTAAGGACTTTATGGCTTGTGGCCACACCTATCTTTGGTCCTTTCAATGAGAAGGTAAAAATCTAAATTCTGGGTTTTACACTTGACACACTGAAAATGTTTGGCATCTGTCCTGTCAGCTGTGCAGTACTGAAATATAGAAGCTTAAAAATAAAAGACTTTTCTTTTGAATTTCCTATATTAAAGAGTTTGGGAATGTGGCCCCCACTTTTCATGCATTGCCTCAGGGAGTTCTAGCCTCATGAAGAAGCTCAGGGTAAAGGCACAGCTGTCAAAGCAGGAGTGAGAGATATTTGACACCAGGAGGGAGATCCCAAAGAGGCCGTAGCTGCAGGAGGTGGGAGTCCTGGTCACTGTTGGCCTTCCCTGAGGGCTTCAACTGGGCCCCTCAGGCCATGCATCAGCTGAGCACCACCCGCCTCATGGACCTGTCCTGCCTCACGTCACTGAACCAGTAGTCCTGTTGCCAAAATGAGCTGAAGTCTGAAAATTGCTCAGCAGGACCAGGCATAGCACAACCCTCCTATCTTGTGGTTTCACTTGCCAAGGACCACTATCTTGATAATTCCGTGTGGCTGACAGGGTCTTGGTGCTCCAGCCTGGTGTCAGGTCTGAGGCACTGAGTGGGAAAGCTGAGTTCAGGACATTGGACCACCAGAGACCTCCCAGCCCCATGTAATATCAATCAGCGAAAGCTCTCGCAGAGATCTCCATCTCAATGCTAAGACGCAGCTCCACCCAACAGCCAGCAAGCTCCAGTGCTGGACGCCCCATGCCAAACAACTAGTAAGACAGGAACACAACCCCAGCCATTAGCAGAGGGGCTGCCTAAAATCATAATAAGTTCACAGATATCCCAAAACACAGCACCAGACATGTCCCTGGCCACCTGAAAGACAAGATCCAGACTCATCCACCAGAACACAGGCAGCAGTCCCCTCCACCAGGAAGCCTACACAACCCACTGAACCAACCTCACCCAACAGGGGCAGAAACCAAAAATAACGGGAACTATGAACCTCTAGCCTGTGAAAACGAGACCCCAAACACAGTAAGTTGGGCAAAATGAGAAGACAGAGAAATACACAGCAGATGAAGGAGCAAGATAAAAACCCAGGAGACCAAATAAATGAAAAGGAAACAGGCAGTCTACCTGAAAAATAATTCAGAGTAAAGACAGTAAAGATGATCCAAAATATTGGAAATAAAATATACAAGAAACGTTTAACAAGGACCTAGAAGAACTAAAGAGCAAACAGTGATAAACAACAAATGAAATGAAAAATTCTCTAGAAGGAATCATTAGCAGGAAAACTGAGGCAGAAGAACGGATAAGTGACCTGGAAGATAAAATAATGGAAATAACCATGGCAGAGCAGTATAAAGAAAAAAGAATAAAGAGAATTGAGGACAGTCTCAGAGACTTCTGGGACAACATTAAATGCACCAACATTCAAATTATAGGGGTCCCAAAAGAAGAAGAGAGAAAAAAAGGCACTGAGAAAATATTTAAAGATATTATAGTTGAAAACTTCCTTAATATGGGAAAGGACATAGTCAATTAAGTCCACAAGCACAGAGAGTCCCATACAGGACAAATCCAAGGTGAAACATGTCAAGACACATATTAATCAAACTATCAAAAATTAAATACAAAAAAAATTAAAAGCAGCAAGGGAAAAGCAACAAATAACATACAAGGGAATCCCCATATGGTTAACATCTGATCTTTCAACAGAAGCTCTACAAGTCTGAAGGGAGTGGCAGGACATATTTAAAGTGATGAAAGGGAAAAACCTACAACCAAGATTACTCTACCCAGCAAAGATCTCATTCAGATTCAACAGGAAATTAAAACATTTACAAACAAGCAAAAGTTAAGATAATTCAGCACCACCAAACCAGCTTTACAACAAATGCTAAAGGAACTTCTCTAGGCAAGAAACACAAGAGAAGGAAAAGACCTACAATAACAAACCCAAAACAATTAAGAAAATGGGAATAGGAACATACATAGCGATAATTACCTTAAATGTAAATGGATTAAATGCTCCCACCAAAAGACACAGACTGGCTGAATGGATACAAAAACAAGACCCATATATATGCTGTCTACAAGAGACCCACTTCAGACATAGAGACACATACAGACTGAAAGTGAGGGGCTGGAAAAAGATATTCCATGCAAATGGAAACCAAAAGGAAGCTGGAGTATCAATTCTCATATCAGACGAAATAGAATTTAAAATAAAGACTATTACAAGAGACAAAGAAGGAAACTATATAATGATCAAGGGATCAATCCAAGAAGAACATATAACAATTGTAAATATTTATGCACCCAACATAGGAGCACCTCAATGCATAAGGCAAATGCTAACAGCCATAAAAGGGAAATCGACCGTAGCACAATCATAGTAGGGGACATTAACACCCCACTTTCACCAATGGACAGATCATCCAAAATGAAACTAAATGAGGAAACACAAGCTTTAAATGGTACATTAGACACTGTGGACTTAGTTGATTTTATAGGACATTCCATCCAAAAACAACAGAATACACTTTCTTCTCTAGTGCTCATGGAACATCCTCCAGGATAGATCATATCTTGGGTCACAAATGAAGCCTTGGTAAATTTAAGAAACTTGAAATTTGTATCAAGTCTCTTTTCCAACCACAACACTATGAAACTACATATGCGTTACAGGAAAGAATTTGTAAAAAAAAATACAAACACATGGAGGCTAAACAATATGCTACTAAATAACCAAGAGATCACTTGAATAAATCAAAGAGGAAATCAAAAAATACCTAGAAACAGATGACAATGAAAACGCAGTGACCCAAAACCTATAGGATGCAGCAAAAGCAGTTCTAAGAGGGAAGTTTATAGCAATAAAAACCTACCTCAAGAAATGAGAAAAATCTCAAAGAAACAACCTAACCTTACACCAAAAGCAATTACAGAAAGAACAACAACAACAATAAAAAAACAACCCAAAGTTAGCAGATGTAAAGAAATCATAAAGATCAGATCAGAAATAAATGAAAAAGAAATGAAGAAAGCAATAGCAAAGATCAATAAAACTAAAAGCTGGTTCTTTGAGAAGTCAAACAACATTGATAAACCACTAGCCAAACTCATCAAGAAAAAAAGGGAGAGACAAAAATTAACAGATTTAGAAATGAAACCGGAGAAGTAACAACAAACACTGCAGAAATACAAAGGATCATGAGAGATTACCACAAGCAACTATATGCCAAAAAATATGGACAACCTGGAAGAAATGGACAAATTCCTAGAAAAGCACAACCTCCCGAGCCTGAACCAGGAAGAAATAGAAAATATAAACAGACCAATAACAAGCACTGAAATTGAAACTGTGATTAAATATCTTCCAACAAACAAAAGCCAAGGACCAGATGGCTTCAAAGGCAACTCCTATCAAACATTTAGAGAAGAGCTAACACCTACCTTTCTCAAACTCTTCCAAAATATAGAAGAGGGAGGAACACTCTCAAACTCATTCTATGAGGCCACCATCACCCTTACACCAAAACCAAAGATGTCACAAAGAAAGAAAACTACAGGCCAATATCACTGATGAACATAGATTGAAAAATCCTCAACAAAATACTAGCAAACAGAATCCAACAGTACATTAAAAGGATCATAGACCATGACCAAGTAGGGTTTATCCCAGGGATGCAAGGATTCTTCAATATACACAAATCAATCAATGTGAAACACCATATTAAAAAATTGAAGGATAAAAACCATATGATCATCCCAATGGATGCAAAAAAGGTTTTGACAAAATTCAACACCCATTTAAGATAAAAAGCCTCCAGAAAGTAGTCAGAGAGGGAACTTACCTCAACATAATAAAGGCCATATATGACAAACCCACAGCCAACATTGTTCTCAACGGTGAAAAACTGAAACCATTTCCACTAAGATCAGGAACAAGACAAGGTTGCCCACTCTCATCACTATTATTCAACATAGTTTTGGAAGTTTTAGCTACAGAAATCAGAGAAGAAAAAAAAAATAAAAGGAATTCAAATCGGAAAAGAAGAAGTAAAGCTGTTACTCTTTGCAAATGACATGATACTACACATATACAGTCCTAAAGACTCTACCAGAAAACTACTAGAGCTAATCAATGAATTTGGTAAAGTAGCAGGATACAGAATTAATGCACAGAAATCTCTTGCAATCCTATATGCTCATGATGAAAACTCTGAAAGAGAAATTAAGTAAACACTCCCATTTACCATTGCAACAAAAAGAATAAAATACCTAGGAATAAACCTACCTAAGGAGACAAAAGATATGTATGCAGAAAACTATAAGACACTGATGAAAAAAATTAAAGATGATACAAACATTTGGAGAGATATACCATGTTCTTAGATTGGATGAATCAACATTGTGAAAATGACTATACTACCCAAAGCAATCTACAGATTCAGTGCAATCCCTATCAAACTACCAATGGCATTTTTCATAGAGCTAGAACAAAAATTTTCACAATTTGTATGGAAACAAAAAAGAGCCCAAATAGCTAAAGCAATCTTGAGAAAGAAAAACAGAGCTGGAGGAATCAGGCTCCCAGACTTCAGAATATACTACAAAGTTACAGTAATGAAGACAGTATGGTACTGGCACAAAAACAGAAATATAGATCAATGGAACAGGATAGAAAGCCCAGAGATAAATCCACATACATATGGTCACCTTATGTTTGATAAAGGAGGCAAGAATATACAATGGAAAAAGACAGCCTCTTAAGTAAGTGTGCTGGGAAAACTGGACAGCTACATGTAAAAGAATGAAATTAGAACACTCCGTAACACCATGCACAAAAATAAACTCAAAACGGATTAAAGACCTAAATGTAAGGCCAGACACTATAAAACTCTTAAAGGAAAACATAGACAGAACACTCTATGACATAAATCATAGAGAGATCCTTCTTGACCCACTTCCTAGAGAAATGGAAATAAAAACAAAAATAAACAAATGGGACCTAATGAAATGTAAAAGCTTTTGCACAACAAAGGAAACCATAAACAAGATAAAAAGACAACCCTCAGAATGGGAGAATATATTTGCAAATGAAGCAACTGACAAAGGATTAATCTCCAAAATATACAGGCAGCTCATGCAGCTCAATATCAAAAAAAAAAAAAAACCCAATCCAAAAATGGGCAGAAGACCTAAATAGACATTTCCCCAAAGAAGACATACAGATTGCCAACAAACACATGAAAGGCTGCTCAACATCACTAGTCATTAGAGAAATGCAAATCAAAACTACAGTGAAGTATCACCTCACACCGGTCAGAATGACCATCATCAAAAAATCTGCAAACAATAAATGCTGTAGAGGAAACTAGCAAGGAACACTCTTGCACTGTTGGTGGGAATGTAAATTGATACAGCCACTATGGAGAACAGTATGGAGGTTCCTTAAAAAACTACAAATAGAACTACCATACGACCCAGCAATCCCACTACTGGGCATATACCTTGAGAAAACCATAATTCAAAAAGAGTCATGGACCACAGTGTTCATTCCAGCTCTATTTACAATAGCCAGGACATGGAAACAACCTAAGTGTCCATTGACAGATGAATGGATAAAGAAGATGTGGCACATATATACAATGCCATATTACTGAGCCATAAAAAGATACGAAATTGAGTTATTTGTAGTGAGGTGGATGGACCTAGAGACTGTCATACAGAGTGAAGTAAGTCAGAAAGAGAAAAACAAATACCGTATGCTAACACATATATATGGAATGTAAAAAAAAAGGGGGTCTGAAGAACCTAGGGTCAGGACAGGAATAAAGATGCAGTCGTAGAGAATGGACTTGAGGACACAAGGAGGGTGAAGTGTAAGCTGAGCAAAGTGAGAGAATAGCATTGACATATATACACTACCAAATGTCAGTTAGATAGCTAGTTGGAAGCAGCCGCATAGCACAGGGAGATCAGCTCGGTGCTTTGTGACCACCTAGAGGGGTGGGATAGGGAGGGTTGGAGGGAGACGCAAGAGGGAGGGGATTGGGGATATAAGTATACATATAGCTGATTCACTTTGTTATATAGAAGAAACTACCAGAACATTGTAAAGCAATGATACTCCAATATAGACATTAAAAAAAAAAGAGTTTAGGACAACTATATTTACATATTCCATGTAATCTCCACAGAATCGTGTCTTTTCCTGCAGGTTACATTTTGAAAATCTTTCAGCTCTGGTAATTAGCATATTCTCAACTAGATGTGTGGTCTTCCTGTATCCATTTGTGACTGGTCGGCTTCTGTGATGTTGGTCCAATAAATTCTCCACCATGGGTAAATAAATTAATACCTTCTGCTTCTCACTCCAAAATAAGATATGTATATTTATGTAGATGGAAGGAGCTCAGTGCAATCAATCTTAGAGTGAATCTGAGAATGCCTGCTATCTTTTTCAGGCTCCCCCCTTGCCATTCCATTACCACTCAACCCTGCCTATGGTGCCCTAAGTTAAATGTGGAATATGGTATACAACCTAAAAATCTAGGACTTCCGAAGTAATTTCCTCTGGGTTTGATGAACATTCATCCTGCCATTTTTGACATTAAAATCTAGAAGCTTACTTTTATTTGCATAAACGTGTTCCTTTAATTTCATCTTAAAGTTGGAGATTTGTACATAAAATCAACTTTGTATGGTACACTGATATTACTTCAAAATTAGTGGTCACTAAATGGATAATTACAAATCCATTTATCTCATTGGAGTTAATTAACATATTAGCCAAAAATGAACAATAAGATATAGATTTTGTTATCTTTTTGTTTATTTTATTTCTTCAGTTAGGAGTTTTCTTAAAATAAAATTGGCATATCACAAAATTCTTCTGGAGGTCTTCAAAGTCTTTGTAAATATGAACACGTGCCAGTTGTAACTGACAAGAATTTATAAACTTATGTATATATATATATATGATTAGGTAAGAGATAATGAATTAAATGCATATGGCATATTAGTAGAAAAACTAAATATCAGAGGTCTCAGAATTTTTACTTTCAACCTAATTCTTAAATATATTTTTCCTGAAAAAAATTAATAAATTTTGCTCTCATTTGAATATTTATTCCAGTAAAATGAAGATTCACATATTCTACCTTTTTTCTGTCTCTTTTTAATGATTCCAGTAAGGTGCTTCTTTAATGACTCAACAACATGTCCTTCATTTTTTATATTCCGAACAAATGGGTGATGAAGCATGTTTGCAGAAGTAGGACGAAATAAGAAATTTTTTATCATGCACTTTTCCATGAAATTATGGAACTTGCGGGACCTAAAAGAAATGAGTCAAAGAGATAAAAGAGCATTCTCAGGCCTGCCACACCTCCCACCTCCACCCACATGCCACTCTGAAGGTTGTATTTTTGAAGAGAGTTGTCTCTAGCTATTAATAGTCTTTTCAATAGCCAAATATTCTGCAGCTTGACAATATACATTACACAGCAATGCCATTCAACCCTCTGAAGAGGCCAGAGTCAATGGCATTTTCTACCCAAATAATAGTAGAAACTTCAATGAGTTCGGAAGTATGTACATGATAAAAAGTCAAGTGGCGTGAAGGCAATTAAGTGGTTGATGTGATTTATGTAGACCATGAGACTAGATTGGTCATCCCACAGTAGTCGTACTTTGAAGCCTGGGTGTTTCACTTGACTATATGCACTTTAAGTTATAAACGTGCCAATGTAATGATCCAAAAAGGGTGTTAATAGTACCATGACTAATTAATCTTATAAAATGGCCCACAGAAACAGATGTGACCAGAAAGCCTGAATCTGTGGGAAGGGTTAAATTTAATCACAAGGAAGAATGTCTGCAATCAAATCATAGTAACCACTTCTACCAGGAAAGTAATAAATACTAAGAACAAGCAAGAGCTTCAGGTACTAGATCAAAAAGCTTCAGGAAGAAAGATTCCCAAGTTTAGTTGGGCTGTAGCACACTGAGAGAACAAGTCCTCTTTCCTAGGTCTGTGGATGTTTAGTTTAATGGGTCAAACGGCTGAGCTATATATCACAATCACTGACTGCCTATCTAGGCTCAGTGAGAAACTTCTCAAATGGCTTCCATTAGTCCATCCCATTACTGAAGAAATAACTGAATATGGCACTAATGCCAGGACAGTAATGTCATCACAATATACTATGGACGGTATTATTTCTGATTGGCTAGCTAGCTCTTAATGAACACTAGTCATTTAGACCCCCTTACTTAAGGTATTGGTTTTTAGGAAATATTGTCCAATAAGGATGTTGAAGCAGGACTGACCAAATGAATTCTTTGCTACATAAAAATGTCATGTTAATGTGTTTAAGAGATTAAGTCATTCATCTTTACCATCCACTGGATTTGACTTTGGGAGCAGATTCTCGTAAAATAACGAATAGGGCTTCCAAAGGCTGAAGGTTACACAGGGCTGCAAAGGAAAATAGATAAGCTTAGAATGAGTAAGAAGGGTAACTACAGGACACACTTCTTATTCCAGAGGGGATTCTCAGTGTTCTTTCACATATCATGTTGAATAGATACTAAGGAATAGATACAAAAGAACGTAGTTAGAGGAAAGCTGATTTTAATGCAAACAGTCCATTATATAAGATCCTAAAGCTTCACTATTGCCAGGTGTGACAAATAATAATAAATTACACTAGATAAAAATTTTGAAATGTGTGATTGATAGTTTATATCTAGAGAAGTAAGCAATACAGGTGGAGACAAGCACTCTTCTGTGTTTTTGTACTGCAGGTATCTACAGTTGTAAAATTGGAATATGTAATTATAGGCTGAAAAAGTCAACCAGACTAATAACTATGTGCAATAATATATAAACAATGATTTAGTAGTCTAAAAAGAGGAGAATAATCTGTTTTGGAAGCTGACAGTCCTAGGAAAAGGGGTAGATAGAGTAACTATTAAGAACACACCCTCTAGAGTAAGATCATCTGTGTTCAAATCCTAATTCTACCTTTGTGACCTTGGGCAAATTACTTAACCTCTCTGTGCCTTGGTTTCTTCATCTTAAAAACAGGAAATATATCAAGAATTCCTTCAAAGAGTTGCTATGAGGATTAAATGGCAACCTACATATAAAAGTGCCTGGCACAGAGTAAGCACTTAATAAATATTAGCTATTGATATTATAAGATTTTAACTATCTGGCACCTCACTTCTGTGCCAAATTAGTAGACTTTCATTCTCTTTTTTTAGACACACAGCCATACAAAGAAAAGCCTATTCCAATATGTGGTATATAAATTCATTACCTCATTGGCTTGGGAATTCTGGGATTTTCTGTAAGTGTTTAAATATGTGTCTCATTTCACTTATTTCCTTTTGTGTTTTGATTAAAGAAAACAGGCAGTGAAATAATTCCCCAAAGGAAAGCCATAGTGTAAATTTCATCTAACACTACAAGTGTGCCATTCATCTGAGGACATTTTGATATTGATGACTCTTTAGAGGCATCCTTCCTCTCCCAAAATACATCTCCAGAGAAACTACAATGTCGAACTGGCCTCTCATAGTAGTAGAAAGAAACTCCCCAGGGTAATTTCATTAGAGTAATATAAAGGCAATTGTTCAAAGGTCAAACTTTTGTTTCAATTACATGGGTATAAATTAATAGAAGGTGCAGGTATATAATTGAGGGCAAAATTAGCCCCCAGCTCAAAACATCCGGATATTTGGTTCTCTTCATTCCTTTACTGTGTCCAGTCAATCACCAGAATCTGTCCTTTAAACGTATTGTAAGTAAATTTTTACAATATTAAGCAGTTGTCATTTATTAACATCCGAGCATCTCAGTTAACTAACAACATCTTCAGTGTCAAGAGTTAGGGCATAGGCTGGGTAAGTTTTCATTAAAGGAAAGGAGAAGTCCACAAAGGAATGAAGCATAGGGTGGGTACAAGAACTATGTCAAACAGCAATTGTGGAGGTTTCCTATATTGTCTAATTTTAGGAATTCCAGTTAATGTCCCTTTTACCCCATATATCCTAATGTTGCCTAAATTTTCATCATTAGAGGCTCATTCCTTTGAAGTAGTAAATCTACTTTAAAAATACATATCTTGATAGATTAGAAACATTAAACTGGGTGTAGTTTGAATTATTTTAAATAACGTGGTTTAACACCTACAATATGTTGAGATCCAAAGGAATCTTCTGAATACTGAAGAAATGGGTCTCCTGATGGGACAGGGGTAAAGACACTCAGGTAAAGATCGATCTGGGGTGTAAGGGAAGGACACTACAAGGAATAGAAGTAAGACTATAAACAAGCATGTCTGATAGTATTAAAAACAATCTCTACAACACCAAGGAGAATGCTAACATAGGGAAAGATACAGCTCTGATTAAGGTAAATTGGCTGGTGTAGATCCTTGACGAGGAAGGAGAGTTGGAGTAAACTGTCAATCCAGTCCTGCTTCTCCAGGCAATGATTCACTTTTCTATAAAAAACAAAGAAACTAAGAGCTACACATATTCAATATTAATTGACCTATGATATTCTGGTGTTTGAATAACTACTAGCAATGTTCTGGCCTTGGTTTAAAGGACTGCACATCAAGTTTGAATTTCTATCCAGAAGCCAAGGACTTAAAGTCCTGATGTGCAAGGGTCCTGATTCTCTCTCCTCCGAGAGTCCCTACAGCACCCTTTTAGTGAGAAGGTATTCTCTCTTTCTTTTTACTTCCCTGGGAGAGACTCACCAAAGGCAGAAAGGGATTTTGTTATTTGGACCTCAGAGGTAATTATCACATAACTGTCACTTTGGAAGGCCATCCTTTCTGAGATGATAAATATCACAACCTGGAGGATTTCTGTATTTAAATTGATGACAGCCATTCCCATCCAAAATTAATACTCCAGGCAATAAAGGAGACTGGTGAAAGACAAATGTTTTAGCAGTATGGCTATTTCAAGTTGTTCATGACTAAAGTTGCACCATTCCAATGACTACTTATCCAGGCATGCTGGTCCTATTTTCTACTGTGAGTTAAGAATCTCCTGGTCCTCATCTATCTTTTGTAAAATGTTGCCATTTGTGTATTCTGTGAAAAACTCCCTCTCTGTACTTCTGTGAGTTGCTCATTACCCCTATTTTCTCCAATGATTTAATATTTTAGAAAAAAAAAGTGAAACCAAAAAAGGTGAATCAAAAAGTACAAATCTGGGCCTCCCTGGTGGCACAGTGGTTGAGAGTCCGCCTGCCGATGCAGGGGATGCGGGTTCGTGCCCCGGTCTGGGAGGATCCCATGTGCTGCGGAGCGGCTGGGCCCGTGGGCCATGGCTGCTGAGCCTGCGCGTCCGGAGCCTGTGCTCCACAGCGGGAGAGGCCACAACAGTGAGAGGCCCGCGTACCACAAAAAAAAAAAAAAAAAAAAAAAAAAGTACAAATCTGCAAAATGTAGAAAGCTAGTCTTTTTGGAAAGACACTAGAAATAATATACTATGTGATGCAGTCCTTCATCCTAACCAAATACATGTATCAATATTCATGAATTACAGTATATGTATTTAAAGAGAGCAAGAGGGGAGGAGCTCAATATAATTTAAGCATGTTTCATAAAGAGAAATAATCATGAGATAATGAGGAATAATATGCACCTTCCCAGTCTCATCTCAATTATATATATGTGGAGTAAACAATTTTTCCATCATTTTAAAACTCACCCAATATAGGTACTTTGTAGTTTTTTGGGCACTAGCAGAGACGCAGCAGTGACCTGATCTCCACATCTGGCTCAGCTTTAATCCAAGCCGGTTCTATGATATGTGATATTCCAAGGACTCCAGGAATTCTTAACAATTATGTTACCACTATTTCTACTCCCATTAGCCTTGAAACACAGTGCTAAGATAGTAGATACTGTGCAGATGAAGCATGTAGGGACATGGGAACCTACAAGATCTGCTTGGAGAGGGAGAAGCAAAGCAAGTCCAACCCCTGCCCCCTGACACACACACTCCAGGCATTTCTCTCACTTCTCATCAATACTAGGAATGTATTTATTATTTATATGCTTAGATTTAGGCATTGAGGACAACAAATATGCTCTGCTTATGGGGTCATACATTAGATGGTTATTAATCATTTATACACAAGTTCACATTCTATTTTCACTTTCCTATCAGAAAACAGTGTCCTGAGAGAACAGAATGCTGACAGGTCTTTTAAATGATGGGAAGGAGGGGGAAACAAGAGGAGATGGAGCCTTCTGAACAATTAGGGGCAATGAAGTGGCTGATAGGAGCAAGGAAGGCACCAATGATGAGCTAGGCTGACTCCAAAGGAAAACAAAAAACTTACTGCTCAATGTTGTTGAGGATTGGCTCAATTAAAAGGAACTACTGGGGGATTTTCTCAACTGTCACAGTCTGAAGTAGTAGCAGTGTATAACTGTAAATGTTTGGGAACCTAAATATTCCACCAGTGAATATGTACTGAATGCCTTTATATTCTGTTTAGTCAGGACTATCAGGACCAAATGTTATTGAGGCTAAATTGAAACAACACTCAATCATCCTAAAATAAGATATCTTTTTTTTTTTTTTTGGGGGGGTATGCGGGCCTCTCACTGTTGTGGCCTCTCCCGTTGCGGAGCACAGGCCCCGGACGCGCAGGCTCAGCGGCCATGGCTCACGGGCCCAGCCGCTCCCCGGCATGTGGGATCTTGCCGGACCAGAGCATGAACCCGTGTCCCCTGCATCAGCAGGCGGACTCCCAACCACTGCGCCACCAGGGAAGCCCTAAAATAAGATATCTTAAGAGAGAAAAAATACAAACTCTTCTTATAGACATATCTGGCCATTCTGACTGCAGCGTTTGGTAATCAGGAAAAGGCCACCATTTATAGTTTGGCACATAGTGTGGCACCTTTGTGGCCAGTACAAGCTAGCTAGTACAAGTGGCAGATTTGTACAACATGTTTCCCTAACTTTGAACAAACAACAACTATTTTTACTCACGAGGAGCCCCTTCAGCCATTTCAATAGCAGTGATTCCCACAGACCACACATCACTCTGCAAAAGAAAAGATGACCAAAAAAATGTCACTTAAAAATGGGAAACTGATAGTATTTAGAATCTCAAAACAATCTTTGGCTGAGGGGAGATGTCAGTGCTACAACCATTTTATGGGTTTTCTATAATGGGGCTTCATTATAGACTGATGTTATAGGAAGATGTTATTTGACCCTGTGACCAGCCAGTACTGCACTACACAACCAGTTGACATGGGATGGGATTCAATGTAAGGAAAATTCATCTTGGATGTATTGCTATTGTTACGTTAACTGAAATAACAGAAGGAATTTGTTGTAAAGAAGTCCTATCACATACTACTAGCTGTAAAAAAGTCGGATCTTAGGTAAATGATTTAACTCTTTGTATCTCAATTTCACCCTATGTAGAGATGATAATGGTATACACATCATAGAACTAGTATAAGTATTAAATGAAATACTACATATAAGCACTTTCAGCAGTTCCTTGAATATAGTATATTGAAGATAGAATTATTATAATTCTAGGAAATTATATTCTAGGAGGCTCTAGGAAATGACCCTCACTAGTATTAACTGTACTTTGTTTTTTAGAATGTGGGAAGGGCACAGGGCTAGAGGTGCACTGTTTGGCTTAATGACTCCCAAGCAAGTTAACTGAATTGTTAAAACACCTGTTTATAGATGTCTTAGCTTCAAAGGGTTGTTGTGATGGTTTAAGTTTTCTTTAAGTTACATGGGACTAAAAATTAAAAACATATAATTAAAATGGGTGAAAGTCCTTGGAAGACTGCCAAAAATTGTACAGCTATAAAACATTATTTTTTACAGCAAGCCACTTAAAAAACATTACACTTCCATTGTCTCCATAGCTCCTAATAGTACTGGGCTATAATAAGCTCTCAGCAGGTCTGCTTGCAGATCAAGCAGGGGGCATTTGAGGGAAAGGGAAAAGAGATGAAACTTGAATTAATCAACTTCAAGTATCGAGTCCTAGGTTCCACACAACGAAACCACAATGAATTGTTTGGATGACTTATGATGTGGAGAGTGAGTGTGGTTTTTCCAGTCTATAGCAAATGGAGAGTTTTCTTTCCACATCAGCTTTTTGAAATGTGTACATAGATGTATATTGTCCAAATTGCAGCTTCAGTGGAAATTTTAATAAATAGCATGAATTGTTACTTAATTTGTCTATTCCACTGATTTTCTGTGGTTTGGAGGTGAACCATGCCAAGGATTTTCTCCATTACTCTGAGTAATCAAATTATTATTTTTTTCTCTCTGGAGCTAAGTTACTGTGGGGATTAATAATTGGCTTTACATTTATTTCATTTTTAAGTTTACAAAGCACTCTGTCCCTGGAAGTTAAATTTCCATATAAAGCCACATAATATAATATTTTTACCAAGAAGTTGCAAGCAATATGAACTAGACATTCTTCCTCAAATATGGATAACTCCCAATGGTCTACTTTGTCTACATTCTTAGAAAACATTATTTTTATGCACATCATTAAACCACATATAGGAATAGTGGCTAGCATTTCTTATTAGAGTCTATGTGAAAGAAGGAGCTGCCTGCTTTTTACAGGGAAATCAGCTTGATGCTTTGTGATGACCTGGGGGGGGATAGGGAGGGTGGGAGGGAGGCTTAAGAAGGAGGGGATATGGGGATATATGTATACATATAGCTGATTCACTCTGTTGTACAGCAGAAACTAACCATTGTAAGCAATTATACTCTAATAAAGATATAAAAAAGAATACATTAAAAGAATCATAAAAAAGGAGCTGCCTGCTTTTTATTCTTTTATTTCATAATTTAAAATAAAAAGTCAAAAGTCCTTTCCAAAATTTGATTCCTACTATCTGAACCCTTACACTTACTCTGTAATCATAGGAGCGTCTGGGGTCCTCATCACAGTCAATCACCTCAGGTGCCATCCAGTATGGTGTCCCAATGAAGCTATTTCTCCTCCCATTAGTTCTGCTCACCTGGGCACTCACTCCAAAATCCACTGCAAAATTCATTTGTCAAAATAATTAATCAGTAACAAAAAGGTCAATAAATTATTGCTTTAACTTGGAAAGCCAATACAAAAGCCACAATGGATAACAGATTTTCATTCCAGCCCAGCAAACTTTACCATGAAGTCTACTCCAGGAACACTGGGAAATAGGCTTTTGCTGGTATTTATGTTGGAAAGAGAATCAGCAGTGCTATTATAAATCTACAGTAGGTTTGGCTGAATGTTTACCATGAATATTAAAAATAAAGTTCCATCAGTACACCCTGAACCTCTGAAGTGATAACATATGTAGTGTTTGGACCTGCCACCAAGCTGGAGGAAGACCAGCACTATAAGTAACATCTAAGAAATCTAAAACTTATTAATACTTTATTAGGAAGTCTCATTTATGATATTAGAAAGCCCTATCACACTGATAAAGAAAAAGGAATTTATGCTAAAATTTAGTTTAAGTTCTTCTACAGATCTTCTGAATCAGATGCAAATATTTACTGCAGTATCCATATCTTAGCTTAGACTATAAAAGGTCAGTCTTCTATTCATCTGTGGGATATATTATATGAAAATATTTAGTATGGTATCCTCAGAAACAGACAGAAAAAAGGCTAAAGTAGACTGGGGTTATTTAGTCCAGAAAAATAAGACAGGGATGAAAAATGAAGTAGATTTTCTAATTTAGAATGGTTTCCAGGAATCTAGAGGATGGCTAACAACCTTGACTGAAAAGTAGTTTAAAGAACTTAGGAAAGGAAAAGAAAATTTTAAAACTTAAGAGTTTAAGGCAGTGTTAAAGGCAAGACTAAGAAGAGTGATAACAACAAAATGTCCATAATATATGAAAATCATCATTGGGTGTTGCACAATCTCATTAGCTAGATATTTTTTTGAGAATAGGTTACATCAGAGCTCAGCATTCTCACTATCCCTGAGGGCCAATGTTAAGGGCCAAGAAATACCTATGAAGGCCATAAACTGATATATGACATTCAGAGAAGAAAATGAAAGGAGAAAAGACTGGAAGAAACAGTGATGAATGGAAGAAAAGGGAAAAAAGAAAAGCTGAAGTTAAAAGTAGAGATGAGACCCCAGCAGTGGCATCATTCACCTTTCCTTTAAAGACCTAGGTACCAGAATATGAGGATTATTGATCAATTGCAATTGCAACAGAATCACTGTCCAGTCTCTTTCCTTTCTGTTACTCCCTTTGGCTGTCATTGAGTTTGGTTTCTGTAACTTTCTCCTTATAATATGTTGTTTAAAAATATGCTGGGATCTAAGAAATCTAAAACCAAATGTATAAGGATTATATATATAATAAGCCTGATTAAATTTTAATCTAGTGCTAAAAGGTCTCTCCTACAGAGTCAAGTACATGATCTTTAGTACATGGACTTTGTGACAGGTTTTTCAGTGGCTTTTCACGTATTTACAATTTCTCTTCTGTGTTGCAAATGGTAGGGCTGGCCAGCAACTTGACCCAGATATATGGTAGTGCTGCCACATGTGAACAGAGTGTAGCTGTGTGACATACTATCTACCCTGCACACTTGAATGTGAGATCCAAATGACTCTCATGAATTTTAACACAGTGTCTTAAAATTCTGTTTCTAGCTTTGTAGCTTGTAGACACAAAAGACACAGTACATTTTCTTGAAATTACTTTTCACTTATTTCAAGAACAATTATTGCCTCATGCTCCATCCAGAAATATTTAGTGAAAAGCATTCTCAGTGAATGAACAAACTCTCTACTTTGGTTATATTTATTTAGCAGAAAAATGGGAATGATCTTAAGGTCATGCTAGAGACATGGTAGGCAAAACTTGATATAATTAAAAAGTAATGCAGGATTTGATACCAGTGATTTTATGTTCTATTGTATATATCAATGAGGTCATCTGCCATTACATAGTACTGACATTATTCATATGGTATTATTTTAAAGCAAATCCACAATATTTATTTTAAACATTAAAAGGTGCAATATATTGTCCCCTGTGTGCCTGTGAGACATTATGTGTAGTTTTTCAAATAAATTATGCCATTCTGAACCCTGGAATAGAAAGCCAGGAACTTTTTGGTATTTTGATTTCTAATTCTCAATTTGATTTGGATATTACTGGAGCATTATTTCTAACTGATATCAGTTCTTTAAATATTTGAGGGGAAATTCCAATGAAGCAATTTGTGCTTAAGTCATTTAAAAGTTCTTTGATTTTTTTTGGAAAATATGGCTCTGTGATGTGGAAGAATTGTCTTTTTGTTTAATCCTTGTCCATGGTGCAGAAACTTGCACATGGTAAATACTCAATTCAATTGTTAAAATAAATGTAATAGCTGAATCTATTAGAGGGTTAAGCAATGATCAAAATGTAAAACTCCCATTATACTTGAAAAGTTGTTTTTATCTACATGATTTCAGAGAAGCAGTTAAGTGCATCTTTCTCTTGTCCCAACCTCCCTTCCCAAACAAATTTTCAAATTTTGACTTGTTTTGCAGGCAGGGAAGACACGGCCTAAATAAGTAGAGGGGATTGTTAGTGACATGATAGAAAACACAGTAATCTTAAAGGATTTTTCTCTATTAAGATATTTTGGGCCTCACTTAAAGTATTACAAGAATAAACTTACCTAGTTTTACTTCAGCATTATGAGTCAGTAGCACATTCTGACCTTTGATGTCCCGGTGAATTACACGGTGTGCATGAAGATGAGCTAAGCCCTGCATATATATACATATATATATATATATATACACATTTATATTAAAAAGCAACATCAGTATATATTTTTCTCTTTTTCTGGTACTCTTCTTAGTATTTTTGGAAAAACTTTTGGTAAGAAAAATGGCCCAGATTTGCATTTTTCAGACAAAATTCTTTCTTTAGGCTGGAATTACTACAACCAGTTCCCAGAAATGCTACTTTTGGCTATAAGGAAAGGAAAATAAATCAGGACACCCATGAAAGAAAAAAAACACCCAAAATTAATGTTTGTATACATTGGGCCATTTACCGTCCTTTCTAGCCTCCATTTTTCCAACGAACCATATGAGTAAAGACCTGGATATCTTAAATATCATAGCTCGCATTGTTTTACTCTATTCCTCATCCAACCATTTGTTTAGTCCAAAATATTTTCTAGTCAACCTTGTAGGCTGAGAATTTGGGGGAATATGGAAATTCATTTTAAAGCATTTGCCATTTGTATTGGCTTACCATGCTGTCTCCAGACAATTCACCACTAAAACTAACCCGTGACCTGGCTAACCCATGCCCTGGCTTCAGTGAGATTCCTCTAGATACGAACTGGGGATTAATAACAGAATTAACAGTAAAAACAGCGAATATTTATTGGGTCCTTATTCTTGGCCAAGCACTTTGCTAAGTGCTTTACATGGAGTAAATTACTAAGTCCTTATAGCAACCCTTTAAGGAAGGTGCTAATACCACCCCAAATTACAGATGAGGAAAATGAGATTTGGATAGATTAAGTAATTGGCTCAAGGACACACAACTAATACATGATGAACCAGAATATAAACTCAGTCCAGAGTTTGCACTCTTAATATTTACACTATTACCACAAGTGAATCCAATTAAGATGACAGGAAGGACATTCTAATCTTTTATCAGTGGTTCTGTTCAGTTCTGTTAATATCCTTCTTGGGTGACCCTAAGCACTTAAGACACAAAGAAAAATTTGAATTTGGTAGATCAAGAAGATTGGCACTTTCATCCAATTTGGTGTTCAAAATAAGGAACGTTTTAAAAGTAAGCCATTATTCAGAGAGAATATCTGTCTGCAAAACAGTTTGTAGATGGTTTGGAGCCATTGAGTAAAACACTGACTTCTCAACTTATCTTAATCTCTAATGACAGTGCTATGCTTTTTTAAAAAAGGAACTCTGAAAATCATAACAACATAATAAATACTCCAAGTTGTCATATCCCTGATCCACTGAACACTACAGTCTGACTTTGACAGAGCCATTAAAGGCCATGATTTGGAAGGACCTGGTTAGCCATCAGCTGGTGTACCTTAAAGTTTAAGGACATCATCTGAAAATCTGCTTTCTCTAAAGCCTTTTTCAGTATCCTGACCCAGAAGTTATGTTTAGAATTCTCAAATCATCCTATATGAGCAGGTATAAGGTACATTGTATATATTACCACCAGTTTTTTTCAAGACCAGGGGAAAATGACTATATGAATGCTCACCTGGAGGATTTCTCGGCAGATATAAGCAATCCAATCTTCTTTCAAACTCTGATTTCTGGTCATTCTCACTACATCAGTGACTGAGCCTGCTGCACATAACTCCATCACCATCTGCGGGGAAGCCAGCAAAGCATCAAGGTTTAGAAAGTAATTCTCTGAAAATATCTGGAGAGTTTTAGTTCATATGGCTTGTATTTATATGCAATGTTTAGACACTAAGACACTGCAAAGACTGGCTCAGTTGCCTGGTAGAATGAAAAAGAACTAGGAAAAAATCCAAAGATCTGTGGAGGGAGAGAAGGCAGGTACCACACCAGGGATTTTTAACCAGGACCTGGGATTTGAGCTAAGCCTTGAAGGATAGGTAGTGTTTGTATATGCTGAGAAGGAAGAACGTTCAGTTTATTGAAAACCGAATGAGACTTGCCTTTAGAAAGAAGCTTGTACAGGGGCAAACGTGAGTGATGACTGGAGTAGAACAAAAAAAAAAAACAGTTGAGGGAATAGTTTGCAGGTGGAGAAGCAGGATGTGGAGGATCTCAGAACAATTTACACTTCAACATTAAGACTAGATTTGTTTTTTATTGTTGTTTTATTTTTATTTTCAAATTCTAGAATATTTTCCCCAAGAAATTGGCAAAATACAACTCCAAGGGGGAAACTGTCAGTTCCATTACTGTAGGGCATTTTTTTCCAAATAACTTTACTGCTAAGGAAAATCTATTTTAAGGTTAATACTTTGACAGTGTCTCATTCAGATTTTACTTTATTAATAAATGCAATTTTTCAGGAAATTTATTTTTGCCAGTAATGAATCAGGTGTCCAACTAGTAAATTTGCTTCCCTATGTTAGCTAATTAGAGGACTGACCAATGTGAAGGAGAATGTAACTATTATAATTAACTTCACAAACTTTAAGCACAGGTTTATGCATTAGTGCCCATGTCAATACTACCTTGCCAGTAGAACAAGACATGCCTTTTTAAAAAAAAAGTGTAGGTAAGTTAATTATTGCCATAGATGAAGGGAAGCAAAAGGATAAACCCCAAATCATGAATATTTAAAAAGTCTATCTTATTTCCTTTTGGAATACTAAGATTTTCTTTTCAGAAAATTACTCCCTTATTTTACATTTGTTCACAACTGATATATAATGTGTCTTTTACCTGAGTACACTCTCCCAAAAAAGAAGAAAAGAAAAACAGCCTAACAAAACCAATAATACAGATAAACCCAGAAGGTTAATTTTCATGTCAACTATATCAAACAGGCACAGCATATACACTGTAGTAATGGAAGAAAAGGGGCTCATTTTGAATCACGACAAACATGAATTAAAGCCATTTACTAAGATGAACATTGGAAAATCTTGCTAGTATTACCAGAGTCAGAAGAGGTCTACTGTGAAAAGAATGCAAGGCATTCTCATTTTCCTG
The DNA here is from genome assembly GCF_949752795.1 of Hyperoodon ampullatus. NCBI lineage: Eukaryota > Metazoa > Chordata > Mammalia > Artiodactyla > Ziphiidae > Hyperoodon > Hyperoodon ampullatus. Next base: position 91,121,323 of record NC_136913.1, on the reverse strand, counting down.
GCTTTGTAAGCACAGTGCCTGGCACATACATTTTATAAATGGTAATTACTTAGTCATTTACTTCCTATGTGTTCTGATTAACATGGGAAAGAAAGTGTGAATGGTCCCATGAAAATTCTTACCTCAACAAATAACTTTTGCTTGCAGTGCCTATTCATCCTTCAGATCTCAGTGCAAGAAAAAGTTTCTCAAGGAAGAGTTTCCCATTCCCTAACTTAGATTCCTTTGTTATTTGCCCACACAGAAGCATGTTATTTCCCTTCTGACAAATTATACATTTATTTGTGTGATTATTTGATTGATATTTGTCTTTGCAAATAAACTTTAAGTTCCAGTGGGCCAGGGTCATGTCAATTCAGCTTATCATGGTATTCCCAGCATCTAGCAAAGCCTGGCAAGTAAATGGGTTTCGAATGAATAGATGTTGAATGACTAAACAAATTGAGCACTAAGAAACATATCTAATAAGTAGACCACCATACTGTCAGGAGGAAAAAAACTTGTAAGTAAAAATATATTAAAAGACAAATGTTGTATGCCCCCGCAAAAGAAAAAGAAAAACAGTAGCCGCGAAAAATGTGCAGTGATATTTAATAAAATCTGAACTGGAATTGTCAGAGAATAGAGGATTTAGTTAAGTGGACATTTGGGAGAAAATAGGGTTAAATCGAAGATCTCTAAATTTGAGGGTTCTCGAAGTGTGGTACCCAGACGAATAGCATCAACATCACCTGTAAACTTGTTAAAAAGTCCAAATTTGTGGACCCACACCCCAGACCAATTGAATCAGTAACTCTGTGGGTGGGGCCCAGCAATGTGTGTTTTATCAGGATCCCCATGAAATTCTGATGCAGGCTAAAGTTTGAGAACCACTGTTTCAATTCAATCCCTTGTTGAAAACCTTTCTATGTCCACTATCCTGCTTCCTAAAGTTCACACATAAAATGTAACACAATCTTTCTTTGACTCTTGAAGATCCTGAAAAGTCTCAGTCATTATTTTTTTAAAAAATGCTACTCTTGACTTGGACTAGAAATTGAAATGTAAGCAAGTGTACACCGACCCCAGATTATGTTCTAAATATTCCTTTTTAAATAAAGATATCCTTGATCAAAGTTCATTTTCTTGTGATTTGATTACATCTCCTATAGGGGGAGGCAGCAACAATTCTGGTAACTGTAGCATGGGTCTCACTTAGCCTCTAAAATTTATATCTTCATTGATTGTAATTCATGATACTATAGGCATGAAGCCTAAGAAAATGATGTCAACTAACCATTTAGAAAACAGTTTCTAGGAATTATGTTTAAACATAAGTGCATATACTTAGCAAACACTTAAATTGCATTCATATGCTCTTCCCAAATGTGAATTAGAATCAATATTTATCCAGTCATTATTCCCAAGTCCATCAGGTAGTCTCCTTAGCTATACCTTTAATTTACAAGTAAATGTAGTAACTACATAAAGTTAAAAGCAACAAAACTCTATTTAAAAAATATGTTAGACATTTCCAGTGTTCGAGTCTTCTCCCATTCTACTCCTGAGCCCCTTGACAGGCACTTAATTTATTTTTCCATATTTTATCACTCCCATATCCAGGAATCAGAGCACATTTTTTCCATACTACTTTGATCAGTTGAATGCTTAAGTTTTCCTGTAGGTGCACAAAAATGACATCTCAGCTTATGAAAGTTTATGCCCTCAAGTGAGACTTAGTCTTATGCAATAAGATCAAGGTAACTGAATACACACCCAAAGTTGATGTCTCTGGCCAGGGGGACTCAGCTTGAAAAATGCACCATAGAAGGACACAATGTTCTTGTGGAAAGAGTACTTCTTCAAAAGGTTGAGTTCAGTCCTGAGATCTTCTTCTTCATCCTGTAGAATAAGAATAGAGAATAAAATTCCAAAGCTATGCCACTCAATGACTATGGGACCCTAAACTATAGTAGATCAAAGAAGGAGAATCCTATGGCAACCCATTATATCCCACAGCAATTTATAATAAGATCTCAACTAGAACTGTCAGAATGGAGATCTGGGGTTAACTGGGAATTTGGGAGAAAATAAAGGTTAATTAAATATCTTTTAATTCAATGGTTCTTAAAGTGTGATCCCTGGACCAGCAGCAATGGCCACTGTATAAAGTTTTCACTAACTGGAATCACCCAATTAAAGTGTAAAATTCAATGGTTTTTAGTATATTTACAAAATTATTCAACCATCACCACAATCAATTTTAGAACATTTTTATCACCCCAAGAGGAAACCCCATACCCTTTAGCTATCATCCCCAAATTCTGCCACACACATCCCAGCTTTAGGCAACCACAAATATATTTCTATCTCTGTAGATTTATCTATCCTTAACATCTTATATACATGAAAATCATACAGTATGTGAACTTTTGTGACTAGCTTTTTCCCCCAGGATTCATCCATTTGTAATACATATCAGTATTTCATTCCTTTTCATTTACCATTCATCAGCTGAAGGAGTTATTTCTACCCTTTGGCTCTTATGAATAATGCTGCTATGAGCATTCATATCAATTTTTTGTGTGGATATGTTTTCATTTCTCTTTGGTATATAACTAGGAGTAAAATTGTTAGGTCAAATGGTAATGCTATATTTAACATTTTGTTGAAATGCCAAACTTTTCCACAGTGGCTACACCATTTTACATTCCAAGATCAATGATGGTTCTCATTTCTCTATACCCTCACCAACACTTATTATTTTCTGTTTTATTATAACCATCATAGTGGGTGTAAAGTGGTATCTCACTGTGGTTTTGATTTGCAATTCCTTAAAGACTGATGGTGTTAAGGATCATTTTATGGGCAGAGGCATGTCTAATAGAATATCTTTGCCCCTATTTTTAAATTGGGTTAATAGTCATTTTATTATTGAACTGTAAGATTTATTTATATATTCTATATATAAGTACTTTATAGATTTGAAAATATTTTCTCCCATTCTGCAGGTGCTCGTTTTACTTTCTTGATAGTGTCTTCTGAGGAACAAAATTTTTAATTTTGATGAAGTCCAATTTATCAATTTCTTGTTTTGTTGATTGAACTTTTGGTGTCATATGTAAGGATCCATTGCCAAATCCAAGGTCATAAAGATGAACTCCAATTTTCCTTCAAAACATTTTATAGTTTTAGCTCTTACATTTAGGTTTATTATCCATTTTGAGTTAATTTTCATATAAAGTAGGGGACTAACTTCATTCTTTCACATGTGGATATCCAGTCGTCTCAGCATCATTTGTTGAAAAGACTAGTCTTTCCCTATGAATTGTCTTTTCACCCAAGTCAAAAATTAGTTGACCACAGATATATGGAAATAGTTCTATTTCACTGATCTATGTATCTATCCTTATGCTTGTACCACACTGCCTTGATTAATTTGTGATTGACTGAATTTTAAAGGTACTGGTTTAATTTGTCCTATCTTTTTAAATGCTTAAATTCATTATTTTCCTAATCACTACAGTGGTAAATATGTAAAAAATACTATCTATCTATCTATCTATCTATCTATCTATCTAGAGAGATAAGTGGTCTGAATTCCTACTAGCTATAAATTTCATTTAATTGTAAATAAAAAAAACTCTCCTACAGCATCTATAAAAGTTCAATTTATATAAAATTTTCAGGAATACTATTATTGTACAAAGTGAAATATATTTGTAGTATGTAAAAAAAAGAAGACTTTATTTTTTATTTTCATTTTTTTAACATCTTTATTGGAGTATAATTGCTTTACAGTGGTGTGTTAGTTTCTGCTTTATAACAAAGTGAATCAGTTATACATATACATATATCCCCATATCTCTTCCCTCTTGCATCTCCCTCCCTCCCACCCTCCCTATCGCACCCCTCTAGGTAGTCACAAAGCACCGAGCTGATCTCTTTGTGCTATGCGGCTGCTTCCCACAAGCTATCTATTTTATATTTGGCAGTGTATATATGTCCATGCCACTCTCTCAATTTATGCCAGCTTACCCTTCCCCCTCCCCGTATCTTCAAGTTCATTCTCTAGTAGGTCTGCGTCTTTTTTCCCGTCTTGCCCCTAAGTTCTTCATGACCATTTTTTTCTATTTCTTAGATTCTATATATATGTGTTAGCATACAGAATTTGCTTCTCGCTTTCTGATTTACTTCACTCTGTGTGACAGACTCTAGGTCCATCCACCTCACTACATATAACTCAAATTTGTTTCTTTTTAAGGCTGAATAATATTCCATTGTATATATGTGCCACATCTTCTTTATCCATTCATCTGTTGATGGACACTTAGGTTGCTTCCATGTCCTGGCTATTGTAAATAGAGCTGCAATGAACATTGTGGCCCATGACTGTTTTTGAATTGGTTTTCTCAGGGTATATGCCCAGTAGTGGGATGGCTGGGTCGTACGGTAGTTCTATTTTTAGTTTTTTAAGGAACCTCCATACTGTTCTCCATAGTGGCTGTATCAATTTACATTCCCACCAACAGTGCAAGAGGGATCCCACACCCTCTCCAGCATTTATTGTTTGTAGATTTTTTGATGATGGCCATTCTTACCGGTTTGAGGTGATACTTGACTGTAGTTTTGATTTGCATTTCTCTAATGATTAGTGATGTTGAGCATCCTTTCATGTGTTTGTTGGCAATCTGTATATCTTCTTTGGAGAAATATCTATTTAGGTCTTCTGCCCATTTTTGGATTGGGTTGTTTGTTTTTTCGATATTGAGCTGCATGAGCTGTTTATATATTTTGGAGATTAATCCTTTGTCCGTTGATTCATTTGCAAATATATTCTCCAATTCTGAGGGTTGTCTTTTCGTCTTCTTTATGGTATTCTTTGCTGTGCAAAAGCTTTTAAGTTTCATTACGTCCCATTTGTTTATTTTTGTTTTTATTTCCATTACTCTAGGAGGTGGGTCAAAAAGGATCTTGCTGTGATTTATGTCATAGAGTGTTCTGCTTATGTTTTCCTCTAGGAGTTTGAGAGTGTCTGGCCTTACATTTAGGTCTTTATTCAATTGTGAGTTTCTTTTCGTGCATAGTGTTAGGGAGTGTTCTAATTTCATTCTTTTACATGTAGCTGTCCAGTGTTCCCAGCACCACTTATTGAAGAGGCTGTTTTTTCTCCACTGTATATTCTTGCCTCCTTTATCAAAGATAGGGTGACCATATGTGCGTGGGTTTATCTCTGGGCTTTCTATCCTGTTCCATTGATCTATATTTCTGTTTTTGTGCCAGTACCATACTGTCTTGATTACTGTAGCTTTGTAGTATAGTCTAATGTCAGGGAGCCTGATTCCTCCAGCTCCGTTTTTCTCTCTCAAGATTGCTTTGGCTATTTGGGCTCTTCTTTGTTTCCATACAAATTGTGAAAATTTTTGTTCTAGTTCTGTGATAAATGCCATTGGTAGTTTGATAGGGATTGTACTGAATCTGTAGATTGCTTTGGGTAGTATAGTCATTTTCACAATATTGATTCTTCCAATCCAAGAACATGGCATATCACTCCATCTGTTTGTATTATCTTTAATTTCTTTCATCAGTGTCTTATTATTTTCTGCATACAGGTCTTTTGTCTCCTTAGGTAAGTTTATTCCTAGATATATTATTCTTTTTGTTGCAATGGTAAATGGGAGTGTTTTCTTAATTTCACTTTCAGATTTTTCATCATTAGTGTATAGGAATGCCAGAGATTTCTGTACATTACTTTTGTATCCTGCTAGCTTACCAAATTCATTGATTTGCTCTAGTAGTTTTCTGGTAGCATCTTTAGGATTCTCTATGTATAGTATCATGTCATCTGCAAAGAGTGACAGCTTTACTTCTTCTTCTCTGATTTGAATTCCTTTTATTTCTTTTTCTTCTCTGGTTGCTGTGGCTAAAACTTCCAAAACTATGTTGAATAATGGTGAGAGTGGGCAACCTTGTCTTGTTCCTGATCTTAGTGGAAATGTTTTCAGTTTTTCACCTTTGAGGACGATGTTGGCTGTGGCTTTGTCATATATGGCCTTTATTATGTTGAGGTAGGTTCCCTCGATGCCTACTTTCTGGAGAGTTTTTATCATAAGTGGGTGTTGAATTTGGTTGAAAGCTTTCTCTGCATCTATTGAGATGATCATATGGTTTTTCTCCTTCAATTTGTTAATATGGTGTATCACATTGATTGATTTGCGTATATTGAAGAATACTTGCATTCCTGGTATAAACCCCACTTGTTCATGGTGTATGATCCTTTTAATGTGCTGTTTGATTCTGTTTGCTAGTATTTTGTTGAGGATTTTTGCATCTGTGTTCAACGGAGATATTGGCCTGTCGTTTTCTTTCTTTGTGACATTTTTGTCTGGTTTTGGTATCAGACTGATATTGGCCTCATAGAATGAGTTTGGGAGTGTTCCTTCCTCTGCTATATTTTGGACGAGTTTGAGAAGGATAGGTGTTAGCCCTTCTCTAAACGTTTGATAGAATTCGTCTGTGAAGCCATCTGGTCCTGGGCTTTTGTCTGTTGGAAGATTTTTAATCACAGTCTCAATTTCAGTGCTTGTGATTGGTCTGTTCATATTTTCTATTTCTTTCTGGTTCAGCCTCAGAAGGTTGTCCTTTTCTAAGAATTTGTCCATTTCTTCCAGGTTGTCCATTTTATTGGCATAGAGTTGCTTGTAGTAATCTCTTGTGATACTTTGTATTTCTTCAGTGTCAGTTGTTACTTCTTTTTCATTTCTAATTCTGTTGATTTGAGTCTTCTCCCTGTTTTCCTTGATGAGTCTGGCAAAAGGTTTATCAATTTTGTTTATCTTCTCAAAGAACTGGCTTTTAGTTTTATTGATCTTTGCTATTGTTTCCTTCATTTCTTTTTCATTTATTTCTGATATGATCTTTATGATTTCTTTCCTTCTGCTAATTTTCGTATTTTTTTGTTCTTCTTTCTCTTATAGCTTTAGCTGTAAGGTTAGGTTATTTATTTGAGATGTTTCTTGTTTCTTAAGGTAGGATTGTATTGCTATAAACTTCCCTCTTAGAACTGCTTTTGCTGTATCCTACAGGTTTTGGGTCCTCGTGTTTTCATTGTGATTTGTTTCTAGGTATTTTTTGATTTCCTCTTTGATTTCTTCAGTGATCTCTTGGTTATTCAGTGAAGACTTTTAAATTAAAGATACAGTTAAACTCCTGTTCTTAAATCCAGTGAAAAATGATACCTTTGGCTTATTTTGGGCGATGAATTAGAACAGGGCCAACTGGCCTTAAAAGCAATTAATGTGTGAACCTCTAACTATCTTTAGTTCTCCTCAGCGTTTCCCTCAATTACCTTGACTTGAAGACCTGGAGGTAGGGGAAAATACATCTGTAGAACATTTTTTTGCATTTCCCTAGGATTTTCCAGTGGACTTATCCATAAACATTCAATTACTATAAAAAAAAAATCTAGACACTTGTATGTCTTTGGGGGAGGGGATGGAGACGTATTTCTCCACTTGGTAACCCCAGTGACAGACTCTCTTTGTACTTATTGTGTAATAAAGGCATGAATGAATAAAACAATCACTTGTAGCATAAGAATTATATTAGAAGTTCAGGTTCCAGTTTCATCCCAGCCTCCCAAGGAAGCTTGGTTAATAAGTTTCCTTCGGATCCCCTTAACCTGTTTTCTACAAGGTAAATATTGATCCTTGTGGCTTTCATTCTTGCAATGTAGGACCCTTAAACTTTCTGCCTCCCTTGTGATGTTGCCCTTCTTTGAAATTGTAACAATATCTGCAATCATATAGGAATAAACCTCAGAAACTAGCAATTCTTTATGTACAGGGGCACTCTCAGTTCATAGCAAGGCACCAAGATTCTGCTGAGAGAAATATGAACTCATAAAGAGTGCAATAAATAAGAATGAGATGATGGTGTGAGGATAAGAACACAAAGAAAAGGTTAAAAAGAAGCACAGGCTAGATTGAGTCGTTTAACTTGTTTGGTAGTTTGATATCAAAGAGCTTCCTTTTCTTTCTGGGTAAGAAATTTCATGTCCTCAGGCAGGAAGAGGAGAATGGCTGGGCTCTAGGCTGCTCTGTAATTACATTTAACCATACTTTTAACCTTGTTATAGACAGGCCAAATATTCTGGTGCCATTTTACCTATGAGAAACCTGAAGCCTAGAGAGGTAAGGCTACTTTCCCAAGTACTTCTTGGCTATTTAGTGGTAGACGTGGCATTTGAACTCATGTTTCTGAACTTCCACATTATTGCTCTTTCCATAACCTCCTGACTTAATGAGATGTGTGTGCAAGTCACAAACTCTTTACCCCAAAGGATTCAGGGTGATTTAGAGACGCTAACTGGCCGATCACTTATTTTTCTTAGTAAAATATATAATCAGAGGATACAAAGTTCCCAACTAGAAAAACTTTTAAGAGTGGGTTTCCCATATAAATGTAAACTCCCCCAAAACCAATAGACCAAGATCAGATATGTTTGGAAAGCATTAGTATGTTTGTCATTCTCAATTAACAGGAAGTTGAGCTTGTGAGAAACACATAAGTACATTATATCCATCAGGCCAAGTGGGTAATTTAAAACTGTCACATATATCCCAGTAATATGATGCTATAGCATTTCCTGGCTCAGGGCCAGTTGATCCCAGAGTGGCCTGAATATCCTGCTTTTTGTCAAGAAGAGGCAGCTCAAGGATGCCAAAACTTGCTTTGAAATTTCACCCAGTTCTAGAATCAAAATGTTTTTCCTTATAAAAAGAATATCAGTGAGGGTTTGGAGATGAACTTTAAATGAATTTATTAACACAAATGTTTGATGAAACCAAAATTGGTGAAACAATTATAATTTTCATATCTTACCTTTCATAGCTTCTTTTTTTTTAAAGAATGTGATCATTTTATTATTATTATTATTTTATTTATTTTTTTGGCTGCATTGGGTCTTTGTTGCTGCGCACAGGCTTTCTCTAGTTGTGGTGAGCGGGGGCTACTCTTTGTTGTGGTACATGGGCTTCTCATTGCGGTGGCTTCTCTTGTTGTGGAGCATGGGCTCTAGGAAGGCGAGCTTCAGTAGTTATGGCACGTGGGCTCAGTAGTTGTGGTCCGAGGGCTCTAGAGAGCAGGCTCAGTAGTTGTGGCACACGGGCTTAGTTGCTCCACGGCATGTGGGATCCTCCTAGACCAGGGATCAAACCTGTGTCCCCTGCATTGGCAAGTGGACTCTTAACCACTGTGCCACCAGGGAAGTCCCTTTCACAGATTCTTGATCAACCAAAGCATGTTATTTATCAGTACTACCTGTTACTTTTGGATATGCTTTGTCTCCCAAGATACACTGTAAACAAAACAGGAGCCCAGTACTTACTAAACCAATCATGAAACTCTTTACCAATACCTTCCTAATATAACTAGAAAGTTCTTCTGGATGTGATTGTTAATGGAAAAGGTTATTTTAAATGGGTCTGGGAGCATATTTATTAAGACACAAAAGGTTGAAAATATTTGACTACTAGATAGTTAACTGCAGGGGAGACAATTAAGAAAAAATATATCAAATATATTGTAAGAGCAAAATTCTACATTTAGGCCCAGAGAATATTTTGATAGATCACTAACATCTAGATCATCAACATCTCCTGAAAAAGAATTTCCTTTGCCAGCGCTTATTCTAGAGCCAGCAAATTATCAGAGTAATAGAGACTGCTTTGTAAAGCAGTTAAAAAGCTTCAAGTAGAAAGCACTTTCATACTCCTTCATGTATTCAAGTACTGTGCCAGATGTCTCAACACTCTTAGGCTGGGTAGCCTGTTGGTTTTCTGTCTTCTACTGGTCTCACACATACAAAAAAGTAGTCATCATTGTGCTCATATATGATGGCAATGTTTCTTAGAATCATAATGGGGGAAAAGTCAGTCAGTCCGGAATAGTGTGTAAAAGGTGTAAAAAGGACCTTGCCAAGTCCAATTTTAGGCAAAATTCACTCTTGTTTGCATCATCTCTTTTGTTATTACTCAGCTAAAGGGCATAGAGCACTGTGAATTTACTCAGTCCTTCATCTGCAGTCAACACTTACCTGTTCAGGGAACCATTTCTTCTAGGCTCTGCTTTCTGATAGATGCTAGTGTTCACATATAATGAATGAAACTATGTGAATATGTTAAAAACATAAATATGTTATCACTTTTAGGCAAGAACATTTTAGTGGTGGCCTTCTAAAGATAATGATACAACACAAAGGGACTAGTTTAACTTGAAAATTAAAGGAAAGACGGCTTGGGGGCTAATGAAGGCTTTCAGTACTTACACTGTATCTCCACCCGACAGACTTTTGATATTTATTCACTCTCACTCGCCTCCCTATTTCAGGTAAAGGGGTCTGCAAAGCCAAGAATAAAATGTTATTAAACCCACTGGTACACTCTGAAAATGATTTATTCTTAAGTGCTTTGTGCTTTCTAGTACTAAATGGAAGAGTAACATAATATTATTCCTCTCTCAATTTTCGCTAATAGTTTTAATAAAAAATCAGATTCTTATATATACAGAAACTTGGCACCAAATTCATAGTAACAAATTTAACTGCCATTAATGGGATATTACAATTTGATGTTAATAAAGTGCTATTTCCCCCCAAAAATAAACAAGGTAATTGACACTATCTATGGGCTGAACATGATTTTTAACTATTTCAAGTTAGAGTATCTGAAATGTAGATTAAGTGTGGGTCAAAGTCTCTCAAGTTAAAAAAAAAGAAATAAGTATTTTAGAGAGTCTCACTCAAAAAACACCAGGCTGATTATTTGGAAGTCATGGTTTATAGGGCAAAATAAGTCCACAAAACCTTAAAATTCATTGAAACTCATGTTGGTTTGCAACATTTGACATTTACTAGCAAAACAAAAAGCATGCAACTCTTAAAATAGTTTCAGCAATTCACTTCCTGCACAAATTGGAAAAGAACAGTTTATGGCATTGATAACAACTCAGTTAACATGTACAATTTTTCAAATATAATATTTGAGAATTTTCCTTTAGGGTGTAGTGAAGTGAAAATGTTTTGACCTTTGCTATGCTCATGCTAATATTATCTTGAGAAAGTGAGGCACTCATGCTAAAGAAAGAGGACAGAAATCAGGGCTTAACAAATTCTATGAAAATATGTTATGAACCACGACACAGCTTTATGAATGTTAGCAGGAACAGTGCGAATTAAACTGTCTCTCTCACGCATCTGTCAGAAAATACATGAAAAATGTGTATCTCAGACAAGTTCTTTTCCTTCTACCTGTCATTGAAAATCTAGTGGCCTCAACTCTCAAAAGGAATGGTTGGGGAGGGAAAGAAATATGATGAAAGAGAGGACTAACACAACATTAGAGGAAATCTACTTTTTACTATCCCTGGAAACAGATAATCAACTAGAAATAGACAGGAGTACAGATATTTTTTCATTTTTATAGAATACTAAAATATATAGCACTTTCATTGTGAGTAGAAGTTTTTACGTGTAAGTGTAATAAATAATAAAAATAATATACTAATGATAGAAATAATATTAAATGATAAATATAATAAATGCAGATTAAGATAATTATATATAACAATGATAAAAAAATACAATATTTTCTGAGCTGTTTATCACAAGACCATAGTCTACTAAGGGAACAGAATACAGATAGGAGGTAATATTACCTTACGAGCATTCATCACTTTAACAGCTGTAAGTGCACCAGTCTTTTCATGGAGTCCCTGAAACACAGGATAGTAATAAACATCAAATGCTGGCTATATAATCTAGCAATCAAGAAGTAAACAAAGTAAAAAATATTAAAATTAAATAAGGTTAAACATTGTAGCCTAGTATGAAATATAAAATATTATATAGAGATTAACTATAAGGTATTACGTAGAGGACAGAAATATTAAATTATGAACATTTTAAAGAAACCCCAACCATGTCACTCAAAAAATCAAGCAAATTTATGCAGTTTTGCTTTTTATGTTTGATTTGAGTAGTGGACATGATTGGCCATTTGAAGGCATTGCTTTCTTAGTATCTTTAATCTAGGTTTACATGGCACTGAAGCACCCAGATAAAAACTAAAAATTTCAGACTGGAGATAGGGAAAAAGGAAATGTCTTATTGAACATTTTTCCAACTGATTACGTGGTACTATGCAGACAGATATTTCTATTGAACACCTCTTCACATACTAAAAATGTTTTTTCCATAATGATCACAGAAAAGAGTGATACATAATTAATTCAATGGCTTTTAAACCATTTAGTGTGCCCTCAATCATATGAACCAAAAATATTTATGAACAGGAGTTCTGAAAGATTCTTTCTTATTGAAAACACTCTGAATTCTAAGAACTTGGACTTAGAAAATGTGAGTACAAGTTACAGGTTTATAATTTTCAAAAACGAACACAGAGGTTTGGAACAAGAGTTCTTATTTTGCGGCTGGTGCCTTTTAAAATATTTCAAGCTGTAGTCATAGAAAAAAATCAGTCTGATATTGATATGAGTAAGGCTTGAACTTGAAACAGAATGCCTTTTCTGATAGTTCTCCAGCAGATTTGATTCTTCAGCTGTACTGGGTTAGACAGTATCTCCACAGAATTCAGGTTCACCCATAACCTCATATTGTGACCTTCCTCAAAAATAGGGTCTTTGCAGTTGCTATCAAGTTAAATGAGGTCATACTGGATTACAGTGGTCAGTGACTAGTATGTTTATAAGAGAAAAGGGAGGGACATTTGGACACACACACACACACACACACACACACACGGGAAGATGGTCATATGAAGACAGGAAGAAAGTGGAGTGATGCAGCTATGAGTCAAGAGATGCCAAGGATTGCTGGCAACCACTAGAAGCTAGGAAGAGGGAAGGAAGTATTCTTCCCTAGAGCCTTCAGAGGGAGAATGAATCTGCAGACTTACAGCCTTGAGAACTATGAGAGAATAAATTTCTGTTTAAAGCCACCTAATTTGTGGATTTATTACTGCAACTGTAGTAAACTAATATAGGGGCAAAACAAAGGACTGTCACTAGTCACAGATCTCATGTGAAAAACAGCCACACTTTTCAACTTATAGAATGATCAAATGAGGGGTGGTATTTCTGTATAATATTTTAAATATCTTGGGTAACCTGTCAAGTGAGTAACTATGCAGAAGATCGAGATTCCTTGATTTCAGGACAGTGATACTTAAATATATTGTTAGTTTGTTGTTAAACCTCTCTTATAAAGCATATGCTTTGAAGTATATGAATACTGTTTTTAGACGATTCCTACAAGTTTTCTCATCAAAATAAAGCCAACTGATCAAAGAAGCGCAAAAGAAAAAGAATCCCACTCTACCATTACTATCAATGTTACATGCTATGTGAGTGTCAAAACTCCATTTTCTCCACTGATATGTTTGATAGGATTTAATCCCATACATTTAAGGTTACTTCAATCCTATTGATCAAGCCACTGTTTGTAAATGAAGCCATGTGTCAGAAATGGATCAGAAGACTTTCAAGGAAATACAGTAACTCTAGAAACACCAGCATTTTGATTGAACTCCAGTTCATGCCTAAGAACTAACATTAAACAGCTATACTGGTTAGATTGTTGTAGCACTGATGGGGAATGGCATGGATTGTTGGTTTCAGTTTATGGAGTCAGGCCTGTGAGAGTCAGGTCAAGGTGTTTTGTGTTCAGTTGTGTCCTCCAAAAGAATATGCTGAAGTTCTAACCACTGGTACCTGTGGGTGTCACCTTTTCTGAAAATAGGGTCTTTGTAGATGTAATCAAGTTAAGATGAAGTCATACTCAATTAGGGATGGCCCTAAAGCCAATAACTAGTGACCTTATAAGAAGGGGAAAATTTAGACACAAATACCCAGGGAGAATGCCATGTGATGACAGAGGCAGAGATTGGACCAGTGTGTCTACAAGTCAAGGAAAACCAAGGATTGCTGGCAATTGCCCAAAGCTAGAAGAGGCAAGGAAGGCTTCCTCCCTAGTGCCTTCAGAGGGAGAATGGCCCTACAGACACTTTGATTTTGGAATTCTAGCCTCCAGAATTTTGAGAGAATAAATATCTTTTCTTTTAAGCCATCCAGTTTTTGGTAATTTGTTACAGCAGACCTAGGAAACTAGTACACAAGGCTAGAAGGATAGAAACTAAGCAAGGGAATAGGGCTGGACTTGGGATACAGTTCAGAAACTAATGATCCAGGTATAAGGAAATGTCTAGGATCAGGTGAGCAGTTTTGGGTGGAGCATGACAGTTACCAAAGACTAGGATTTTTAAAGGAAAGGAAAATGTTGTAGGTTATTGACTGATCAGAGAAAAGTAATTAATATTTTAGATATTAACCCCTCATCAGATAGATGATTTGCAAATATTTTCTCTCATTCTGTAGGTTGCCTTTTCATTTTGCTGATTGTTTCTTTTGCTGTGCAGAAGGTTTTTTGCTTGATGTAGTCCCACTTAAGTTTTTGATTTTGTTGCTTGTGCTTTTGGTGTCATATCCAAAAAATCCTTTCCAAGATCAACGTCAAGAAGATTTTCCCCCTATGTTCTCTTCTTGGAGCTTTACAACTCCAGGTTAAGTCCTTAACCCATTTTGTGTTAATTTTTGTAAGTGGTGTAAGATAGGGGTCCAATTTCATTCTCTTGCATGTGGAAATTTAAATATGTTGGAGAGTCCCACATTTATTTACAGCTCTGGGAGAAAATATATATTAATATTTTTATCTATTTAGCCCGTATCATGACGTAGAAAATATTGTTTTTCTAATTATTCCCATAAACACTTTTTAGTCAAATTTTAGTGTTAACACTTTTTAGTCAAAACACTTTTTAGTCAAACTTTTTAGTCAAATACAACATGTTGGAAACTGGTTCTCACACACCCTTTAGAGGAGTTAAAATATTTACTTCCTAGATTCTAAGAGGTTTTTGTGAGCCAAAATAATATCCTGTGCCACACAAATATTTGGCTTGTTAGCAAAGGTATTAGCCATATATTGCATTATTTGATCTATGGCTAGTAAACCACAAAAGTTTTTACACTCTGGAATACACAGCCATCATACTCATGACACACATTAGTGAGATAACTGAATATCTTTAAAAGGTGCCACCAATTGCCATAGAACAGAGAAAATCAACTTGCTTCCATCCTCATTATCTGGGATTTATTCTCTCACTTGAAAACTGCACAAAATTATTTTGACAGACAAGGAATCCTAATGTGGGGTTTTAAAAACATGCTCACTGTGTCTATAGAGGAATTAAACCCCAGATCTTGGAACCATATATGGGGTTAATATGCCGAACCATTATGCAAGCTTCCATAGAAGTCTAGAATATGCAGATAATAGATAAATGGAAAACTGCTTCCTGTTAACTTAGTATTTCAGAGACTATCTTCTGTATCTTGACTTTTAAACTATTTTTATTTTAAATCATAATTTCAGACTTAGAGAACAGTTTCAAAGACAGTACAAGAGTGTTCTTGTATATCCTTCACCCAGCTTCTTTTAATGTTAACATCTTATATGACCATGGCACAATTGTCAAAACTAAGAAATTAATATTGGTCTAATACTCTTAACTGCATTAGAGAATTTGTTAGGATTTCCTCAGTTTTTACACTAAAGTCCTTTTTGTAGGACTTGCATTGGGAACCTGCATTCCATTTAGCTGTCATATCTCCTTAGGCTCTTGCAATCTGTGACAGTTCCTTAGTCTACTTTTCTATTTTTCATGAACTTGAGACTTTTCAGGAATACTGGTCAACTATTCTATAGAATGTCCTTCACTTTGGGTTTGTCTGATGTTTTCTCATGATTAGGCTGAGGTCATGGGTTTGAGGAAAGAACACCACAGAGGTGAAGTGCCCTTCTCATTACATCATGTCAGGGGTACATGGTATAACCATGACTGATCACTGGTGAAGTTAACCTAGATCACTTGGTTTAAGTGATGTCTGCCAGGTTTCTTTACTGTAAAGTTACTATTTGCCCCTTTCATACTCTATTCACTCTATCAATCAGAAGCGATTGAGGTTGCTTTTGAAGAGGGATAACACTATTCTTGAGCATTTATCTAAAGAACCTAGAAGTCATCTTGAGATAAACAATATTTGTTCAGTGGTGCCATCTTGTGGTTCACTGACTACATAGAAGCTGTTTTGTGATTTTAGCTGAAGGTCATGTTGTCATAAACAGATTGTCTCCCAAATGAGATGTTGAACCAGCACCAGCAAATTCAATTTCTAGAATGTGCCTTTTATCAATTACAATGTATGTTTTATGAAAATTTAAACACTATTTGTAGAAAACACACATAGAGAATGCTAAGAAAAGAGTTTGGCTTTGAATTCTAGATTGAATGTTAAATAATCTCACATTTCCCACTGGTCTTAGTGACTATTAAACAGGAAAATCACAAGGAAAACCTTAAACTATAAATGTGGGTTTTTTGGGTCTGATTTTCCTACCATCAGTAATTCCAATAATATCATGCAGGAGGTACTAACTGCACTGGATTAGGAGTGCTCCCTTAAATAGAGTTTGTGTGCAAAGAATGACCTTTTAATTCTCAAGCATCACAGAGCAAGAAGAATATTTTCCTAGCTCTCATTCCTACCATAAGAATCCCTCTCATATTTTTTAATTAATTTTTATTGGAGTATAGTTGCTTTACATTGTTGTGTTAGCTTCTGCTGTACAGCAAAGTGAATCACCTATACGTATACATATATTCCCTCTTTTCTGGATTTCCTTCCCATTTAGGTCACCACACAGCATTGAATAGAGTTCCCTGTGCTATACAGTAGGTGCTCATTAGTTATCTATTTTATACATAGTAGTGTATATATGTCAATCCCAATCTCCCAATTCATCCCACCTCCCTTCCCCCCAGTATCCATTCATCCATTCTACGTCTGTGTCTCTATTTGTGCTTTGCAAATAAGTTCATTGGTATCATTTTTCTAGATTCCATATATAAGCGATATTATACAATATTTCTTTTTCTCCCTCTGACTTACTTCATTCTGTATGACAGTCTCTAGGTCAATACACATCTCTACAAATTGCACACTTTTGTTCCTTTTTATGGCTGAGTAATATTCCACTGTATATATGTACCACATCTTCTTTTTTCCATTCTTCTGTTGACGTACATTTAGGTTGCTTTCATGTCCTGGCTATTGTAAATAGTGCTGCAATGAACTTTGGGGTGGATGTGTCTTTTTGAATCATGGTTTTCTCTGGGTAGATGCCCAGGAGCGGGATTGCTCGGTCATATGGTAGCTCTATTTTTAGTTTTTTAAGGAACCTCCATGCTGTTATCCATAGTGGCTGTATCAATTTACATTCCCATCAACACTGCAGGAGGGTTCCCTGTTCTCCACACCCTTTCCAGAACTTATTGTTTGTAGATATTTTGATGGTGGCCATTCTGACCAGTGTCAGGTGATATCTCATTGTAGTTTTGATTTTCATTTCTCTAAAAATTAGTGATGTTGAGCATATTTTCATGTGTTTTTTGGCCATCTGTATGTCTTCTTTGGAGAAGTATCTATTTAGGTCTTCCGCCCATTTTTTGATTGGGTTGCTTTTTGATATTGAGCTGCATGAGCTACTTGTATACTTTGGAAATTAATCCCTTGTCAGTTGATTTGTTTGCAAATATTTTCTCCAATTCTGAGGGTTGTCTTTTCATCTTGTTTATAGTTTCCTTTGGTGTGCAAAAGTTTTTAAGTTTCATTAGTTCCCATTCGTTTATTTTTGTTTTTATATTCATTACTCTAGGTGGTGGGTCAAAAAAGATCTTGCTGTGATTTATGTCAAAGTGTTCTGCCTATGTTCTCCTCTAAGAGTTTGAGAGTGTCTGACCTTACATTTAGGTCTTTAATCCATTTTGAGCTTATTTTTGTGTATGGTGTTAGGGAGTGTTCTAATTTTATTCTTTTATGTGTAGCTGTCCAGTGTTCCCAGCACCACTTATTGAAGAGGCTGTCTTTTCTCCATTGTATACTCATGCCTCCTTTATCAAAGATAAGGTGACCATATGTACATGGTTTTATCTCTGGGCTTTCTATCCTGTTCCATTGATCTATATTTCTGTTTTTGTTCTGGTACCATACTGTCTTGATTACTGTAGCTTTGTAAGATAGTCTGAAGTTAGGGAGCCTGATTCCTCCAGCTCCATTTTTCTTTCTCAAGATTGCTTTGGGGTCTTTTGGGTTTCCATACAAATTGTAAAATTTTTTTGTTCTAATTCTGTGAAACATGCCCTTGGTAATTTGATAGGGATTGAATTGAATCTGTAGGTTGCTTTGTGTAGTATAGTCATGTTCATAATATTGATTCTTCCAACCCAAAAACATGGTATATCTCTCCATCTGTTTGTGTTGTCTTTGATTTCTTTCATCAGTATTTTATAGTTTTCTGAGTACAGGCCTTTTGCCTCCTTATGTAGGTTTATTCCTGGGTATTTTATTCTTTTTGTTGCGATGGTAAATGGGATTGTTTCTTTAATATCTCTTTCTGATCTTTCATTGTTAGTATATAGAAATGCAAGAAATTTCTGTGCATTAATTTTGTATCCTGTTATTTTACCAAATTCATTGATGAGCTCTAGTAGCTTTCTGGTTGCATCTTTAGGATGCAAACTGTGACAGTTTTACTTCTTCTTTTCCAATTTGGACTCCTTTTTTTCTTTTTCTTCTCTGATTGCCATGGCTAGGACTTACAAAACTATGTTGAATAAAGGTGGTGAGAGTGGACATCCTTGTCTTATTCCTGATCTTAGAGGACATGCTTTCAGTTTTTCACCATTGAAAATGATGTTTCCCGTGGGTTTGTTAAATATGGCCTTTATTATGTTGAGGTAGGTTCCCTCTATGCCCACTTTCTGGAGTGTTTTTACCATAAATGGGTGTTGAATTTTGTTGAAAGATTTTTCCTGCATCTACTCAGATGATCATATGGTTTTTATTCTTCAATTTGTTAATATGGTACATCACATGGATTGATTTGTGTATATTGAAGAATCTTTGCATCCTTGGGATAAATCCCACTTGATCATGGTGTAGGCTCTTTTTAATGTGCTGTTGGATTCTTTTTGCTAGTATTTTGTTGAGGATTTTTGCATCTATGTACATCAATGATATTGGCCTGTAATTTTCTTTTTTGGTGATACCTTTTTCTGCTTTCATTATCACCGTGATGGTGGTTTCATAGAATGAGCTCAGGAGTGGTCCTCCCTCTGCAGATTTTTGGAAGAGTTTGAGAAGGATATGTGTTAGCTCTTCTCTAAATGTTTGATAGAATTCACCTGTGAAGCCATCTGGTCCCAGACTTTTGTTTGTTTGAAGATTTTTAATCACAGTTTCAATTTCAATACTTGTGGTCTATTCATATTTTCTATTTCTTCCTGGTTCAGGCTTGGAAGGTTGTACCTTTCTAAGAATTTGTCCATTTCTTTTGCGTATAGTTACTTCTAGTTGTCTC
The DNA here is from genome assembly GCF_949752795.1 of Hyperoodon ampullatus. Lineage (NCBI taxonomy): Eukaryota > Metazoa > Chordata > Mammalia > Artiodactyla > Ziphiidae > Hyperoodon > Hyperoodon ampullatus. The sequence continues at coordinate 91,101,786 of NC_136913.1, read as the reverse complement.
TTATGATTCTTTGTATTTTTGCAGTGTCAGTTTTAACTTCTCCTTTTTCATTTCTAATTTTGTTGATTTGAGTCCTCTCCTTTTTTTCTTGATGAGTCTGGCTAATGGTTTATCAATTTTGTTTATCTTCTCAAAGAACCAGCTTTTAGTTTTATTGATCTTTGCCATTGTTTCCTTCATTTCTTTTTCATTTATTTCTGATCTGATCTTTATGATTTCTTTCCTTCTACTAACTTTGGGTTTTGTTTGTTCTTCTTTCTCTAATTGCTTTTGGTGTAAGGTTAGGTTGTTTATTTGAGATTTTTCTTGTTTCATGAGGTAGGATTGTATTGCTATAAACTTCCTTCTTAGAACTGTTTTTGTTGCATCCCATAGGTTTTGTGTTGTCGTGCTTTCATTGTCATTTGTTTTTAAGTACTTTTTTATTTCTTCTTTGATTTCCTAACTGATCCACTGGTTACTTAGTAGTATATTGTTTAGCCTCCATGTGTTTATGTTTTTTACACTTTTCTTTCTCTAATTGATTTCTAATATCATAGTGTTGTGGTGAGAAAAGATGTTTGATACGATTTCAATTTTCTTAGATTTACTGAGGCTTGATTTGTGACCCAAGATGTGATCTATCCTGGAGACTGTTCTGTGTGCACTTGAGAAGAAAGTGTATTCTGCTGCTTTTGGATGGAACGTCCTATTAATATTAGTTAAGTCTATCTGGTCTAATGTGTCATTTAAGGCTCGTGTTTCCTTATTAATTTTCTGTCTGGATCGTCTGTCCATTGGTGTAAGTGGAGTGTTAAAGTCCCCCACTATTATCGTGTTAATGTTGATTTCCCCTTTTATGGCTGTTAGCATTTGCCTTATGTATTGAAGTGCTCCTATGTTGAGCGCTTAAATATTTACAATTGTTATATCTTCTTGGATTTATCCCTTGATCATTATGTAGTGTCTTTCCTCGTCTCTTGTAATTGTCTTTATCTTAAAGTCTATTTTTCTGATATGAGTATTGCTACTTCAGCTTTCTTTTGATTTCCATTTGCATGGAATATCTTTTTCCATACCCTCACTTTCAGTCTGTATGTGTCCCTAGGTCTGAAGTGGGTCTCTTGTAGATAGCATATATACGAGTCTTGTTTTTGTATCCATGCAGCCAATCTGTGCCTTTTGGTTGGAGCCTTTAATCCATTTACATTTAAGGTAATTATCAATATGTATGTTCCTATCACCATTTTCTTAATTGTTTTGGGTTTGTTTTTGTAGGTCTTTTTCTTCTCTTGTGTTTCCCACCTAGAGAAGTTCCTTTAGCATTTGTTGTGGAGCTGGTTTGGTGGTGCTGAATTCCCTTAGCTTTTGCTTGTCTGTAACACTTTTGATTTCTCCATCGAATTTGAATGAGATCCTTGTTGGGTGGAGTAATCTTGGTTGTAGGCTTTCCCCTTTCATCACTTTAAGTATATCTTGCCACTCCCTTCTGGCCTGGAGAGTTTCTGCTGAAAAATCTGCTGATAAGCTTATGGTTATTCCCTTGTATATTATTTGTTGCTTTTCCCTTGCTGCTTTTAATATTTTTTCTTTGTATTTAATTTTTGTTAGTTTGATTAATATGTCTTAGCATGTTTTTCCTTGTATTTATCCTGTATGGGAATCTCTGCACTTCCTGGACCCATATAATTCAAATGTTGGTGCATTTAATGTCCCAGAGGTCTCTGAGACTGTGCTCAGTTCTTTGCATTCTTTTTTCTTTTTTCTGCTCTGCAGCCGTTATTTCCACCATTCTATCTTCCTGCATACTTAGCCATTCTTCTGACTCAGTTATTCTGCTATTGATTCCTTCTATTGTATTTTTCATTTCAGTTATTGTGTCGTTTATCACTGTTTGTTTGTTCTTTAGTTCTTCTAGGTCCTTGTTAAACAGTTCTTGTATCTTCTTGATCTGTGCCTCCATTCTATTTCTGAGATCTTGGTTCATGTTTACTATTATTACTGTGAATTCTTTTTCAGGTAGCTTGCCTATTTCCTCTTCATTTATTTGGTCTTGTGTTTTTATCTTGCTCCTTCGTCTGCAACATATTTTTATGTCTTCTCATTTTGTCTAACTTACTGTGTTTGTGGTCTCCTTTCTGCAGACCACAGGGTCATAGTACCTCTTGCTTCTGGTGTCTGCCCTCAGGTGGGTGAGGTTGATCCAGGGGCTTGCGTAGGCTTCTTGGTGGGAGGGACTGCTGCCTGCACTCTTGTGGGTGGAACTGAGTCTTGTCCCTCTGATGGGCAGGGCAGCTTCAGGTGGTTTGCTTTGGGTGGTCTGTGAGCTTAGTACAAATTTAGGCAGCTTGTCTGCAGATGGGAGGGCTGTGTTCCTGTCTTGCTGGTTGTTTGGCATGAGGCTTCCAGCACAGGAGCCATCTGGGTGGCCATCTTGTCACAGAGACACCTGAGGGGTGGCCATCCTGTCATTGGCTCCTCCTCCAGGTGCAGTCATCTGAGGGCAAGGCACCAGGTTTGAGGCATGCAGGGTGCTGGGTGCTCGGGCCTGGTGGGCTCCATCTCAGCTCCAGAGTGTAGTGTTAGCAGGCTCAGCCGGTGCCTAGGGTCCAGTTTATGTCTCAGATCCGAGTTTCACCCTCTCATATTTGAGTAACAGAAGATATGTAGTAACAATTTTTTGTAGCCATTCCTGACTCTAGGCTCAAGCCTATTGACATTTGGCACCAAATCACCTATATTTCCACCTCAGGCAACTGTCTGTCTTGTCAATAAGCTCATTTATTTTATTTAAGTTTAGTTATTAATAGACGAAGCTCATATGATATGATTTTTAGGGGCAACAGAAGGTCAACTACTCAAAAAATCTCCCCCTCCAATCCACCTTACAACCCACTACAAAGTATAAAATCATTATTATGGCCTCAATTTTATTAAAGGAATGATACTCTGATTATTCAAATGTTAGCTGAGAAAAAGACAGATTGATTTATCATTTTTCATTAACACTTTAGCATGAGTTATAGGATCAGATTAAATAACTGCAAGAATGATAATGAACAGTTAAGTATTGATGGAGGCAGGAAAGGTCTAGAGTCTGAGGAGTTCCAGGAGAGATTGCTCCTCAGCCATAATGAAGGTAGGAGGTGCCTATAATGGGTAAAGGTGGCTGAGAAGGCATTCTCAAAGTGTGAGGGAGTAAAAAAAATGGGGGGCGGGGTGGAGAGATGAAGAGACAAAATGCAGCAAGTCACAATTTTACTTAAAAAATATACAGTACTGGGGGCTTCCCTGGTGGCACAGTGGTTGAGAGTCTGCCTGCCGATGCAGGGGACACGGGTTTGTGCCCCGGTCTGGGAAGATCCCACATGCCGCGGAGCGGCTGGGCCTGTGAGCCATGGCCACTGAGCCTAAGCATCCAGAGACTGTGCTCTGCAACGGGAGAGGCCATGACAGTGAGAGGCCTGCGTATCGCAAAAAAAAAAAAATAAATTAAATAAAAAAAATATATATATATGTATATATATATATATACACACACACACACATATATATATATATATACATATATATACAGTATTTAAGATGTATTACCTGAAACAATTACAGAATGAAACCAAATACGAAGACTAGTTAACAACATGAACTTGTTGGTCCCAAATATAGACTAAGTACAGTTTAAAGGGTTCAAGAGACTAAATATATGATAAAACAATAAGGTCTTAAATAAAGTCCTAAGAAACGTCCCTTACTAATTTATGATCATACTATTTTCTAGGATTATACTCCAAAATATAGTAATTAGGACAAACTTGTATTCTTTTTCCAGGACCATTTGAAATTATCCAGGAAGGAACACAAATTCCTCAATGTGTTGATTTCAATTTGGCAGTGATTTGTGTTCTTATTAATTAATTAATTTAGACAATCAAATAAGCAGCATTATTTCATCTGCTTCCCCCAGGAAAAACAGAGTTTATTACTGTATTGTTGCTCTTCAATGGCTCCAAGCTGAATATAAGCATTGTGAATCTGTCCTATGAACATAAAATGTGACATGTCCCTGAATTTAGGGCACTAGTTACATATAAAACATTGTTAAAATGTATATGTGTCTGCTTTAAAAAAAAATTACAGGAAAATCTTTATATACATAACAAAATAAATGAAGTAATGGCCATAAAAGAACTCTCTGGTTTACAAATGGACTTATACTAGCTTTCATTAAACACCAAATTCCTCAAATTTATTTTTGAGAAGTCAAATTACCACATTTCAGATTATTTCCAATCTGAGGGAATATATCAAAAGTAATAAAGCAAGCTCAACTTGTAGATTGGGAATCCAGAATCAAACTATAGATTATTTAATGATTACAGAAGAAAATTACAAATTGTCAGTATCCTGGTCACTTGAAAGTTAGCCTTATTTGACTTCTAGCAGACCAACCAGTCCATCATACTTCCTTTTGGCCCACAGCATCTCAAGATTTCCATTTTTGTTTGATTGGCTTATCTTCTGCCTTTGGACCTATTCAGATGGTGATAAATAGCTATTCCACTTATTCATTATGATTTCTGTTAGGAAATCTAGAAGATAGATGTAGATATGGAAGGAAGAGTAGGGAGAAGAAGGACAGTAGTAGAGCAGGGAACAGGTGACTGCCCCAGGCAGGGCCCAATCTTCTCAAATCCTTTATTATACAGAACCACATTGACAATGATAAATAAGATATATGGGTAAATTAATTACATGCAGACAGTTACAATGGAAAAATAAATTAAGGCAATAAAGTCTAGTTTTCAAGTACATAATCATATCAAGGATTTAGTCACTCCATCAATAAACTCAGGTAAAAAATAAAAGTTCCTGAAATCTGGGAATATATGTCTTATATTTTGGTATCTCTAGTGCCTAGCACAACGGCTAGTTTATAAGACCCTTTTAAGGAATACTAGTTAAGTGAATGATGAATAGTAACTGGGAAGGCTTCCTGAAAGAGGTAGAATATCAATTGGACCATGAAGATGGCATAGCATTTGAACAGATTCTGAAGGGCAGGATGGACCCAGTGAGTGACACACCATGAACAAAGACTATGAGGTAATACAGATTATGAAGGCACAGCCACTGAAGAAGAAAAGAAAAGGGAAATGTGGGAGTGGCCATAAATAGAAGAGAGATGGAAAGGAGAGAATACAAGTGTGCACCTGTTTTTGTAATGCCAGAAATTTCAGTGTAAATTTTTAAAAAATAAAATCTTGTTTAAAAGAGGACAGAAGTGATCACTGAGAAATTAGCCATTAGTAGTATAGTACTTTATGACTGGCTTTTGTTAGTTAATGGTCTAATGCAAAGCTCAGGGTGGTTAAGGCAATGAAAAACCAGCACTGAATTGCAGTAATGATCAATTTCTTGGGGATTACACATTTTAAACCATAACAAATGATTTAAAATAGCAGTTGTGACAGCTGTGTTGGAAAAATCCATCATTCTGCAGCAGTTAATTACCATGTTTTTTTCCCCCCGGAAAGAACACAAGACAGTCCTCGATGGCCTTGTAATTTTGATTAGGCTAAAAACTTTATTTTTAATAATGCAGTTAAGGAAACTGTTGTGGAAAGACTGCCAACTATTCGGCAATTCCTACATAGTCCTTCTAGTTATTTACTTTGCCTTCTGTTGGCAAATCTAAACCACATAATCCCCAGGGCATTCTTTCTTTCTTTTCAATTGGTTTTGTGGTGGCAAAAGGCCACAAGGCACTCACTGCACTCATGTCCATTTGGTAACCTTGTTTTTCATTCACACAGTTTTGTCCTTCTAGTCATTTGTTTGGGTGCCAGCTTTCTCCTAGCAAACAAACCAAGTGAGGCTTCAAGGCCACCAAGAGTGCAGCCCTAAACAGCATTGACCGAGTACTTCATGCTGTGCTGTGGAGGGATAAGACAACGTGGCTAACAGGATAGTTTTTGTCAGCATCCTGTCTATGCAGAAAAACAAAGCCATGGGTCTCAAGAGAAATTTCAAAGGTTAGCAAGCCCATAACCCTGCCTCCAAGCAGGGACTTTCCTTAATCAATATTTGAGATGGGAAGTAAAAGTGGTTTGGTCCTTGTTTGAAAGGTCTTTTCCTTTGCTTCCCCTTTTAGTCTTCATCACTACCAACAAGCTCAACGATGCCAAAGGAACAGATGAATTTGGAGCAGTCAGGGCTTGGAGGTGTGGCCAAGATTGGAGAGGATCTAGCACAGACTGGTAGTAGTGGTGAGTGGGTAGAGTTGGGAGACGTATAAGGGAACATGTTAGTCACCCTACACCTCACCACTTATCCACCAGGAAGATTTATTTATTCTAAAGATTGCCAAAGGAAGAGATGCAGCCTGTTAGGGGAGCTCCTTAAAGGAATTCCATAGACTTTAACTTTAGATTTGCTTTAAAATGTTGTAAGGAACTCACAGATGTGTAGATGTTTGAAAAGCACAATTTGATAATTGACAAGATTATTAAGACTCACAATTTTTATAACTCCCACAAAGCCTAGTACAGTGCTAGGACACAACAGCTGTGTTCATTAAATTTGATTGATGGGAAATAATAGTTATTTAACTGACAAGGGGCATTAAAAAGACTCTTTGATTTGATATTTGCATGAGTACCCCATCATCACAAAAATCTTGATACAACCAAATGTATCAAAGTTGGAAAATTCTTTTTGGATATGACTTTCTCCTTTTGGAGAGAATTCAGAATAAGCAGGAGCAGATATTTCTGGCTTTGAGCAGATGGAGCCTGGAGTTGAATAAATACTATTTTAACCTTGACACCTTAGGATAGAAGGCTTCCATAATCAAGTTGCTACAACTTGCAGAACTTGCAATTTGGGGGGAAACAGGAGCTACACTTCCTTCAAGAATAGTAACAAACAGATTGTTGCTGGACTTTATATTTTTTATGACAGTTATCACTTTTAGGTCCCTATGAAGAAGTGTCATATCCGTATAAATATATCATGAGATTTAATCTGCATTCATGTTGTTTCAGCAACATAAATGAAACTTACATTATAAGTTGGTACTTTATATTTCTGAGGCCTCATAAATTCCTTTTACCTAATTAGTCTATTTACCTATCCATCTCCACTATTAGACTGGCAGCTCTCTAAGGACAAATTTCCTCTCTGTATATCTTTATACTCTAGCACAAAGCCTGGTATATCACCATCACACAGCAAATATGTGTTAAACTAAAGCAAGTCAGTCTCCATATGGAGCTCTAAATAGGGGAGGACAATGCATGGGCAAAGGTGTGTATGTATGTGTGTGTGTGATGGTGGGGGAGTGTGCAGAGATATGCCAAGTTACCTGGGCAAAGATTTGGAGAGAGGCCAGAGTCCAATGTGCCCTATGATACACTGGATTTTCTGACAAAGACTGAAATGCTGCACTGCAGCAGGCTACTCCAGGAACTCAAAGATCGTTACTTTTCCATAGATGAATTTCATTTTTGACCCTATAATCACCTTTGTGGTTCCACTCTGAGGCCACTCAAAGTTCCTCACAATTCTCTTTGGTCAGAGATCCTCAAGGGAGATGATATGTGCTAGTCAGAGGGCATGATCTTACCTAAATAATAGAAGTACCAAGGCTCTTGCCAAATTGGTACAAGTTTGGTTTGTCAGGTGAAATTATCTAATTCTTATCCATGCTTCCCTTAACCCATGGCTACTATTCCCAAAGCTTCTTCAGTAAAGATCTGCTGTTTATACCCCTTGTGGCTATATCTACTACAACTACATGAGATGGCAAGAGTTCCAAGTTCCTCACTTCTTTTTTTTTTTTTGTTAGAAAACCCCCAAATTACCCAAACCCTGGCTAAATGGAGCCAAAGAATATGTACTGAAACAGAAATTTTGTAGCTAAAAAGCTACTAACCATCAGCATAGTCCAACAGAATAATGTTTTTCCTCATCCAGAAATCTGGGACAGTCATAGCCATGCTTATTAGAACTGTGAAAGGAGTCGGAAGAGGGCCTTCATGGTTTAGGTGTCTATGTAGCTTAGAAACTGCCCTGTAATTTGAGGCAGTTATGTATGCTTATACAGCAGCTTCAAATGAGTTTTATTACCCTTGTTATTACTCCTGCAGGAAAAATAGGTCAAAATATGTAGTAACATCATTTGCAAATGGAGCTGCTCTCTATTGTGCTACAGCATTCAAACAGCAAATTGCTCAAAATGGACTATAAGGTTCAATGTTCTTGGCTGCAGGATACACACAGCTGGAAATAAACGAATAGCTACTAGTAGGCAACTAAGGAAAGCTCTCAACACACTGCTATGTGGCAAGCACGTCAGTGTCCACGGGGGACAAAAGTATAAAGCCATTGAGTATTTGTGCTACAAATGGGTGACATCATGAAAACTTTGATGCTGGTCACAAACTCAGGTTTAAAGTCAGCCTGTAACTATGCTCATGCTGAGTAAACTGTGTAGGAACTCTGTGAGACTAGGGACCACACTATGTCAAATGCTCTGAAAACACTTCCAAACAGCTTTGTCTATAATATATAGTGAAATAATGATCAAGTGAGAGATGATGATTTAGTTCTCCATGTGTGAAGCTTCCCCACAGTGATATCTTCCCCCTCTGAAGGCCCATACACTACAAAAATAAAGAAAGAACTCAGCTACTAGAAGCCACTTTTGTATTCAGATTTTTTCCTCTCAGTTTCCATTTTCTTCCATTGCCATAGATAGTATCCTTTTTTTTTTTTCTTTAAGGTTTGTCTGGGCTTGACCATGGGGTAGTTGGTGAGGGCATGGGCAAGGGCAAAGGATGAAACCCTCTATAAGCAAACAGGCTTCAGCATACACTAGATAATGCTTCTTTGCAATGTCACAATGTTTTAACACAGATTGCTTTCTTTATGCAATGCATGAATCAGTTAACACTCATGCAAAATGCATTCCATCTGCTCACACAGATGAAAGCTGCAGTGTTTTCAATTCCATCAAATAGCACAGCTAGTTGAAAGAAAAAGACAGATGGGTAAGGAAAGAGACTCAACCAAACGAAGCAGCTTTGCCTCAAAATCTACCCAATCAAAACAGGATCCTCAACTCTCCCAGGTTTGTCTACAGAGGTACAAACACAACACCCTTAGTATGAAGCTAAGGTGGAGAGGATGCTGATGCCTTAAAGAAAAAAAGTCCTTAAAAACCTAATTGTCTCCATAATCTACAGCAGTGATTAGCAGTTCTCAAAGGCACCTTTGAAGCACCTATATTTGACAGGGATGGACACTAAGACTTAGGGAAATGCCAAGGAGAAGGGAAAATGGAAAAATAAGGAGTAGTGGGGGAAGTGAGAGAACAGGCAGGGCATAGAAAAGATTGAGAAAGGAGATGAAGAGAGAAAAATGGCTTCCACAGAAGATAGGCCAAGAAACACCAACAGCTTTCAGGGTCTAATCAATGCTCGAAAGCATAGATGTGAAGAAATTAAAGGACATTTTCCACCAATATTAATTTGGTAATTTATCACTAACTCCCTATCTCTGCCAGCCTCAAAAAGTTTGGGGGTCCTCATTCTAGCCCCTAAGATGACTTAAACATACATTTCATTGAACTGACCTTGAATTGACCTTTGTGGGCAATACTCCATGCCTTAGATGTTTACTCCCTTATTACTCCACTCTGCTACCCCATTCCTTCAGGAACCTGCTCTGGCCTTTTCCAAGTCAAAGCATTAGCTAACCTTCTCTTACTGATGTATTGGGAAGGTCTTGTCTAGTGACCTTGCTTTTCACCAAGGAACTACACGTGCATTTTAACTAGAGCTGCCTGCTTTGTGGAGGGCCTTTTAACTCAAAGGAATTATCTAGGCAAAGGGAATTTCAACACATTTTGGCAACTATAGTGCTGGATTTGCCAATAACAGGCTGTTTACATCAAGTCTGCAGAAATGAAATCTGAAGAGTGTGAAATCAACTAAAAGGCTCAAAGTTAAACCCCTCAGTGTATCTCTCACAGTTGTGCGGCAGACAGAAGTGGGTGGGGAGAAAGGGTAGCGGGATATAGCCTCCCAAAAAATGCTGAGTTGAAAATTGTAACAGGATAAAAGGAGAATGGTGCTAGTACACAGGGAAATAAAAGTACAGGAAGATCTTAGATAAGGCTAACCAAAGGAGGAAAATGACCGAGGCAAGTCAAATCTAGCAAGGCAATATGGAAGACTTAGAGACTAAGGCAATAATAAGGCTGAATAATAAGGCTGAAAACATATATTTATGACAAATACCTCGTTATTTCAATAAAATCTGTGTGTGTGTGTTCACACACATGTGGGAGGAGCATTAGTGGGGAACAGTGTGTGCGTGTGTGTGTGTGTGTGTGTGTGTAGCAATGATGACTCCCAGATTTGCAGGAAAGGAACAAAAGAGATCTAAAGGATCATGGGGGCGTATAGAAATAAACTTTGCCTTTTACACAATTTTGACTTTTTCCTTTCCTCTTTCAAATAGTTTTGCCATTTTTTCCTGCTGTATTCTCTACCACTAGTCTCCCAGATTAGCAGCAGAGGCACAATTAAGCCCAAGACTACCTTCCAAGTCTGATGCTCCTTTCACTCCTTCACACAACCTCCATATTTAAGGAATATTTATTAAATCTCACCTATATGCTAGACACCAGGTAATATATTATAAAAATTAGTTATAGTTTCTACTTTTAAATAATTTTCTAGATAGTAATAAAGGTACACAAACTACCAAAATGAAGGAGAAAAAGTGGCAACTTTTATAAGGGTGCACATGAAAACTTATGAGGTTCTTGAAAGTAACAGAATTATATTTAAGATTTTCCTATTGAAAGTATTTCACAAATCCAGACCAGCATTCCTGTAAATCAGTGAGATCCTATATACTTGACTATTTTCAAATTCCTAGTATATAACTGAAATCATGCATAACAGCTACATTTTCTTAGGCCATAGGTTCTATATGGTCTCATATTGATGGCAATGCCACATATTACTGTTATAATTATAAGCTTCAGGGTGGATTCTTGATGAAATCCAGTGGAGCAAACTGCTAATATTTAGAGGATATAAGGAAAAGGACTGATATAATAGGCTATTTGAATTTTTTGTTTTAATTTTTATTTGTAATGGAAGGAAGAGTTTCATCTGTAAAGATCCTGTGAATTCAAATGCAGACACAAATGTGCTGTTTAAATATTATTTTAGCCATATAAGTGTTTCTTTGACAATGCTGAGACATTAAATAATAGAAATATGTTTGATGAGATTTATTTTCAGGGTGGGTTTGTGTAAGTCAGGGACTGTGGCCTAATTCTTAGTCTGGCATTAGGCCACTACGTTTACGTGGCCTATCTATAACCTTAGCAGGCTCATTTTGGCTAATCATCAGACCTTTCAAAAACATATATCAGTTTTCCCAGCACCACTTATTGAAGAGGCTGTCTTTTCTTCATTGTATACTCTTGCTTCCTTTATCAAAGATAAGGTGACCATATGTGCATGGGTTTATCTCTGGGCTTTCTATCCTGTTCCATTGATCTACATTTCTGCTTTTGTGCTGGTACCATACTGTCCTGATTACTGTAGCTTTGTAAGATAGTCTGACGTCAGGGAGCCTGATTCCTCCAGCTCCGTTTTTCTTTCTCAAGATTGCTTTGGCTATTTGGGGTCTTTTGTGTTTCCATACAAATTATGAAAATTTTTGTTCTACTTCTGTGAAAAATGCCATTGGTAGTTTGATAGGGATTGCATTGAATCTGTGGATTGCTTTGGGTAATATAGTCATAGTATTGCCCAGAACCTCCAAAAAAACAAAAACAAAAACAAACATATATCACACCTGGCTTAGGATCAGAGTATGGAGTCCAGAGAAGACACTTCACCCATACCTCACTTGGTCAAAAGAGCATCTGTAAGATGTAGCTTTGGTTGTCATTTTGCCTTTTCAGAAGATTAAATAAGTAGATTATGCTTCATTAATTTAGAAGAATTTTCAGGAAAGGCATTCTGAATTATTTCAAAATCTAAATTGAAATAACTTCAGTAATATTTATCCAGGTTGCCAAATAGACAATATTAGGGAATCTACTATAAAGACTGGGTAAGAATGAGTTTCAATTAACTCATCAAGACTATACCAACGATAGTTTTTCATTAATTTTTACTGCATAAAATCCAACAAAAATTAATTGAATGCCTGTTTGCAAAGCATTTTGCTAGGAAGTGTGTGATAGAAAATCTAGTGCTGTCAAAGGACTTGAAAAAAATTGTTATTCTTAACAGATTAAATAATCTTCTTACGATTGTCTATTATATTAATTTGTTTAACACTTTTTTCCAATCAACCAACAAGTATTATTAATTACTATGCTATGTGTTTACTACTATTATTTGATATCCATGGGAGGTTCAAAATAGCCCTTTCCTATTTAATCAAAATTATTGCTGGATTGGATAAATATCTGAGTAAAAAACTATTTTTGAGTATATATTAAAATATTAATTTCTCTATGAATTATTTAAATATACAAGTTTTTGATTCCTAAACACGTGAGGATTTTTGTTACCATTTTGTTGTTGCTTTCTAAATTGTATTGAATTTTGGTCAGAGAGTATGTTCTTTAGGATACAGATTTTTTAATATTTAAGATTTTCTTTATAGCCAAGCATATAACCAAATTTTCAAAATGCCTCTTATGTGCTGGGAAAGAATGTTTGTTCCCTAATAGTTGGTTGCAGAATTCTACTTATTTCTAAGAAATCAAGCTTGCTAATTATATTTTGATTAATTTTATTTTTGTCAACTTGGTCTGTAAAATTCTGAGACAGGGGTCAAAGTCTTCCACTGTGATTGGGGATAGACCAATTTCTCCTTGTAATTCTAACAATTTAGCTTCACTTCTTCTTTTTTGTTTGTTTGCAGTATGCGGGCCTCTCACTGTTGCAGCCTTTCCCTTTGAGGAGCACAGGCTCCGGACGCACAGGCTCAGCGGCCATGGCTCACGGGCCTAGCCGCTCTGTGGCATGTGGGATCTTCCCAGACCGGGGCATGAACCCGTGTCCCATGCATCGACAGGCAGATTCTCAACCACTGCGCCACCAGGGAAGCCCCAGCTTCATTTACTTCTGATATTTTAATATTTTACCGATACATTTTAAATTTCATCATTATGCAATAAACTTCTTTTAATAAAAATACACTTAAGCCAGGAAAAAAAAATCCATTTGAGTTCATAACAAAAATTAAAATCTATCATGAAAAAATCCCACTTTTATTACTTACTTTTTGTTTTGGTTTGTTTTAAGCACCTGACTTACACTTTTTGAGAGTTATGCCACCTAGAGTACTTCCCAGGCTAAGGAGTGTCCCTTGGGCCAAACTTTGAAAACAAAACAACTTACTGAACTGGTTTATCCCTGAATTGACTGACAAATGGCTGTGTTGGCAGAATCTAAAAGAAGAAAAGATTATCTTGCCATAGTAATGCCTACAAGGCTGTAAGACCAATATCTTTTTCCTAAATAAGTGTTCAACAGATAGGGAAATAGAGCTAGAGACCTGCAAAGAAAGGTAGCAAAGGCAGATTTTTTCTTTTATTCCAATTTTATTTATTAATATACAAATTCCAATTCCTTTCAGGCCCAAATTACAATATTTACATAAACAGTAGCTCAGCAGCCTTCACCATTTGTGTGGGTTTAAATGTTTGTTGCACCCCTTAACAGAGGCTGCAACATATTGCAGGGTTTCCACTTCAGCAAGAAAATTATTTTAAAAAAGATTCCACTATCTCTCAAAGTCCACAAGTGGGATTTCACAAAACCAAAATACTCTAGTTCCAAGGGTCTTTGCTGGTGATATGGTCATGAGTCACTGTCAGTGAGGTAATACAGAAGTTGCTCTTATTTATCATATAGTGTACCTTTATTCCACTGTGAATTATGAGAAGTCAGAAAATTCCTTGTCTTTGTCGGGCAGTACCTGAAAGGGTGTGAGCTCAGGGGCCTCCTCTGGGAGGACACTGTACTTGTGAAAATTAAGCCTTCCCTCCAAGGAATAAAATGCTATCTGCTATTCTCCATTATCTCTCCTCCTGTCTTCCCCAAACTACCACTCCAGGCATAAGCTTAGAGAAATAGTGAAATTGTTTTATAATTGTCTTGCTGAAATGGAACCCCTGTAATATGTTTCAGCAGCTGTTAAGGAGTGCAACAACATTTAAGTTCAGGGGAGATTCACAAATTAAAACAAACATCTGGAGCAATCATGAAGGGGAAAAATATTTCTGAAGAGGACCCTGAAAAGGAGCTGTGTAGAAGAATGGAGTAGACTCATCCACTTTGACTGGGTGAATGTGGGAAACTGGGGGAAGCAGGGAAGGGGAGGGAGGGAAGGAAGGAAAGGAGAGGGAGAGAGAGGGAGGGGGAGGGAGAGAGAGAAGGAGAAGAAGGAGAAGGAGAAGAAGAAGAGGAGGAGGGAGGGGGAAGGGAGGAGGAAGGTAGAAGAGGGAGTGGGTAGGAAGATGATGAAGGCAGGCAGAGAAAGAGGTACAGGAGGAGCAGGAGAAGGTGGAGAAGAGGGAGGAGGAGGAAGGGAGGGGAAGGAGGAGAGGGGAGGGGAAGGAGGAGAGGGGAGGGGAAGGAGGAGAGGGGAGGCGATGAGAAAGACTGACTCTCTTTGAGAGTAGGCAAAGTGTGCAGCTAAAGCAATTCATTTTACAAGTCCTTTCTGCCTAGTATCTGTGAAGTTTACTAGTCTCGCAGCAAAATTCAGACACCTTAAATGACCTAGGTTTACTCTTTCAAATTAACTCTGGCCTAACCAACTTTTGCCTCACAGAAAGCCAAATGGAAACTAGTTTTCTACCTTGACAAGTTTAACTACCAAATTACATCAATAAGATTATTCAGGTATTGAGAACCATATATGTGTGTGCATGAGCATATGTGTGTTTCACTTATTAGGTATATATTCATTAAACTTTGGATGGTTTGGTACATTTGCCACCAACTAAAATAAATGACAATTTTCTATAAAGATCAGATTTCTTCCTCTACTTGGTACATTTGATGGTTTCAGAGTTTTCCCACTAATACATATTTTATTCCTTTTAATTTTAAAGGATTTTGAAACTTCTAGCTCAAACAATAGGGAGAGATTTTTCTAATCAATAGGGTGAATACATTTGCAAAATTGGCCGGATATAACTGGGAAGTGGCCTATAGATATGTTAAGATCTCCCCTATACTTACAAGGTAATGAGATGTAGTACACCACATTACAGAATAAATATCTGTCTTTTGTCTGTGTCCCATTTAGGTTTTTGAAATTAAGCAGCACCGAGAACTGCGGGATCCTTTCTTCAGGGATTTGTAACTCTATGCTCTGCCCCTTCGGATATATAAATTAAACTCAGCATGTCCTTGCAGTATACATTCTAAATATAACAATAGAGAAAACCCTTTTTAATCCTTTTTTAAAAGTTTCCATTCAAAGTACAACTTTATATTGTTATGCATGACACTGAATGACCATGGATAAAGAAGAACTTAGAAGATCATCCTCTTGCAAAAAGTGACTCAGTTTGGTTTAAACACATTGTTCTCCTGCATTAATGAACAAACTGACTCCAAAGGCAGAGCATTTGAGAGATGCTTTGGCATAAGGTTTTCTTATATCGTTTTCAGATATGACCACACATGGTGAGAAACAACAGTTTGAGAAATGTCAAGGTGAGAAATGAAAGTCTCCTAAATAGAATTCTAAGATTGTTAGGCTCCCTCTTTCATTTGAAAAGTACGAAAAGTGCAGACGCTCCTGAAGAGACTCTACTTAAGCCAATTTGAGCATTATCATTTTTTAAAGAGAAGAATATTCTTTTACAAAGAATAACAGAAATCACTGAAGTGATGGTAAGTGAATCTTTCCAGGAATGTTTAGAGGTATTAAGGTTGTAAAGCTGAGAGAAGATTCAATGGTAACCTGGAAGATTGTCTTCAAATATACATGTATACACACACACACATACACACACACACACACACACACACACATATACATATGGTGTGACTACAGGAAAGTGATAAAAAGGAAATAGGCTTTAATTAAAGCAGGAAAGATTTTTTTTAATTTAATTTTATTTATTTTTTTATACAGCAGGTTCTTATTAGTCATCCATTTTATACACATCAGTGTATACATGTCAATCCCAATCTCCCAATTCATCATAAAGCAGGAAAGATTTTGACTAAATGGCAGCAAGAATTATTTGACAATTAGAATGATAACACATGGGAATGGGTTACCTTCTTTTCACAGAGACTTTTAAAAACTGTGTGTGTGTGTGTGTGTGTGTGTGTGTGTAACTAACTTGAAAGTTTGAAGTTTGGCCAGACTAAATATAGGTTTTGGTGTTGGAACAAAACTCTCTATTCTCTGATATTAATAGTATTCAATAATAAACTGCCTTCTTTTTTTTTTTTTTTTTTTGCGGTACGCGGGCCTCTCACTGCTGTGGCCTCTCCCGTTGCGGAGCACAGGCTCCGGACGCGCAGGCCCAGCAGCCATGGCTCACGGGCCCAGCCGCTCTGCGGCACGTGGGATCCTCCCGGACCGGGGCACGAACCTGCGTCCCCTGCATCGGCAGGCGGACTCTCAACCACTGCGCCACCAGGGAAGCCCGTGCCTTCTTATCTTTTGCGACTTTAGCATCCTTAGAATCATCTCTAGTGTTTTCATAGTGGCTTTCCTTCTTGCCTTTCAGGAAGTGTAATCAATGTAGTACAAAAGACTGGGCTAAGGTTTCATAAAAATCATATATCATACCATCCCATAGCTTAACTATTATTCCTTGTTGACCATTTATACAATATTGCTTTTGTTTTTCCCAGGCCTATCATGCAGGATAAATGGAATATAAACTCCTCTGCTAGTTCCTAATTTTTTGGTGAATACAATTCCTAATTCTCAAATCAGTCACTCACCATTCAGAAGATTTAAGGACAGTTAAAGTATGAATTTGCTCAGTACTATGCAGGGCCTCTCTCACCCAAATGTATTGCCCACTGGAAACAAATTCAGTCAACTCGATGCTGCGATGCATCAAGAGCATAATGAGCACAAGCCCCTCCACCCTGGTTTTAACATCTGCCATTAATTGTATCCATCATAAACGCTGACTTAGGAAAGTTAAAGCTACAAACACATGCATTTTATATTTTTAAATTTTTTCTTCCAGTTTTACTGAGATATAACTGACATATAGCACTGTATACATTTAAGGTGTACAGCACAATGACTTGAACTACGTACATCATGAAATGATTACCACAATACGTTTAATGAACATTATCACATAGATACAAAATTAAATAGCAAAAATATTTTTCTTGTGATGAGAACTCTCAGGATTTACTCTCTTAACAACTTTCATATATAACATACAGCAGCATTAATTATATTTATCATGTTGTATATTACATCCCTAGTACTTACTTATCTTACAACTGGAAGTTTGTAGCTTTTGACCACCTTCATCCAATTTCCCCTTCTCCCACCCCCACCTCTGGTACCCACAAATCTGATCTCTTTTTTCTATGAGTTTGTTTTTGAAGTATAATTGACCTATAGCACTGTTAGTTCCTGTTACACAACATAGGGATTTTACCACCTGTTTTTATAAATAAAGTTTTATTGGAATACAGCCATTTACATATTGCCAATGGCTGCTTTAGTACAAACACATGCATTTTAAAACCAACTTTTTCTCTGTATACTTTGTACATCAAATGATCCATATAATAATATCAAAATATTCTGTCCTCCATTGCTATTTTTTGAAACAAATCTATGAATAATCTTAGCCAAAGGAAAGAAGGAAAGCACTTTGGAGACTATAAAATATATTTCTTCTTCATTTTGGAGATGTGTGACAACTTTCTTTTTAGTCTGATTTTTTAGTGTCTTATGATTATATTTCATTTGTGTAGGATAATTATCTGGCTGTTTTTTTCTTTTCCCCTTTGTAATTTTAGTGGTTAACCAGTAAAAAATTCTTCTTTCATTTAATAGAAGGCAGTCAATGATATTTATATATTACTGTGTTCAAAACTAGCTCTTGAGTAATCCATTTCACAGTTAAGGTGAAAGTACAGTAGAGAATACAGTACAGTACAGTAGAGAATAATTTACTGTAACAAAGACCCGAGTATAATTATTTTCAAAATTAGAAGCCACTCACTTTTTCTTCCTTGATGACAAAATTCTTTCAATAACTATTTTAGAGCAAGTAAGTTGGTATCTTATCACTGTTTCATTTTGTGTGAAGCTCAAATATCTAAATTAAATTCATGGCAGACATCATAAGAATTTGATAATATATGAAAATAATTTTTTAACATTTTTATTAGAGTATAATTGCTTTAAAATGGTGTATTAGTTTCTGCTTTATAACAAAGTGAATCAGTTAAGTTTCTGCTTTATAACAAAGTGAATCAGTTATACATATACATATCTCCCCATATCTCTTCCCTCTTGCGTCTCCCTCCCTCCCACCCTCCCTATCCCACCCTTCTAGCTGGTCACAAAGCACCGAGCTGATATGAAAATAATTTAAATTATTTTAAATTATGTCTATACGTTTATATTTATGTTCAAATGGTTGTTGACAAGAGTGTCAAGACAATCGTGGAGAAGTAATAATTTTTTTTAACAAACGGTGTTGGGATAACCTGCAAAAGAATTAAGTTGTACCCCTCCCTCATACCATATACAAAAATTAACCTGAAATGGATCAGCTACCTAAACATGAGAGCCAAAACTATAAAACTCTTAGAAAAAAACATAGGAGTAAATCTTTGTGACATTGGATCAGGTAATGGTTTCTTAGAACAACTAAAGAAAATATAGATAAATTGGAGTTCATCAAAATTAAATGAAAAGAAGAATGGGAGAAAACATTTGCAAATCATGTGTCTGATCAGGGACTTATATCAGCAAAGGATTTGAGTAGACATTTACCCTAGGAAGATGCACAAGTGGTTAATAAGTGCATTAAAATATACTCAACAACATTGGTCATTAGGGTAATGCAAATCAAAGCCACCATGAGACACTACTCTGTATCCACAAGGATGGCTATAATATTTTTTTATAATGAAAAAGAGTGTTGGTGAGGATGGAAAGAAAGCAGAAATTTTATACACTTTTAATGAGAATGTAAAATGGTGCAGCCATTGTGGAAAACAGTCTTGTATTTCCTCAGTCATATACTTATCATGTGATCCAGCAATTCCATCCTAAGGTGTGTACCCAATAGGATAGAAGACATACATCCATGCAAAAACTTGTACATGAATCATCATAGCAACATTATTCATAAAAGTCAAAAATGTTGAAATAACCTAAATCTCTATCAAAACTGAAGAATGGATAAACAAAGTGTGTTATATCCATACAATGAAGTATTATTTGGCCATTAAAAAAGAATGATGCACTGATTCACACTACAACATGATGAACCCTGAAAATAGTATGCTAAGTGAAAGTATCTGGTCACAAAAAGGTCACATATTGTATGATTCTATTATATTTATGTAAAATTTCTAGAATATGCAAATATTTTGAGATGGTATATTAGTGATTGTCAGTGGCTGGGGGAAGGGGGAATGGGGAATGTTTGCTAATGGGTACAGGATTTCTTTTGTGGGTAATGAAAATGTTGTGGAATCAGATAGTAGTCATGGTTGCACCAATTTGTGAATATATCAATACTAAAAAATACTGAATTACACACTATTAAAAGGTGAAATTTATGTTAATTTTATCTCAGTAAAGCTGTTATTGAAAAATGAAAATAAGTTAAATAATGACTGTAGGAACATTAAGTATGAATCTCCTCTAGTCTTAACAGAACAATGTAGCAAAAGAAACAGCTTAATAATAATTGCTAATATATTAGAATGACACATAAATATATGTTTAATCTCTTTGGACAGTGAAGCAAGCTCTGGTATGGTAAAAAGAGTATGTTGGTCTTTGAATTTCAGATGTTTACCATTACATAATTATGTGACCAGCTATTAGGCAAGTTACTTGACCTTTCTGAATCTCAGTTTCCTCATCTGTAAAATAGGAATGATGATACCTTTCTCACAGGAATGTTTTGGAGGTCAAAAAAAATAATGTACATGAAAGAAGTAGCACAGTGCCTGACACAAAGCAAGCCAAAAAAAAAAAAAAAAAAGAAAAAGAAACCAAACAGAACTAATTCATTCAAAGCAAGGTGCTGGGCTTGAGCTTTAAAAACAAATTAAGTCAAGGACTTCACCTTCAAGAAGTTCAGGGTCAACTAGGCTATTAAAAATTACCATAAACCAGGTTTATTATTCTTTCCAAGCTTTCTGTGTAGCAAGGGCTACTCAACTGCCCATTTACCCCCTCAGAAGGTTTCTGTACCCTCCTACCCCCACTGTCACACATGATTATGGAAACATCAAGTAAGTTAGTGCAAAGAATTCTACTTGTGTATGTTGTTGTTAAATGAACACTATAAAACAGTTATTTCTCACTGGGGATATCTATAGTATATTTTTAAAAAGTAGTTTACAGTAGAAGCTTGGTTTCCATGCAGTCTGTTGAGAAACACATTCCAGTGTGTTTCTGAGATATATGAAGACTTTTCAGTTGCTGCTGTTCTCCAGGTTCAAGCCACATTTTATCTTAACCACACCCTTGTTGGGTTATGAGTAACTAAAATAATGCTGATACTGGCTATATATAATTGTTTGACAAGTCACTGATATAAAAGTACTCTAATTTATCACTGGGGATTCTTGTCTTGTAGGTTTCATTTATAGATGCTCTTTATAGGTTGAAGACAACCAAGTTCAACCAGAGAGCATAATTTGCCTTGGCTCCTCTTATTTCTTTTTCAAAATCATCATCTTATCAAGTTTACTATTTTAATAGGTCTATTTGTGCTTGGAAATGGAAATCAGGTCTCCCAAACATAACTAGGTTATATTACAGCATATATTGCTCAATATTGCTCAATGAATTATTCTTTCACATTCAATACTGATACAATCAATGATACAGGTTTTCCTCATTTCTCTAACTGAAAGAGATATATTTGAGCAAGCAATTACAGGAAAGCAAGACAGTAAAATATTCATAAAATAATACCCACTCCTCTTAGAGGCAATCTTTACTCTTCTACGATGAGTATAATTCTCTTACACTGAGAATAACTGTTCATTAATTCTTTTCCCCTTCCCCCATAGCTTAAAGAAAATGACAATTCCCAATGAAAGTGAAAATAATCCTAAAAATTATAAAACTGATAATAGTCTTTTTTACACTGGCCAAAATGTCTTGGGTCAATTAGATTCTGATTTCGGCAACCTGATACATCACTTTGACCCAGGTGACTCCATCTTGACCCAGACACTGCTATAGGCTAACAGATGTTTCTCAAATTTCACATGACATTATCCATTCCACCTGTTTTTGTGACAGATGATTTACTTTCTGACACTTAAACAAACCCCCCCTCCTCCCACCCTCCCCCCAAATCAGGTCACCTCAACAGAGAATGAAGTGACCTTAATGAGGTTCTAGTCCAACCCCTTAAGCTTATAAGAGGCGGAAACAACCTCCAGAAAGTGTAAGTAAACTTAGCGGTGTCACTTGGAAGAGGGGTGTAGCCAGTGGTGTGGCTGAGCCTGAAATTATGCCTCTGGGGTTTCAGTCTCAGTGCTTTTCTATAACTACATAATTTTATCTCTACAGCATTTTGGATATCTATCCATTCATCCATCCAGATATCTTTTAAATCTCTCCCTTTCAAAATCCAAGGAGAAAAAAACTGGAGATGGAGCACGTTTTGGGGGGTCGGGTTTACTGAAGTAAAACTTACATTAGTAAAATTTACTTGTTTAAGTGTATATTTCTATGTGTTTTGACAAACACAGTTGTGTAACTACCACCACAATCAAGATATAGAGTAGTTTCATTATCCTGGAAAATCCCCTTGGGTGGCACTTTATTCTTACTATATTGACAGTGCTGGTAATGAACTTAGCAGTCAATGGAAAGTTCTGTTTGACTAAATGTTTAGCTTAACTGTGAGGTAACCATAAACACTTTTGGTTCCACTTTTGCTGAAAAGCTTTCTAAAATGCCAGAGTACATTTGCTGCCTTATTATGTAGAAAAGAGAAAGGCAGGAGATACAGACCAGTTTACTTGATCAAGTAGGGTTCCTCAGGTGACAAGTCTGGGAGGGATTCTACCAAGTTAAGGAAGGAAGGAAGGAAGGAAGGAAGGAAGGAAGGAAGGAAGGAAGGACAAAAGAGGAAGGGGAGATGGCAAAGGAAATTTTGCTTATTCATATATTTTGCAGACAGTCTTAAAGGTTGATATAGACAGAAGATTTGGAAAACCATGGGGAATGTGTGCTTGGCTGCCAGCAAATGCCTGGAAATAGCTTCTTATGCTTATTTTGTTATTTTCCTCCTTGTCCTACAAGCTATTTATGTAACAAAACCCCAGTAAGTTAAGGCTCCCTTAGGTTGGGATTAACCAATCAAGATAGGATTGTAAAAAAAAATTAGTTTTCTTTTTCTTTTAATATAGTTTTCTATAAATTGATATAAATGCCATCAGGATTAAAAAATTTTTTTTTCCCTGTCCTCAGATGTCGAGAAATCCAGATCTTTATTACTCAACTAACTCATTTTCTGATGTTAGATTACTGGTATAATTATCTTTATTCTTTTCCTAATTGGTTTCTGATCTCTCACCTTGATCTTAACAAATGTATATTAACATTATAAATTACCTCAACATTATAAATTACCTAATATTATAAACTACCTTTTTCTCTGAAAAAGGAGAGGTTTAATTTACATATTAGTTACATCCGGTTGCTTGGAAACTGGCTAAAAAGAGTAATGTGGAATCTAAATCTGTACTAACCTTTTGCTTCTTAACTGACAGCCCATATTTTATGAGGAGTGTGATTCTAATCAAAGATTATAGAGCAATACTATTTTGTTAATAGTAGATTAGAGCAATAAAAATAATGATTGTTTTAAAAAGGAAATAAATCAATCTCAATTTCTTCTACATGCTGGTTATTGTTTCACTATTACTGCAGGACAAAGAGCCATTAGACTCAAATAACTAATGACAATGATAAAAATTAAAATTTTATATGGCTTTCTATGTACCGGGTTTCGTTCTAACAATTGTTACCATATATAAGCCCAGTTAATCCTCACCACTACCTTATTGGGTAAGTAGTATTATTACACCCACTGTGCAGATGAGAAAATTAAGAGGTCACATGTCCAAGATCACATAGGTACTTAAGTGGCAGAGCCAGGATACAAATTTAGAACTCCAGATCCTATGTTTTGAATGATTATACAACACTGTCTTTCACTATTTGTTGAGTCAAATAATTTTCTTAACTGAACCCAACAACCCACTTACTGATCAAACCTATTTGATTTAGCATCTATTTGAAACAGCCTCATATACATGGCTAGTTAAGTTTAGATACTATTGTATCTAAGAAAACTAGGCCCTTTTATCTCTATAAGTGGTCCTGAGGTACCTATTTCTCTTCCTAAGTAGTCAGTAATCCTGTGGTGGTGGTATCCTTAGCTTGGTATATTGTTTTTTTCTACTTGGAATTGCCTACAAGCATAATAAACATTGATGTTGTTTTATACTGCTATTGCATCCATGAAGAGTCTTAAATAAGGATCACGCACATTGGCAATATTGATGTGATGCTGTAATCAAACATCTAGATGTTTAGCATCTTATGTACATAAGCACTAACCCTATGACATAGTGGACTACAATGAGACTTCTCATGGCATCCCAGGAGCATTAGTGTTACTTTATTACAGACTGTTTACATACCATTGAAGATCAAGTGGCAAAAGTGGAAAATAAACACACTCCCAGAATTTGGAATTCCTTTAAGAACAAGAATTCTGGTGAGAGTTGTTAGATACCTAGGTATTTTCTCGGCAAAGTTTTCTCATAAATTTCTTGATTTTCAATTTTTTTATAAGGAACTATTAATGTATCTAAATAAAATGATTAGATATATTTTCATAAGGTATCAATTCAAAGCTTTGACAAACTGTCCCAAAAGATTTCTTTTTAATTAAAGAAGGAATTATTACAGGACATAGATCAATAGAAGCAACAAAAAAGTTACTATACCAAATTTTTCTTTTGAGTGTGGTTGATAAACATAAAACTTGAAGAAAGATGGTAAAAATTAGGTAAAAAGTATTTTCATGGATCAAAGGGCTCAGAGGAAAACTATCAATATAATGACTGTTGATTGACTAATAGCTATAGAGTGACTACTCATACTAATGACCCTTAGTTTATTTATTAAATTTGTTGTTCTGTTAATGTTAGGTACATAGAGTGGTGTTTAAAAGTGAGGCATGAACAAAGAAGTGAGGCCTAAGTTAATACCTTAATTACATATTTTATCTTCCACAAAAATATAGTATCTACAGTGGTTTACTGGATTTCACGCTATCTTCTTTCTGTCAGAGTCAGACCACGATTAAAAAATATTACTGATTCACTTTGTTATAAAGCAGAAACTAACACACCATTGTAAAGCAATTATACTCCAATAAAGATATTAAAAAATATTACTGTCTCAATAAAAAGTGAGGCATGAATATCTATGGGTCCCTACTACCAATAATTTTCCTTCATTCTTTTGTTTTATAAGATAAAGATCATCATTTAGGAGATAGTCACCTGAGGAGATAATCAATTATGTATGCTGCAAATGCAGACTTGTCCCCAGCTAGAGGAGGTGAGAGGTCATGAGGAGAAAGCTTCCAGAAACTCCCCCAATTTCAATCTTCTCAATCAGAATAATTTCAATGTCTTTCCCTCCTTCTCTCCCACAAACCCCCACTGTCATTCATAGCTCCTTTTATAGTACTTATTACAATATGCACTGTATTACAATTATTTCTGAATTCTCTCCTGGTTGAATTATGAGGATACATTTCCCCTTCTCCCAATTCTAGTTTTTGCTTCTTCCCTGAGATCCGTACTTCCATTTTACCATTCAATATTGTTTCTTCCATTGAATCAAAACTCTTTTTTTATCCTTGTTATTGAATCAAAGCACAGAGGTGCCAGCCTCAGGCCCTTTCACCTTCTCTTTCCCTCTGTTCCACAGCTTACGTATTACCATGTGCACAGTTCATGATTGATTCTGTCAGGAAGACAAAAAGTATACTCCCTTCAGGTCACTAGGACAACTCAGTGTTTATGCCTCTTAATTAAGATTAGTTTCTCAAGTGTAGAGTCCTGTGTCCTGAAAGGTGGTAACTAACATTTACTGAGTACTTCTTAAGTATCAGGTACTGTATATTGTGAGGTAAGTATTATTATCATTAATTTTGCAGATGAGGAAACCTGAGGCTCAGACTGGTTAAGGAATTTGCCTAAGGTCACACAGAAAGTGGCAGAGTTAGGGTTAAAACCTAGGTCTGAGTGACTCCAAAGCTCATGCTTTCTGCAATACACTATGCAGCTCCCGAAGGCAATCCAGGAGAGCTAGTACAACTGAGGATTCCTTTACAAATACTGAAACTCAACCTCAGAGAGAGCAGAACATTTATCATCTGACATGTTCACTTACGATGTCATGTACCAGACCATAGTGAACCTGGGTTTAGTCAACTTGGGTGCAGGTTAAAAGAAACACAGGTGAAGTGTACTTTACTATAAAAAGTTTGGTGCTTCCTGTGACTCAAATGATTAAGTTTCATCTGAAGCCCATCAACCAAATATAAAATTATATTCATGTGGCTTGCAGATGTTAGTGTTTCCTCAGTTTCTTTCTGGGAATATATCAAACGTAGGCTGTGTCTTGAGGCTATTGTGTCTTGAATGAAATAGCCAGCCATATAGTTAATCAAGAGTTAATGTAGCCAAACAATTGGTTTGACAATGTTTCTTTTTCATTATTAACTTGATTGACTAAGTTGACTGGAATAGACCAACCTGTTTGGCGGCAAAACAACAAAAGTTCTAAAATCATTTGCAAAGTATTTTACTCTGTAAATCTTACCAGGAGAGGGGATCATACATCTCTCTCCATTACCATCCTCAACTTCTGCCCTTTCTGAGAAATCTTGCACTGGTTTACAGATCTGAAAGTTCTGCAGAAACATTTAGTGAATTCTAGCCCATCATCACAGGGAAATTTACTGCAGAATGCTGTTACAGTACTCCAAACCATGGCACTAAGCTGCCACCACTAACTTGCCAAGAAAGAACTTTGCGAAGACAGCCCCCAAATGCTACTCGACTGTGTATTAAGATATAAGGAACAAATTACTTAAGTTTCCAATTCACTAACAGGATACATATGCAAAGCAAGGAAAAGTAACTAATTCTATAATCAAAACCAGGGCTACATGTATTTCTAAACTTTTAGGGATTTGCGGTGTGGGAGTAGAGGAGAGAGGCGATTTGCTTTTATCGATGCCCAAGGACATGCTTGCATAGTTTATAGTTTATTTTTACTGTGAAAGAGAGTCTTAAATACCTTCCTCAAGTCTATATCCTCTAAGAACTTAATCTGAAGGATAGCCTATATAAATGCATGTGCTTGACATGGGGACATAGAGTATGTGCAATAGAGGGACAAAAGAACACCTACAAGGATGGTATATAACTAAGGAATGTACTAAGGCAGTGGCTCTCCAGGTTGGTGCATGCATCAGAATTATTTAATCTGTTAAAACAAACTGCCTGCCCGCACAACCAGCACTCCTTCCACAGAGTATGAGTTTCTGATTTAGTAGTTCTGAGGTGGCAACCAAGAATTTGTACTTCTAACAAGTTCCTGAGTGATACTGATGCTGCTGGTCCAGATGCCAAACTTTGGGAACCACTGTATAAGGGTATTAACATGTGAAAGTAGAATCTGTGAATCAGCCGCTCCAAAAGGTCATAAAAATAAAAACTAAAGAGTAATTCCAAGGACCACTGCGACACTGCACTGAAATTTACAGGAAGAACCTGATAAACCAGAGGAGGAAAAAAACTAATTTCATTACTCAGTTGACAGATGGGAAGTTCACAAGGGTGTAATAGGGTATTCAAAATGATTTTTAAGTCATTATATCCCACCTTCCTTTGCCACCAAGGCTGTTAAGGTCTTACGGGTTTGGGGCAGTTGAGCATATTTCCAGTAAGTCCATATTGACTAGATTTTAATTCTACTGTATGATCTGCCAAGACGTCAGTACCAGCTTCTGGGCTCCCCGTAAAGAAAGTGGTCCCCACTCATGCCACTTCAGCTGGCTTCCTTAATTAAAAACATTGGTGCTGCTTTAGGGAATAGATGCTAACTTGGGAGCCAGGGGAGTAAAAAAGAGAGTTCATGTGCTTGGCTTGGTTTAAATCCTGCTGCTTAGATTTGATATGTGCTTTAATCCCTGTTTTACATGGCCAAATACTAAAAAGAAAAAAAAATAATAAAAAGTCCAAGACTCAAGTCATCTGACCAAAGAGCAACGAAAAAATCCAAGAGCAGATGAATTAAAACCACATTTTTTAAGGGAACGTAGTCTCTTAACTATATGCTGCTCAGGACGTCTGGACAAATGGGCTTTATTGATATCTGGAAAGAAAGATAAAACTCATGGTAGAATTCATGATTACCAATGTCCCAAAACTTCTTTTTAACTAGACCAGAACTTTCAATATTTCACAATTTTTCATTTAACTTAAAACAGCCTAATCTACACGACCATTTTCCCCATCCCCTCTAACCAGCCTTCAGCCAAGATCCCTGTGCCTGCATTTTCAGCATATTGAAAGGTTCTGACAGGTCTTCTGAAAGATTTCTTTCACCTAAGAGTCAGTTCCCCTATCTGCCAGAGGACGTAGTAGGACGCACAACTCTGGCTGAGGTTCATGTGAGCAAACAGAAAATGGCATTTCAAAATGATATGACATAGTTTAACTAATCTCCCTGAATTGACAAATAAATTTAAAGTTGCTTTGAATATGTGTTTGCGCCTGCGTGTGTGCATGCGTGTGTGTCTGTGTGTTTGTGTGTTTCTCTTCACTGAATAGGCCACATCAATCAACTGTTAAATACTGTGTAACCTAAATGGTAGTGTTAAGTCCCTCCAGCCTTTCTCCTTTTGTTGCTTTGCATTTAAATGAACCAGGGTCAATGGAGGGTCATTCTAAGCAAAAGTGACTTGAGCCTGTGAGAGTAAGAGAAACAGGCTCCCTCCATCAAGGGCAAATGGATAACCTCTGGCAAAGTGTATTTTGCCTTCATCTCCTGCCCCACTTTCACTGGCTCCTTCCATGTCGCCCTTAAGGCTCTCTCTTACAGAGGTGCTACATCTGGCTTTGCTTTCCTTGGGAACAACTCCCGTGTTACAAAACTCTCCCTCTGGCCTCTCTCATAGCCACCAAAAATAAATTACCTGCCTTGTGCCTCATTTCCCTTGGGATTAGGGTGAGAACTAATCTCATCTGTGCTAAAGTGTTAATTAGTAGTTTAATGTATTACTTAATTTATAATATGCATGTAAATAGGTGACTTCTGGTGAGAAATCCAAAGAAATGACTCTTTAATAATGGGAATTTTCAGGAATGCAGTAGGTTTGTCTTTGGGATATATATTTGGTCTGGGATATCTTTCCTGAAACTCATACCATATTGAGTCAAATCTCTGCCCTCCCAGCACATATGCTTACTTTTTTCCACTTATGAAAAAAGTAATATAACCTCTCTGAGATTTCTAGGTTACACGTAGAATCTCAAGTTCACCTAGGCAGTGGTTCCCAGTCAGAATCTCTTAGTGTGGGTCTTGAACATTTGCATTTTTAAATGATTCCTCCAGAGGATTTTGATATGCACTCCTGCTTGAGAACCATGGAAATACAAAAGTAAGGGCATTCTGCTCCATCAGAAGGCATCAAGTCCAGGCCTGATACTGCCTTTGCTCATAATGCTGCTTAAATACAGTTTCTCAGTTAATGTCACATTATGAATTGCTCTGGGAAAAATGCAACATTGAAATCCATGAGTATATATTCTTTCGTTCATTCTCTCTCCTTTACTGCCTCTCACCCCACCCCTGCATATCGATTATCAGTGGTTATTTGACCTGCTACAGGGCCATAAGAAACAATACAGAGAGACATTTTAAGATTAGGCAGGCCAGGACTTCACTTAATTTCAGTGCTTTCAAGTGTTCATCGCCATCTAATGTATCTGGGACAAATTACTCAAAATTTTACATAATAATACAAAGCATATGGAGATAAGCATGGTGCAAAGTGACTCTGTAAAGTCAACTAATAAGTCACTTTTACATTTCTCCAGATTTTGTCCAAAAAAATTAGAGACTTATAGCAGTCAAGGTCATTTGCCACACTTAGAATTGTCAGTATCTAAAGAAAAAAATGAGAGGGTATATAAAACGAAAATAAAAGAACTTGTCAAGGCAAAGAGATGTAAAGTGGGGCTGATGTGAGTTGAAGATAGAGGATTCATTTTTCAGAGGCTGGAATGACTAAAGCCTGATTTATGAAATTTCTTTTTCTCCTTGTATTTTGATAAATACTAATAAGCCTCCTTAATGTAAATTGAATAATATCCTTTATTCCTACCCGTCACTCAGAAGAGTCTGAAGCTACATTTGAATCGTCATTCTGATTTCAAAAATTATAGTTTCACTGGTATAATAAGACAATAATTATAACTATAAACTTGAATTATTACAGTTTTAATTAGTCATAATCTGGTATGAGAGGGAAAGTGAGATATTTCATCTCAGCTCCCTATGAAGAAGTAGCATACTTAGGGGATGACTATCTGGAAATTAGAGCATTAGCTAACATCTAAGAAGCCTTGAACAACTGAGTATGAGTTAACAAGGGATCGGAACATGGTACTTCTAAAACAAAGTGAGGCTTTGCACCTTTAGATATTTGACCTTAAGCAAGTCACATCTCCTCTCAGGGTTTGAGTTTCGTCATCTGTAAAAAATCTGACCTCTAGGGAGTCCTTCCAGCTCTATCCTGCAGTCAAGTTTCATTCTTCCTCACTTGTCTCAGCCTTCTGACTAGCGAATATTAAAATAACTTTTATATTAAAGAAAGGCATCCCTCCATCAATTCCTGCACTCAGTGGTAATAACATTTTTATAATGCTTTCAGTCTTGAAAGGCTTTTTGCATGTTCTCTCCTGGGGATAATAACAGATGCACTGAATAATGGGTTTATTATCCTCATTATTTTTGTAAAACTGCTGCTTAGAGATGTTAAGTGACCCACCTCCTGGTCACTCACCTCATGGATTAAATTCAGATCTGTATGACACCAAATCACATGCTCCCACTGTGGCATGGCAGGGGACTAGACAGACTTGATTATCCAAGGATGGAAACTGCATACTTCAAACTTGTGTTAAAATAAGTCCCTACAGGAATTTTTAGCTGACTACTTAGAATCTATACTATGGACCTAAACTGAAACCTTCCTGGCCAGGGCTCTCATCAAAGGGATTAGTTTTTTAAACAGTATGTGTCTACTGTCTAGTTTTTTGAGAGAAGAGCTTTTCCTCTTGAAATTGTATAGCACAATATTGATAGCATGTCTAATTTATTTCTGTTCTGGTTAGTTCCAAAACCTATATTGTGCACCAGACACTTTGCTGTTGAAAGATTTTACATAAAATTTATTCTTAAAAATAAAAGCCAATTCTCAGTGAGAAAATTTAATTGAATCCTTCTTAAATATTTACTATTCAGAATAGGCACTTCATGAATGGCTAATTAATTTCTCATGTAGCTTCTAATGTTCCCCATAAAATATACCATGTAATTTGGCTTTGTCAATTGACTGAAAAGATAATTCTCTAATTCTCTCTGTCTTCATTAGAAAGGCTCTCTGAGACTGAGTGGAAGAAAACAGTAATGCTTGAAACTGGGAGAATTATATACACTGGAGCCTTATCCTAAACACTCCTTTGGGGCTTGGTGGAACCACCTTCTAGGTTCTCATTGATCCAACTATATCATGTATCAATAGAAAGGTGTTACTTTTTGTACTTACCAATCCTCTTGTGGTTTTATATAGCATAGTTAAAGTGAGGGCTTTGAAGGCCAGAGAGATCTGGTTTCAAACCTGGCTTGGCCACTTACTGCCTGACTTTAGACAGGTTATTTAACTTCTCCATGCCTCAGTTTCATATACAAAATGAGAATAAGATTTATAAAATCTACCTCATGGGATTTCTATGAGGCTCAAGGCAGTTAATGTCTATAAAGAATATAGAATAGTGTCTGGTATATAGTAAGCAATTAATGGTAATGAATTGTTTTGGGCTAGGGTTCAAGACTGATTTACTTTGTATCTATATATTATAGTGTATGGCCTTTCCCACTTATTATTTAGGAACTACTTTTGCCTGAAGCATGAGAAAGAGTTGATGGTGGCAGAAGGTCCAATAAATGAAGTCACTGAGAAAGCTGGGAGATGGTGACCTTGTTACGGGCTCTATTTCTCTCTCTACTGGGGACTCTTAGCAAATCCAGAGAGGGCATAACTAACAATGTCACATCAAGTAGAGACCTCCAGTATATCACTGCCCCTTTTGGAATCTTCTTAAAATCTACAGAAACATTCTTCTTGTGTGATTATCAGTTGTCCTTGAGGACATTCTCTGGGCCATCCTGAGGGAATTAGGAGCAGAGCGAGATGATGGTTGGATTTAAACAGTTCTGCTGGCAATGTCTCTATTCTGCACTGTAGATCAGTCATGCCCTATGTATCCTTCTTTAAGGTAAACTCCCAGTATCACAGGCAAAATGATTTAACTCACAACTCTTAAAAAGAAATGAACCACATGCAGCAGGGCTCTAAAGAACACAAATGGTCTTCCTATGAAGAAACAACTCTGTAAATTGAAGCCAGTGATATCCTGGCCCGTGAAACAGAATAATGAAGATTGTTTACCAAAAACAAAACAAACAAACATCATTGACTGATATTGGCTGAAATCACATTAGGTGTTTGGGTCCATATTAGGTACAATAAACCTGGAGAGTGACTAACCAAGTCATCAGCCCGGTGCCCTTCCACTTTTAGAGAAGGAAAAAAAAAGTGATATTGATTCTCTTTTTCGGCCCAGGGGACTGAGTAGGCAAAATGTTCTCCTCGGCATGTCAAAGAGAAATCTCTCCTTTCCTCTACTCACCCTCTCAGCAAAGATAAAATTACACACTTGTACTAGGTGGGCCCTATAGCTACCAGCAAAGCAGCCTTGCTATGGAGCCTGAAAGCACACCAAACATTTGCCAGAAGAAGCAGGGAGGAGTAGCAGCTGTTCTAGGACCAGAAGACCACTCCTACCAAGACACTGGCAGCTTCTTAGTAGGCTGAACTGGCATTCTCTACCATACCACAGCAGGTGGGTGAGATAATCTCCCTCTTACTTCTTAACACAGGGTTGGTGGATGGCAAATCTGTGACCTGGGGAAAGCTGTTCTAGATAAGGCTGGCAGATAAACTATAGGACAGGCCCAGTTAAATTTGAATTTCAAATAAACAAACATTTTTTGGCATATGTATATACTATTGGGACACACTGACACTAAAAAAAAATTGTTCTTTATCAAAATTAAAATTTAACTGGGCATCCTGTATTTTTATTTGTAAAATCTGGCAGCCTTTATTGTAAGTTCTCTCTTACCCTTCTATTTTTTTAATTTTTATTTTATATTGGAATATAGTTGATGTACAATGTTGTGTTAGTTTCAGGTGTACAGCAAAGTGAATCAGTTATACATATACATTTATCTATTCTTTTTCAGATTCTTTTCCCCACATAGGTTATTACAGAGTATCGAGTAGAGCTCCCTGTACTATGGAGTAGGTTCTTGTTGATTATATATTTTATATATAGTAGTGTGTATATGTTAATTTTTTCCTCTCCATTTCCCCCACTCCCCCATCTGATCATCAGGGCCCTGGAATATAAGATTTTAATAAAGAAAAACACAAAACATAGAATTAACCAATGAAATTTCATTCATCATAGTGCTACTTCAGGGGATATTAAAGAAGCAATGTATAGTATCTAGTCCCTGACCTCACAGCCTTTTTACAACGAAAAGTTTGATTGGGGCCAAGTGAAGTTACTTGGGGCCACATTTCATTCTGCAGATTTTAATGCAAATAAAGGGCAAGTTGCATCCTTAAAGGCTCAAGTGACTTTTGCTTCTATATAAACCTGAGATACAGCCTTAGGCATTAAATCTCTGTTGCTGTAACTCATTCAAACTGCATTGCAATTCTCTACAAAGTACATAATGATATATTAAATGCAAATAAATGGTAAGATAATTCGCAGCACCAACAGAACTCAGAAGAGATAATTATTTATAAAGGAGTTGATACCACATTACTATATTTACCCATACTGTAGAAAGACCAATCATTTGCCTATTTTTTAAAAAAAAATACAAACTCTGCTGATTTGTAGAGAGTTAGGAAGGCTTTACAACTCAGTTTCAATGGAGTCATGTAAATAGTTACTTTGATATTTATTTCTTTAAATGAATTATCCTTATAAATTAACTGGCCATATTCTACTTGATTTATGTAAACCCTCTCCCAACCCAACTCATCACTCATGCCACTGCCAGATCCAAAAAGGTGAAGGGAATGGGAAGAGGTTAATCTGAAAAGTTCTGGCCTCATACCGGAGAATCCCATGTGAAGGGCATCAGGGAGGTAAGTTGACAGTGCGTTATCCTTCTCTAATCTCCCTCTCTTGATGTCCAAGCATTAAGATCTGTCTGAGAAGTCCCTTCTAAAAACCGTTTTGGACACAATGTAAAACATTCATGTCCCTCCTAAAAACCATTTTGGACACAATGTAAAACATCCATTTTCCATTTTAGTAAGGCTATGGGTACTAGATACCAACAAACATTTTTGTAATTTCTGTCAAATAATCAGTCAATTAATTCTGTCAGTTTATTTTTGGAGGGGATGGTGGTGGTGGTGAAGAAATCAGTCAAACCAATTTTCACATTGTGCTGGCTGGGGTAAACAGAGACTCTGCTCCCTACAAATATCACCACTCTGTTTTTCATTTCTCTTAAACTACTTTGCACCTTTCTACTCCCATCTGTTAGTTCTGCCCTGAGTACAGTTGAGGGGAGGATACAACTACTTCTTACTCAGTACAATATGTTGCTCAAGTATGAAAAGGCATAAATCAAGCATGTATGTATGGTGTCCCTAACTGATGGGAGTTTCCCAAGACATGGGACTAGAAATGTAACCCAACAACCAAGGTGTGTGTGTGTGTATATATATATGTGTATATATATATATATACACATATATATATATACACACATATATACACACACATATATATACACATATATATATCAGTGTAGGGCCTTGCAAAATCCACATTACTAAAACTTTTAGAGTTTAACATTTTGGGGCATTTAATTTTTTGAAACTCACTAAAATTTAAGGTAGTTTAAAAACCCATTACCGCAACTGGCAAGCGTGGGTAGAAGGCTGAGAGAAGCAAAGGCATTTGAAGGCTCTTATTTATGTGTTTTTCTTTCTAATGGCTGCCAATCTTCCAAGTCAGGAAATATTTGCACATGTTCTAGACATCTTCCTGAAGGTATGAGGCTCTCTTGAAACCATCCTTACACTTGGCTGTGCCAAAGACACTACAGCAAACTACAGTACCCCAAGAAAAAATATACTCTTTCAAGCTTCCTAAATGACTCATTCAGCAGAAAGTAATAAAAAAAAAGTAAGGCTAATATTTCCATCCTTTGGAAATATTTATCTCTACACAGTGCCACCTTTTTCTAATAGTCAGAGTAGAAATTTACTTAGGTGGCATAATTTTTAAAGGCCAACCTGTCTCCAGCACTGGCTTAACAGGGTGTCATTAGTCAATCTTTTCCATCAAGGCACATCTGCAGACAGCCCCTGTTAAAATATGTCATTTGGGAGGGGGTCACTTTTGTACACATCTTTTTAGTCTCACAAGAAATTGTGCCAAGCACCCACATGTAGAAGGTATTCTGCTAGTCCCAAAGAGATTATAAAGGTGATTCAGATAGATTTTTCTGGACACACCTAATTTTTTCATAGCACGTACTTGTAGAATGACAACGATGATAATAAAATGAGAAAATGAATGTAGGCAATAGAAAACATACTAAGACATTTACATTGAATTTTTTGCTTGGCATACATTCCTGAGGCTCTTTGTGCCTAGTACATGCAAGGCACTTTATGAGGTGCTCTGGAAGTACAGTGAAAATGAAAATGTCCTGGTCTCTGCCTCTGAAGAAATTTGTAAACTAGTTTTATTTATATATTTATTTATTGTGAACTAGTTTAAAAGACTAATGAATTCTTAGGCATCAACTACAAGCTTTGGAACTGGTTTTCTACTGTCAGGTGCAACACATTATTTTGTGACAAGGTGGGAGGAGCTTGGCTGCCTACAAAATTCTTGTAGAGGTTAACCACCAGGAAAGCCTCAAGTTCTGCTAAAACCTGCATCTCCATCTGAAGGGATACTATAAGAAGAATTTTACTTAAGCAGCACACCTGGTATACACCTCCTCATCTTCCTCATCTCAATGCCAAACCTGCCTCCATCTACCTGTTCAACTCTCTTCCTCTGCCAGCCTCTAATCTTCCAAGCTATAGCCACTTAGCCCCTACATATAATTTATTCCCAGCCTAGACTGTGGGAGAAGTTGTGCTCTTAAGCAGGAAACAAACAATTATTCCTAGAAATGCATCTATTAGATAATACACAAATTATTTTTAATTTGTTAATTTTAAAAATACCCACCAATCAGAAACCAATCATCCACAAAGGAGATCCTGAGGGTCTGTTTCATCTTTGAGAGACACTAATTTTCAATGATCATTTGTTGCCTTCCTCTTCCCTGGGGCTCCCAGTAGGAGCAGTAAGTGAGGCAAAATACCTCTGGCCCTGCTCACTAGAAGAGAGTAAAGCATTAGCAAGCACTTCTTTGCCTTCCTAGGGCTTCTAAGGGTTTGAATAGGGATTTAGTCATGAGCTTCGAGTGTCCTATAAAGCCCATCTGCTTGCTCCAGTCCACTTCTGGAATTCTACTAAGTCCCTCAGACTAGAGTGTGCCTTAGTGTCCATCATGAAGGAAACAAATATGCCAGAGGGACAAATCATAAATAATCTTCATCACTGACCTCAGCTCACCAGTCTCCTGTAAATTTTTATATTTGGGCAGATATGTTTTTCAACTGGCTGATCTAGTTTAGTGGTTTTTGACTCTGGCTTGTACCTGTTGATCTGAATATAATGTAGTAGAGTTAAGAACACAGACCTAGTGGCCAGGCAAATTTTGGTTTGACTCCTGACTTTTCAACTTAATAGCTTTGTTCAGTAACTCAAATTTTGGATCCTTAATTTCTTCTTTTATGAGATGGGGGAGTTGATGATAACAATGGTACCTACCTCAAAACACTTATGAGATATAAATGATACAGTGTAAATTAAGCACTAGGCGCAATGTAAGCACTCAGTGAATGTTACCCATTTTTTCTTTAATGTTACCAATTCTTAGGACACTGAGCTCACTGTCTCTAAAGTGACAAACATTTCATTCTCCATCATTTTTTTCTCACTAAATTTGTGTACCAAATAATTTTATTTAATTTTAATTTTTTTCTCAGAGTTAGGAAAAGCTGTCCTTCTCTGAGGACTCTCAGACGTGTCCTTTTTGATCATGGTGGTGTTTTTGTTTTGTTTTGTTTCTCTTCAGAGTTAATGATTTATACAAAATGTTACTGGCAGTGCTTAGAATATAATCAATCTTCTTTTCCCTCAGGGGAACCTGAATAATCCAACCTCCTTTACCTAGTCATAAAGGAACTCTGCCTATAAATGACATACCTAAAAGGAGCTTTATTATTTTTCCAGCACAAATTACACATAAACCACCTCCATATTATTATTTCTCTAATTGAAAAGACACATAATTTATGCCTTATTGTTCCTCTCTTTCTCCATGCTCTGCTAGAGGAGGAATACAAATTACTGAGTGTAGCTGAGCAGGGAAAAATAAGAGTACTGGTTAAATAACCGCTTAATATTCTGAGATTGTTTGATATTTTAGCATTATTTTACTCATAGCCTCTTTATAAGAGCCTGCCTTTAATATAGCCCCAGCAACATAAAAGTTTAAGAGCTTCCACTTTTGCTTTGGCACCTCCAGAGAGCTACAGTGGCACATTAATTTCTAAATGCTATTTTGGCGTCATCTACAAAACTACCTTAGACACAGATACACAGGTATGGTATAATGTTGAAAACTCCTAAAACCAAGTTAGGGCTCATTGTTATTTGCAAGAGTTAAAAATGCCTAAATGCTATTTTCCAAAGTGTCTGTTTCATGAAATGTGGTGAGGACGTGGCTAACTAATTTTTAGTGGTCAACTATTAGAGGATCAAGGAAAGAAAGAACTTTTGATACTTCAACCACCTTCACCGAATTTACTGAGAATCTGACAACAGTGTCATACACACACACACACACACACACGTATATAATATTCTATGTAGTATAAATATATAGTATGTATATACATATACTTGCATTTTGTGTATATATGTATATACAAACATATATACATTTATATGTATATTCCTATACATAAATGTACATATATAGTATATATAAATATATATTCATATATATGCAAAATAAAACAAAACTTGATTTTCAATATATTAGACAAAGAGCACATTAGTATTTTTAGCAGTACTCCCACCACTCTTTAAAATGGGCTTTTTCACATAAATTTTCCTAGGACTGATATATTTAAAACATCTTTAAGTGTAAAATCGAAGCATCAATTTTGCAATTTTGTATATCAATTTTAAAAAATTTATTTAAAAAAATTTTATTGGAGTAGAGTTGCTTTACAATGTTGTGTTAGTTTCTACTGCACAGCACAGTGAATCAGCTATACGTATACATATATCCCCTTTTCTGGATTTCCTTCCCATTTAGGTCACCACAGAACATTGAGTAGAGTTACCTGTGCTATACACAAGGTTCTCATTAATTATCAATTTTATGCATAGTATCAATAGTGTATATATGTCAATCCCAATCTCCTAATTGTACACCAATTTTTAAGTAACTGTATTATTTCCCACACAGAGATTTATATTTTATTAAAAATCTATAATTGGGATGCTTTTATCTGATTGAACAAAGCCACCATGCTATAGTTTATTAGTCTTGGCTTTTGTTTAGAAATATGTATTTGTCTCCATTCATTTAAATTTGTCTTTTCTGCTCATAAAACCCATTTATAAAATCAACTGGATTAAGTATATGAAGACATGAGACCATGATTTTTGTATTACCCCAACACACCAAATATAGAATTTCAATTTCTCCCATATATATCTGTGAACTTATTAAATAGATGAGTAGTTGTGAAAATTTTTAATTGTGGCCTCTAGAGAGCACAAATTCTACATACGACTTTTATTTTCACCTTTCATTTCTATCATGCTATTGCTTCTTCCTCCCTCAAGTTTTATCAGGAGGCAGAAGTAAATTTTGGTATAACACAAAAAGAAAAAGACAAGCCTACAACTCAGAGACTGGGTTATATTCCACAGTTGGAGAGATGTCATGGACAAGATAGAAATATTCCATTTTCTCCAAGGCCGCTAAGCCTCAGCACTTTCCACTAATTTGGTCCTCTGAGTCTCAATTTATTTAGTGTATGTTGGTTCTTTCACCCCCATTGCAAATATTCAAACTCAGTTCTCTTGTTGAGGAAAAACTTGTTCCTGGAGGTTGAGTTAGAAAGTTCATTAGACTTTCCACGTCCAAAAAAAAAAAAAAAAGAAAAAGGACATCTCTATGTTCTCCCTCCTTTTGCCCAATCTCACCCTAGCACTCCCTTTCCTTTCTGTTACTCATCACTCCCTCCTCAATATAGAGCTACAGTCATAGGGAAAATAACCTCCTTCTTTATGTCTACTAAAACTATATCAATAAAAATGACCATCCCCCCAAAAACACCTGGTTTCTGGTAATTCTAACTAACACCTAGTACTTAATATATTGCTTGGGACACAGTGAACATTCGATAAATATTTTTTAATTGTATTATGGAAAATTAAACATTCAAAGCAATGTTTTTATTTAATGGATAAATTGATGTTTCCTATGCTAGAGAAGCCAGAGGATTACTTAAGAAAGACCAACCTCTACTTTTGAGGCATATAATCACAAGGGGGTGATGTCATAGGAAGAAGGAAGAACCAAGAGAGGGATCTGGTCTTATGGTACTGCACCAGGAAGGCACAACAGCCTCGTAAGCCTGTGGCCTCAACTCAGCTTCAGCTTCAGTTCCTGCTTCTGAGGCTTGCAATGTATAATGAAATGTGCAGTGTTATGCACTTTATGGGTGCTTAAGCAATATTTGTTGGCTGACTTAATTGAGCTATATTTGCAAAATGGCAAGGATGTGAGGAAACTTTCCTACCTAAAAAGAAAGCATTCACAGTGCTAGACATTTGTTAGGCAAATAAACAGTATAATTTCAGCCTAAAAGGAAAAATATTCAAACCCCTATCCAATAGGCCTAGTGGCTAGGCAATCCAAATGTCAGCACCATGTTTCTGAAACTTAATTTAAAATATCATAAATTGTATGTCATCAACTTTGAGGACGTTTCTTTCCTGCCTTTCTGTTCCTGTTCCCTGTCCTAAATGCAAATCCAGAAAACATAACTAGTAAACCTAAACCTATATCACCTGTCTGTTGAGATTTCCAAGTAAAAGCAATGTGTCAAGCAGTGATTTAAAAAAAAATCAAACTTAACAGGGACGCATTGGACAGTATTTTAAAAAGAAATTACCATATTCAACAGTACACTTCCAGAGAGCAAGAGATTCAGGAATTTGCTCATCATTGTAATGACACACCTTCTATATCTGACTTAATCTGCTGAGTGCCAAGGGGCAGATGAACCCTCTAATATATCTCAAGGACAGATGGTTACTTATGCCCAGGGTATGTCTTTAAGTTTTAGAACAATAATATATTTGGCCCAGTCCCTTCCTTCCACCAGCATTAACTGAGTTCCAAGTAGGCATCAGGGACATGTGAAAATTAAGCTCTAGGCCCAACTGTAAAGTTTTACCCTATTTCAGGTGAATTTTTCCTTTGCTTGAAACAGTTGCCTTGAACCTTTTCCCACTTCTTTTTCTGCCTTCACCACCTGCAAATGGCAACGTGGGAATAGGTGATTAAAATTAGAAGTACAGTCAAGACGTCATGAAGGGCAAGGCAAACTGGTTCACTCTGGCGATTCAGTTCATTGTCTTACCCCAGTAGTATTCCGCTTAAGAAAATGCTGCTAGATAACAGTAACACAGTTTTACCTTTGCATTGGGCATCATAGTAGTTACTGAGATAAATATTAGGTCTTGCTATCAGGTAGTAAAGTGGAGGAAAGAATGGAAAAACATGATGAGAATCATTTTATTTGGTGAAATGAGGAACTACTTCACCTAATAGCCAATAATCAACTTCTATTTTGCAAGGTGGTGAAAGAACTATAAGCTAGTTATTATTATGCTGGTGACAGTAAGAATAAGAGTAGTTTACATTTTACTGAGTTCCAGGCACTGTGCTAGGTGTATTGTTGAAGAGCCAGAAGAACGCTGGAGATTATCTAGCGAAACACATTTATTTTATACTTGAGGAAACAGGCCCAGAAAAGTCAATTTATAAGTATTGTGTCAGTTAATGGGAGAGTCAGGTTGCCACTCACTGAGCCAACCTAAAGGGCCTTGGTCTCTTTCTTAATATTTCATAAAATAACTGTGATCTCTCCGTGTATATTGCTCTTCAGGAAATTGTTTATTTTTTTAATAGTAACATTAAAAAACAAGTTTCAAATTATTTTCTTTTTGTTAATTCGGTCTCACATGGGCAAATTCTAATTCAAATGATAATTCTTAAGCTATGAGACTAACATCTAAAGGTGAAGAGGAAACTACGTTTTATAACTCTACTAGAGGAAAAAAAAGAAAGAGCAGTACTTTCTCCTAAAAAGAGAGAGAAAAATAAAACCCACAATTTTAAGTGAGGTTTGTACTGGCAGGAGGTGGGAGAGGGTAGAAAGACAGGCATTTAATTAGAAGAAAAAGAAGGAAAGGAAAAGGGTTTCAATGTGGAATGTGCAACTCAGCCTTCATTTCAACGTGCACAGACCTCAGTAGATAGCTGGAAACCTGCCAGAGAACGAGGCCTTGGAAACAAGCTGGAAGACATTGGAGAGACTTTAACCAAAACAAACACCAGCAGGGGATGTGGTTGGCAGAGCTGAAAAAGCAAAGGACTCTATGAGTCACTCCTACATTAATTTTGAATGGTATCATGCTTCCATTTTGTTGTACAGGGTATCTATACAGCATTATATATGTATATATATATATATATATATATATATATATATATATATATAAAATATACATACACACATACATATATATTATTTAGGTAAAGAACATATAACATTACAGTCATTAGAAATATACAATTAAAAAATATAGAGTAGAAAAGTACATCCAGTATCTCACTATTCTAACCATTTAATTCACCATTTTTCATGTGCAAGTTTTAACAGAACTGTAATAGAGTATACAAATAATATACAATACTTTACTAAATATCATAAACATAGTTCTATGCTGCTAGATATCTTCATAAACATTGCTTTTCAGAGAAATAATATATTAATTGAGTTAAGATAATTTACTTCATCTTATTTTTTACTATTTAGTGTTTTGCTGAATTTGTCTTCCTACAAGTAATAGGAACAATAATATTGATATCAGTAGCTATCTTTTAAAGATAGCTACCATGTGCCAAGTGCTTTATATGCATTGTTTCTAAATTTTATAAAATCTTGCAAGGTAGGTATTATTAGCTCCATTTTATAAATAAGGAAATTTATACTCAGAGGTTAAGTGACTTGCTCAAGGTCATAGCTAATTAATGGCCAAGTAAGCACTGAATTAGGTCTGTCTCATTCCAAAGCAGGTCCAATTTTCACCACAAAATGCCATCTTTCTGCTAAAATGAATATCTTTATGCTTTTTCTATATTTTTGTGTTTATCATAGATTTCCAGAAGCGGAATTATTGGTGTAAAGAGTATGAACATTTTAAAAGCATTTACTACATACTCAAGGTTGTTTTCCATGAAGGAGGTATTTATATAAAGTGCCACCATCCCAAAAATTTTTACAGAAGGAAATAAATTTGAGGGAGAAAAAAGAGGTCACATCAATGAGTGACAAAGGAAAATCTGTCTAATGTAAATAAAGCATCTGTAATCATTCACCTTCTGTAACACAGAGGTTTCTAGTTTGAAGATCTGATAGTAGAAAGTGTTCTCTATCTCTGGATGTGAATAGGTACATATAAAAGTCTTAGGAATTATAACTGTGTACAGGAACTAGCATATAGTAGATGCTTCATGAAGATTCAGTTTGTCATGGACTTCTGGCTCCTGATGAAGATGTGGAAAGCTGGAAGGAGTGCCACCTCCACTCTAACAACAATCAAAACGTGAATAACCTACGAAATCATTACTTTTCTTGAACCCAGAGAGAAGTCTCAAGGCAACCAGCCAGGCTGAAGTCTGAAAAAAGACAAGCACTTGCAGGGAGAGATGGGACATGAGCACTGGCTCACCTGTGGCTACAGAGGGAAGACAGGATCACCTAGAAGCTGGTATAAAGAATTCTGCTGAACATGGATGGACCTGGAGATTATCATACTAAGTGAAACAAGTCAGACAGAGAAAGACAAATGTCACATGATATCACTTATATGCAGAATCTAAAAAAAGATACAAATGAACTTATCTATGAAAATGATACAAATGAACTTATTTACAAAACAGTAACAGACTCACATACATAGAGAATGAACTTATGGTTACCAGTGGGGGAAGCGTGGAGGGGAGGGACAGATTGGGAGTTTGGGATTGACATGTACACACTGCTATATTTAAAATAGATAACCAACAAGGACCTACTGTATAGCACAGGTGACACTGTTCAATATTCTGAAGTAACCTAAATGGGAAAAGAATTTTAAAAAGAATGGCTACGTGTATATGTATAACTGAATCACTTTGCTGTACACCTGAAACTAACACAACATTGTTGATCAACTGTTTCAGTAAAAAATAAAAATTAAAAAAAAAGAATTCTGCTGAATTTTTAATGAACCGCTAAAGGCCAAGTATGGGCTACCATAAGAGTACAGTACTCTCATGAGCCACAGATACAAGAGGAATACATACACAGTCATAAGTTTTTCTCCACAGATTTCTGGTACTGACCTGATGGAGAGAAGAAGCCCTTGCAGTAGGAAAAGCGTGAAACCATGTGCAATTTCTCTCCCCGACCCCCATGGAATAAAAACCCTAAGCCTTAGGGGAAGGGCATCAAACCCTATTCCCCGCAGGGTGCAGAGGAAGACCTGATATAGCTGGGGAAAATGTAAAAAAAAAATTCACTCCTCTATTTCTGGGGGTAGTGCAGGAATTAGTCCTGGGTCCAAAACATTTAGGATGCCTTACCACTAATAGAGGGGCAGGGTAAGTAGGAAAGTCTCACTCTCATGACCTAGAAGCACAGTATCTGCCTAAGACTGGGGTCGAATCAGGAAAACAGAGAACTCCTCCCTGCCCCACACCATCAGGCTAACAAGCACTTAAAGAAGCGATAGCAGTATACCACTAGGGGAGGCAGGAGAGCATTGAGCCAGAATCTGAAGCACAGAAGCACAAGGAAGAACTAAAGCTCATATCCCAGGAGCTCAGAGAAACACGAGGATGGTAAATACTCCACCAAACACACACACACACACACACACACACACACACACACACACAAAATAAAAACAAAACCCCTAGACATTTCATATTTAAACTGCTGAAAAACAAAGATAAGGAGAAAAATCTTAAAGGCAGCCAGAAGATAGAAGGAGGAACGAAGATGACAGCAGACTTCAGAAACTATGCAAGCCAGAAGACAATAGAGTGTTATCTTTAAAGTGCTGAAAGAAAATACAGTAACTGTCAACCCCAAATTCTACATCCAGTGTAAATATCTTTTAAAAATGAAGGAGGGGGGCTTCCCTGGTGGCGCAGTAGTTGAGAGTCCGCCTGCCAATGCAGGGGACACGGGTTTGTGCTCCAGTCCAGGAAGAT
Source organism: Hyperoodon ampullatus (assembly GCF_949752795.1). NCBI lineage: Eukaryota > Metazoa > Chordata > Mammalia > Artiodactyla > Ziphiidae > Hyperoodon > Hyperoodon ampullatus. The sequence goes on along the minus strand of NC_136913.1, from coordinate 91,057,359 downwards.
CCCACATGCCTTGCCACGGAGCGGCTGGGCCCATGAGCTGTGGCCGCTGAGCCTGCGCGTCCGGAGCCTGTGCTCCGCAATGGGAGAGGCCGCAACAGTGAGAGGCCCAAAGCAGCACAGAAAATTGTAAAGACAGTTTTATTACAACTATGTAACCTTTATGGATAGGAGAAAAGACTGAAATTAAATACACCAAAATGCTAATAGAAGTTGTATAAGCATAGTGATATTGGGGTAAATCTTTTAAAATTCATCTAGGGCTTCCCTGGTGGCGCAGTGGTTGAGAGTCTGCCTGCGGATGCAGGGGACGCGGGTTCGTGCCCCAGTCTGGGAAGATCCCACATGCTGCGGAGCAGCTGGGCCCGTGAGCCATGGCTGCTGAGCCTGCGCGTCCGGAGCCTGTGCTCCGCAACGGGAGAGGCCACAACAGTGAGAGGCCCGTGTACCGCAAAAAAAAAAAAAAAAAAAAAGGAGAAGTAAGGACTTCTCACACTAAAGCAGAGACTTCATTACCAGAAGCCCTGCACTATAAGAAATGTTAGAGGAAGTTCTTCAGGCTTAAAGAGTATCATACCCAGATAGAAACTTGGATTTACCCAACAAAATGAAGATTCCAGAAATAGCTCAGATGAGTATAAATATAAATTTTTCTTCTTTTTAAATTGCTCTAAAAGATAACTGACTAAAGAAAAAGTAGTAGTATTGAGTAGAGGGAAAATAGTAGTAGTAGTGAAGGTTCATATCATACGTAAGAGCAAAATGTATAACAACCATAAGCATAGTACACAAACTAGGACACCACACAGTGAAGTGGTAGAATATTACTTGAAGGTATACTGTGTAATTTAAGATGTATATTGAAAAATTTTGATTGTGGTGGTAGTTACATGACTGGACATGTTTGTCCAAACTCATAAAATTCTACACTTAAAAGGATGAATTTACCAAGTGTAAACTATACCTAAATAAGCCCTAGCTTATTTATTTTTTAAAGATTTTTTTTGATGTGGACCATTTTAAAAGTCTTTATTGAATTTGTTACAATATTGCTTCTGTTTTCTGTTTTGGTTTCTTTTTGGCCGCAAGGCATGTGGGATCTTAGCTCCCCAACCAGGGATCGAACCCACACCCCCTGAATTGGAAGGTGAAGTCCTAACCACTGGACTGCCAGGGAAGTCCCCTAAGCCCTAGTTTTTTTAAAAAGAGAATTATCATGCACAACTCACCTTTTTACCCTCTTGACTTTTCTTCTTCTTATGGTATCACAATTCTGATGACTGCTGATGAGAAACCATCTTTTTGTGTTATCTAGCCTTACCTTTGCTTTTTGCCTTATATAAATGAGGTTTTTATTCCTAATATCTGATGGTGGAGAGAGCTCTATACCTTCAAATCAAGCCAAGTATACACACACACACACACACACACACACACACACACTTAAATACACAACCCTCAGGAATTAAAATGTGTGTGGAGCCATGGAGATTATAAATGTGCCATAAAGAAAAGAAACTTCTATGTATAAGGTGTAGGTATCTATGCACAAAGTGGCAAAATTTGCTTAGATCACACAAATGTTAACTAATCATTCAGTCTAGAATGCAATTGAAGTAACAGAAACAATATATTTGTGTCTGTATCACATTTCCGTGTATAGCTTATTGTTTCTGTTAATAGGTCAGGTCAAAATGGCTTGAAAAAACTTTTGTCATGAATATTGACACTCTCTCTGTTCCTTATACTCACTAAGGTTCTTTCTGCTTTTAGGATCCTTCCACAATGCTATTTCTCCTACTCAACATCTGTGCTTTAGGCACATTTGTGCAACTTTTAAAGATCTCCCCACCCTACCTGGGTAGATGAATTTTAAAAAGAAGCTACTTCTGGGCAGATGCAGCCCTAAGGTTACAAGGCTTGGCAGGCAGAGGGCACCTTTGTCTGAACTAGAAAGAAGCCCCTTCCCCTGTACCCATTTCAAGACACTTCTACACAACCCATACGTAGAGGACCTGTGGTCAGTCGACAGTAAGGATCAGCCTAGAGACAGTGATCTGGTTTTTGTGGGACATTCCTGGGGAAGAGGAACCCTGCATTTGTACATAACATTATACAAGATTGAGAAAATGTCTATTCACCATCTTATAGAGTGGGGGAAGGGCACCTGATCAAGGTGATAGGGCCACTAAAGCACCCCCCATCTCCAATCCAGCCCTTACCACTGCCCCTGCTCTACCTAGAATGAATCAACATCATCCTCTACAACCATACCTTTGCTTGGTTATCTCATATTTGTCCTCCTGATGTCATTTTAACGGTGATTCCCCCAGGGAGCCTGACCTTTCAATCTAAATTAAGTCCCCCTGTTCTTTACTTTTATATCACTAGGAATTTTCTTGCAGAAATATATTACAATTGCAATTATATAGTTATTCATGTGCTTACTTATATATTTGCCTCCTCCAAGCCCCCACGCACCCCCACACAAATACACACATTAATCACTTACATATTTCTAGACCATAAACCCTGGAAGAGTAGGGACTATCTGTTTTGTTCACCACTTAAGACTATCACAGTGCCTGGCATATATTTTGTGCTTAATAAATATCATTAAACAAATGCAGAGATTTTCTTGTTAGATTATTCGGGAAGCTATCACATACATGTGCACATTCATGTACATAGTATGATATAGAATGCTATGGAAACTTTTTGTAACATTCAGCTTAAAAGTTGAATGTCAGTAATTAGAATGGTATGGACATATAATATCAAACAAGTGATATTTTTATTTGGGTACATATTATTTGAATTAGTTCTCTTTTCCTTTAGTGATTTTATTAATTTTCTGCTAATAATATTTAGATCTTATGTTTTGTTGGTTGGTTCACTATAGCTTTCCAATCCATTTTTTTATAATAATTCTCACAGTTGTCACTGAGCTATCTTAATTTGATTGTTCTCTCAAAGTGAAATGTGTTTTGGCATTATTTGATTTGCAGTGTAGGATTTCGTCTTAACAATCACTGTTGTTATTAGAAAATGCAGAATGAATACCTAATGTAACTCCACTTACCAAATAGATTCTGCCATAAGTACCAAGGCCAATGGTTTTATCCAGTGAGAATATTCCAGTGGGATCCTGCAAAAATGTAGGATAAAACTTTTCAATTTTCTTGGAAAAACAGCCAAGCATTAAATGATCTAGAGTGGTATTTCTAATCTGCCTTGTTCCCTTAGAATTTCCATGGGAAGAACCTAAGTGTTATTTACCAAAAGAATAGCGTTGTCACAATCTCCCTGGACTGAGTGTAGTCATTTATAAAAAAGAAGCAATGGTGTGAACATTAAGTAGTTGTATAATTATCATAAAACTGTAAAATGCATACAATTATGTCTAGTTGAGGCATATTCATAAGTTAATTAGAAAGGCTATTAAAAGTAAAAATAAATTAATTTATTTGCCATTGAAATACTCTTTTGATATCCATCTTTTGAGTGCTAACCAGACAGGCAGAAAGTTTACCATATAGCAATGGTAATATTGAGTAGATATGTAATGATGAGTAGGTACTGGCTACAAAGTCTAGATTGTTTATATAATAGTAATTCTTAAGAAAGAATATTGCCTCTAAATATGAATAACAAAATAAGATCATGGCATTAAAAGAGCATCATTTAAAAAAAAATCTAGACAATATAACATGTTTATCAGCAGATTCTTAAGGCTTCCATATTTATCCTTAAACATTGTTTCCTTACCTTAAAATATGGATATTCATTTCTTGTTCACCACAAAAAACATGGTTTCTTGAATTTTATCACTATTTAAACTCTTATTTTGCTATTTTAGCAAAAGAGATATGAAGTATGAGTAGATGCCAATTTATACACAAAGTAATAGGAGCACTGGCAAATTCTTGGAAATTCACATGCATTATAGAAAGCACATTTTATATATACAAACTTTGTATAACCTTGTTTAAAAATATTTTTATCACTGTGACAAATGTGGGCTAAACAGAAAAACTACTGAGCAAATGCAATGTATATGACTGAAATTATAGATTCCTTTAAACTGGTGTGATATTTGTGTAATCTAGCAAAAGGGTCATAGGAAAATGACACAGCTCTGGGATTACTTCAGTCAACAAGTATTCAACTGGACAGAGTCAGGAGACTGAAGTTATAGCCCCAGTTCTGCCATTAATTAACTATATGACTTTGTGTAAGTTATTTACCCTCTCTGGGACTCAGTTTTTCACATATATAAAATAACGGTTGCTGTGTTAAGTGATTTCCTAGCTCTAAAATTCTTTAGAAAAAAATCAGATTCTGACATTCTAAAATCCAGATGTTTCCAATGCATTGGTATGACAATTGTTAGCAGCCTACTTTCTTAAAATTAGCATTAAAATCAATGTCACAATATGCACAGTATTACTGTAGGAAAATAGTTCAGGGAACATACTCCCAATGAAAACATAAAAATTTTTTTAAATGATAATTTTGAGGATTCAAGAAAACTAAAAATAGATTGTTATAGTGGACTTTGATAATAAGCATATCATTGCTGTTATAATTCATTGAAAAATTTATGGGAAAAAGCCAACAAAGAAATTCTTAAGGTTTGGCTTGAAGAGTTTATCAATTTAGCATATTTCTTTAAAGGAGAACTTTGAGGAATTTATATGAGACATTATTAACTCTGGAGAAACAGTCTCTGGTCATCTGTCAAAAGAATCAAATATGTTAGCTGATTCCTATCGGTAAACCATTCTTTGTTATAGTTGAGGCTGCATTTTAGCTAAAAACACACAAACAGACAAACAAAACCCCGATACCATATATCAGAGAATTACTGTATTATCTGAACAAGTTTATTTCCGAATCTTTGAGTGCGGTCTTTAATTTCTGTAATCCTTTTCCTAGACCTCAATAAGGTAAGTACCTTACTCATATTTGAACCCAGGTATCTACATACTCAAAAAAGACACTAAGGAAATGAACGGTACAATGAAATGCCGGTGGAATTCTTGGAGGCCTAATTTTATCTATATTTATGTTGTTTGGAAAATTTTTCCTGCTCACAAATGACCAAAACATCTTAATTCTCCTCATGCTCACATTTAATAAAAAAAGTTTTAAAAACTTTTTTTCTGTTCTTAAAGGCAGCTCATTTTAGTATTCATCTAAGACTATTTTTTTCATTAGTTTTATGCAATTTTTTTTGTTCCCATCTCCACACTAATCTCTTTCAAGACTAAATGATTGTCAAACTCGGCAAAAAGAGGAAGGGAACTATGCTAATTACTAGGGTAATATTACTCAATTTCTTGTATCAGATTTTCCACTGAATTATAGTCAGAGAAAGCTTATTCTGGGCTCCCAAAGAAGGAAGTATTGAGAAGTCAACTTTTTTTCGACACTGTGAAATTTAAAGTCTTCACCAAGGGGGTCTCTATGATTACTTGGTCTTCTCCTTTGCCCTGCTACTCGGAGATAAGAAAACCAGAAGAGGAAAGATCTTTATATTTATGACTGCTATATCAATTTAGAGAATATTTGGTGGTTCAGTATGTTCTGGTGTCCCATTTGGTTAAAAGAATGGTCAGTTAACAAGAAAACTTAATTTGTGAAAGTTTTTTCAAAAGATATTACTAAAAGTCTAAGTTTTAAAACATTTTTGCAATTTAAAAGTCCTAGTCTGCCCCCTGAAATCCTGAAATTGGGGAGTTGTTTCTGTCTTCTGAATTCAAGAAGAGGGGGGAAAATGGGAACATTGATGGGTAATTTTATTAAAGGCAGGGGGTTGGGGGTAACAGGAAGAAAAAGAACCACTAGAAGGCAGTGTTTGCTGGTCATGGAAGAGACGCAAAAGCAAAGGCTGATCTACAGGACCAAATACAGCAGAAATTAAGAACAAAGTGGAAATGATAAATGGTCATCATAGGTAGCAATACATTTCAGATTTAGGGCAGTAAAAGAGAATCATAGAACACATTCCAGTAGTTAGACAGCTAAAGGAAGAAAAGAGATTGCACAGTACCTAGAAATAGCAGAGGCTGTTGTTCTTTTGTTTTAAATATTAGAAAATGTGATTTTATGAAAATAGTTTATGGAGAGAGAACCTGAAAATGGCAGATAAAACAAAATAAGTGTCAGAGTAAGTTTCAAACATATTTGGAGGAATGGGCTTCACAATTCAAGTGGAAAATTTAAAAAGGACAATCTCTTCCTTTAGACTAGTGTTTCTCAAACTGTGGACTGCACAGACTCTCCTTACATGAGACTCATCTGGAGAATCTTGTTTAAAATACAGATTCCTTGTCCCAACCATGGAATTATGAAACCAGAATTTCTGTGGATGGGTCTCAAGATCCAAAATCATTCTTGGGCACTGTTCTGGTGCACTAACATAAAACCCACTGCTCTAGATATTGAGGGGAAAAAGACTGAGAAAACTGATTGAAGTACAATGTCATTTTGAGGTGATGCTCTGGAATACCTAATGGAGGATATGCTGAATATTTCAATCCTTGTGGACTAGAAGGTAAAACTGATTCAAAATAGGGGGTTAAGGGACTTGAGAAAGTGAAAGTTTCTCATGACTGAGTGTGGAAAGCAGGCTTGGTCTGGGTGGTGGAAGACTGGGAGAGCTGGCAGTTATATTTAAATATAAACCTAATGTAATTCAAATATAGTTTTTTGGATCATGTACTATTTCAGATCACCTCTGCCACTACTGTCCTCCAGACCTGTCTAATCCTGACCCCAATATAGATTAGGACTACACACGGCAGTGTCAAATACCAAGGCCAGAGTTGTGAAGAACGTCATTACCATACTGGGCACAGAAGGCAAAGGGGACTATCATAGTGAAAGACATGCCAGATTTGGAGATGAAGAAATAGTTTCCAGTCCCAAGGATTGAGTGACATATGCATAGTAGGGAAAAAAAACTTACATATATATATATATATATATATATATATATATATATCCCCAGGTATTGCTGCTGGCAGACAATGTGAAGCACACACAGATTTTATATATAGATATAGATATAGATATAGATATAGATATATACATATGTATATACATGTATATATATATATGGTTTTGCCATTCTCTTTTTCAAAAAGCAAGCACAAACCACAAACCTCTGTACTTTCTTTTCTGTTTTGTCACCTATAGGAAATGTTTATTCAATAGTAAGTCAGGAAAAATGGAAAAAAAACAGTAACCCATTAATTAACAAAAAATGTAGCTTACCCACCTGTCAGTCTCTGTTATTATGTTTACTCTTTTATTTTATGTCTTTAACTTTAGGGAATTATGCAAAAAAGAAAGTACATTTCTCTCTCCCCTCTCTCTGCTTCCCCAGCTTTCACTATTGTTTAATATTTTAGGTCTTAAAAGATATCTATCTAATAACAAAAATGCCAAATAACCTTCTACTACTTTCTTTAAATCGCAATTTGCACAGCCAGCTTGGCCTCTCTCAAAGGTCCTTGTCTTGTGGTCATTTAGCTGGCCAGCCCTAGAACGGACATAATATATCAATCTTAAACTAGACCCGTATTTAATCATCCTATACTCTTCAAGATTCATTTTTTTGCTCAGTGTGAAACTCCAAAGTCTGAATCCCCCCTTATTATCTGGCGGTTGCCAAGTTGGTATACTTGGTGTTGACAGATGCCAACATTCTGACCTCATATGTATCCTATTGAGGATAATTATCACAAGGGATCTCACCATATGCAGGTTTCTTTGCTTGCTTTATCATCTCTACTTCGCATCAAAATGCAAACTTCCAAACAGATAACTTAGATATCTCTTGACCTTTTCATTTACTCTTATTTCTTCAGCAACTTAGGAAATAAGTCAAATGCAAAGAAATCCAAAATCACTGATCTATACCTCAGTGACCAAAACAACAGTGAATGTTTTGCATCTCTAAAAATTTGATGTAAAAAAAAAAATTCTAAAGGGGGTGCTCTTCTTCTGCTTGATTTCTTAGGGTTTAGACCCTGATGGATGTTCAGGAAGAGGGGAAACTTATGCATAATTTGCTCACATGGTGAAGATCTCCATGATATAACATAGCTCCTATGTAATAGAAATTTAGAAATTGTTAGAAGTTGAGGACCTTACGAGACTTTCATGAAGTCTGTAAAATGAGGCCAAACATCAATGCCCTGAAATTTTGTCTTCTCCCTATCCCTATATTAAAAACTAACCTCATCTTTCTCCCCTCCACACCCCCACCAACCCCCAGAAAACTATTTCAGTGAACTGCAATGTAAAGATTGTAGCCTTTCCCCTTATCTTCTTGGCTCTCACCAAGTTCTCATGTCCAGGGCCATGACCGGGTCAGTTAGTCTGGGCCATTTCCCCCCATTTTTTTTTTTTTTTGCAGCAATCAAACCTTTTCTCCTTGCTTTTGGAATTCCTTGCTCTATCATTTCTAGGAGGTCTTTCCCATTCCTCCCTTCAGTCAATTTAAAAAAGAGTTTATTTCAGTTTGCCTACGTGTGGTTTCCATATTTGCCCTCGTTTTTTTTTTTTTTTTTTTTTCTCTCTTTCCCCCACCGTACACAGAGAATGCTGGAGGAGGGTAACATTTCATTCATTGGTTTTACACTTGGGAGCAAATCTAGTCAGAATATGAAAGTGCTGTTCAGAAAGGAAACCACCAATTGAGGCCTCCATATTCCAGAATTCTCATGTATACACTGAGTGGAAAAATATTTAACTTTTAAAAATTCTGTGACTTTATTTTATGAAGCTGCATCAATAACCACAATGCTGATTATCTGTAATTCAACACGTTTACATTGAGGCTCCTTTAAAAAAAAGGCTGAGAACAATTTGTTAAAATGTTACCCACGTGCATCACCTCCTCCTCCACATTGTTTTAGTGTGAAATTATATAGGTGAGGCTTGGGGGTGCCCCATTTTTGAGGGGGACAGGTGTCTGCCATCATCAGGAAGAAAATATTTAAATGTAAATATGTATAAAATTAAGGCACTGCTACTTTGAATAGTTCCATAACCTCAAGGTTAATATTTAGCTTTTCCCAAAGCAAGCAGGCCACTGCCCTGTACTACAGTTGCCTGGTGATCATTCCAGCACGGTGCATGCTTATTCCCTTTAGAGAGTCCAGGGGCCCTTTGCATTCAAGAGAGGGTGCGAGTGAAATGCCAATCTAAAACGGGAACTTGAAAAACGGATTTGGGTGGGATCCAGTATCTGCCAGAAACCAGATGCCAATGAAATAAACGGTGCTGCTAAAATAATAAGTCTACTAATAACGACGGCGATAATAGCTCACCAATCAATTACAATTCTGGAGGAAAGCTGGGCATTTGGGAAAAGGAGAATCCGCGAACGAAAACCACGAGAAAAAGCTAAATCTGGTTAGCAAGTGAGCGCAATACATTTTTTTTTTTAATTGGGGTTTGCAGAATTCACTTCTTCCCCAAGTGGCGTCGAGTTCTTTAGCTCCGGCAATACTAAGTCGGGACCAGTGCCCTGGCAGAGTAAGAAGGTTTTAGAAAGTGCTATTAGAAAGTGAGACTTCAACGCTTTAATTTTCTGGCCCGCTGTCACCTAGAAGGAAAGGTCACGCCGAGAGTGGGCATCTCTTCTGGCAAAAGAAGAAGCAAACGACGGGGCGGCGGGGTGACAGAGAGGCGTGCTTTCAGGAAGCCACGCGTCGTCGCGCTCTTTGGCCTCTCCTTGGGCCCCGCTAGGACAAGTACCCGAGCGCCGCTAGACCAAACGGGCCACATTCAGAAAAGGTCCCTCTGTTTATGACCCGCACCAACCTACTGCCACCTCTTCCCACCATCCCTCTTCCCCCAGCCCTTTGCCTTTCTGTGAGTTTGGAGCAACCCGGGTACCCAGGGGGCGCCTTTCCCGCAAGCCCACTCCCGGGGTCCCCTCCTGCAGTCGCGGTCTCATCGAAGTCCTGGCCTAGCCAGGCTTTCGGACATCTGTCCCCTCCATCGATGCTCAGAACTCGCAGAAGAGAGCACTTCGGGGGTGACGGGCGTCCTCTACTCACCGGCAAGTGGCCCAGATCCGTGACCTCCTTGTCCCTCCAACCCCCAGGTCCCGCCATGGCTTCGAGCGGAACCGGAGCGGGTGACTGAGTTAGGCACGCTCGGGGAGTCTGAGCTGGAAGCGGACAGAAGTCGAAGGAGGAGAAGGGAAGGGAAAGGGCCGGGGAAAGCAACGGGGACCAGGGTTTGTGGCGTGGGAGAAAGAGGAGGGGAAAGTGGAGGGAAAAGAGCGAGGAGTGGAGGGAAGCCGGAGTTTGAGAGGCGGGAAAACGAGTCTGGCTAAGGCGAGAGAAGAGTCTGAGCGTCCGTTCCGGAGACCAAGGGGTGAGAAGGGTGCTCCGAGGGCGAGAGCGCAGCGTCTGTCCCGGCAGGGTGCGCCTCTTTCAGGGTGGGGAGGGGGGCGGTGCAAGGAGGGGGCCCGGGAGCAGCTCGAAGGGGATTGGTGCAGCGTCACGTCGCCAGGTGGGCAGCCCCGCGGCGGGGAGGCGGGCGAGGGGGCCACTGGCCGAGAGAGGTGCTGAAGGACTATAACGGTTTGCGAGCCGGCCCCCGGCGCCCGCCCCCTCCCACGTCCACCGCTGAGTCCGCCGCCCCCGCCCCCGCTGGCGAGTGTTCCACAGGAAACTTTTTCGAGGCAGCTGCCAGCCCCGGAAAACCGGTCCCGCTCCGCGCCGCTCCCAGTCTGGGCCCCACAGCTCTGCCGCAGTCCAAACAGCCCGCGCCTTCACCTCTCCACGAAACACTTGTGACTTTTCTAGTTGTCTATTTTCTCTCTCTGCTCCTCTAATTTTATTGCTCCATTTATTGCAAAGACCCGTCAAGATAGATAAGGAAATGACTTACCACTGGATTAGGGATCAGACCTAGGCGAGCCCCTGTGCGGGCGGGGCGGGGAGAAAACACCAAGTGCGCTGCAGGGCTACCACAGCTTGGTCTTCGAAGCCACTAGCCTAGGGCAGCGCAGCGTGGACAGGGCCGCTGCGAAGTCCCCTCGAGGGGGTCTACATCTCTTCTAGCCCCGGGCTAGTTGGTACTAGGCCCGGGCTGCCCAGTCTGAACCGCACCTGTTCACAGGTGCAGGGAGTTAAGAGAGACTGAGTCTCAGAAGCCCTGGTTACCCCGGGTCCTAAGTTTGCAGTTCGCCGCGTTCGCAAAGCGCAGAGAAAGTTCCTGCGTCCTTCCCAGTCTCCAGCTCCTGGGCCGGGTTTCATTCATTCGCTTCTTTGTTGCAGAACATTTCCGGGCGCCCAGGCTGTTCGCCTCCGTTTCCCCACAAAGCGCAGGAGGTCCGATACACGGTTTAAAAGAATCTGACAGAGGCGATTTAACCTTGAGAGGTAAGGCACCTCTTGAAGAGTTTATGGGAAAGGGAGTCGGTGTGTACAACTAACCGCATTCTAAGCTCTTGCGCTGCAAAGAACACTTTAGAAAACGTCCCAAAGCTGCTTACTTTCCCTGGAACTCATCGGCTGCATTCGCGCACCCGCACTCCGGAGTCAGAACGCGATGTGGGGGGTTGTTTCCGGTTTCTTTCTTTTTTAAGTAAAAAATTTCTACCTCCTCTAGGAAGATTTACAGGAATAATTCTTCCCACAGATCTGGAGCTCACCATTTCTGACCCAGGCTTCTAACTTTTGTTATTGTTTTCTTTATATATTGGTGGATTTTGTTTATTTCGTGTCTGTTTCAACTTCCGAGTTTGACCCCTTTACATTCCTTAACCTCCGAGCCTCAGTGAGTTCTGTAATAGCCACAGTCTGAAGAACCCGGTCTCGCTAAATAAAGAAAATTCTCTGTGAACGGGTGCGCGAAAACCAACTACCGCCTCCCCCCAAAAAGAGACTCGGATGTTCTGGATCGAATTTTCGTGTTAATTCAAATATGATGTAAACCAAGCAAATTTTATTTTCCAAGAATTCAAATCTTGACAACTCCACCGCACAAAATCTTGCCTTTTTAAAACACAGTTTAAGCATTCCTGAATGATCAGAAAAACTCTTCTAGATCTTCCTAAATATTAATCTGAAAATAACATTTCATAACTACAGCTGGGCAGGTGAACTAATTAATAGAAAGTTACACTTTTAAATACATATCTAGTTTTTAGAAATCAAGAGAGTCAAGAAATACAACATTTAAAGGAAATCTGAAGAGAATCTTTGCTAAAGGGAAGAAGTGTTGAGACTTTTTTTTTTTAACAATGCAGTTTGCTGACGGTGGGGTGTGGGGAAATGCCCCGTGGCCCCCATGGCAGAGAGTGTTTTAGCCTGTCTAAGGGGACAAGTCCAGACCAGGCAAAAGAATCCAGGGTAGATCGTTGGGCTCTCTAGTTGCAAGGCTCCGTGGGAGGCTAGCGGCTTCTTGACTCCATGGGGATTAGCCGCATCGCCGGGTGGAACCCCCGTGGTAGGGGGAGGGGAAGCTAGGTGTTTGATCAGAACTTGACAGAGAACCTACACATTTTTAAAGTTATTATTATTTTCAAGGAAAAAAGAGTCATGGAAGAGCGTGGAAACTTTGCCTTGTAAGCTGCCATTATGGGGATTTTTGTGGCCAGCTTGGGGAAGGTCAGCCCGGCTAGCTGACCAGAAGGCAAATAGATGGACCCCAAGCATGAGGCTGAGACAAACCCTGAAGTAGGGCACTTGTTTTCCAACTTCAGGACTTCTTTTCCCCTCACCCCACAACCATCACTTCCCCTTCTCCCTTCCAAAGAGTTTTTTCTCTCTTTATTTCCTGACCTCAAACTGCGTGAAAATAACCCTAGTCAATCCAGAGTCTAGGAACTTGTCAGATTGTATTTTACCCAGAAATAATTTCTTTGGCAACACTTTATGTCCCATATTTATTCCATCCCTTTCTCCTCCGGCCCATTCTGTTATCTTAAGGCCCTGTGCACTCTGTAACTTTTGAGTGTTGTTATTTTTTTAATAGCTAAAATTTACTGAGTACTTGTTATATGTTCTGGATGAAGTGTTTTGTATATAATTATCTCATTTAATTTTGTCAAAAATTCTTCCAGCTTTTAAATTATCTCTGTTTTATAGGCAAGGAAGTTGAGGCACAGAGAGATGAAGTAACTTTCCTAAAGCCTCACAGCTAGTAATTAGAGGAGACTGGCTTCCAATTCAGGCAGTCTGACTCCAGAACCCACTTGTCAATGACTGTTGAAGGGCCGGTGCATATTTTGAGACTGTGTGAAGAGGAGCCAAATTCAAAAAAGCTTCAGGGTAAGTGAGATCAGATGACATTAGCTAGGCCCCTGAATATCCAGTTCCCCTTTCCCCGCTTTCAGCCTTCAAGCCCTCCTAACAGAAATAACAAGGGCTTTATAAGAAGTAATGGAACCCAGCTATAGTCCAAGAGTAGCCAGTGACCTGCCTGCGCAGAGATTACCAAGTGGATCATCTCACAGGGAAAAATCATGGATTTCAAGCTTAAGAAACTTCCAGAGAAAAAACCCAGCAATTTTCAATGCTTAGAAAATATTAAAATCCATTCCTATTCCTTCTAGAGAGTTTTTTGGCTGAAAAGAAACCTTATTCAGTGGAGACTTGAAGGAGGCTGTGTTTGTGAGCAATCGTGCTTAGCAGACCTGAGACGCTAAATGGCAAGGTTACAGCCAGTTAGCTCAGTTGGTAAGAGTACTGCAGACATGGTGCCAAGGGTATGGGTTTGATCCTCCAGAGGGCCAGTGTGCATCTCTCTACTCTTTGGCCCTTGATAGCGACTCACCTCTGGCCAGCCAGCGATGCTTTCATCTTTGTATACAAAGAATTGCATATTTTTTTCATGTAAATTGCTAATTGCTGTAATCTGGAGAAATTATACTGTAAGAACATGTGTGTGTTATGAAAAATACAGATTCAAAAGATTCTAGGCTGCTTTTTCTTCTTTTTTCATTTATACATTTATAACTGGCAATATATATCTTAATTGACACTAAAAATGAATCTCATAAAATGCTTTATTACACATCTGTTAAGCATTTAAACACACAAAATGGTCTGCCATTTATTGTTTTTCCTTCATTCTGACACCTTGGGTATGAAAATGAGTGTCTTGTAAACTTCTGTTAGGACAAGTTTGCAGCCTACATTACTGATCCTTAGTGGGAATAGCAGAATTAGGTTACATAGCAATCTTCTTGACAAGATCCTTTGCACATTTGTGATTGTAAATACTCAAGGTCCAATATCTCCCAGTATACATGTGAGTGGCTGGGGCAGCCTATCGTTAAAAGTCTCAGGATTCCTCTTTGAGGGAGGAACCTCCTTTGGGAACCATTGGGCTAAAGGACCTTCTTATGGATTTCATTCTTCTTTTTGGAGACAACTTCGAAACTGTAGGATTTCTGCCGCAGTCCCCAACACTCTTGCCGCTGATTCTTTGGATTTTTCCTATGTGTCAATCTTCTGGGGACAAAGCAAAAAAAAAACACCTGATGTTTCTCAGGCTAAAGGTCATGAAATGTGCCTTCTGACCATAGTTTGCAAAGCTTCTGTCACTTGTCATGGAATGCTCTTAAGCTCGGCATGATTTGAGCTATGCTTGTTTCTAAAATGGGGCCTTGGAAATCTGATCCCAGCTGAACATGGGTCTTGTCGCTATTGAAAACTGGAATGCTACTCTAAAAAAAGACAATTGTTTTATAAAGAGACCTAAAACAGGGAAAATAAAACCAAAAGTCAGAAGAAATTCTGAAGTTAGCCATGGGGCTTCCTTTTTTCTCACTCTTTTCCCTCTTTGAAGGCCATACCATCCTAGTCCTGGAATTCCCAACCCAGGAACTTCAGGCTAGCCAACCTCCCTCCCTTAGCACAAACACATATAGGAACACATATACCAGGATGGTAATGAAGCTTATGCTTCAAGATACCTCACTTGCACTTCTAAGGGCCTGGGAGTGGTACTAGTAATTCTGCATTGG